>NC_060143.1:89730414-90930414 GCF_021461385.2 Schistocerca piceifrons | reverse complement strand
TCCCTACATATCCCTTTACAAAATATCCACGCACTTCAAAAACCACACACCCATCAACATACTCCTCTTGCATGTCGATCCATATTCCATCTCATCTCACAATCCAGTTGTCCCTGGAAATCAAGTGCGTTTCGTTTTCAGCTGTTACGACACTTCAATTTAAATCCCTTCCAGTCCTCATGCAAGGTAAAACGATTTCTTCATACTACAATATTATTAGCTGCTGGTGAATCTTCCGATTTCTGTGGCAGCAAGGCTCAGCGGAACCAAGAGGTGTTCAACTCGGGTCTGTACGAAACGTCACGAGCGAAAAATTTTATGTACCACGGCCGTACAATCCAACGGCCATATAATCCGTAATATTTACCAGCAAGGAAGACAACCACATCGTGAAAGCTTTCACAGCACAACATTTGTTCCACATCAACCGTTCCCTCCCAGCAAACAAACAGTCGTTTATGCATATACTCTCCCTCCATCAAGGCCATACATTCATCCTCAATGAAATCTTCCTACAATCCTGTTACAGCATCCAAACTTCAATAACTACGACTTACGAGATACTGACAACCATTTATAATACCCCAAGGTGGAGTTGTTACTGGCCACCAACACGCTCATTTGGGTACAACCTCTACAATGCTTACTGGGCAACTCACCACTACTGCTTATTTTGAAATCTTAACGATTAATAGTTCCACTGTGCACTACGCATCCAACCTGATCACCCCATCTAGAATAACTTCTTCATCCGTCTACACCAAACCTTTGCCACATACTTATTGCCATGACCTAAGGATCTGTAGCCAGCCCTCTCCAGAAAACCAACAGTGCCTTACGTTTAGTGAGTCCCTCGAAAGTGATACAGTCTCCAGCCTAATGCATACCTATTCTTACATCAATTATTCTCGAAAACTCTTCTTAGCCTCTCTTAACTTTATTATTATAGAAGCCTCAGCTGAACTGAAGGAGATTACCTGGCCTTTATGCTCACTGTTCCCTACCCACAGTCTCATCCTCAAACACCCAGTCCCAGCTTCTGTTCTAAATTTATCTAAGGCTATTTCCACACCAATTGGCATGCCCGCCATATCTGATATCGTTCTCTAAACTTCCAGCAACCTGCCTCCAGGACCCATGCCACCTCCTTCCAGCAGGAGATCTTGTCAGACGCCATGTCCCTCTATACTCCAACGAAACACACGCATCCTGTGCAAGCATGGGCTTGCACAGCCGTTGTCATCTTGAACAAAATGTTTGCAGGTATGTGATTATGTCGTCATATCATTATACTGAGCAACGTTTCAGCCATATTGAAAGTGACCTTTATGAACGTGATCAGTACCACTTCAGATTTTATAAGTTGATATTTCAGTTCACCTCTATCATCAGTATGTAACGTAAAGGTCTTTCTCTACTTAACTGCGTGGCGCTGCGGATTAATACCCAACATGTACAACTCATCATACAAATTTCCGGTGTAACACGAAGTGTTAGCCGCACGTTGTGGTCGCGGGGTTTGAGGCGGCATGTCACGGATTGCTCGGCCCTCTTCCTCCGGAGGTTCGAGTCCTCCCTCGGGCATGGGTATTTGTGTTGTTCTTAGCATAAATTAGTTTAAGTAGCGTGGAAGACTAGGAACCGATGACCTCAGCAGTTTGGTCCCTTAGAAATTCACAAACATTTGAACGAATTGTTACCAGCACACTCGTGTCTAAATCAAGTACAACTGCATAGCAGAGGAAAGCGTGTATGTGTCGGTCTTGGATAGGTCTATTAATCCAAACTGAGAGCCATTGCATTTTAAGTGGAACAAGTCGCTGATAAACTGCATTCATAGAGAACATAGAATAAAGTTGAAAACTATTAAGATTTCCTCCTCCCCTCCCCCCAAATTTTTCAGCGTTTCGCACTTACGCTGAAGTGACTAAAGTCACGGGATACCTCCTAATATCGTGACGTACCTCCTTTTGACCGGCATAGTGCAACAACTGAATATAGCATAGACTCAACAAGTCGTTGAAAGTCCCTGGCAGAAATCCTGAACCATGTTGCCGCTATAGCAGACCATAATTGCGAAAGTGTTGCCGGTGCAGGAGTTTGTGGATGAACTGACCTCTAGATTATGTCCTATAAATGTTCGATGGTATTCATGTCGGGAGATCTCGGTGGCCAAACCACTCGATCGAATTGTCCAAAATGTTTTCAAACGAATCGTGAACAGTTGTGGCCTGGTGACATGGCTCATCGTTATTTAGTAACATAAAGCCCACAAATGGCTGCAATCAGACTCCAAGTAACCGAACATAACCATTTCCAGCTAATGACCGGTTCAGCTGAACTAAAGGACCCAGACCATTCCATGTAAACACAGCCCATACCATTATGGAACTACCACCACCTTGCCTTATTGACAACTTGGGTCCATTGGTTTGTGAGGTCTGCGACATACTCGAGGCCTGCCATCAGCTCTTACCAATTTAAATCGGGACTCCTCTGACCAGGCCACGGTTTTCCAGTCATCTATGGTCCAACCAACATGGTCACGAGCCCACAAGAGACATTGAAGGAGATGTTGTGCTGTTAGCAAAGGAAGTCGCATTGGTCGTTTGCCGCCATAGAACATTAACGGCAAATTTCGTCGCACTGTCCTAACGGATACTTTCGTCATACGTCCCACATTTATTTTTGCGGTAATTTCATGAATTGTTGCTTGTCTGTTCGCACCGACAACTCTGTGCAAACACTGCTGCCCTCGGTCGTTAAGTGAAGGCCGTCGGCCACTGTTGTCCACTCTTGACGCTATGTACCTCGGAATATTCAGTTCGCTAACGATGTCTGAAATGGAACGTCCCATGCATCTGGCTTTAGCTACCATTCCGTTTTCGAAGTAAGTTAACTTCCGTCGTGCAGCTACAATCTTATCGGAAACCTTTTCACGTGAATCAGCTGAAAACAAATGACAGCTCCACCAATGCACTGTCCTTTTATACCTTGTGTAAGCTATAGTCACCTGTATATGTGTTTATCGCTATCCCATGCTTCACCTCAGTGTATAAGCACATTTAGTAACATTATTACACTAATTTAGAATGACATTAGTGCAAACTGTTATTTCAAACTAGATGTAACAATAAAAACATGCAGCACGCAGTCAACAACTTTAAAAAGAAACCAAGATTTTGCAGTACCAAAGAAAATTAACAGTCTCACTCAGACATTCACATCACTGCATATAATAAACTTTCATACAGCTACAACAAGCAAGGTGTAATGAGAGGTAATATTACTTGGGATTCATTCGAATGAACTGATCACAAGCATGTAATAATACAAAATTAGAAGTTACAAACTGATAAAGTAAGGTTACTCAGGTGGAGCACAGCTATTTAAAGTTCAGTGACTTTGTATTTTGTTAATCGTGTTGACTAGTGTAATCCACTGCAAGACTGAATCTATTGTTTAAACAATTACTTCGGGGTAGAGAACCAGGATAATGGACTTACTTTAAAAATACAATTTAGTAGAGGAAGAGATGGTATAATGGACCACTGTTTCTCTACTATCTACTTAAAAGTTGCTATGCATGTACCGTGATATGACTTTGACTTCTTTGTCATACAATTTTTCAGGAATGATGCATGGCGCCAAAAATATGATCTGTTTTATGGAACCTTACACAGCCTGCAAAAAAAAAAAAAAAAAAAAAAAAAAAAAAAAAAAAAAAAAAAAAAAAAAAAACAACCTGCCTCAGTAATTTGAGAGCCATGGGATAAATACAAGAGATTAAAGAAGAACTTAAAAGAAAAACAGTTTTATTAAGTCAAACATAATTATAAGAGTGTACAACGTGGAACCCTATTAGGAGATCGTCCCTGTACTTAAATTTATTTTAAAAATCATGTTTATCATGATTCATATGGCTTCAATATTTTGAAAAACTTTTTATATATTTACAAAAGTTATACACATAGATATCAGTCTCACAACCAACAGACAGAATTGGCTTCCTACCTATTTTTCGACTAATTGCTTCTTCGAAAGTCAGGTCAAGATGAAAAAGCGTTTGAAGGGTTGCTCTAGGCACAGAAATTTGTTTTGCTGCCTTTTTTTAGACCAATTCCATCCAACACTACCCAGTTTGCGCACAGAAGCCTTATTCATAAATTACAATATTAATACTGAAACATAATCTTTCATAAATTTGCAATAGAAGGAAAATATCATAATGAGTACCTTCACAGGCGTAACTACAGTAAGAACTGCTACAAATGTCTGTCTTACAAACTTTTTGTCGGCGTTGAAAAGAAGATAACCTTGTTGATCGATGGTAAAATTAGCAAATGCAGCTGGGTGCTCTACAGGCGAAACTGCAAACCAATACAGGTAACTGATCCAATCACCACCAGAATGCACCGTGTTGTTTATTAGATATTTAGGGGGTCCTAATCACCCGCGGGGGCCGACGATACCACCTTACTTCTATATTCTGTCTACAAAAGTGAGGCGAATTACAAAGTGGCTATGCTCGAAGCTGCTGTCGGCTGTCTCCGTTCCGGACGATTAGCAGTCCCTCGCTCATTGGCTGTGAAGCCGCGCACCTATAGCGCTTTTAACGTCATTAATATAGTGCTGGCTGTTAAAATAGCAAGACTACGAAAAGGGCATGCAACAAACCTCTAATTGGCAATAAGTATACTACTTGATGGTGTATGCAAATGATGAACATTTCAGCGCAATCGCACGAAGTGGGTAAGAGTAACATCTTCCATATTCTGTACACAAGGAAAGATTACACAGCGTGTTTCTCTTTCAGACATCGCACTTGTATGTTGATTGTGTGTGATGTAGCGGCACTACCGTTTGGGATAGGGAAATTAGTTTTGTCCAATATTCTGAGCACAAGTTACAGCATGAAATGGGCTGAAGGAACCACTCGTCCGTTCTGAAGTGCTACTAGCAATCCAGCTGGCTCAATGGCTGTGCGTAGCGAGTTAAAAAGAACAGGGCACAAGTTACAGCCAGCTGGATTGCAGTGGGTTGCGCATACCAGCAATTGCGAAGGCAAATAGAGGCCAGAGGAGCGTAGAACTGCCGGAGAAGGCACACACAGCAGTTTGCATGGCGCAAGTCACAGGCAGAAGGGGCCACTGGCCAACTTAGCGTGTTATGCGTACGTGACACAAAGCGGCGCGCTTGGAAATAGAGAGGTGCACAGCTGAGTATAAATAGGTGCCATTTTCTGACGAGATTCATTCAAATGTGGGAGTTCTCTTGGACAGCAGGGCATGTCACACCACCGGCTACACACAGCAGCAGATGGGGCACCAGCGTCCCAGTCCATGGCGGGTCGTTGGTTCGAGCCCCTGAGGCTGACGCAGGGTCTGTAGCCAGCCAGCCAGCGGCGGGCCACTCCACTACTCACTCCCGCAAGCAGTCATCCTGGTTTCCAACACATGCCGGTGACAACTGGGTCAAGGGTCGCAGATTTGGATGCGGATCATGGCCGCTTGTCATCGCCTTGTCCTAAGCCACGCCGGCAAAGGAACACAGCACGGACCATCTTCCAGTTGTCAGCTGGCCATGCGGCGGCTCCTGGTGAATAGTGCTGAGGTGATTGGGGCGGGGACTGCTGAGTCGGCACCCGGCGCATCCTGACGTAATCGCAACTCCGCTGGCGTACAAGGCCAGCTCGACACAGCATTGCATTACACAGACCGCTGGGGTGTTTCCTCAGCATTGCAGGGCCCTGTGACGCAGACCAAGAGAATCAAGGGCACTTGAGCTAAAAAACAATAAATCATTTGGAATTTTCTCGCCGAGTTTTAATACAGCACCTCCTAGCCACCACCCACTACAGTGAGGAGATTGCGTAATGCCTTGTACAAGAAGGACAAACAATATCTGATAAAAAGTATTTGATCTCCTGTTTCTTAAGCGCAGTACGGGGACCGTGCCATAACAACGGAAAACACCCCTGTGCCATAAAACAACTTCACTGTTGGCACTATACGTGTTGGCGGGTAACGATATCCAGGCATTTGCCAAGCCCAGACCCTTCTGTCGGATTTCCACAGGGTATAGCGAGATTTATCACTACAAATAACTCATTCTGAGTAATCCATTGCCTAGTGGCGTCACTCTTTGAGCCACCTCGTCACCTTCCACTGACTACAGAAATGAGTGGCTTATGAGGAGCTGATCGGCCATTGTACCTGTACCCTATTCATTTTAACTCGCTAGGCACAGCCATTGAGCCAGCTGGATTGCTAGTAGCACTTCAGAACGGACGAGTGGTTCCTTCAGCCCATTTCATGCTATTTTCTACAAGCAGCATCCGCAAAGGTCCACAATGCCTGTCTGTCAACACATGAGGTGTGCCTGGTCTTGACTTAGATGTGGTTGTTTCTTCACATAGCCACTTCACAGCCGCTTCACCAACGTTCGACTTGAGCTTTTAGAACTGTTGAAATGCCACTGATGGCTTTTTTACTCGGGTGACATCCAATGACTAGTCCAAGTTCGAAGTGATTCAGCTCTCTTGGCTGACCCATTCTGCAATTGCTGCTTCTCTGCTCAGAATACACAGACGCTAACGCTGAAAAGACGAGCCTGTCCTTGGTTCGAAGTCGTGCAGTTTAGACAGAAATTGTCATTCCTGCGGTTCCTAAGGGGGAGATAATAGATACTACCTTTCTCCTTGATTCGTCCTTGCTGGTGGGCACCTGTTAAAAAGAAGTCAACGCACTCTGCTGGGAGATTAGTAAGACTTAATCCCTCAGCAGGTCAGGTCAACGCGTGGTTGGACTGTGGTGTGGTTGTTAGCCCAGTCCTCGTATGAGCGGGTTGCGGGAGTGGCCCGCTTTCTTGTAGAACTTCCTGGCGATGGCGCGGATCCTACCCCGGAGCGGCAGAATCCCGGTGTCCTCGTGGAGTTGGAGCGTCGAGTAGCGCCTCAGAAGATGCATGGCAACGTTCAGGGCGCGATTCTGTATCCGCTTCAGAGTCACAGTGTGAGCATCTGCGGCTTTCCCCCAGACCACGGCCGCATACTCTAACGGTGGGAGGACCAGCGTAATGCCGTGTTGCGGCGGCAATGACGACTGCGGGTTTAGCAGCGGATACAGGGCGCGAAGGCGTCCTACTGCTCTCCCTTTGACATCAAGAATGTGATGCTTCCAGGTGATCCTGCGGTCTAGGGTGACCCCTAGGTATTTCACCGTCCCACTCCATGGGATAGGTTCTCCCAGGATTTCGACTGGCGTAAGCCCTGGAGGCAGGAGTCTTCGGGTGAAGACATCTGCCTGGCTGTTCGTGGCGTTGAATTTCAGCCGCCATTTTGTTGTCCATTATCCCAAGACGTCTCACCCACGTTGGAGGCGTTCATGCTGCGAGTGAACAGGGCTGTATCATACGCGTACAGCGCCAGTTCAACTCCTGCCACTGCACCTCCTTTTATACTGGCGGAGGCCGCTACGGTCGCAGGTTCGAATCCTGCCTCGGGCATGGATGTGTGTAACGTCCTTAGGTTAGTTAGGTTTAAGTAGTTCTAAGTTCTAGGGGACTGATGACCTTAGAAGTTAAGTCCCATAGTGCTCAGATCCATTTGAACCATTTATACTGGCGGGTCCACCTCTAGTGACATCTAGTAGTCAACTGCAGGTATCCGTATACTTTTGATAGATATTGTGCGTCTACCAACACCTATCAGAATTTGACAACAGCAGGCTGGTGGCAGAGCTAACGTCAGATATTGAACTCTGACGACGAAGATACGGAACACCTACAGAGAAAACTCAAAAGTATATTATATTACGCCTTGTTAGGCAAGTATGTACCGGGCAAGGTTGTGAAATAGCCGTGTTAGGAAGTTTCTAGGAAATTAATGAGATTAAAATGAAGGCATAGCCAAGTTGGCAAACAAAATGTGAATGAAGAGAAAATGAGAAACATCCAGTGAATGTGAAAGTAAAATTTCGCCATACGACCTGATTAAAAAGCTTAAGAAGTTTTCGTCTGACGTAACGTCAGTAAGCGAATCGAAATCATCTATTCATTCGCTCAGAGACCGTAATGGGACCGACATGTAAGATGGCAGTGGGTCGAAATACTTACTTCGGTCTTCCGAAATTGTTTCACAGCAGAAGACAGCAATATTTTGCTCTTTGGATTCATCTCACGGACGTCGAAATGGCAGATATTACGATAAGCGAACGCAGAATAGAAAATCAGCTAAAACTGATCAACAGTGGAAAGGCAATTGGACTGGATGACATTGGTATGAGGTTCAACAGATGTTATGGAAGAAATAGCAGATTATTCGGATTTTAAAGAAAGGTTTCAGAGAACGAAACTCTCCTCTATAAAAGCAACATGGACTTTGCAGAGACCCTGTGAAACGCAGCTCGCTCTCTCCGTACAGGAGATTCTGGATGCCGTATACAAAGGCGATCTGGTTGATGTCTTGTTACTTGACTTTCGGTAGGCATTCGTTTAAGTTACACACTATCGTCTAATGAACAAAATACGTGCTTACTGAGTATTGGTCAAGACCTGTGATTAAGCCAAGAGAGTATTATACGGTCGTTACTATTTACTGTTTATATTAATCATCTAATGGATAATGTTGGAGCCTCAGTGAAAACAAAGCTTATATGGAGGATTATCGACAGTCGTCATTCCCACGTGCCACTTTGGAATGGAACAGAAAAGATAGTGGTACCATCTGTTACACACCGTAACTTTCGCACTATAAATGCGTACGCACAGTGACCAAAAAGTCTGTTAACATTTGAAAATTGAATACTTCACGGAATCATGTAGGTAGAGAGGTAAAATTTGACACATGTGCATGAAGTGACTTGGGGTTTATTCAAAAAAAGAAGTTTCAACTTCTTTATTTAAATGTGTGTGTCTGTACTTAAATTGCAGAATGACTGACAAGAAGAAACATCTACGTTATTTGATTCCGAAACAGCTGAGTAAACCTGAACGTACTGAGCCTACTTTCTCTTTTCCTTTTTCTTATCATGTCAACACGGACCCACAATATTCTAGCGCAAAGCAATCCGACTGCTCAAAAAAATTAAAAAATTACAACCTGACTTCAAATAATTAATTCAGAAGAATGGCCCTGACTAAAAGGAAATCTTAACAATAACCTATGCATCTCATTAAGCACTTACCTCACAAAAATCTTCATTACGCGAAACTACTGCAATACAGCGAGCGTCAATACTGCCAGCTAAATAAAAGATTCTAACTACTAAGGCCACTAACTACTAATAGGCATGTGGTTAGCAAAGTAAAGATTTTGTTACTAAACAAATAATGTATTTTTGACCTTAACAATGTGACATCCAGTTCAAACACGAATATTAATCGTCATTGACATCCAGTACAAAGATATAGAATCATGAATAATTTTAAATCTCTAAGTCGGATACTTCCAGATCGTTAGCCTATGCTAACACTTCAGACCTCTACCCTCCATCAATGCTAACTTCTCACATGTAACATCCATCACCCCAACTCCCCGGCAGTACTTCCACCACTGCTGGCGACCAACTTCCAACTGCCCAACAGTACTGGCGATTAACTTCCAACGAGTCCAACCAGCCACAGAGTCTCTTACAAAGAAAGCACAGTCAGAGATCCAATGCAAAGCGCTACACAGTGCTGCCAACACAGAGGCAGCCCGCTTACATAGTGCACAAAACGACCAACAGATGGCGCCTCGTATGATACAAAAGTAATAATTAACATAACAACACATTTCTAGTACAGTTGACGTCGCTTTAACGAATGCCCAACATGTCGCCTGTCATTCAACAATAATATCTGTAATCGAGGGACAATGCTCTGAAATCACTGTACAGCATATCAGTAGGTATGGTGAGAAATTGCCGTCGGATCTTTGTCTTTTAGCATCCCTAATGAGGTCGGACGGTAGCATAGACTTGCAACTTTGTGTAACCCCACAACCAATAATCACACCAATTGATCTCTGGGGACAGGTGAGGCCAAACGCAACGGAAGTGATGGTTCAGCAGGTGATCATCACCAAACGATGTGCGCAAGAGATCTTTCATACACGCAGCAATATGGGTGCAACGTCATCCTGCGTAAAAGTCGTGGCTTCCAGCAGGTGTTTCTCAACCAGGCTAGGGACGATGCGATTATGTGGCATTTCAGCGTACCTCGCACCCGTCTCACTGGCACTTTGAAAAGCAGCACCCCGAATTTACTCGCCAGAAAACGGACCGATCAAGATTGAAGTAGTAAATCCACACCAAATCGTGACTTTGTCAACCAAAGGGGTTCGGGTGACATTTTGCACTCCAGGGCCATCTGTTGGCCAGTTTTTGCACTCATTTTTGCTTTAAATAAAACTCCATGCCATTCCAGGCATTTGTATCAAGTTTTACCTTTTCATCTACGTTATTCCGTGAATTAGTGGGTTTTCATACGTTGACGGAATTTTGGGTCACCTCACAGATATAGACGTGGAGGTATAGGTTTGTCGTTCCGCCATATTGCAACTCGTGTCCGTCGGGATAACACGTCTGTCATGCGGAAGTGAGGTCGATTTGTTCAGGACAGCCATTCTCAATGTCATACAGCATCTCATCAGGCCCAGACTTCTAGGGTAAGAGAGGAAAGGCATTGTTCGCTCGGCCGTGCTGACCAGCGGACTGCAGCTGATTTGCCGGCTAATCTGCAGTCTATTTTATGCTATGATCAAACGAATGTGGTTCGCTTTTAAAGTTTTGTGAATTGTCCCACGTTTTTAACAAGATTTTGGGGAGATGTTTTCAATGTGTCAACAGGGTGGCTGTCTCACCCAAGTTTTTTGTAAGTTGTCAGCCAGTCACATTTTCCTGTGCTGTCCTTTTAGCTCTTCTGTGTTTTGTTTTCCCTCTGTTTTAATTTCTTAATTAGCTATCTTGCTCCTCATTGGTTTTAGTGCATGTGGAAGTGCCTGTGCGATAGAGTAATTGTGTGGACATTTCGTGGGCATGCGTGTACGACAGTTTTCGTTCTTATCCACATTCGTTTATTTTAGTCATTGTTAGGGCGCTAATAACCTCGCCGTTGGGCGCCTGTAAGATCCCCAACCCCACACACAACAACACACACGGAACGAGGTAGTTTGCAGCAAGATACGAATCCACGTGGATAGTGCGACGACTTCTGGAGCACCACGGACTGTCGGCAGTCGTTGACGCAGCCGCAGAGAGATACAAACCGACAGTGGTGCTCCCAACGACAACACTGACAACAGGAATGACCCCACGTCGTCTTTGCAGACAATTTTCCGTTCTACTTATGTTATCAGGATGGATGTATCCACGTGTGCGGGCTCCGAGGAGAACAGAAGTTGCCACATTCCATTCGTAACAGTTATATAACCCATTCCCTGACGTGACGGTACGGCGTGTCTTTGGGTATCCAACTTGACCATCTCTTGACAGCAGCCATTATATTTCTGATGCGTAGTGGACGGTAAGTGTGCCCTACCTTCAGATCGTCCGTGACGTTATCTTTCAACAAGATAACGCAAGACCACATGTTGCCTGTGTTGTCCTGAGCTAGCTCGAGAGAGTTCGACTGTTTCCTTGGCCACAGGGCCGGCATAAGGTCCAGGCGACACAAGCGCCCACTTGGGACGCCAGACTGAGAGGGGCGCCCAAGTTCATATTTCATATACAGTGTGTGTCATAATTACCAGTGAAAACTGATACGCAAAGCAAAAAACCGTGGGGAGTCTCGCTTACGTGGAAACATGTATATGTGTGATTGGCCAGTACGTTCTGCTGATATCTCACCTACTGAAAACGTCGCGTACTGTCGAGAGGCTGGCACCTCACCACTTGCCAGCAACTACACCGAATGAACTTTGTCACAGAACCGACGCAAAATGGTGTGACTTACCAACATCTGTCATCCAGGCCAAGTTCGACTAGATGCCCATCTGGTTTTTAGATGCATTGTCGGCGTCAGAGCTGGCAGATCTCTTTACTGAATTTCGCATTCTGTGTACCCCCAAATTACTTACAAATTGTAAGTAGACTGTTTAGATTTTTATGTTGGTAACGCCACGTGGCGCTCTGTATGAAAATCACTGACTGTGCTGTGTGCAATCTGTGGCTGGTTGGCATTGTTGGAATATTCGCTATTGTAGTGTTGGGCAGCTGGATGTGAACAGCGCATAGTGTTGGGCAGTTGGAAGTGAGCCCCCAGCAGTTGTGGATGTGGGGAGAGAGATGTCAGAGTTTTGAGAATGGACGTGCGTCCGCCAGAAAAAGGATATTTGTTAAGATGGATGTCATGAATTTATAAAGATACTCGTATATGATGACTTTTGAACACTATTAAGGTAAATACACTGTTTGTTCTCTATCAAAATCTTTCATTTGCTAACTATGCCTAGTGCCTTCAGTATTTAGAATCTTTTATTTAGCTGGCAGTATTGGCGCTCGCTGTACTGCAGTAGTTCGAGTAACGAAGATTTTAGTGAGGTAAGTGTTTCATGAAAGGTGTAGCTTACTGTTAGCCAGGGTCTTTCTTTTGTAGGGATTATTGAAAGTCAGATTGCGTTGCGCTAAAAATATTGTGTGTCAGTTTAGAGATGATCAGAATAAGTAAAGCGTGAAATGTCTGAGTACATTCAGTTTTGCTCAGCTGTCTGAAAATCAAATAAAGTAAGAGGTTTATCAGCACAGTCATTTATAATTTTTCTAAGGGGACGTTTCAAAATCTAATCATTATTCTTCCTACTATACTGCATAATCACAATAAACAAAATTTCGTTATTTGTTATTGTTCCTGATGATACTATTTTAACAGTCTTCATTGGAAACAATACTGTGCAGCCATCCCAGTATACCCAGTTCAGTAAATTTCCGCAGGTTGCTCCTGAAAAGACACACATCACTAACTGAATTATAACAGTTTTATTTTTGTCTCGCACAACTGACAACGTTTTTCCAGAAATAAATTAAAAATAAGTCCAAACCCCGGTTCTGCTCAAGTTTTTCTGGATGTTTCCCTTGATCATCAGCAAAATGCCGAAACTGGAATTTCCCTTCCAAACATTCCCAACTGGGAACAGCTTCTGCCCAACTCCCGGTCTAGTGGTATATATGGCCGAAAAGAACAAAGTCCTACAACATACTGCCCAAATCTAATGAATAGAGAATAAAAGATGTGTAAAAAATGTGTTTGGATGGTTGACACGCATACCATTACATACTCTTCCATTGTCCAGAAATCAGAAACGCCTCAGATGGCAGTAGCTATGTGAACGATGTCGCTGGCCTTATTTTTCGCAAACAGTTAACGTCTTTGGGCGCACCCTTATTCTATCTGTCCAACAGTGATGGCCTCATCCGTGGTACACACTACTATTGTAACCGCAGTCTAGCAGCCTGCTTTGACTGAACGGTACAGAGAGAAAATTCAAGTGAGACAGTTTGGGGTACTATTGGATACAGCATGCGATCGCGAATCATACGTACTGAGGACAATCTTTACAATAACGGCTTCAGCGTGTTAGAGAGTCCGAGCCACTGCCTCGCCTTCGGGCATCACCGCATGCTATATTTCAGTAAAACAATCCCTGTCAAACATGGTGAACAATGTACAATCCTCCTTCTATAAGTGCTTCCTTAAATTGGACCTCAGACTACTGTTGCACATGGAATGTTTATGGTAAGGAGGATCAGCAAAGCGTTCCTGACGGTCCTACAGTGTCCTCACACCAGGCACCACATAGTAGTTCCAGACTACCTCTGAAACCAAGGCACTATGATTATAGCTTAGTATTGTTGCATACGGAAGTTACCGCTCTTACATTATTGAATCAGAAACCATGTACGATCTTCTACCGACTTAATATGTGGCATAAAATTCATTCTAGGAGCATATGTGCTCCCTGCACTACTCCTAAACCTAGATACTTACATGCTGCAAGCCACATTATGATGTGCGGCGGAAAATACTTTGTGCATCACGGCCATGGCCGATTCCTTCCCCATCCTTCCGTAACCGGAGTTTGCGTTTCGACTCTAATGACCTCGTTATTGGACGCAACATTAAAGCCCTAATCTTCCATCCTTCTTTTTCGACTGTCCCCCAGAATCCGCGAGCAAAGCCCTTCGGTCATCGAGGCTGTTTGCACCTCTATCCAGGGTGATGGCTCCTCTCAAAGGATCAATCATGTTCCTTGAAATTGCTTCAGCTCTATTTCTATCACAGTTTGGCGTCTGCTGGGATGTATGACGTTTCCTCAGCGATTACAAAATCGAGTCGAATTTACAAAGATCTCTACAGTGAGTCCACTTATCTGTATGACTTTGTACCCTCTCTGGTCTGGACGCATGCAACGACTCTTTTGCGAACGGTGTAATCAAGACGCTGTATACCCTTCTGAGGCAAGTTGTCTCATAAGCTGTTGTACCTGGTCTGTAATATCCTGGATATAGACTCTGGGAATGCGTTGGGCACTCAGGTGGTACCACACATGTTCCATCGGGGACAGATCTCAGAATCTTGCTGGCCACAGGAGTATCTCAACATCATACAGACAGTTAGTAGAGACACGTAACATGCCTGGACGGGCACTGTCCTATTGAAAACTGCCGCCACCATACTGCTGTATGACAGATAACACATAAGGACGCAATATGTCTGTGACGAGCCACACGCCGTCAGAGTTCCCTCAATCACGACCAGCCGCGACCAGTAGTCATACACGATGGTTCCCCACTCCAAGACGCCAAGATTAACTGGCTGTGTCTCTCCGAAACGCTGAAAGAATGGGGCCTTACTTGCCGACTATGGTCATTTGGTGTAGTGAAGAACCGTGACTCATCACTGAACACAATGCAACGCCACACGTCAGCAGTCCATGCTTCCTGCTCGGGGCACCACTCCAAATGCAGCCATTTGTCTTGATGTTTTAATGACAGACTAAGACGCATCACACAGTAATTTCCAATTATGGCTGGCGCTAGTCTTTATGCAATGGTGCTGAATGAAACAGAATATTACAGGCTTTTCATTAACTGTTCTTGCATAGCAGCTGTAGATGTAAAGGAGTTACAGTGTGTCTGGTGCACAATGCAGCGACCATCCCTAGTAGTTGTCAGCTGTGGCCGACTTGAACCTGACCAATGAGTATGCCTCTGTTCATATTCGCATGGACTCCAACATCGGATCGCCGTCACATCCTAATACCCCACAAATCTGGTTAATGCACCATTCACCAAGTTGGCCAAATGTATACCCGCAATGAGGCCCCTTTCGACCTTCCATCAGCTGATGGTAACGCTATCTCACTCGAGTACGCGGCACACCTGTGTCCATTATATGAGAGCATGGTGTGTGTTATTTCGGATATCTGATACCGCACAGAATCTGTAGCTGTGAAACATAACATGTGAAGTGAAGGGAGTCACTGCTGTCAGCTGCAGAGGGACATCAGCAGCGACGAGCGAAAATGTTTACAGGACTGGGATTCGAACCCGTGCTCTCCTGCTTACTAGACAGGTGCGTTAACCACTGTACCATATGGGACACAGCGTTATCCAGCTACGCAGACTATCTCAGCACACCTCATGGCCAATCTACACTCCCAACGAACGCCACCTATCCGCAGTACCTGTCCATTTTACTCACTATTTGCTACTCTGAGATTCCCACGGAGGTCGAACGCATTTGTCCATCCGCACTGAAGGAAGTGGGTCCATTTCCCAGCTGGGCATATCAATTATATGAATGTGTGATGTCTGTTCTTTTGGACATGGCTCGGCGGGAGTGTAGATAGGCAGTGAGGCGTGCTGAGATAGTCCGCACAGTTGTGATAACACTGTGTCCCGTATGACGCAGTGGTTAACGCACCTGCCTAGTAAGGAGGAGAGCCTTGGTTGGAATACCAGTCCAGTACACATTTTCGCTCGTTGCCACTGACTCCACGTAATGTCCCCATTGCAGCTGACAGCAGTGACCCCCTCCAGTTCACATACAACTCTGTGTTCTTAACAGTGATCACTTAATATTTGAGGGTTTTTTTCCTTTATTGGATTTCGATTCCCCTCCCCCCCCCCCCCCCCCCCCCCCCGGGCTGGCAGTAGCACAATACGCCGCTCTAACAATAAAAGCAGGCGAGAAAATGGTGACTGTCAAAAACCGAAATATGGCGAAAAAGTTACGAAGAAAATACAAAAACAAAAGGTTGGTGATGCTGATTAAAACACATAGTAAATAGGCAGGCGCAATTAAAAAACACGGTGACTGTCTGGTTTAAGCGACAGTATGGGGGCTGTTTGAAACACTTAACAATGGGATGTACAATGCTGATCACTCACGGAAACACTGCATTACAGAGTACTGAGGCATATCGGGGGTGGGGGGAAGGGGGCGAGGAGAGGAAAGGCAAAAAAGGGGGAAGCCGATGGAGGGAGAGGACACAGAAAAAGGGTGGGCAGGGTAGACGCGAGAAGGAGGGAGGAAGGCAGTGGTGGGGAAAGAAAAAGGACTCGGGGGGGGGGGGGGGAGAGAAAGGAGTCAAAGAGAAGGCAGGCAGGGAAAACACAGTATGGTAGGGGGGAGAGAGGGAGCCTGGGATAAGGACAGAGGGAGGGAGGGGGAGGTAAGGATCATAGTTGATAGGAAGGATAAATGGAGGGAGAGAGGGCATCATCCAGGAGTTGATGGAAGCCACCTTGGGAATGGAGATGAAGGGTGTAAAGGTGGAAGATTGGGGGGGCACAACGGTGAAGGCACAGCAATGGGTGGGGGTTGGAGAGGAGAGGAGCAACCAGGGAATGAGGGGGATCAAGTTGGTGAGAGGTGTAGAGGACGCAGACTTGTTCAAGGAAAAGGAACCGATGGGGGAAAGGAATCAGGTCATAGAGGATCCACATGGAGGACAGGAGGCGTATACGGAAGGCGAGGTGGAGTGCATGGTGCTTGAGGATCTGGTGGGACTTATAGAACTTGGGGAGGGGGTCGGCAGACATCCAGGCAGGACTGGCATAACAGAGGATGAGACGGATTAAGGATTTGTTGATGTAGAGGATGGTAGATGGGTTAAACCCCCATGTCTGACCTGAGAGGAGTTTAAGGAGACAGAAGCAGTTGTGGGCTCTTGAGTATATAGAGCGGAGATGAACGATCCAGGTGAGGTGATTGTCAATGGTGAGTCCAAGATAGATGAGGATGGGGAAGAGGCGCACAGGACAAGTGCAGGTGGTAAGCGAAAAAGTCAAGCAGCGGATGGTGCGACCTATGATTATTGCCTGGGTCTTGCAAGGATTGATTTTGAGGAGCCACCAGTTTCACCATGTGGCAAAAAGGTCAAGGTGATTTTGGAGATGGCGTTGGGACCGTTGAAGGGTAGGAGCAAGGGCAAGGAAGGCAGTGTCATCCGCATTCTGCAGGAGGTGGACCTGAGAGGGGACTGGGGCATATCTGCCATGTACAGGAGGAAGAGGAGGGGAAAGGACAGAGCCCTGGGGCACAACCACGGCGGGTTAGAAGGTGCGGGAATCGGCGTTATGGATGGTAACATAGGAGGGGCGGTGGGAGAGGAAGGAACAATCAGACAGACAAATGGTTCTGAGCACTATGGGACTTAACATCTGAGGTCATCAGTCCCCTATAACTTAGAACTAATTAAACCTAACTAACCTAAGGACAACACACACATCCATGCCCGAAGCAGGATTCGAACATGCAACCATAGCAGTCGCGCGGTTCCGGACTGAAGCGCTTAGAACCGCTCGGCCACCGCGGCCGGCTAATCATACGGACATAGTTGATAGGAAAGGCGTAGGTCTGTATTTTAAACAGGAGACCAGGATGACATACGCAGTTGTAGGCTTTTTCGAGGTCTAGGGAAACATAAATGGCGGAGTGATGGGAGGGAGAGGAGATGAGTGAGACGTAGGAGTTGGTCATCGGCAGAGAAGTAAGGTCGAAAGCCACATGGGGTACTGGGGAGGAGGTGGCGTCGATGGAGGTGGTGATGGATGCGCCAGGTAAGGATGGATTCCAAGAGCTTGTGGAACACTGAGGAGATACATATAGGGCGATAGGAAGGGCATCAGATGGGGGCTTGTTGGGTTTGGAGAACATCAGGATACGGGTGGTTTTACACAGCTCAGGGTAGAAGCCAATGGCAAGGATTATGCGATTCTTGTGTTTCTCCCGGTGTACTTGATAATCAAAATATCCACGGGTGTACAGCCGGTCTACAGTGTTCAACGGGCACAACATTTCGACGATCATACATGACCTCGGTTTGAGGAAGGCCGGCGTGTACTAGATTCCGTGTCAATGTGGCAAGTCGTATATTGGTCATACGATGCGTACCGTCGAGGATCGATGCCGTGAACACCAGAGGCACACTCGACTGATGTATCCGAGCAAGTCGGCGGTCGCTGAACATTGTTTGTCGGAAAATCACGCTATGGAGTAAGAACGCACGAGGATTCTGGTACAGACGTCGAGATACTGGGACAGCGTTGTTAGAGAGGCCATCGAAATTCGCACCAATGACGATCTCATAAACCGTGACTGTGGCTATAATCTTAGCAAGGCTTGGGAACCAGCGACTGGGTTAATCAAGAGTAAATCGAGCAAACGTATAGTTGTGACGACCACGGCGGACAGAGCCATCACACCGACGTCATCTCAGACGCCGTCGCAATCTGTTCCACCGCGCGACCGTGGCTTGGGGGGCGGACAGCGGAGGGAGCGCGCCGCGGGCGGAGGGTATTTAAATCGGTCGCCGCCACGACCGAACCCAGTTCCCTCTGAGCAGCCATAGCGTACGGATCTCCGTGCCCGCATGTTCACAGGAGCTCAGTCCGTCAGTTCACCTGATGATGGCGACATGTATGACCGCCGAAATATTGTGCCCGTTGGACACTGTAGACCGGCAGTACACCCGTGGATATTTTGATTGGCAAGGATTATGTCGTAGAGGGCGGCAAGGACTGCGAGGAAGGAGGGAGAATATCTGATGGTGTTCATGACCCTTATATACGCTACCAGACCTGGTAATCACTAAACACGAACAACATTAATGCTCTCTGGTGGCCATTCTACCTGTCACAGGGAATTGCAGCGCTGATGGTTTACGTCCCGACCGTTATTGTGAACGTACAAAGTTACATTGACATCCAGAAGAAGCGGACTTCAATTGAAATGGCCACAGAATGTTATGGAGGAGAACCAAATGGAAGGTTGAGATTGATTGAAAGAATCCTAAGAAAATGTAGCTCATCAAAGAAAGAAGTTGCGTACAAAATCTCATTAGAACGCTTCTTGATTCTTGCCCGTCAGTCTGGGACGCTAGTCACGTTGGATTAACATGAGATAGAGAGAGAAAAGATCTTCCGAAGAGCGGCTCGCTCCGTCACGTCATCGTTTATTCGACTCGTTCAACATACTTCAGTGCCAAACGCTACCACAGAAGCGCTGCGCATCACAGAGAGGTTTACAACAGGCGTTCCGAGACCGCACTTTCCAAAACGAGCAGGTTACAAATTTTTAGCTTCCACGTACATCTTGTGAAATGTCCACGATGGGAAAAATCAGAGAATTCACAGTTTGTACAAAGGGTTACATACTGCCGTTCTTGTAGCAGAAGAGGAGGGAGGAATGATAATGGCAGCTCTGCCACAGGCTGCAAGAAGGCTTGCAAAGTCGTATACCTCGTCAGTCCAAAAAGTTTCGATGAACAAAAAATAAAGGAAAGTACTAAAATTTTGTATTAACTTTCCTAAAATTTTGTATTAAAACATTCTGTGATTGGAGCACAGCGATCGGTACAAAATGCTAAAAATCAAATAACAACAGTCTCGATGGCATTTTCAGATTTTTTATTTGTTAGCAACCTGTTTCGGCCCTTTCCTCGGACCATTTTCCGGCTTTACACCGCCATTATGGCTGCTGGTGGCGGTGAAAAGTCTGAAGATGGTCTGAGGAAAGGGCCGAAACCGGTTGCTAACAAATAAAAAATCTGAAAATGCCATCGAGACTGTTGTTATTTGATTTTTAAAAAGTATGGCGGTTTAATGCTTCAGGTGTTATAGTCTCTCTCTCCACTCTAGGGCAACGCGCTTAACGTTAATACAACCATGTACAACTTTCCGAAAAGTCCTTTTTTGATGTTGCTCAACTCGTGCATCACAGTGGCTTGAATGTCGGTTATGTCATCAAATCGTTCACTCTTCATGTGAATTTCTGCACTTTGAAGTTTTGTGGTAGGTTCATCTTGATAACACCAGCGCTCGTCACCTGTGACGATTTTTTTTTTTTCAGAAAAGAATTGAGCACGTTTTGCATTTCAGTCAAGTCGTGGCAGGCGTCCACGTGTCTTTGTTTTGTTCGGCAGTCAAGGAGTACGACACAAAATTTGCACACATTTTTCTCTTCTTCAAATCGATCTGAAGAATGTCTTGAGCATATGATTTAGAGACGATGCTCCATTGCGATTAGTAACACAACAACGTTGACACACTATGTAGTCACGCCCATTACACATCTGTTGTTTACAGTTGTTAGTTCAAGCTGCTACCGTAGGTACTGTGCTGACGTCGCTTTACGCCAAGAATAAAATCAGTCTCGGAACTTTTTGGACTGATAGTGGAGATGTACACTGGTGTACAGAATTTAAGGACGAAAGTAACTTTCGGATGATGTGTTATGGCAAGTAAGATAGCTTGACAAAACTTGGAGCATACATAGAAAGAATTATGTATTCCTACCTCTTGTCATATGAGCTACGTCCATCACTGTCAAAAAATGATCGTTTTGGTGGTCCAGTTATTACAGTGTGGGGAGGCACGATGTTGCATGAACACACTGACCTCCGAGTCTTTGAATACGGCACAATCACCAGTCAACGTTATTGTGAGACTGTACTCCTTTCCTGTGTGCATCTTTCCAGGGCTGCATTTTTATGGATGAAAACTGCGCAACCGCTTCGAACAATACAGATGGAGACGCTCTTGTAACGAGAAGATTTTAGGCGAATATGCTTGCCTACCAGTTGTGCCGACTTAAATCACATCGAGCACGTGTGGGATGCGTTGTGGAGGCGTATTGCCACACATCTACAAGTTCCAATGGCCGTCCAGCAGATGCCAAGCGCGCTGGTGAAGGAATAGAACCCCGTACCACAACAACTCCTTACTATTAATGATAAAAATCTGCTTGAATTGTAAAAATAATTTGTTTGTAAAAAGGAAGGCACATCCTAGTTTCAGGACATATATCCCATCTCAGGTGAAAATAAATAAAAAGTCGCCAGTTTACGTACCACATTCATCGTTATTCTTTAATACGACACGACAACAAATTGCTCTTGGTCGACAGGGAAATGTAGTCGCAAGGGATTATTTAGTTGACAGGCTCTGCAGCTGCGTTGGTGTGCAAAACGTAAGGACGAAATTAACTTTCTCATGATGTGTCATTACTAAATAACATATCTCGATGGGGCTTGGACCATATGTGGATAGAACTTCTACAGTGTATTACAGAAGGAAACTGAAAGAGGTAATCACGCTGTAACAGCATGCGTTCTCCGAAATGATAAGTTCACAAAGGTACATGGATCACATTGGAACAACCGAAATAAAATTTTCAAACGTACCTACGTTCTGTATTTTAATTTAAAAAACCTATCTGTTACCAACCGTTCATCTAAAATTGTGAGCCATTTGTTTGTGACTATTACAGCGCCATCTATCACAAAGCGAGAAATGTGGTCCAACTAAAACATTCATATTTCTTTACGTACTACACGAATATGTAATAAAAAATAGGAGATCCTATCTGTAAAAAACGTAGTTGATATCCGTTTGACCTATGGCGGCGCCATCTAGAGGGCCAGCCATAGCGCCATCTGGTTTCCCCCTTCAAGCTAGACAAGTTTCGTTCTTTGTAGTTTTTTCGTTTGACGCTTATTTCGTGAGATATTTGGCCCGGTCACGATCAATGGACCACCCTGTATATGGTCCAGGCTTCACCGAAATATGTTATTTGGCAGTGCGAAAGTTAATTTCGTCCGTACATTTTGCACACCAACGTAGCTGCAGAGCACCTCGACCAATAATGCCTCGCGAATACAGTTCCCTGCCGACACAAGAGTAATTTTTGTTGTGTAGTATTAAAGAATAACAGTGAATGTAGCACGTGAACTGGCGACTTTCTTTTTTCTTTCTTTTTTTTTGCCAGTAAGCTCAGGTCACGCTTTTCTTGAAGAACTTTTTTAAGTCGGCACGGCCGGAAACGAGAAACAGGGTAATTAAAGAAAAGTCAGCGATGCCAGTGTTTCTGCCGCAATGACGCAAGGAACCGAAAAATCGGGACGTCGAGCGACGCTTTGAGAAAAAGCAAAGCTCGGTGGCGCTAGTGGGGGACGGGTGCGTGGGCGGGGGTGCGATAGGCGTCCAGATAAACGGCGCGCGCCGCCACCGCGGGCCAGCCATGCCGCCACCTCCGCCTCTCGCGCTGCCCCTGCTGCTGTCGCTGCTGCTGGCCACACTGCCGGCGGGCGCGCCGACTCCAGGTAAGGATTTTATGCAGTTTACGCTCGAGGACGAAAAAAAAAACGACGCACCACGAAGGCATTACCCATATGGGACGGAAATCGCTACATGTAATACACATGTGTGGACAAACAAATGATTATATTTTCAGAAAAATTGGATAAATCATTCGAGAGAAAGAGCTCCACCAATTGACCTAGTCAGTAACTCGTTGGTCGACTTCTGGCAAGCAGTTATTTGGCTTGGCACTGGTTGATAAAGCTGCTGGATGTCCCCTCCAATTGGGGCTTTAGATCTTCAAAATCCCGAGCTAGTTACAGAGACCTGTCCTGGTGCTCCAAGTGTTCTCCATTGGGGAGAGATCCGGCGACCTTGCTGGTCAAGGCATGGTTTGCCAAGCACGAAGACACTCAGTAGAAACTCTCTACTGTGTGGATAGACGTTATCTTGCTGAAAAGTGAGCCCAGGTTGGCTTGCCATGGAGGACAGCAAAACGGGGTGTAGGGGTGTAGAATATCATCGACGTAACGCTGTCATGTATGGGGCCCGCGGTTGTCAACCAATGAAATGGCACTCTTGACCACCACTGCTGGTTGTCGGGCCACATGATAGGTGACAGTCAGTTTGGTATTCCACCACTGTCCAGGACGCCTCCAGACACGTCTACGCTGGTCATCAGAGCTCAGGTCGAAGAGTGACTAGTCACTGAAGACAATTCTACTCCAGTCAATGAAATTCCATGTCGAAGGCGTGTCTAAAGACACCTCGGACAGGCCATGCGACACCAACCTGACCGTCACCCACCATACAGCCCAACAACCAGGAATTATGGTCTGGGGTGCCATTTTTTCTCATAGCAGGACCCCTTTGGTTGTCATCCGTGGCACCCTGACAGCACAGGGGTACGTCGACGACATTCTATGCCCTGTTTTGTTACCATACTGGGCTTACATTTAAGCAAGATAACGCCCGCCCACACCCAACGGGAGTTTCCACTGCTTGTCTTCGTGCTTGCCAAACCATACGCTAGCTTGCCAAACCCTAACTTGGCCAGCAAAGTCGTCAGATCTCTCCCCAACTGTGAACAATTGGAGCATTATGGGCAGGGCCCTCCAATCATCTCGGGATTTTAACGATCTAACGCGCCAAATGGACAGAACAAGGCACGATATCCCTCAGGAGGGCATCCAACAACTCTATTAATCAATGCCAATCTGAATAACTGCTTGCTCAAGGGCCAGAGATGAAGCAACGCGTTGCTGACTTGATCAATTTGTGAAGCTCTTGATGCGCCTTTTTTTGTCTTAGAGTGTATTAGCTGCTTTTCTTTGTTACATGTGACCTGCACCCTGGTGTCTATTGCAAACAGCGTTTCACACCTACTACTATTATTATTATTATTATTATTATTATTATTATTAGAGTCTAAAGTGTACCAATAAAATTGTTTCCATCACTAATAAATATAGAAATAACTATCTGTACAGCTCAGAAACCCAACGCCACATAACACTACTTAACTATAGAAAAAGAAGGAAAAGAAGTACGTACTGAGAAAAGCAAAGTACTATCCAACTACAAACTTCGATCGTCATCAGCCATCTTCAGATCATGACAGATGCTGTCAGTCACTCCCACTGGCGGACACTAAAAATTATTTTCAAAACAAGCAATAATCGGCGTTTCTAGCCTTCCCAAAAATACTTACTTTTCTCCATCACTAAGCTAAACAAGCGGAGCATCGAACCTAGCCCCATTCCTGTTTGTCACTGAGCTCGTCATGGTTACATCAGTTCCCTTTAGTTACTGGTGTGAATCTAGCCCTTCCCCAATTTTTAAGGATCAACTCAGATTTCAGGCTATCGGGTTTAAAAGTAGATCTTCACAGCATAAACGTCTGCATTTAAGGTGAACGAAATTTCCATTAACTACATAAGATTTGATCCGCCTTCATAGCTGAGTGGTTAGCGCCACTTTCTTCGTTGTGTAAGAACCTGTGTTCGATTCCCTGTACCTCCTCAGATTTTTCCTGAAGTGGGGAGGTTTGGTACGGGGTCCACTCAGCCCTTGTGACGCCAAATGTAGAGTTGCTTCAATAAAGAAGCAGGAGCAGAACCAAGATTCATCTACTGACAGTAATGGTGACATGCTGATCACATGTCTACACGATCATTGGAACAACCCTAAGACCTAATTCGTGAGTGGCGTTTAGGTTTGATCACTGCATGGCGCTCCGGCCATTACTCGAACTGTGTAGTAGCTGGCGTTTAAACGAGAACAAACTGAACGATTTATGAGTGGCATTGCAAACAAGTCCGAGAAAGTTTTGCTCCATTACCAGGCAAATCAACTGCAATAGTTCTCAGAGAGTGTAACGATCTGCGTTTGGCCATTGTTTAACTAACAACGGATTACTCTAGCATAACACAGAGAGGGGATGCAAAGAATAGTTACATGATTAATCGAGATTGCCACACAAACGCACAATCAAGCCCAGTGGGAGTCACTGCCGGAGAAACATTGTGCACTGTGGAGACCGTACTCTCAAATACCGATAGTACATTTTCCAAAACGAGTCAAGAACCACACTAATACCCCAACATACATTTCACCTAATAACCAAGAAGATAAAGCTACACAAATCTAGATTGTGTAGGTGGATACGCAGAATTGTTCATCCCACGCACGCTGAGGTAATGTAATAGGAAGGAGGAAAAATGTACCTAACTCACTGTGTACCCTCTGCGACATACTGCACAGCAGCTTACAAAGTTCGGGATGTACACTATGTGATCAAAAGTATCCGGACACCCCAAAAACACACATTTTTCATATTAATTGCTTTGTGGTGCCACCTATTGCCAGGTACTCCATATCAGCGACCTCAGTAGTCATTAGACATCGTGAGAGAACAGAATGGGGCGCTCCGTGGAACTCACGGACTTCGAACGTGGTCACGTGATTGGGTGTCACTTGTGTCACACGTCTGTACACGAGATTTCCACACTCCTAAACATCACTAGGTCCAATGTTTCCAATGTGATAGTGAAGTGGAAACGTGAAGGGACACGTATAGCACAAAAGCGTACAGACCGACCTCGTCTGTTGACTGACAGAGATCGCCGACAGTTGAAGAGGTTCGTAATGTATAATAGGCAGACACCTAGCCAGACTATCACACAGGAATTCCAAATTGCATCAGGATCCACTGCAAGTACTATGACAGTTAGATGAGAAAACTTGGATTTCATGATCAAGCGGAAAATATCAAACGACTCCTCCCTTTATGTAAGCAGCGTAAACATTGGATGATTGAACAGTGGAAAAACGTTGTGTGGAATGACGAATCACGGTACACAATGCGGCGATCCGATGGCACGGTGTGGGTATGGCGAATTCTCGGTGAACGTCATCTGCCAGTGTGTGTAGTGCCAACAGTAAAATTCAGAGGCGGTGGTGTAATGGTTTGATTGTGTTTTTCATGGAGAGGGCTGTGCTCTTGTTGTTTTGCGTGTCACTATCACAGCACAGGCCTACATTGATGTAGCTTCCCACTGTTGAAGAGCAATTCGGGGATGATGATTGCATCTTTTAACACGATCGAGCTCCAGTTCATAACGCACGACAATAACATCCCTGTAATGGACCGGCATACACAGAGTCCTGACCTGAATCATATAGAACACCTTTGATATGTTTTGGAACGCCCACTTCGTGCCAGGCCTCACCAACCGACATCGTTACCTCTCTTCAATCCAGCACTCCGTGAATAATGGGCTGCCATTCCCCAATAAATCTTCCAGCACCTGATTGAACGTATGCCTGCGAGAGTGGAAACTGTCATCAAGGTTAAGGGTGGGTCACACCATATTGAATTCCAGCATTACCGATGGAGGGAGCCGCAAACTTGTAAGTCATTTTCAGCCAGGTGTTCGGATACTTTTGATCATAAAGTGTAAATGTAAATGTCGCCAGAGCGTTACCCTAAAACGTTCCATGTTTTTAACGCACCTCTGTGGTCAGTATCCCTATAGAATGCTATGAAGCGGAGATCAACGTTGAGGAAGCCAGTTCTAAACCTGGAAATGGAGATAGTTTCTATCAACTGAATTTCTACGGTGATACGAGAAGAGTTCAAGATGAACAGACTTCTGACAGCGTAATGACCTAGATTACATCTAAAATCTCTCCGCAGTGTTCCATGGAGCGGAAGTTTTCGTTACCTGGTGATCAAGACGTAGCATACTGCAGGATTCTCTTTTGAGTCCTGTGCTGTTTCTGGTGTAAATTAAATGACATTCTATTTGAATTGTCATAAGGTGCAAATTTTCTTTCTTCAGATGGTATTTGTACTAGAAAAAAATTACTACGAGTCTTCTTTCTTAAAAGGACGATAACGTACTACTTGAAAACATCAACTGATGGTTCACAGCAAATGAATTACATTACATTTTCACAAGTCTCAGAATATATAATTATATATAAGTCATAAAACTATTTTACTCAGCGCAATGAAACACGAAGAGTAGATAGTGTTAATGGTTTTGGAACTAGCGATTGACCACAACCTTAATTGGTAATCCCACAGCCCATAATTCATGACGTGCCTTCATGTAGCTACAATTGCAGTACACATGATTACTGCTGTAAGCGATTTGAAATGAAGGAACTATTATTTTGCATATTTCAATTAGTTAATGTGCTACGGAATGATACTGAAGGGAAACTCAAAATATAGGAATAACATTTTTGGAATACACAAAATGGATATTAGCGTTTTATTAGATGTTAACCTGCAGAGACCTGTTCGAAACATTTTGTACTTTGACAACATATTTTCAATAATGTCGTCTGCTGTCACTAATGTTTCTCTGTTCTGAAAAAAGACATATATCATGAATGTAGTAGTAGCACCAAAAAAGCCTGTATGAACATTTTAAGAACTTAACATTCCTATAAAGAGGAAGCAGATACAAGGGTACATAATGTACACACATCAAAAGAAATTTTACATCACTCCGGTTCCCAGAACTCCTGAAGATAGACGTTGACTGTGGATATTGTATCACAAACACAGTCCCTTTGACTGTCAGAGATGTCACTAAAGTCACCCAAAGATGCAAACAACCATGCATGAGCAGCGCCTATTAGACGGAGGGGATCCGACAGCCGATCAGTTCCAGTCATTCCATCAGGAAGGAGGTACAGGCTCGTGTAGTCTGTAGTTCAGCCATACCTAGACGGTCAATGCCGCTGTTCAATCGCATCCGCATTATCACTTTGTGCCAGGAAGGGCTCTCAACAAGGGAAGAGTCCAGGCGTCTCGGAGTGAACCAAACCGTTGTTGTTCGGACATGGAGGAGATACAGAGAGAAAGGAACTGTCGATGGTATGCCTCGCTCAGGCCAACCAAGGGCTACTATTGCAGTGGATGCCCGCTACCCACGGATTACGGCTCGGAGGAGCCCTGACAGCAGCGCCACCATGTTGAATAATGCTTTTCGTGCAGCCAAAGGACGTCGTGTTGCAGCTCAAACTATGCGCAATAGGCAGCATGATGCGCAATTTCACTCCCGACGTCCATCTTTGCAACCACACCTACATCATACTCTGCAAGCCAACTAATGGTGTGTGGCGGAGGGTGTTTCGGTACCACTATCTGATCCCTCCAACCCTGTTCCACTCGCGAATATTGCGTGGGAAGAATTATTGTCGGTAAGCCTCTGTATTGGGTCAAATTTCTCGAATTTTCTCCTCATGGTCAATACGCGAGATGTATATGGAGGGAAGTAATGTGTTGTCTGACTCCTCCTGAAAAGAGCTGTCCCGAAATTTCAATAGTAAATCCCTCCGTGATGCACAACGTCTCTCTTGTAACGTCTGCCAGTGGAGTTTGTTTAGCATCTCCGTAACGCTCTCTCGCCAGCTAAACGATCCCGTGACGAAACGCGCCGCTCTTCGTTGGATCTTCTCAATCTCCTCTATCAGTCCTGCCTGATAGGGATCCCAGATAGATAAACAATACTCAAGAATCGGGCGAACAAGCGCCTTATAAGCCACTTCTTTGGTGGATGAGTTATATTTCCTTAAGATTTTTTCGATGAATCTCAGCCTTGTGTCTGCTTTTCCCGCTACCTGTTTTATATGGTCATTCCACTTAAGGTCGCTCTGGATAGTTAGGCCTATATATTTTACGGCAGACGCAGTCTCCAGTAGTTTGTCATCAATAGTGTAGCTGTACAGTAGAGGATTTCTTTTCCTATGTATGCACAATATTTTACATTTATTTACGTTCAGGGTCAACTGCCAGAGTGTGCATCATTCGTCAATTCTCTGCAGATCGTTCTACATATTCTTACTATCTTCTGGCGTTGCTACTTTGGTATAAACAACTGCATCATCTGCGAATAGCCTTAAAGAGCATCCGACGCTTTCTACTGGACCATTTATATATATTGTGAACAGCAACGGTCCTATCACACTTCCCTGTGGTACTCCGAATATTACCTTTAAATCTGTCGATTTAGTTCCGTTAAGAGCGACGCCTTGAGTTCTATCTACAAGAAAGTCTTGAATCCAATCGCAGATATGCTCCGATACTCTGTAAGCACGTATTTTTCCCATTAAAGGGCAATGCGGGACTGTGTCAAATGCCTTACTGAAATCAAGGAACACGGCAAAGACCTGAGCGCCGTTGTCCACTGCGCTGTGGATCTCATGGAGAAACAGAGCGAGCTGAGTTTCGCAGCATCTCTGTTTGCGGAATCTATGTTGATTTTTATAGAGGAGCTGTTCATTTTCCAAGAACGTCATAATTCTTGAGCATGAAACATGTTCCATAATCCTACAACAGACTGACGTCAACGATATACGTCTACGGCCTTTCTTAAAAACGGGAATGACTTGCGCTTTTTTTTCCCAGTCGTTAGGCATCTTTCGTTGCTCAGGCGATCTACGATAAATTACTGCTAGAAAGGGAGCAAGTTATTTCGCATAATCTTTATAGAATCGTATAGGTATCTCATCTGGTCATGAAGCCTTTCCACTACTAAGCGACTATAGCTGCTTTTCAATTCCACGATCGGCTATCTCATTATCTGCCATTTCGACGTTCGCACGACGAATGAAAGGAGGGACAGTGTTACGATCTTCCGCGGTGAAACAACTTCGGAAGGCCGAATTCAGTGTTTCGGCCTTCTCCCTGTTATATTCCGTTTCGGTGCCGGTGTGAGAGAATGAATAGATGATTTTGACCCACTTACTGATTTTACATACGACCAAAATCTCTTAGTGTTTTTACTCACTGAACGCTGCCCTCATTGCACTCCTTAGGCTCATTTTCGCTTTGTTCAACTTTTGTTTGTCAGCTAGGTTTTTACTTCTCTTAAATCTGAGATGAAGTGGTCTTTGTTTACGTGGGGAACACGGCTATTAAACCATGCTGGATCTTTTCTGTCCCTTAAAGCCTTACTCGGAACATATTTTTCTAGGGCTTATTGAACGATGCCTTTGAATTTTTTCCATTTGTTCTCCACATCTTCGCCCTCATCACCGAATATTTGATGCTGACTGCTGAGATATTCTGAAACTTGTATCCTGTCACCCTTGGTGAGCAAATATATCTTCCTACCTTTCTTAACATTCCTTGTAGGACCCGTCGTCATAGAAGCTGTCACAGCCTTAAGATCACTGATACCTTCGATAAGTTCACGTCTGTTTGTTGCCAGGTGGTCTAAGACGTTACCCTCAAGAGTTCGTTATCTATCTGCTCAAGGTAATTTTCGGACAAGACATCCAGAACAATGCCACACGAATCCCTGTCTCTGATACCAGTTTTCATGGCATAACACTCCCAGTCTATACCTGGCAAGTTGAAGTCACCCCCTGTTACAACGGCACGATAAGGAAAATTACTAATGATATTCTGCAAGATCTGTCTGAAGCGCTCTACAACTACAGATCCTGACCCAGGTGGTCTATAAAAGCATCCGATCACCATTTTTGACAGTTCATTGATACTCAATTTCATCCAGATTAATTCACATTCGGAATCCGTGATAACCTCGCTAGATTTTATCGAATTTTTTATTGCAATAAACACGTCGCCACCATTGGCGACTAACCTATCTTTACGATGAACATTCCAGTCTGATCTTAGGATGTAGTTGTAATTCACTTTTGGCTTCAACCATATTTCCGTTCCCAATGCTATCTGTGCATGATAACCTTCAATAAGCGATGCTAATTCTGGGACCTTTCCTCGGATATTCCTGCAGTTTACTAAAATCATATTAATCTCTTCTATCTCTGTACTGCGAGGACCAAGATTCTCTGAGGTCGCTGTGGCTGATTTAACAGGTAAATCGTGTTTGCTTCTGAGGGAGGGGTCCTCTATCATAAAAAGCCCCATGTGAACGCCACACGTACTCCGCTACCCTAGTAGCCGCTTCCTGCGTTTAGTGTACGCCTGACCTATTAAGTGGAACCCCACAATTCTGCACTCGTTAGCAGAGGTCGAGAAATTCGCATCCGATACCGTCGCAGGGCCGTCTGAGCCTTTGGTTTAGACCTTCCACTCTACCCCAAACCAGAGGAACGCGATCAACCCTGGGTACGATGCTAGAAATAGACAGCTTAGCCTGCACCCCGTGTGCGTTACTAGTTGCCTTCACCAAATCAGCTAGCTGCCGAAAGGAGCCGAGGATGGCCTCAGAACCCAAGCGGCAGGCATCATTCGTGCCGACACCATGCTGTGCGGTAGAGATGGGCCCAACAACATGCCGAGTGGACCGCTCAGGATTGGCATCACGTTGTCTTCACCGATGTGTGTCGCATATGCCATCAACCAGACAATCGTCGGAGAAGTGTTTTAGAGCAACCCGGTCAGGCTGAACGCCTCAGACACACTGTCCAGCAACTGCAGCAAGGTGGAGGTTCCCTGCTGTTTTGGGGTGGCATTATGTGGGGCCGACGTACGCCGCTGGTGGTCATGGAAGGCGTCGTAACAGCTGTACGATACGTGAATGATATCCTCCGACCGATAGTGCAACCATATCGGCACCATATTGGCGAGGCATTCGTCTTCATGGACGACAACTCGCGCCCCCATCGTGCACATCTTGTGAATGACTTCCTTCAGGATAACGACATCGATCGACTAGAGTGGCCAACATGTTCCCCAGACATGAACTCTATCGAACATGCTTGGGATAGATTGAAAAGGGCTGTTTATGGACGACGTGAGCCACCAACCAATCTGAGGGACCTACGCCGAATCGCCGTTGAGGAGTGGGAAAATCAGGACCAACAGTGCCTTGATGAACTTGTAGATAGTATGCCAAGACGAATGCAAGAGGACGTGCTACTGGATATTAGAGGTACCGGTGTGTACAGCAATCTGGACCACCACCTCGGAAGGCCTCGCTGTATGGTGGTACGACATGCAATTTGTGTTTTTCATGAGCAATAAAAATGGCGGAAATGATGTTTATGTTGATCTCTATTCTAATTTTCTGTACAGGTTCCGGAACTCTCGGAACCGAGGTGATGCTAAACTTTTTTGATGTGTGCATTTAACAACCTGTCATAGCATAATAGATGTCTAATGGATAACGTGTTCGAGTTTCACTTCCTTCGACATTAAAGTGAACGTTCACTGAAACTCTTAAAATTAATGTATCAGGTTATTTTATAATTTACATTATCACTGTAACAGAATCCAAGTACTACTGTATTCACGCTTGATTTTTTAAGTCATGATATTACCCTCCTGAACTGTGACGCAGCTGCAGAGAACAGTACACATTAGGAGAAGGTCATTTTCTATCCAGAGCTGGAGGACGTTATTGATGTCACACTGACAACCAATACATGGATCCCCAACAGCGATTTTAGCACCAACATTGGACGAGAAACAATTTTCATTCCCACCATCGTTCCTCGAAGTACACTGACGGAAAAAGATCGTATCACCAAATAACAATTAATGTAGAGTAATGAAATTTCGGGAATACATTTGTCTGTGTAACATGGTTCAAATGGCTCTGAGCACTATGGGACTTAACATCTGAGGTCATCAGTCCCCTAGAACTTAGAACTACTTAAACCTAACTAACCTAAGGACATCACACACATCCATGCCCGAGGCAGGATTCGAACCTACGACCGTAGCGGTCACGCGGTTCCAAACTGAAGCGCCCAGAACCGCACGGCCATTCCGGCCGGCTGTCTGTGTAACATATTATGAGATTAACATTACAAGGCCACAGGTTAATCTAAGGGTCAGGTAAGTCATTGCAAGTGTGAAACGCTGGTACATTAACATCGAGTGTAACCGCCGGAATGTTGACTGTAAACATGCAAACGTGCATGCATTGTGTTGTACAGTTGCTGGATCTAGGTTTTTGGGATGAAGATCGATGCCTGTTGCACTTGGTCGTTCGATACAGGGACGATTAACGCTATCGTGGATGATGTTGAAGTCGTCTTCCGATGATGCCTGGTATATGCTCGACTGGAGACAGATCTGGTGATCGAGCAGGCCAAAGCAACATGTCTACACACTGCAGAGCATGTTGGGTTACAACAGCGATATTTGGGCGAGCGTTATCCTGTTGGAAAACAACCTCTTGAATGAACGGCAGGACAACAGGTCGAATCACCAGACTGACAGACAAATTTGCGGTCAAGGTGCGTGGGTTAACCACGAGAGTACTCCTGTCGTCATAAAAAATAGTATGCCTGACGATAACTCCAGGTGTAGGTCCAGTGTGTTTAGCACGCCGACAGGTTGCTTGCAGGCACTCAAGTGGCCTCCTCCTAACGAGCACATGGTTATCATTGTCATCGAAGTTGCTGCTGCTGCAGATGCAGTACGATTCGCTAGAGACGATATCTTTCCCCCTCGGTAGTGGCTGTCCGGAGCCCGGTCCTCTTGCGATCGCACAATCTCGTGACCACTGTTGCCAGTAACATGTGCAGCAGCTGTATTCCTGCCAAGTCTCTCTGCAGTATCGCAGAAGGAACAGCCAGCTTCTCGTTGCCCTGTTACGCGACTTCGTTCAAGCTAACTGAGGCATTGTGTAACACCCCACCCGTCACTTACCTGGTTTTGGCGTGTGTTCACCCCAGCTAATTGACTAACAGATCAACAGAGAGTGCAAAACTGCTGCAATATCGAATAACGCAAGGGAAGTATTAAGGCCCTGTGACTCCTGATTGAACTGCAGTGGCAGTGTTCACATTAATTGATTCGGAATTGATCACTTTTAATTAAAAAGGGGTGCACATTGATGTTATATTCAGCTATTGAACACTAGATGCAAATGTTGAACATAAAATTAATTAAGAAAATGACTTGGGATTTCAACTACTTGATTGAAAACAGATGCAGTCGATTAGCACAAATTTATTTTAACTCATGACCTTCAATCATCACATTACATGACTCTCCTACCAGGCAGTGGTAATAAATTACGTTTGTGTGGAGCAAAGCGCAATAACTCAAAAGTAATTCCTATTGACTGACCCAGGCATAATGCGAAGTGCGAGAAGAATTCTACAATACACGGTCCATGAAACCCTCGTGGAAACTTTGCCGACGTGATCCAACAAATTAATCAGTGGCCGGAGCGGGCGCAATATCACCGAATACAGCATGATGGAACGGCGTTGTCGTCTGGGCATCGGCCGACCTCGTGGCGCTGCAAGGCTGCGCTCTCTATTCACTCCTAGCTATCTTGCTCAGTACATAGCTGAATCAAAACTTCCTACGTCCAAACTCAATCGTTCCATTTGCTAAGTCCTGAACTGCAGAGATGCTCACTCTTTCTAAGGTAAGCTGAGTAAAGAACACCACGTCCGCACTCTAGTCAAGCTGGGAACGGAAGACCCCTACAGAGACTTCTCCCAGTCCACTCTTCGCCTCGGTTTCCCCTCCAGCAAAACCACTTACGCCAATTGCAGCGTAAGTCACATTAATTATGCGTCACTTCCCAGCACTGACCAATGCCTGCTCTGGGAAGTGAACAAATTCCCACAAAATTTCCCTTCCTCTCGACTTCTGCTATTTAGCTCCTCCCAGGCCACCCATCAAGGTTAGCATCTGCACAAACATCAATTTTTCCGGAATTCTGACTCCCAGGAGAGTACTTCAAATTCCTTGGTCCTACGTTCCCATCGCAGGCCGGTGTATTTCATTCTGTCGCTCTTCACCTGATTTACTCCAGACTCTGCAGACTGTGAATTAAGCATGAAGTTGCTATAGTCATGAACACGCATATTTTGACCTCTGTTGACTGCTCCACCATAGCTTTGCGTGGCTTTCTCGCATGTTTCACTGAAAACGGGATGACGGACACTTATCAACAGGCGTACAAGTTCTCCGTCTGCTTTCTGGTACACAAGCATGGGGTCAACCACCCACTCACTGTCACTCATCTGGAGGCCGCGCCCCGTTACTGCTTTCTCAGAGCTTGAGCCGCCCTAAGTTGCCTATTGTCGCTTCCCTTCGCTGCTCACATGCTGGCCACGGTGGTCAACTCGAATACTTCCCTAGGATAAAATAGCCTCCAGTAAATCGACGCATTTCCACAAAGTTCTCATGTCGTTTGAATTACTTTAAAACCATCACCCGACATTAATTATTCCAATACGTCCATACTATACCCTCTACAAGATGCATTGTGCCTAATTGATAATGGCGTTTTTGTCGTGTTAAAGGCATTCTTGACTAACATCAACTCACCATGCCCAGTTTCAAAGGTAACTAATAATCACGACCGTTCACAGCGTGTATTTAAAGCAAAACCCTACTAGCATCCACGTGGTGGCGTTACTAGTACCACTCTTACGTGAAATTTGAATAAACACCAACTTCCAGATGTACAAACACGCCTACCAACTTTCGCTTATGTTGCACAACTCCGTCTTAGTGCTGTAATTTTTTTCGTCACTGTATTTACAATAATGTCAACTGAATATGGTTTATCAGTTGGGCTACGTGAAAAAGCATGTGAATATGCAACACTAAATTGTTCCACAAAGAAGTAGTGCATACATGAAGGCATCCGGGTTTGTCCAAATGGACACATTGTTAACTTAATCATCACACAGGAATCAATGCGGAATTTAAAAGCTGGATTATGGATGTAAGAAATTTATGTAGTGCTGAAGGTGCGTCTGACCACTTCTTAGCCGGCCGAAGCGGCCGTGCGGTTCTCGGAGCTGCAGTCTAGAACCGCGAGACTGCTACAGTCGCAGGTTCAAATCCTGCATCGGGCATGAATGTGTGTGATGTCCTTAGATTAGTTAGGTTTAACTAGTTCTAAGTTCTAGGGGACTAATGACCTCAGAAGTTGAGTCCCATAGTGCTCAGAGCTATTTGAACCATTTTTGAACCACTTCTTAGTGAAAAGTATAGTCAGAGCTCTCCAAAAATCTATGAAAAAAATGGAATAAAGAAACTGAAATATTTTGAGGTGCCTAAACTACCCCAATAAAAAACGAGAAATGATCTGTAAGTTGAGATTCCAAACAGTTTTAATTTTCTGACAGAATCAGAGGATCAGGATGCAGATCAACAGTGGAAAGATACTAGGAATACAGTTAGACATGCGCCAAAGTCTGTCATCAAAAGACAAGCGGTGGGAAAAAATAAATGTGGTTCACCCATATCTGTGAGGAGACAGTTGGAAAGAGGAAGTAATACCGCGAAAAGTAGTTAGTCTAAGAACGACAATTTTTTCAAAGCAAGAGTTTGAGAGAGTACATAGAGAAACACAAGCTACTCTGAGAGAGAACAGGAAATTTGTAAGAGCTGTAATATAGGAGAAGGCTGATGAAGTATCTCAAGTATCTAAAACCAAAGACTTATACAGAAATATAAATCCTCTGTGATAAATCAAAAATTTAGCCAAAAATTCATAACAATAGACAAGAGGGGAGTTTTTAATAAATGACTCTGAGACTGCATGTATAGGGAAGAAATACTTCAGCAATCTACCAAACTGTCCACTACCAAGAATACTGTTTTCCTTTCACAATCAACACACCACGGACTCTCAGTACTGACTACCAACACTGTAAGAGATCAAGATACAGATAATGCAGGTCAAGAACAGAAGACCAGAAGAGAATGGTACTGAAGCTGAAATGATCCAGGGAGGTGGTGAATCCCTCGTTACGGGAATCCACAAATTTACAACAACGATTTGGTTTACTGAACGACCCTTTAAAATAGAAAAATGTTCTCATGTGTCCCATCCATTAGAAGAACGACTGAATAATGTGTGAGAACTACTGTGGTATAACACTGCTAAACTGTTTTAAAATATTCTCTCCTTTTAGATCGAATTCAGCCCTTGATACGCAGTTATAGGAGTTGTACCTACGTCGATTTCGTTGTGGGAGATTGAGAACTGAACAAATCTTCGTTTTACGGCAGGTTATGGAGAAAATGTGTGAATTTGGGCAAGAATTTCAAATACTCTTTGTTGACTTCAATAGAACATATGATAGAATCTATTATGAATATTATCATGTTTCTTGAGGAATTTGGTTTTAATTAAAAAAAGCTAGTAAGTCTCATCATGGGATGCCTGGCTGACACTTGAGAAAGAATCATGCCTAGAAATAAACTGACAGAGGTTGCCAAATCGAAAGTACGACAGGGTGTTCATCATGTCTGTTCAGTCTCGAGTTAAAGAACATTCTGAGAGAGATAATGCTTGACAACCACGGAGGAATTCATAATGGGAATGAGAGAATCGAGTGAGTAAGGTATACCGACAACTGTAAATTATAACTCCACATCAACAACACAAAGACAGAATACACGAGACTTAACAAAGGGCGAAATAGGTCTCAGGGACCACTCCAATTCCCAGACTGCAGGTGGATCACACCTCCAAGTTCAAGAGTACAAAAATCTGGTGCTATAATCAAACAGTAACCTTCAAGTAAAATTGAAATAGTGGCTAAATTGTAAGATGCCAGTCGCTGATACTATGGCCTACAGTCTATCCTCAAGACGAGAAGTTTGTCAACAAATTTTAAATTAAATATCCATGAAACATTAACCAGACCAGTATTTCCATGTGGATGCCAGCTGGAGTATCACAAGAAAAAATTTTATTGCATGGAATCTATGGAGTCGTTGTTGATGCTGAAAGTGGAGAATAGAGACTTCACCACAAAACTGAACTCTACGCTACGTACAATGAACCGTAATGAAAATACGATGTCTGCAGTAGGCAAGTCACATTGGTTGTATGCCAGAAAGTCGGTGGGAAATGCTAGTCAGAATGCCAACGAACTCTGTTTCCAAGGATCTACATATAGGAGAATTGCTGGATGGATGACAGCAATGAGCTGTGGACAAACCGAATTGGAGGTCATCTCTCAAGCAATCGTATGATGCACTGGGTCTAATTTCTGCAACTAACTCTAATACAATAATAATTCATAGTGTCGAGAACCATGGCCTTGCCGCGTTTGGGCAGCTTGTGTCCCTCAGTGATAGAGATATCCATACCGTAAGTGCAGCCTCTTCAGAGGGGTATCTGTGCAGAGGCCGGACTAGCGTATGGTTCCTGAAGAGGAGCAGCCGCGCCTTCAGTAATTGCAGTCTAGACGATAGGCTGATTTGGCCTTCAAACATTAGTTAGCAGGGTTCGTAGAGAAGGGAGTCAGACACTGTTGTAACTCCTCTTCCTCCATGTCATCCTGTCTATAAATTGAACAAGCACTAAAGAAAACCAAAACATAAATTTGGAAAGGGAATTAAAATTCAGAGAGAAGATATAAAAACTCTGAGGTTTGCCAGTCACACTGCGATTCTGTCAGAGACGGCTAATTAATTGGAACGAAATGGTTAATATTTTGAAAAGTGGTTGTCAGGTGAATATCAAGACAATGGAACACAGGTTAATGGCGTGCAGCTGAATTGAGTCGGATGAGGCTGAGGATATTTCATTAGGAAACAAGACAGTAAAAACAACAGATAAGTTTTCCTTATTTGGGAAGCAAAATTAAGTGATTACGGCAGAAGTGAAGAGTATATAAAATGGAGACAGGAAATAGCAAAAAAAAGCACTTCTGCAAGAGAGACATTTGTTAAAACTAAATATAAATTTAAGTGTTAGGAAGTATCTTCTGAAAGTATAAGTCTGGAGTGCCGGCCGGTGTGACCAAGCGGTTCTAGTCGCTTCAGTCTGGAACCGCGTGACCACAACGGTCGCAGGTTCGAATCCTGCCTCGAGCATGGATGTGTGTGATGCCCTTAGGTTAGTTAGGTTTAAGTAGTTCTAAGTTCTGGGGGACTGATGACCTCAGATGTTAAGTCTCATAGTGCTCAGAGTCATTTTAAGTCCGGAGTGTACCTCTGTACGAAAGTGAAACGTGAACGGTAAATACTTCAGACAAGAAGGGAGTAGAGGCTTCTGGAATGTGGTGCTATGGAAGAATTCTGAAGGTTAGATGGGTAGATCGCGTAACTAATGTAGAGGCACAGAATCGAGCAGGGGAGAACATGAATTTATGACCCAGCTTCACCAAAGGAGGAATCGGTTGACAGGACACACCCTAGAGCTTCAAGGAATCGTGAATCTGGCAATGGAAGGACGTATGGATTGTATTACAGGGTGGTTATAATTAAACTTTGGCCACTACAGCCAGTGTGGACGGAAAGCTAATTACCATATGGATACCCATCTTTATAGGGATAATGTTCAGATTGTGAGTTGTAGGATTTACGTTGTTAGTAACGTTAGTGTCATGACTTAGCGTCAGGTGTCGGTACTGGGACGACGGAACGGAGGAACTTGGACCCCAAGGCTCAAGGACATGCAGTGTGAACGGCACACGTTACTGTGACCTGCTTCGCCCACACGTGATCTCTCCTCTACGGGCGAGACGTGCTTTGGACTCAACTGTTTTGATGCACAATGGAGCTCCACTCACACTGCTCGTGAGGCCTCATTTGGAGAAAACCGAATCATCAGCTGATTGCTTCAAACTGCGTGGCTATCGAGATCACCACATTTAAACTCGTGTGATTTCTGGCTGTGTGTTTACGTGAAGGATAGGATTAATCAAATGGCTCTGAGCACAATGGAACTTAGCATCTGAGGTCATCAGTCCCCTAGAACTTAGAACTACTTAAACCGAACTATCCTAACGACGTCACACACATCCATGCCCGAGGCAGGATTCGAACCTGCGACCGTAGCGGTCGCGCGGTTCCAGACTGAAGCGCCTAGAACCGCTCGGCCACACCGGCCGGTCAGGATTAATCAACAGGACACTTACGTTGGAGGTTGAAGAAGAGCACAGCGAGGGTGGTAGCGAAAATCCCACCAGAGATGTCTCAGAAAATGTAGAGCAGTCTCTAGTGCTGTTCCAGGCTGTCGTGTATGCAGGGAGTCGTCACACTTAGCAACGCTTGTAGCCTGAAACGTAAACACGGTAAAAATTAGCAAATGTTACAGTCTCATGTGGAAATTAAAATCGGTTTATTTCAATATTTTATTCGCTTTTTTCTTCGTCGTGTCCTTACAAATGTATCCAAAAGGTTTTATTGTTTCACGATCACTCGCTTTTCATGAGGGCCCTCTCAAGTAGCAAAAGTTCAATTATAACCACCCTGTAAATGGGGCGGGAGACCAAGATGTGACTGCAGAATGCAGGTTCAAACATATGCAGGTCGCAGTGTTTATGCTGAGATGAGAAGACTTGCGTAGTATAGATTAGCGTGGAGGGCTGCTTCGGACTGAAGATCAAATTAACAAGTCACATTATTGTAATTAATTTTTTTGCAAAAAGATACGTGTTTGTCTTCATTCCACATCCACAGGCCTCTCTTCACACGAGATACGTGGAATAACACTCATAAAATGTTATGTATCGATCTGCCTGTAAATTAGGTGGTTATGCGTGCCTACCACTTGATGCTAGTCGAAATCGCTATGCTTCAGCAACACATTCCATCTTCTCCCTATCTTTAATGTCACACTAATCTAATTCTTAAAAAATGCAAGCAGAACGGTGGTCTGCATGAACGCCCATGGCATTCACGTACACAGACTAAAAACTGAGCATAGTGTGCTTGGGAAGAAAAAATTTACAAAATCGGTCACTATATGGGGGAGAAACGAAGGCTAGAAGGGACCACTTTGCCCCAAGGCCTATAACAGTACCAAAGTAGAAGGAAACATATTGGCTTTCAGGGAAAACTTTTTGTAATTTATGGCTAATAACAATCAGCATCATTACGTGTTGATATTGGTAGATTATGAGAATTTGCTGAAGTCATAAATCAATTTTCTCTGACGTAGTTCTGATAATATACAGAACTGCAAATAGCCACAGACATCCATTAATTTCCTGATGTACTTATCACACGCAATTTCACACTTACACACTGATAAGCCAGAACATTATGACCACTGACCACCGCAAGGTTGGATGTCGCCTGGTGGTGTTGCGGGATAGTGACACGGTAAGGAAAGTATATGAGTGGATCAAAGACGGATGGCGAATCATTATAGCGACAAAACGGGCCATAAAGGGGAAATCTACTGACATGAGCGATTTTGACGAAGGTGATATTATTATTATTCCACAGAGCCTGTGAACGAGTATCTCGGAAACGGCGTAGCTGGTCGAATGTTCACGTGCTACTGGAGTGAGCATCCATGGAAAGTAATACACTCATGATCATAAATTAAGAATAATTGCAGAATGTGGTGCCACACTATGTGGCACTACACAAAACTGGCGCTAATAGCATAGCCACATAGGGAACACACACGACACAGACCTGTAAGTCCACGGTATTGGTGATAAGTTGAGAAAACCGTCCCGAAACACATGTGCTACAAAACGCCAGTGTTTCCTGCGCATGTACCCCGACATCAATATGGGATATGATCACCATGCACACGTACACAGGCCGCACAACGGGTTCGAATACTCTGGATCAGGTGGTCGAGCAGCTTCTCGGGTAGGCTATAGCCTCCCATTCTTGCACCAGCTATCGAAGTGTCGGAGGGGTTTGAAGACGTGCAGCGATACGTCGACCGAGAGCATCCCAGACGTGCTCGATGGGGTTTAGGTCTGGAGAACAGGCAGGCCACTCCATTCCCTTATATCTTCTGTTTCAAGGTATTCCTGCACGATGGCAGCTCGGTGGGGCCTTGCGTTATCATCCATCAGGAGGAAGGTGGGACCCACTGCACCTGGACTCGTCCGTGGACATAACCTGGGACCACTGTTCCAATGACCATGTACTGTGTTCTTGACACCAGGCTTTACGAGCTCTCCTGTGATCAGGGGAGAGCGGAATGCACCTTGCAGGTCTCCAGGCGAATAAACCATGTCTGTTCAGTCGTCTGTAGACTGTGTGTCTGGAGCCAACTGTCCTAGTGGCTGCGGTAAGGTCCCGAGCAAGACTACGTACAGTACTCTGTGGCCGTCTGCGGGCACTGATGGTGATATATCGGCCTCCCTGTGGTGTTGTACACTGTGGACGTCCCATAATATAGCCCCTGGACACGTTTCCTGTCTGTTGGAATCGTTGCCATAATCTTGAGATCACATTTTGTGGCACACGGAGGGCCCGTGCTACGACCTGCTGTGTTTGACCAGCCTCCAGTCGCCCTAGTATTCTACCCCTCATAACGTCATCAATATGTGTTCTTTGAGCCATTTTCAACACACAGTCACCACTAGCACGTCTGAAAACGTCTGCACACTTACTCGCTGCACCGTACTCTGACATACACCAACACACCTCTGCGTATGTGGACTGCTGACAGCGCCACCGTGCGACGACCGCAGGTGAAATGCACCACATGGTCATACCCCGAGGTGATTTAAACCCGCAAACCGCCCACCAGAGCATTGTTTCATCATGTATCAGCATTATCCTTAATTTACGAGCATGAGTGTAGAACGACAGTGTAGCTACCATTCGGCGATAAGTGGCTGGACGTCCACGACTCTTCACAGAACGCGGGATTTGAAGACTTCCATGCTCTGTAAAGCAGGATAGGTGGCGATCTGTGGCATCTCTGCCGAAATATCACAACGCTGGTGCACGTATAAGTGTTGCGCAGCACACCGTTCATCATACACTGTTGAACATGGTGCTCCGTAGCGGACGACCTCTACGTGTTCACATGTTGGCCCAACGATATTGTCAGTTATGATAGCAGTGGCCATGGGGTGTCAAGATAAGACCGTGCTGCCTCGTTGGATGAATAACGTTTTTGCTACACCAGGTCGATGCTCGCCTCCATAAACGGCGTCATCCACGCGAACAACGGTTCGAAACGGGTACCGTGCCAATGACGCAGGCTGCTGGGAACAGTATTATGTTGTGGGAGGCATTCTGCTGCGCTCGCATGGGACCTCTGGTTGCAGTCGTAGACACGACGACAGCTGCGGACAACCTGTGTCCCTTCATGCTTAATGTCTTCCCCGAGGGTGATGTCATCTTTGAGCAGGACAATTGTTCGTGTCTCAAAGCTAGGAGAGTGCTACAGTGTTTTGAGGAACATGATAGTGAACTCGCTTTGATATCTTGGCTACCAAATCCACCTAATGTGAATCCAGTGGAACACATCTGGACATCTGGGTGGCTATCAGGCGCCAACGCCGCACCCGCAAATCAGCAGCCCTTTGTTTACGGAAATTACATGACTTGTGCGTAGAAGTCTGGCACCACATACCTCCACAACCTACCAACAAACTGTCGGGTATATGATACGTAGAATCGGTGATGTATCCCTGGGAGAGTCCTAAAAGCTATTAGCCAGGTGGCCTTAATGTTTTAGTTCGTCATTGTGCACATGTATTTCAATGCTACATGGGCTACAACAACGCTGACGCCACAGCCCGTTAATTAAAATATACTCCGCCAGCTGTTCGCATTCGTTCACTCTCAGCCAGCCATAAAACACAACATTCCGTACAAAAAGAACGCCACAGAGAAATAAGCATATTACTGATGTTTCCACTCGAACTGACCCATTGTGACTATTTGTAGAGGAATTATACTTTGCTGACAAATGATACTTTCCAGAATGAGATTTTCACCCCGCAGCGGAGTGTGCGCTGATACGAAACTTCCTGACAGATTAAAACTGTGTACCGGACCGAGACTCGAACTCGGGACATTTGCCTTTCGTGGGCAAGTGCTCTACCATCTGAGCTACCCAAGCACGACTCGGGCCCCGTCTTTAAGCCTTACTGCCGCCAGTACCTCGTCTCCTACTTTCCAAATTTCACAGAATCTCTCCTGCGAACCTTGTAGAACTAGCACTCCTGGAAAAAAGGATATTGCGAAGACATGGCTTAGCCACAGCCTAGGGATGTTTCCAGAATGAGATTTTCACTCTGCAGTGGAGTGCACGCCGATATGAAACTTCCTGGCAGATTAAAACTGTGCGCCGGACCGAGACTCGAACTCGGGACCTTTGCCTTTCGTGGGCAAGTGCTCTACCATCTGAGCTACGTTCGTAGGAGAGCTTCTGTGAAGTTTTGAAAGTAGGAGACGAGGTACTGGAGGAAGTAGCTGTAAGGACGGAGCGTGAGTCGTGTTTGGGTAGCTCAGATGGTAGAGCACTTGCCCGCGAAAGGCAAAGGTCCCGAGTTGGAGTCTCGGTCCGGCACACAGTTTTAATCTACCAGGAAGTTTCAAATGATACTATGTTATACTTTATTTATTGACGATAATTCTTTAAAAAGTATTGTGACAGGAATGTCTAAGCACTGATCTCCATTACCCGTTTTGTTGAGTTTCTTAAATTTTTCCACTTCGCTCCCTCACATACTTTCTTTCTGTTGACATTGCAAGTGGTAAGGCTACTAAAACTATTTTCTTTCAACAATGACCACGAATCAAGAATAGTAAAAAGAGGAAATTCTTTAACAAATCCGTGCAGTAGACGTAACGTCATGTTTCGTTAACAATACCCTTAATGTCATTTGAGGTAGTATTCGTCGTAGAACATAGAGAAGAAACGGCGTTTATACGTCAGCTCACGTTACAGTGGCGGACTGAAACTGTTAAAATGGCTAATACATGCGTGGTAAAGTTTATTGTATAATTAGTTTTAGTGAGAGAACAGTAAAGGTGTACACAATACTGACCTATTTTACTCTAGTTATGACGTGAAATACACGTGCAATAAATTCACACACTGCTTTTGTGAAGGATGCATACTCGACAGCTTCAGAACTCAATAAGAGTGCTCTCTGACATGTAATCTTTTTCGAGCATTTTACCGCGAAAGATAGACTATTCAGGACAATGCGACACAATTAACTCTGGTTCCAGTCCAATAAATAACTGTTTCGTGGGATTTAATTCCCCAGTGTACAAACCGTTTGAAACCCAACACATTGTTGTCATTATACGAGTGCATTCTCACAATCTCCGAAGAACTTGCTTTCACTTGAACAAAAAAAAAAAAAAAGCCGAATTTGGAAGCATGGTTCTAGCTGCAGATTTCCACCTCCACAATCTACGAGGGTATTTCGGAAAGTAAAAGTTACACCGTACGCCAGAGGAACGGAAGAGTTTTGGCGAGCAAGTTGGCAACACTGGTGTTAACCTTGAACCGTTCGCTTTCCCCTCGCGGTCGTTCGGCAGTTGAACGTTGCTTCTGGTTGGAGTAGGTCGTGTTTAAAATGGCTGCGCCGACTCAGAATCCCGCCAAATTCGAAGTGCGGTCCATCATACGTTTTCTTCATGCAAAAGGTCATCGACCAGCGGATATTCACAAAGAAATTTATGAATCGACAAAATGTAACGAAATGGTGTCGTCATTTCTCTGAAGGTAGGACTGATGTTCATGACGAACAAAGAACAGGTCGGCCATCTGTGATCTCTGATGCCCTTCTTCGGAGAATGGACGAAGCAATTCGTGCGAATAGACGTCTCACATTGAAAGAATTGCATCAGATCATACCAGACGTGTCAATGACAACTCTTTATGACGTTGTGACTGTCAAGTTAGGGTACAGGAAATTGTGTGCTCGCTGGGTTCCAAAACTGTTAACGGAAGAACACAAAAAAAAAAGGATGGGCTTTGCACTCGACTTCCTCACATGCTATGCTGAAGCAGGTGATGAGTTCCTTGATCACGTTGTGACAGATGACGAGACGTGGGTTTATAATCATACACCTGAATCCAAGCAACAATCAATGCAATGGCGCCATTCGAATTCACCAAAAGCCAAGAAGTGCAAAACGTCGATTTCAGATAAGAAAATCATGGCTTCTGTTTTTTGGGACAGACAAGGCAATCTTCTTTTGGAATTTATGCCTCCTGGAACGACAATTAATGCGGCTGCATTTTGCCAGACTTTGAAACGTCTTGAAGGGCAATTCAAAACAAACGCAGGGGAATGCTGACAAGTGTAGTCCGCTTGCTTCATGACAACGCTCGGCCTCACACAGCGCTCGTAACCAAAGCACTACTCAAACAATTCAAATGGGACGTATTGGACCATCTGCCATACAGCCCGGACCTTGCGACCACCGATTTCCATGTCTTCTGTTACCTGAAGTCACATCTTGGTGGAAAATCATTCCACGACGATGAAGAGATCAAAGATGAAGTTGAAATGTGGTTCCGACAACAAGCGGCAACCTTCTATGACTGTGAGATACAAAAGCTTGTGCACCAACTTAACAAATGTTTGGATAACAGGGGGTGATTATGTCGAAAAATAACAAATAATCGAGTTAATAAGATGTAACTGACGTTTTCTAAATAAATGTTCTATTTAAGGACTGCGAGCCATTGTATCTTTACTTTTCTAAATGCACTCGTATATTAGATCCCATGTAAACGCTATACCATTTTTGAAACCTGCTTGAGTCGTCAGTTGTATACGAATTTTCGAACTTTAATAGTGGCAACTGTTTATGTACAATTTATACAGAACAATACGTGCTTCAAAATTTTTCCTGTCTTTCTTAATAATCACCAGTATTGTGTAAAGACCGTTCCCGCGATGTTGAAGTCGTACGATACCATTAGCAGTGCCAGTTGTGTTAATAGTTCGAGTAGAACGGTCTATTACACAACGAATCTTTGTAACAGTTGTGAAGCGAATGCCATTGAGTCAGTTTAGGAATCAAGTTGAAGTCACAAGGGCTGAAGTTCGGGAAGCGGGCTTGTGGCACAGCACTTCCCAGCCCCAGCGATCAAATAAATATCACTACTTGTGCCGTATGCGCCCGAGCATCGTCTTGCAGAATGATGGGCAGGCCCTACGGAAAGTGTCGCCGCTTCTTTTCTAAGATGGTCGCAGGCTGTATTCCAAAAATTAACAGCTAACGGAAAGAAGCAGCTCTTTCTGCAGGACCCGCCTATTGTTTTGCAGGACAATGCTAGGGGCACATGTGTCGCAATTTGTGACTTTTGTTAGATCGACGGCCTGTGCAGTGCTGTACTATCAAACACGCTCCCTGGACATAAGCCCTTGTGACTTCAACTTGATTCCAAAATTGAAAGAAGCATTTAAAGGAATTCGCTTCAAAACTGTTACAGACTTTTGTCGGGCAACACACCGCTTCACTCGAACTATCAATACAACTGGTGCTGCTAAGGGTCTTGTCCGACTTCAACATCGCTGCTGTCTACTTTGAAGGACAGCAAAACTTTAAAACATGTATCAATTTTGTATAAGCTGTAAATAAACAGTTGCCACTACTAAAGTTCCAACCCTCGTACCAACTTGCTTTTAAAAGGTCTGCTAATCTGAACGGAGTAACTTTTTGTGCAGTAAAAAAGAAGAAATATTCTGGTTTTAGTTTTAAAGAAATAGCCCTCATGCTCACTAAATCGGAAAAACTGCTGACTTACAGAGTCCATTCGTGTAAAACAACTGACAATATCAAACTGCGCTAGTAAAATCGGTTCAGGCCTTAACATGTAAAGTAGTGATCGCTAATTGGTTTCCACACTCGGTTCTTATTTTCAGAAAGTTGTGTTGCACGTAAACCTCAGGTCAGTAATCTGGGATGTAAACGTAGCATATATGTATGTACAATGATGCCAAAAAATCGCAACGCCACGAAGGAATTGTGCGACATAAACGAAAGTTGGTCGACGTGTTTCTACATCTGAAAGATAATGTCTGTTCTAATTTAGCGCCAGTCGCATAAGAGTGGCGCTAGTAATGCCACCATACGGATACAAGTCAGGCTTGTTGTGAACGGTAGTGAGCGTTAGTTACCTTTGAGACTGGCTGTGGTCAGTTCATGTTACTCACAAATGCCTTTAAGGCAACAAAGACGCCGCTACCAACATCTCACTGAGTTTGAAGTGGGTCACGTAACAGGGCAACGAAAAGCTGGCTATTCCTTCTGTGATACTGCAGAGAGAGTTTGCAGGAATGGAGCCGCTGTACGTAGCTGCTGGCAGCGGTGATCACTACGATGTAGAAAGAAGAAATATTCTGGTTTTAGTTTTAAAGAAATAGCCCTCATGCTCACTAAATCGGAAAAACTGCTGACTTACAGAGTCCATTCGTGTAAAACATCTGACAATATCAAACTGCGCTAGTAAAATCGGTTCAGGCCTTAACATGTAAAGTAGTGATCGCTAATTGGTTTCCACACTCGGTTCTTATTTTCAGAAAGTTGTGTTGCACGTAAACCTCAGGTCAGTAATCTGGGATGTAAACGTAGCATATATGTATGTACAATGATGCCAAAAAATCGCAACGCCAAGAAGGAATTGTGCGACATAAACGAAAGTTGGTCGACGTGTTTCTACATCTGAAAGATAATGTCTGTTCTAATTTAGCGCCAGTCGCATAAGAGTGGCGCTAGTAATGCCACCATACGGATACAAGTCAGGCTTGTTGTGAACGGTAGTGAGCGTTAGTTACCTTTGAGACTGGCTGTGGTCAGTTCATGTTACTCACAAATGCCTTTAAGGCAACAAAGACGCCGCTACCAACATCTCACTGAGTTTGAAGTGGGTCACGTAACAGGGCAACGAAAAGCTGGCTATTCCTTCTGTGATACTGCAGAGAGAGTTTGCAGGAATGGAGCCGCTGTACGTAGCTGCTGGCAGCGGTGATCACTACGATGTAGAAAGAAGAAATATTCTGGTTTTAGTTTTAAAGAAATAGCCCTCATGCTCACTAAATCGGAAAAACTGCTGACTTACAGAGTCCATTCGTGTAAAACATCTGACAATATCAAACTGCGCTAGTAAAATCGGTTCAGGCCTTAACATGTAAAGTAGTGATCGCTAATTGGTTTCCACACTCGGTTCTTATTTTCAGAAAGTTGTGTTGCACGTAAACCTCAGGTCAGTAATCTGGGATGTAAACGTAGCATATATGTATGTACAATGATGCCAAAAAATCGCAACGCCAAGAAGGAATTGTGCGACATAAACGAAAGTTGGTCGACGTGTTTCTACATCTGAAAGATAATGTCTGTTCTAATTTAGCGCCAGTCGCATAAGAGTGGCGCTAGTAATGCCACCATACGGATACAAGTCAGGCTTGTTGTGAACGGTAGTGAGCGTTAGTTACCTTTGAGACTGGCTGTGGTCAGTTCATGTTACTCACAAATGCCTTTAAGGCAACAAAGACGCCGCTACCAACATCTCACTGAGTTTGAAGTGGGTCACGTAACAGGGCAACGAAAAGCTGGCTATTCCTTCTGTGATACTGCAGAGAGAGTTTGCAGGAATGGAGCCGCTGTACGTAGCTGCTGGCAGCGGTGATCACTACGATGTAGAAAGAAGAAATATTCTGGTTTTAGTTTTAAAGAAATAGCCCTCATGCTCACTAAATCGGAAAAACTGCTGACTTACAGAGTCCATTCGTGTAAAACATCTGACAATATCAAACTGCGCTAGTAAAATCGGTTCAGGCCTTAACATGTAAAGTAGTGATCGCTAATTGGTTTCCACACTCGGTTCTTATTTTCAGAAAGTTGTGTTGCACGTAAACCTCAGGTCAGTAATCTGGGATGTAAACGTAGCATATATGTATGTACAATGATGCCAAAAAATCGCAACGCCAAGAAGGAATTGTGCGACATAAACGAAAGTTGGTCGACGTGTTTCTACATCTGAAAGATAATGTCTGTTCTAATTTAGCGCCAGTCGCATAAGAGTGGCGCTAGTAATGCCACCATACGGATACAAGTCAGGCTTGTTGTGAACGGTAGTGAGCGTTAGTTACCTTTGAGACTGGCTGTGGTCAGTTCATGTTACTCACAAATGCCTTTAAGGCAACAAAGACGCCGCTACCAACATCTCACTGAGTTTGAAGTGGGTCACGTAACAGGGCAACGAAAAGCTGGCTATTCCTTCTGTGATACTGCAGAGAGAGTTTGCAGGAATGGAGCCGCTGTACGTAGCTGCTGGCAGCGGTGATCACTACGATGTAGAAAGAAGAAATATTCTGGTTTTAGTTTTAAAGAAATAGCCCTCATGCTCACTAAATCGGAAAAACTGCTGACTTACAGAGTCCATTCGTGTAAAACATCTGACAATATCAAACTGCGCTAGTAAAATCGGTTCAGGCCTTAACATGTAAAGTAGTGATCGCTAATTGGTTTCCACACTCGGTTCTTATTTTCAGAAAGTTGTGTTGCACGTAAACCTCAGGTCAGTAATCTGGGATGTAAACGTAGCATATATGTATGTACAATGATGCCAAAAAATCGCAACGCCAAGAAGGAATTGTGCGACATAAACGAAAGTTGGTCGACGTGTTTCTACATCTGAAAGATAATGTCTGTTCTAATTTAGCGCCAGTCGCATAAGAGTGGCGCTAGTAATGCCACCATACGGATACAAGTCAGGCTTGTTGTGAACGGTAGTGAGCGTTAGTTACCTTTGAGACTGGCTGTGGTCAGTTCATGTTACTCACAAATGCCTTTAAGGCAACAAAGACGCCGCTACCAACATCTCACTGAGTTTGAAGTGGGTCACGTAACAGGGCAACGAAAAGCTGGCTATTCCTTCTGTGATACTGCAGAGAGAGTTTGCAGGAATGGAGCCGCTGTACGTAGCTGCTGGCAGCGGTGATCACTACGATGTAGAAAGAAGAAATATTCTGGTTTTAGTTTTAAAGAAATAGCCCTCATGCTCACTAAATCGGAAAAACTGCTGACTTACAGAGTCCATTCGTGTAAAACATCTGACAATATCAAACTGCGCTAGTAAAATCGGTTCAGGCCTTAACATGTAAAGTAGTGATCGCTAATTGGTTTCCACACTCGGTTCTTATTTTCAGAAAGTTGTGTTGCACGTAAACCTCAGGTCAGTAATCTGGGATGTAAACGTAGCATATATGTATGTACAATGATGCCAAAAAATCGCAACGCCAAGAAGGAATTGTGCGACATAAACGAAAGTTGGTCGACGTGTTTCTACATCTGAAAGATAATGTCTGTTCTAATTTAGCGCCAGTCGCATAAGAGTGGCGCTAGTAATGCCACCATACGGATACAAGTCAGGCTTGTTGTGAACGGTAGTGAGCGTTAGTTACCTTTGAGACTGGCTGTGGTCAGTTCATGTTACTCACAAATGCCTTTAAGGCAACAAAGACGCCGCTACCAACATCTCACTGAGTTTGAAGTGGGTCACGTAACAGGGCAACGAAAAGCTGGCTATTCCTTCTGTGATACTGCAGAGAGAGTTTGCAGGAATGGAGCCGCTGTACGTAGCTGCTGGCAGCGGTGATCACTACGATGTAGAAAGAAGAAATATTCTGGTTTTAGTTTTAAAGAAATAGCCCTCATGCTCACTAAATAGGAAAAACTGCTGACTTACAGAGTCCATTCGTGTAAAACAACTGACAATATCAAACTGCGCTAGTAAAATCGGTTCAGGCCTTAACATGTAAAGTAGTGATCGCTAATTGGTTTCCACACTCGGTTCTTATTTTCAGAAAGTTGTGTTGCACGTAAACCTCAGGTCAGTAATCTGGGATGTAAACGTAGCATATATGTATGTACAATGATGCCAAAAAATCGCAACGCCACGAAGGAATTGTGCGACATAAACGAAAGTTGGTCGACGTGTTTCTACATCTGAAAGATAATGTCTGTTCTAATTTAGCGCCAGTCGCATAAGAGTGGCGCTAGTAATGCCACCATACGGATACAAGTCAGGCTTGTTGTGAACGGTAGTGAGCGTTAGTTACCTTTGAGACTGGCTGTGGTCAGTTCATGTTACTCACAAATGCCTTTAAGGCAACAAAGACACCGCTACCAACATCTCACTGAGTTTGAAGTGGGTCACGTAACAGGGCAACGAAAAGCTGGCTATTCCTTCTGTGATACTGCAGAGAGAGTTTGCAGGAATGGAGCCGCTGTACGTAGCTGCTGGCAGCGGTGATCACTACGATGTAGAAAGAAGAAATATTCTGGTTTTAGTTTTAAAGAAATAGCCCTCATGCTCACTAAATCGGAAAAACTGCTGACTTACAGAGTCCATTCGTGTAAAACATCTGACAATATCAAACTGCGCTAGTAAAATCGGTTCAGGCCTTAACATGTAAAGTAGTGATCGCTAATTGGTTTCCACACTCGGTTCTTATTTTCAGAAAGTTGTGTTGCACGTAAACCACAGGTCAGTAATCTGGGATGTAAACGTAGCATATATGTATGTACAATGATGCCAAAAAATCGCAACGCCACGAAGGAATTGTGCGACATAAACGAAAGTTGGTCGACGTGTTTCTACATCTGAAAGATAATGTCTGTTCTAATTTAGCGCCAGTCGCATAAGAGTGGCGCTAGTAATGCCACCATACGGATACAAGTCAGGCTTGTTGTGAACGGTAGTGAGCGTTAGTTACCTTTGAGACTGGCTGTGGTCAGTTCATGTTACTCACAAATGCCTTTAAGGCAACAAAGACGCCGCTACCAACATCTCACTGAGTTTGAAGTGGGTCACGTAACAGGGCAACGAAAAGCTGGCTATTCCTTCTGTGATACTGCAGAGAGAGTTTGCAGGAATGGAGCCGCTGTACGTAGCTGCTGGCAGCGGTGATCACTACGATGTAGAAAGAAGAAATATTCTGGTTTTAGTTTTAAAGAAATAGCCCTCATGCTCACTAAATCGGAAAAACTGCTGACTTACAGAGTCCATTCGTGTAAAACAACTGACAATATCAAACTGCGCTAGTAAAATCGGTTCAGGCCTTAACATGTAAAGTAGTGATCGCTAATTGGTTTCCACACTCGGTTCTTATTTTCAGAAAGTTGTGTTGCACGTAAACCTCAGGTCAGTAATCTGGGATGTAAACGTAGCATATATGTATGTACAATGATGCCAAAAAATCGCAACGCCACGAAGGAATTGTGCGACATAAACGAAAGTTGGTCGACGTGTTTCTACATCTGAAAGATAATGTCTGTTCTAATTTAGCGCCAGTCGCATAAGAGTGGCGCTAGTAATGCCACCATACGGATACAAGTCAGGCTTGTTGTGAACGGTAGTGAGCGTTAGTTACCTTTGAGACTGGCTGTGGTCAGTTCATGTTACTCACAAATGCCTTTAAGGCAACAAAGACGCCGCTACCAACATCTCACTGAGTTTGAAGTGGGTCACGTAACAGGGCAACGAAAAGCTGGCTATTCCTTCTGTGATACTGCAGAGAGAGTTTGCAGGAATGGAGCCGCTGTACGTAGCTGCTGGCAGCGGTGATCACTACGATGTAGAAAGAAGAAATATTCTGGTTTTAGTTTTAAAGAAATAGCCCTCATGCTCACTAAATCGGAAAAACTGCTGACTTACAGAGTCCATTCGTGTAAAACATCTGACAATATCAAACTGCGCTAGTAAAATCGGTTCAGGCCTTAACATGTAAAGTAGTGATCGCTAATTGGTTTCCACACTCGGTTCTTATTTTCAGAAAGTTGTGTTGCACGTAAACCTCAGGTCAGTAATCTGGGATGTAAACGTAGCATATATGTATGTACAATGATGCCAAAAAATCGCAACGCCAAGAAGGAATTGTGCGACATAAACGAAAGTTGGTCGACGTGTTTCTACATCTGAAAGATAATGTCTGTTCTAATTTAGCGCCAGTCGCATAAGAGTGGCGCTAGTAATGCCACCATACGGATACAAGTCAGGCTTGTTGTGAACGGTAGTGAGCGTTAGTTACCTTTGAGACTGGCTGTGGTCAGTTCATGTTACTCACAAATGCCTTTAAGGCAACAAAGACGCCGCTACCAACATCTCACTGAGTTTGAAGTGGGTCACGTAACAGGGCAACGAAAAGCTGGCTATTCCTTCTGTGATACTGCAGAGAGAGTTTGCAGGAATGGAGCCGCTGTACGTAGCTGCTGGCAGCGGTGATCACTACGATGTAGAAAGAAGAAATATTCTGGTTTTAGTTTTAAAGAAATAGCCCTCATGCTCACTAAATCGGAAAAACTGCTGACTTACAGAGTCCATTCGTGTAAAACATCTGACAATATCAAACTGCGCTAGTAAAATCGGTTCAGGCCTTAACATGTAAAGTAGTGATCGCTAATTGGTTTCCACACTCGGTTCTTATTTTCAGAAAGTTGTGTTGCACGTAAACCTCAGGTCAGTAATCTGGGATGTAAACGTAGCATATATGTATGTACAATGATGCCAAAAAATCGCAACGCCAAGAAGGAATTGTGCGACATAAACGAAAGTTGGTCGACGTGTTTCTACATCTGAAAGATAATGTCTGTTCTAATTTAGCGCCAGTCGCATAAGAGTGGCGCTAGTAATGCCACCATACGGATACAAGTCAGGCTTGTTGTGAACGGTAGTGAGCGTTAGTTACCTTTGAGACTGGCTGTGGTCAGTTCATGTTACTCACAAATGCCTTTAAGGCAACAAAGACGCCGCTACCAACATCTCACTGAGTTTGAAGTGGGTCACGTAACAGGGCAACGAAAAGCTGGCTATTCCTTCTGTGATACTGCAGAGAGAGTTTGCAGGAATGGAGCCGCTGTACGTAGCTGCTGGCAGCGGTGATCACTACGATGTAGAAAGAAGAAATATTCTGGTTTTAGTTTTAAAGAAATAGCCCTCATGCTCACTAAATCGGAAAAACTGCTGACTTACAGAGTCCATTCGTGTAAAACATCTGACAATATCAAACTGCGCTAGTAAAATCGGTTCAGGCCTTAACATGTAAAGTAGTGATCGCTAATTGGTTTCCACACTCGGTTCTTATTTTCAGAAAGTTGTGTTGCACGTAAACCTCAGGTCAGTAATCTGGGATGTAAACGTAGCATATATGTATGTACAATGATGCCAAAAAATCGCAACGCCAAGAAGGAATTGTGCGACATAAACGAAAGTTGGTCGACGTGTTTCTACATCTGAAAGATAATGTCTGTTCTAATTTAGCGCCAGTCGCATAAGAGTGGCGCTAGTAATGCCACCATACGGATACAAGTCAGGCTTGTTGTGAACGGTAGTGAGCGTTAGTTACCTTTGAGACTGGCTGTGGTCAGTTCATGTTACTCACAAATGCCTTTAAGGCAACAAAGACGCCGCTACCAACATCTCACTGAGTTTGAAGTGGGTCACGTAACAGGGCAACGAAAAGCTGGCTATTCCTTCTGTGATACTGCAGAGAGAGTTTGCAGGAATGGAGCCGCTGTACGTAGCTGCTGGCAGCGGTGATCACTACGATGTAGAAAGAAGAAATATTCTGGTTTTAGTTTTAAAGAAATAGCCCTCATGCTCACTAAATAGGAAAAACTGCTGACTTACAGAGTCCATTCGTGTAAAACAACTGACAATATCAAACTGCGCTAGTAAAATCGGTTCAGGCCTTAACATGTAAAGTAGTGATCGCTAATTGGTTTCCACACTCGGTTCTTATTTTCAGAAAGTTGTGTTGCACGTAAACCTCAGGTCAGTAATCTGGGATGTAAACGTAGCATATATGTATGTACAATGATGCCAAAAAATCGCAACGCCACGAAGGAATTGTGCGACATAAACGAAAGTTGGTCGACGTGTTTCTACATCTGAAAGATAATGTCTGTTCTAATTTAGCGCCAGTCGCATAAGAGTGGCGCTAGTAATGCCACCATACGGATACAAGTCAGGCTTGTTGTGAACGGTAGTGAGCGTTAGTTACCTTTGAGACTGGCTGTGGTCAGTTCATGTTACTCACAAATGCCTTTAAGGCAACAAAGACACCGCTACCAACATCTCACTGAGTTTGAAGTGGGTCACGTAACAGGGCAACGAAAAGCTGGCTATTCCTTCTGTGATACTGCAGAGAGAGTTTGCAGGAATGGAGCCGCTGTACGTAGCTGCTGGCAGCGGTGATCACTACGATGTAGAAAGAAGAAATATTCTGGTTTTAGTTTTAAAGAAATAGCCCTCATGCTCACTAAATCGGAAAAACTGCTGACTTACAGAGTCCATTCGTGTAAAACATCTGACAATATCAAACTGCGCTAGTAAAATCGGTTCAGGCCTTAACATGTAAAGTAGTGATCGCTAATTGGTTTCCACACTCGGTTCTTATTTTCAGAAAGTTGTGTTGCACGTAAACCACAGGTCAGTAATCTGGGATGTAAACGTAGCATATATGTATGTACAATGATGCCAAAAAATCGCAACGCCACGAAGGAATTGTGCGACATAAACGAAAGTTGGTCGACGTGTTTCTACATCTGAAAGATAATGTCTGTTCTAATTTAGCGCCAGTCGCATAAGAGTGGCGCTAGTAATGCCACCATACGGATACAAGTCAGGCTTGTTGTGAACGGTAGTGAGCGTTAGTTACCTTTGAGACTGGCTGTGGTCAGTTCATGTTACTCACAAATGCCTTTAAGGCAACAAAGACGCCGCTACCAACATCTCACTGAGTTTGAAGTGGGTCACGTAACAGGGCAACGAAAAGCTGGCTATTCCTTCTGTGATACTGCAGAGAGAGTTTGCAGGAATGGAGCCGCTGTACGTAGCTGCTGGCAGCGGTGATCACTACGATGTAGAAAGAAGAAATATTCTGGTTTTAGTTTTAAAGAAATAGCCCTCATGCTCACTAAATCGGAAAAACTGCTGACTTACAGAGTCCATTCGTGTAAAACAACTGACAATATCAAACTGCGCTAGTAAAATCGGTTCAGGCCTTAACATGTAAAGTAGTGATCGCTAATTGGTTTCCACACTCGGTTCTTATTTTCAGAAAGTTGTGTTGCACGTAAACCTCAGGTCAGTAATCTGGGATGTAAACGTAGCATATATGTATGTACAATGATGCCAAAAAATCGCAACGCCAAGAAGGAATTGTGCGACATAAACGAAAGTTGGTCGACGTGTTTCTACATCTGAAAGATAATGTCTGTTCTAATTTAGCGCCAGTCGCATAAGAGTGGCGCTAGTAATGCCACCTTACGCATACAAGTCAGGCTTGTTGTGAACGGTAGTGAGCGTTAGTTACCTTTGAGACTGGCTGTGGTCAGTTCATGTTACTCACAAATGCCTTTAAGGCAACAAAGACGCCGTTACCAACATCTCACTGAGTTTGAAGCGGGTCACGTAACAGGGCAACGAAAACCTGGCTATTTCTTCTGTGATACTGCAGAGAGAGTTTGCAGGAATGGAGCCGCTGTACGTAGCTGCTGGCAGCGGTGATCACTACGATGTACTGTCGCAAGAAGCCCGGGCTCCAGATGGCCGGGTGGCATTACCGTCGTGATCGGCGTATGGCTCTGCCGCTTTGTAATGTATCTGCAGGAGCAATGTGAACGGCTCCGAGACAGGCGTCCTGTAGCGTGCTTTCCAATGGTCCCAAACCACCTCCATTTGCGACTTCCGTGGTGTCAAGAGAGAGCTCAGTGGAGGGCAGATGTGAGGTCTGTTGCGTTTTCTGATGAAATCTGGATCTGCCTCGGTGATAGCGATGGCTGTGTGTTGGTTAGAATGGGTCAGGTCGGCATGGTATGTAGTGATCTCCACTTAAGCTCTCCAGCAATGCAAGACACACCCAACAGCTATCGAGCACTCATAAAAACTTCATCCTTGGGACTGGATTTTTTTCTGAACTGAAAGTACTGAAAATAAGACCTCTCAGTGGCGTAATTTTAATCTACATATACGACAGACATTAAAACAACTAGAGTAACGGTATGGTAGCATCCAGTTAATGTTTTCGTAATGTAACAGTTTCTTTTATATCAAATGTTATTTTACCCTTCTGAACATTTTTTTATTCGCTGTAGATTGTGTGCGTTACGTTGCAGTTTGTTGGGCTGTTATCCGCATCCGCCGAGGTTACTAACTCAAGCCTGTGCGGTGACGCTCGACTCGGATGTAGCCACTACAAAGCTGGTGCCGGAATAAAATTTTAGTGCCAGTATTTGACTGGAGTAAGAGGTGGCAGCACAGAGTTCCTGATAATCAAACTTTGTGTCAATGTGCTGGATTAAATTCCAAAGCTGTGCACAGTCCCTCATGGAGCGGGGATCCGCCCAGAGGATGGGGACATTAAATTCAGTAACTACACTACTGGCCATTAAAATTGCTACACCACGAAGATGGCGTGCTACAGAAGCGAAATTTAACCGACAGGAAGAAGATGCTGTCATATGCAAATGATTAGCTTTCCAGATCATTCACACAAGGTTGGCGCCGGTGGTGACACCTACAACGTGCTGACATGAGGAAAGCTTCCAACCGATTTCTCATACACAAACAGCAGTTGACCGGCGTGACCTGGTGAAACGTTGTTGCGATGCCTCGTGTAAGGAGGAGAAATGCGTACCATCACGTTTCCAACTTAGATAAACGTCGGATTGTAGCCTATCGCGACTGCGGCTTATCGTATCACGACATTGCTGCTCGTGTTGGTCGAGATCCAATGACTGTTAGCAGAATATGGAATCGGTGGGTTCAGGAGGGTAATACAGAACGCTGTGCTGGATCCCAACGGCCTCGTATCACTAGTAGTCAAGATGACAGGCATCTTATCCGCATGGTTGTAACGGATCGTGTACCCACCTCTCGATCCCTGAGTCAACAGATGGGGACGTTTGCAGGACAACAATCATCTGCACGAACAGTTCGACGACGTTTGCAGCAGCACGGACTATCACCTCGAAGACAATGGCTGCGGTTACCCTTGACGCTGCATCACAGAGAGGAGCGCCTGCGATGGTGTACTCAACGACGAACCTGGGTGCACGGTTGGCAAAACGTCATTTTTTCGAATCAATCCAGGTTCTGTTTGCAGCATCATGATGCTCGCATCCGTGTTTGGCGACATCGCGGTGAACGCACATTGGAAGCGTGTATTCGTCATCGCCATACTGTCGTATCACCCGGCGTGATGGTATGGGGTGCCATTGGTTGCACGTCTCGGTCACCTCTTATTCGTATTGACGGCACTTTGAACCGTGGACGTTACATTTCAGATGTGTTACGACACGTGGCTCTACCCTTCATTCGATCCCTGCGAAACCCTACATTTCAGCAGGATAATGCACCACCGCATGTTGCAGGTCCTGTACGGGCCTTTCTGGATACAGAAAATGTTCGACTGCTGCCCTGGCCAGCATATTCCCCAGATCTCTCACCAACTGAAAACGTCTGGTCAATGGTGGCCGAGCAACTGGCTCGTCGCAATACGCCAGTCACTACTCTTGATGAACTGTGGTATCTTGTTGAAGCTGTATGGGCAGCTGTACCTGTACATGCCATCCAAGCTCTGTTTGACTCAATGCCCAGGCGTATCAAGGCCGTTGTTACGGCCAGGGGTGGTTGTTCTGGGTACTGATTTCTCGGGATCTATGCACCCAAATTGCGTGAAAATGTAATCACATGTCAGTTCTAGTATAATATATTTGTGCAATAAATACCCGTTTAGCATCTGCATTTCTTCTTTTTGTAGCAATTTTAATGGCCAGTAGTGTAACTGGTACTGTTTGAGAGGCGTGGGCTGTGTGCCAGCAGTAGGCATACGCACTTACTTGCTTAACTCAAACACAGCTGTGAATACAACTGGGAACTTTCATGCCATACTGTGTTATTATTCTTATTATCATCATTTTAATTTTTACTACTACTATTATTAATCTATTATTTAAATAAACAAATACATTTGTGCATATTTAAAAACGTAACGCTAAATAAGATCAACAATATACTGTCTCATCCCTTGCAGTATCTTCAGATGACCATGTAGCACGTTGTTTAGTAACCACTTGTAGGGAGTCGTAAAATGGTACCTCAACCGCTTTCTGAAAATGTTTCACTTAAATAATTGAGATAATCCTTTAGATCTGTTTCCTCTTGCCTAAATTGTTTTATTTCTCTCTGTAATATCTAACTGATGGAACAAACGTACGTTGTCACTTTTACAACACTGTTTATTATTTGAACTAGTAGCTCCATTGGTTGATTATTTACAACTAACATCTCTTCCAGTTCTTTACAATAAATTCGTTTTCGACCCCACGTTTTTCTCTCATTATTACGCTCACTGCTATCCTCTAAATCAGTCCTGGATAGTGAGAGATGTAGAGATGGAACGGCAACAGCCCTCAACTCCCGTTTCGGAGGATGATTAACCACTCCGCTTTTCATGTCCCTTTCATAATCTGAATCAGAAAGATGTATTTAGCACAGGCAAGAGTTAGTAACCGGAAATTCATCTGCAACTTTACAAGCAGTTATTCACTCTTGTTTCGTCCCATTGTTCTTACCAAATACATGAAACTTAATTCCTAACTTAATTCGTTGTCTGCAGTGGTAAGCAGAACAATTGACTGTTTTGCACTGAAAACAATTCAAAACATACCCTCAGAACAAGCGAATACAGTAATAACTGTAACATAACTCTGCTCTTAATCGTCAATCGCCGATAATAACTCTCACTCGCCGGCCGTTGTGACCAAGCGGTTCTAGGCGCTTCAGTCCGGAACCGCGCAACTGCTACGGTCGCAGTTTCGAATCCTGCCTAGGGCATGGATGTGTGTAATGTCCTTAGGTTAGTTTGGTTTAATTAGTTCTAAGTTCTAGGGGACTGATGACCTCAGATGTTAAGTCCCCTAGTGCTCAGAGCCATTGAAACTCACACTCACGTATACATCCTTGTATTCACTCAAAAACACGATAGGTTATGGCAGTGGCAGGCTACTGATCGCCGGTATGGTCGGCTGTGACGTCACCGCCGCAGCTTCCTACTGCACACACACCCCATGCTCCCTGTCGTGTCTTATGCACTGCCATATAAAAACATGAAGAAAACGAAATGAAACTTCACGAGTTGAGGGGATATTGATGCATTTTCAGGTATTATTAAATTAAGTCAAACTGAGTATGAGCCTATCTATTGGTACAACACTGCACTCCCTCTGGCCTAGGAACATGCACTGATTGGTTGTATTTTCACCTGAGGCAAGCTGGTCCACAAATGTTGTAGCTGATCCTCGATACCCTGGACACTGGCACCAGGATGAAGTCGACACCTGAGATGGCCCCACATGTGTTCCATTGGAGACAGATCTGGGGAACTTGCTGGTCATGGGAGTACCTTAGTGTCACGTACATAGTTCTATTTGTGGACGAGCACTATCCTGTTGAAAAATGGCATCAAGATACTGTCACATGAAAAGTAACACAAGAAGACACAAGATACCCATGACGTGCAGTCTGAATTCCCTCAGTCACTGCCAGCTGTGGCCTGAAGTCATACCCAATGACTCCCCATACCGTCACGCCGGGATTAGGACGGCTGTACCTCTCCAAAACAGTGGACGAATAGGATCTGTCTACAGGTGGCCACCATAGTTGCCGACAATGGTCACCTGGGCTAATTCCTTAGTCTGGTTGCTTCTGATCTCCACGCAATGGTGTGGGATGACACAAAATATTATACGGAGTCCATTAGTTGTCCCCTGATGGCAGGTGCAAAAGTGAATGGGTCACAATGCATTTGCTGTACAACATGTTGATCCTCCCTTAGGTGGGCAGATGTGGTGGCTGGAACCCTTATGACGAGCATGCCTAACCTCACATTCCCACACAGTTCAATGTCAGGCCACTGTCACATCCCAATGCCGCACAAAACTGTAAATTGTAGAGCTCAATAAGCCCCCTAAATGGAGACCCATAATGAAGCCCTTTTAAAACTCTGTCAGGTGCTGATAACGCTGTTTCACGAGAGTACATGGCATCTCCGTTTCCTTAACAGTCATCACTCAACATCTGCCGCTGTTCACGTCCATTACATAAACTACCAGACATGATAGCAAAACTAAACACGAACGACGCTAACGCCCTCTGGTGGCTGTTCTACCTATCACAGAGAATTACAGCTTTAATCATTCGCATGACCGCCGATGGTGTGTACACAGATAAGCCAAGACATTATGACCACTGCCCACCGCGAAGTTGGATGCCACCTGGTGGCATTGCGAGCAGTTCACGCAGTAACAAAAATATGTATGCGGAGCAGACAGGGACAGGGGATTACCCTAGCAAAGATATGGACTACTGAAGGTATGGACTGCAAACAGGAAAATCCATTGAGATGGAAATGAACGTTTGGCGTCATTGGCTGGGAGGCCCCTTATGGGGCAGGCCTTATTACATTCGACGCCACATTGGGCGACCTGCGCGCCGGATGGGGACGAAATGATGATGAAGACAACACAACACCCAGTCTCTGAGCGGAGAAAATCCCCGACCCAGCCGGGAATCGAACCCGGGCCCATAGGACAGCAATCCGTCATGCTGACCACTGAGCTACTGGGGCGGGCATCCATTGAGATAAAAGACTTTGACAAATGGCAGATTATTATTACGTAGAGCCCATGAACGAGTATCTCGAAAACAATGGTTCAAGTGGCTCTGAGCACTATGGGACTTAACATCTTAGGTCATACTCCCCTAGAACTTAGAACTACCTATACCTAACTAACCTAAGGACATCACACACATCCATGCCCGAGGCAGGATTCGAACCTGCGACCGTAGCAGTACCGCAGGTCCAGACTGCAGCGCCTAGAACCGCACCGCCACCACGGCCGGCTCGAAAACAATGAAGCTGGTCGAATGTTCAAGTGCTACTCCCAAGAGCAACTACAGAAAGAGGTAGAAAGACAGTGAAACTACCAATAGGCGCTAAATGGTTGGACGTCCACGACCCTTCACAGAATGTGGGGTTTGGAGGCCTGTCTGCTACGTAACGTAGGATAGATGGTGATCTGTGACATCTCTGCCGAAAGAGCACAATGGTGGTGCACGCACAAGTGTTTCGGAACACACCGTTCATCTCACATTATTGAACATGGATTTCCGCAGCAGACTGTCCCTATGTTCACATGTTGATCCAACGTCGTCAATTAAAATTGCAGTGGGCAACAATGGACTGCCAGGATTCGACTTGTCGGCTCTTCGGTTGAATCACATTTTTGCCACACTAGGTCGATGGTCGTCTCCACAAACGCCATCATCGAGGTGAACGGCGGCTCTAAATGTGCACCGCACCTCAGATGCAAGCTGGTGGGAGCAGTATTATGCTATGGGATACATTATCTTGCGCTTACATGGGACCTGTGGTAGTAATCGTCCGCCCCCATAGCTGAGTGGTCAGCATGACGGATTTCCGTCCTACGAGCCCGGGTTCGATTCCCGGTTGGGTCGGAGATCTTTCTCCGCTCAGGGACTGAGTGTTGTATTGTCTTCATCATCATTTCATTCCCATCCGGCGCGCAGGTCGCCCAAGGTGGCGTCGAATGTAATAGGACCTGCACCAAGACGGCCGGACCTGCCCCGTAAGGAGCCTCCTGGCCAATGATGCAAAACGCTCATTTCCATTTTGTGGTAGTAATCGAAGATGCGATGACAGCTGCGAATCACCCTCAGCCCCTCATGCTTGATGTCTTTCCCAAAAGCGATGTCACCTTTCAGCGGTACACTCCGTGTTTCGGAGCCAGAAACGTGCTAAAGTGTCGGATCCCTGATATTAGTGATATGTTTCGCTGCTATTAAGCAGGTGGTCATAATGTTTTGGCTCATCAGTGTATGTGTACGAAGCTACATCTGACAATTTTTTCTGTTGCTTCACATTTTTTGTAACTTCCTGGCAGATTAAAACTGTGTACCAGACCGAGAGTCGAACTCGAGACTTTTGCCTTTCGCAGGCAAGTGCTCTACCGACTGAGCTACCCCAAATTGCGACACGTTCTCACAGCTCCAGTTCTGCCAGTACCTCGTCTCCTACCCCCCAAACTTCACAGATGCTCTTCTGCGAACCTTGGAGAATTACCACTCCTGAAAGACAGGATATTGCGGAGACATGGCTTAGCCACAGCCTGTGGGATGTTTCTAGAATAAGATTTTCACTCTGCAGAGGAGTGTGCGCTCATATGAAATATCCTGGCAGATTAAAACTGTGTGCCAGACCGCGACTCGAACTCGGGACCTTTGCCTTTCGCGGGCCAGTGCTCTATCAACTGAGCTAACCAAGCACGACTCACGCCCCGTTCTCACAGCTTTACTTCTGCCAGTACCTCGTCTCCTACCTTCCAAACATTACAGAAGCTCTCCTGCGAACTTTGCAGAATTATCACTCCTGGAAGAAGAATATTGCGGAGATATGGCTTAGCCACAGCCTGGGGGATGTTTCCAGAGTGAGATTTTCACTCTGCAGCGGAGTGTGCGCTGATATGAAACTTCCTGGCAGATAAAAACTGTGTGCTGCACCAAGATTCGAACTCACGACCTTCGGTCGGTAGAGCGTTTGCCCCCGAAAGGCAATGGTCCCGAGTTCGAGTCCCGGGCGGCACATAGTTTTAATCTGCCATGAAGTTTCATATCAGCGCACACTCCACTGCATAGTGAAAATCTCATTCTGGAACCTTCACATCTGAAATGCTCCGCTTAACCCACAGGAAGGACAGATAGAATAAATTGTGGAAAGGGGCCAAAATAAGGGGCTGTCAATTACACTCGAACATAAATTGTAGAAAGGGGCCAAAATAAGGGGCTGTCAATTACACTCGAACATACAACTTTACTATTTGATCGATAAGCACTGCTGCTGCCGCTCGCGGGCAGGCAAGGCAGCAAGTCAGTGACGACAGTAATGGAAAATTAACACAACGAGGTGGCAGTACGGTAAAAACAGCGTGTAAAATAAGAAAAGGCACGAACACGAGCCACACGCGGCTCAACATCTTTTGTCAGGCAATTTAGTAAGTGTGCGCTCAAGATTTCTCAGCGGATAGTGTCATCTGAGTCACTCGTGGCTGAGTGGCACTAACAAGGGGAGGCCGCCAATTGTGAAATTCAGATTCGATTCATACTGCGCATAATAAAAGCTCATGGCCAGAGGTGTAATGTGGCAAAGCACCAAGATGCACTTCTCAGCCGTTGTCGAGAAAATCGAGTTAAAAGAAACCGTTGCGGTGAAATACTCTCTACGATTATTAATTTTTCATAGCGTCGTGGCGCAGCGGTAAGCGCTCCGGGTCGTAATCTAAAGGTCGCCGGATCGAATCCTGCGCCATGCAACTTTTTTTTATTATTTGTTTTTTTGTAATATATATATATATATATACAACAGCGACTGTTAGCCATCCATTTCCGTGGGTAAACGAATCATTGATGTCGATGCTGAAGTTCAGTCTGCATCCACAAAAGACTGCAGGTCCGTCCAGTAGAGAGTGTGCAGCAACAGATTTGATGGTATTCTTTTTCTTGTCGGCGGCGGATGTGGTCATTTCAACGTCTTCAATTGTTTTATATATTGTCTGTCTTGCACGACGACGGCGACTGTATCTTCTGTATGGCATACAGTCGCCGTCGTCGTGCAAGACAGACAATATATAAAACAATTGAAGACGTTGAAATGACCACATCCGCCGCCGACAAGAAAAAGAATACCATCAAATCTGTTGCTGCACACTCTCTACTGGACGGACCTGCAGTCTTTTGTGGATGCAGACTGAACTTCAGCATCGACATCAATGATTCGTTTACCCACGGAAATGGATGGCTAACAGTCGCTGTTGTACGTGGTGGAACAGGCGTACCCAATGTATCAGGACTGGAAAGCTTTGTTGACCGTGACATCATAGCATACCGAACATATCATGTTACTGAAAATGCAAATAAAGACTTTGGCAAATCAACATATATGTCACCCTCACCCTTTTCCTTGTACGCTTGTATATATATATATATATATATATATATATATATATATATATATATATATAATTCCCGGCAATCAGTCGCAACAATTACGCATATAATAAGTTGTTGCAAGTCGTTTGTCGTGGAAAAATAAAACTTGAAATAAAACACAATATCACAAATAGTATTCAAGTGGATACAATTTATTGAAAAGTTCGGTATACACTCGCACATAATTAACAATTAGTGACCAGAAGTAGCTGGAGTATCGCACGAACCAGAGTGATAGTTATCATAGAAACATGGGAAGCAGAAAACAGCACGACATCGAGCACATCTGATAAACGATGCGTTTTTACAAGAACAATTGTTTTTTTAAATTATCTGTTGGGAAACACACCTGATTGACATTCTGAAAAAATTGTTCTATCGTTCGTCAGGTTTGATGCATACCACGCGTATCGTATCATGTCGGCAAAAATCGGAGAAGACAATTGATGATGGACGATGGATTGGAGATATATATATATATATATATATATATATATATATATATATATATATATATATATACGTTAGGAACTCCAGTACCACCTCGTACAATGGCGACTGTCAACCAGCCGTTGCCATGAGAAAATGTATCGTTCAGATCAATACTGAAGTTAAGTCTACATCCACAAAAGACTGCAGGTCCATCTAGTAGAGAGTGTGCGGCGACAGATTTTATGGTATTTCTCTTCTTGTCAGCGGCAGATGTTGTCATTTCGACGTCTTCAATTGTTTTATATATTGTCTGTCTTGCACGGCGACGCTGCCAAGATGCCAAACAGAAGATATCGTCGCCGTGCAAGACAGACAATATATAAAACAATTGAAGACGTCGAAATGACAACATCTGCCGCTGACAAGAAGAGAAATACCATAAAATCTGTCGCCGCACACTCTCTACTAGATGGACCTGCAGTCTTTTGTGGATGTAGACTTAACTTCAGTATTGATCTGTACGATACATTTTCTCATGGCAACGGCTGGTTGACAGTCGCCATTGTACGACAAGAAGAGAAATACCATAAAATCTGTCGCCGCACACTCTCTACTAGATGGACCTGCAGTCTTTTGTGGATGTAGGCTTAACTTCAGTATTGATCTGAACGATACATTTTCTCATGGCAACGGCTGGTTGACAGTCGCCATTGTACGAGGTGGTACTGGAGTTCCTAACGTATCAGGACTGGAAAGCTTTGTCGACCGTGACGTCATAGCCTACCGCACATACCATGTTTGTGAAAATGCAAATAAAGACTTTGGAAAATCCTCATATATGTCACCCTCACCCTTCTCCTTGTATACACGTAATAGACGTAAAATATCTGTTAATGAAACTGTATTTATATGGATTAAAGGTAAAGGTACATGTGAATATGTAAAATTTGTTGGAGACTATATATATATATATATATATATATATATATATATATGTGTGTGTGTGTGTGTGTGTGTGTGTGTGTGTGTGTATGTGTGTGTGTGTGTGTGTGTGTGTATACATTTGAATTACAAAAAACAAAATTAAAATAAATTGCATGGCGCGAGATTCGATCCAGTGTCCTTCGGATTACGAAGCCAAGCGCTTACCCCTGCGCCACGACGCTGTAGATAACTATTAATCGTAGAGAGTATTTCACCGCAGCGGTTTCTTTTAACTGTCGATTTTCTCGACAACGGCTGAGAAGTGCATCTTGGTGCTTTGCTACATTACACCTCTGGCCATGAGCTTTTATTATGCACAGTATGAATCGAATCTGAATTTCACAATTGGCGGCCTCCCCTTGTAAGATGAAGCTGTGGTGGTGAGGCTGCGTGTGCTCGGCAGGCCCAGATCCGGAAGAGGTGGCCGCCCTGGGCGCCGAGTGGTCGCACCTGGACCCTGCGCAGTTCGGCGTCACGTGGGTCGTGATGCCGGACGGCGACAACAGGCCGCGCGTCGCCATGCTCACGCCTCCCGACGACACGTCGCGCTTCTTCACTTCCGCCAGCGCCGACGACGTCGGCTTCCACCTCTACACCAGGCAAGCTCCGCCCTCTCCAGTTTAATGCATCCACAATGGTATCTGTAATCCGCAAATCGATGGGAAATCTGTGGAAGTGAGTACTATTCGTTGTACAATGCAGAAGGAGGAAAAAAATATGGAAACAATACAAAGACAAGTCATTACCGTTAATTTTAAATTGACAACATCCTCAGTTGCAATGTTTACCTAGATTTACCTAGGTTTCATTTGGGATAACCCAACCTTCTGCAGAATAAAAGGAACTACGATTTGTCCATAATGGACGACGTCAAGAACTATAATAAAGTAATACATCGTCATATTGCAGTAACTTATCTGTGAAACAGCTTCGGTCCCACTTCGCGACCGCAGTACGTCAGCAACAACAGAACTGGAAATGGCTATAGCCTCGAGAGCGCATGCGCGATAGTGTGTCACACGTACTTGTTAACACTGGTACCAGCATGTAGTCCTAAATTTAAAATTTTATGAATAACCAGGTGCGGCTAACGAAATTGAAGAGTACATTATCCTGTAAGCCACAAAGATATATCGACTGTCTTAACATTTGTAATAATTTGTTGGACGTCAAAAGTGAAGGAAGCAATGCGTTTACTATTTTAAGCCAACCTCGAATATTCGGGCTAATCATCGAACTTGACCGCATGAGGAAAACTACGGGTTTGAAATACCAGATAATCCCAACTATTGCCGGCCGGTGTGGCCGAGCGGTTCTAGGCGCTTCAGTCTGGAACCGCGCAACCGCTACGGTCGCAGATTCGAATCCTGCCTCGGGCATGGATGTGTGTGATGTCCTTAGGTTAGTTAGGTTTAAGTAGTTCTAAGTTCTAGGGGACTGATGACCTCACATGTTCAGTCCCATAGTGCTCAGAGCCATTTGAACCATTTGAATCCCAGCTAATCAGCAAACGGGAGTGCTAAAAACATGTTGGTAAGGGTATGATTATTCCCTAAAATTATGGCGGATGGAATAACGGTTAAAAACCTTCTAAAAAGTTTTTGTTTCGCAGCTACAGCTGGTCGTTAAGAAGGTTATTTTTGTCATATAGTAAGTGTTTAAAAATTTGCAATTCTTCCAAAATATTCAACCTCGCACCCTTCACTTCGCAATGCAAGAGCTGAGTATTATCCGGAGGGTTGGGTGCGTGAGCCGTTTGCACTACAGCGAATGTCGAACCACGCGCGCCATCTCCAACTTCAGTTAGTAGATAGTGTCGGAAGTTCCATGCGGCTTTTCGCGGATGATGCTGTAGTATACAGAGAAGTTGCAGCATTAGAAAATTGTAGCGAAATGCAGGAAGATCTACAGCGGATAGGCACTTGGTGCAGGGAGTGGCAACTGACCCTTAACATAGACAAATGTAATGTATTGCGAATACATCGAAAGAAGGACCCTTTATTGTATGATTATATGACAGCGGAACAAACACTGGTAGCAGTTACTTCTGTAAAATATCTGGGAGTATGCGTACGGAACGATTTGAAGTGGAATGGTCATACAAAATTAATTGTTGGTAAGGTGGGTACCAGGTTGACATTCATTGGGAGAGTCCTTAGAAAATGTAGTCCATCAACAAAGAAGGTGGCTTACGAAACACTCGTTCGACCTATTCTTTTTATTGTTCATCAGAGTGGGATCCGTACCAGATAGGGTTGACGGAGGAGATAGAGAAGATCCAAAGAAGAGCGGCGCGTTTCGTCACAGGGTTATTTGGTAACCGTGATAGCGTTACGGAGATGTTTAACAAACTCAAGTGGCAGACTCTGCAAGAGAGCCGCTCTGCATCGCGGTGTAGCTTGCTCGCCAGGTTTCGGAGGGTGCGTTTCTGGATGAGGTATCGAATATATTGCTTCCCCCTATTTATACCTCCCGAGGAGATCACGAATGTAAAATTAGTTAGATTCGAGCGCGCACGGAGGCTTTCCGGCAGTCGTTCTTCCCGCGAACCATACGCGACTGGAACAGAAAAGGGAGGTAATGACAGTGGCACGTAAGGTGCCCTCCGCCGCGCACCGTTGGGTGATTTGCGGAGTATGAATGTAGATGTAGTAGGGATATGTTCCTTGTATCTTGTTAGTAAGGCTCTTCCTGTTTGGCCGATGTAAAATTTCGGGCAGTTGCCACATGTAATCTTGTAAACTCCGAATAATGACAATTTATCTTTAGGCTTTTTTAAAGTGTGAATCAGGTTCTTCTGCAGGCTACTATTAGTAGAAAAAAGTCGATATATCTTTGTTCCTTACAGGATAACGTATACAGTATCGTTAGTCGCTTCTGGTTATTCATAAAATTTTAAGTTTAGGAGTACATGTTGGTACCAGTGTTAACAAGTACGCATGACACACTATCGCGCATGCGCTCTCGAGGCTATAGCCAGTTCCAGTACAACATCCGTTGCTGCCGTACTGCGATCGTGAAGTGGGGCCGAGGCTGTTTCCCAGATAAGTTATTGCAATATGGCGATGTATTACTTTATTATAGTTTTTACTTTTTGACGTTTTCCATTATGGACAAATCGTAGTTCCTTTTATTCTGAACTGAAACCTAGGTAAATCTAGGTAAACATTGCAACTGAGGCTGTTGTTAATTTAAAATTAATATTTGTACAGTTGCTGACAGGGCTGCGAAATGTTGAAAATATTAAAAAGCCATTACCGTGCCTAATATGGTGTAGAAAAGCCGTTGGTTGGCATGCACTTTCCATTCGTCTCAGGATGGATAAATATAGGCCCTGTATGGTTTGCAAGGGAATCTTATATCATTCCTGCTGCAAAATGGCGGCAACTTCAAGTACCGATTATGGAGCGCAATAGCGGTGACAGGCCCTTCTCTCCAAAGTGGTCTACTTCTCTCCAAAGTAGACCACTAAAGCTCAGTAATTTGAGATCTGGAGACTGTGGTAGCCAGAGGAGATACGACAATTCATCCTCGTGATCACAAGGCCATATTCCCTGACTTCCGGAAAGCGTTTGACTCGGTGCCCCACTGCAGACTCCTAACTAAGATACGAGCATATGGGATTGGTTCCCAAGTATGTGAGTGGCTCGAAGACTTCTTAAGCAATAGAACCCAGTACGTTGTCCTCTACGGTGAGTGTTCATCGGAGGTGAGGGTATCATCTGGAGTGCCCCAGGGAAGTGTGGTAGGTCCGCTGTTGTTTTCTATCTACATAAATGATCTTTTGGATAGGGTGGATAGCAATGTGCGGCTGTTTGCTGATGATGCTGTGGTGTACGGAAAGGTGTCGTCGTTGAGTGACTGTAGGAGGATACAAGATGACTTGGACAGGATTTGTGATTGGTGTAAGGAATGGCAGCTAACTCTAAATATAGATAAATGTAAATTAATGCAGATGAATAGGAAAAAGAATCCTGTAATGATATTACTGCATTAGTAGTGTAGCGCTTGACACAGTAACGTCGATTAAATATTTGGGCATAACATTGCAGAGCGATATGAAGTGGGACAAGCATGTAATGGCAGTTGTGGGGAAGGCGGATAGTCGTCTTCGGTTCATTGGCAGAATTTTGGGAAGATGTGGTTCATCTGTAAAGGAGACCGTTTATAAAACATTAATACGACCTATTCTTGCGTACTGCTTGAGCGTTTCGGATCCCTATCAGGTCGGATTGAGGGAGGACGTAGAAGCAATTCAGAGGCGGGCTGCTAGATTTGTTACTGGTAGGTTTGATCATCACGCGAGTGTTACGGAAATGCTTCAGGAACTCGGGTGGGATTCTCTGGAGGAAAGGAGGCGTTCTTTTCGTGAATCGCTACTGACGAAATTTAGAGAACCAGCATTTGAGGCTGACTGCAGTACAATTTTACTGCCGCCAACTTACTTTTCGCGGACAGACCACAAAGATAAGAGAGATTAGGGCTCGTACAGAGGCATATAGGCAGTCATTTTTCCCTCGTTCTGTTTGGGAGTGGAACAGGGAGAGAAGATGCTAGTTGTGGTACGAGGTACCCTCCGCCACGCACCGTATGGTGGATTGCGGAGTATGTATGTAGATGTAGATGTAGCCCTGGACAACGGAAATGTGAGAACAGTGGCCTGTCTTCTTGGAACACAGAATCACCTCTGGGGAACAAACATCGTGCCATGGGATGGACCTGATTAGCCAAAATGGTCACATCATCCTTGGCAGTACCACGATCTTGCATTGGGGCCCATGTAATATTATATGGCTGCCCATATCATCACCGAACCCCCGTCTTGCTTCATTCCTATGTCGTAAATTCGGCCAGAAGACGTGACAATGTGAAACAAGACTCATCCGACAAAATGAATTCCTTCTATTACTCGCCCTGCAATTCTCTGCTTATGCAGCTCCCTTCATGTTGTTTTGGTGCTGACAGGCTTCGCGAGTGTGAGATTCACATATGCAATGAGTTCTGCAGCTGTCGTCCTCTATTTGTCGTCTCAATCCTGTTCAATGACCGTCTGTCCCGGTCAGTCAACACACACTTACGTCCGCGCTGCGTCAAATAGAGGATTATGTTTCTCCTCTTTACCTGTATATGGTATAAACCTTGGATACGGCGCCTTTTGGAGCACCAAACACTTCGGCTACCTTAGTTACTGGATCGCCCAAGATACGAGCACCAACAATTTGGCTACGTTTGAATTGACTCAGTCCGATATAATGCAGTCACGGCAACACAGAACAATATTCTGATCACGACCGACGCTTGCAACATATTGAGGACATTGTACAAGTCTTTATTGTGATCAAATACAACGGCGCAGCCTGCAGGCTTAACTAGCATCGAATTTATGTTCAAGGATACTTTCTCGCGGTTTTTGCGTATTTTTGACCAACCTCCATATATTATAGTTTCTGGGTAGCGTAGTTGTTAATTGCCAATTTTTTTCTGTACACTCTCTACGGGATTGATGTGCATCCTCGCATCGTTTTCTGAACATCATATCATGAAAGAGAGTCTTTGAGAGTGGAACTAGTCGAGTTATACATTAACAGATTGAAGCAGCTACTGCCGGCAACAACTGTAAAATGTGCTGACAACAAATTATGTCTAGTGCTATAGGAAAAGGTGTAAATGTGGACACCCTCTTTTATTTTTGACTTAAAGGTACCCTCTTTTGTAAAAATTCTAGATTTTGTACCTCCATTAACAACTACAAAAAGTTAAAAAATTATGACTGGCGAAACAATGATTATTATCCATTATTTCTATTCGAAAACAAAGATTTACAAAAAGATGGTAAAATGGAACTTAAAAAAAGGGCGTGCAAATACGGTCATCCACCAAAAGATGCAAGAAATCTTTTGAAATATTTTAATGAAGTGGAGTAAAACAATACAATACGGTAGACTAGTCTACATTTATGCATGAAATTTGAAATTATTTACAGTAATCGCAAACGTAAGTAGCTCCTTCAGCGCCAGCACAATCTAAGTGTGCCCACATTTGGCAACGTAACACATTTAATCCACACCTCTCCTCTCCTGTCCTGAGAGTACTTTTCATCACCAAAGATGCAACTTGCATCGCTTGAGTCTAATGTATCCCCATCCTTCACATCAAGGTCATTATCGCTGCCAACAAGGTGAGGGCTGCAGGAGCCTGAAGAGTCCAATGATAAATCAGATAGTTTTGTGGAACAAATTTTCTTTTTTGGAAGGCCTTTGGATTTTGCACCTCTGTCCGCTGGCCAGCCTCTAACCCCAGAGAAACTCAACGACCTCTTCTTGAGAGCACTTTTGTCGAGCGACTGTCAGCCAATCTTTGTATGGCGTTCCAGTGATGTGGCAGGCGGTTGGTGCTCTTTTTGTCCCCGCGTTGTGGTTCTCTTCTTAGTGTTGGGGACAGGAAATATGCCGAATGGTGAAACTGCATTTATTGAAGTCCCTAGAGAACTTACCCGTGTTTCGATGGCTTCATCAACTGGCACAACTAGAGTTTGATGTGACTGTACATCAGGATAACTCTAAGAAGAAGCAGATGAAGTCGATGGTCCAGAAGTAGCAAGTAGAGGAGCATGTGATTCAGAAACATTAGGTCTATGCTTCACTGTGGAGCAAGTTTTTCCTGCAACCTACTCAGCAGCAATGAAATCAGCGTCGGTGAAGATGTAACGGTTCAAAGGGTATAACCCAGTTAAGGCTGCAGTTTGTGGGTGCAATGTTAAGGAAGTGAGATGATAGTCACGTGGTGTTCTTTTGCCAAGTCAGTCACATCTGGATTTCGAATGTGGCTATAATGATCATCCAAGATGAGGAGAATAGGCCTTTCTTCAGTCGGACATGTTTTCTCAATAAAGTGAACGAACCATTCTGAAAACAAATTGTTTTGAAACCATCCTGAAGGGTGGGCTACACCAATTGCACCAGGGAGCAGCCTCTCATTAGAGCTTGGGACATGTTGGTTCTAGGATCTCTAATAAACTTAACCCAGTTACTCCACTTGTGTCCATTATTAGACACATATTTGTGTTTTGTGCGTCAGACGTTGCCGAGTGCAGCGCAGTGTAATGAATCAATAGTAAAATTTCCATATAGTAAAACAATGTCATCATCAAATTTGGTACAGAATCTTGGCTTTGGAATTTTTTTCTGTAGGCGGAGATGAATGTTTCTACACCATGTCGCTTACTTTGCGCTTCGTACTGATGGAGCCATGTTTCATCAAAGGTTACTATACGAATGTGAAAGTCTTAACCTTCCTCCTCAGAACGATTGAAATATTATTTCCACATTTCCAAATGTTTCTGTTTGTGTCTGTGAGTTCACGTGGTACTCAGTTGCACAAATTTTACAATGGCTTACAGATTCGTGGACAGTTGTCAATGCTGAACCATGGCTAATGTTCAGTTCATGTGGAATATCCTCAATTCTGGCACGACTATCGTCACTGTTCCTGTCCATTTACGAACTGCATGGCTTATCCAAATCTTCGTCACAGACAGATTAACGTCCACTTTTAAAGCGATTTATTTACTCGTAATGCTTTCACTCACTAAGACAGCTATCATCGGACTGCAGATGCATTCTGTGAGTAATCACAGCACCGATAGTTCCTTCAGAATAGAGATATCGAACCGCTCCCTTCATTTCTACCTCGTTGTACAGGGACAACAGGGCAACCATAATAAAATGGCCCAAAGATACTATGACTAGAGCTGTCCACTGAATGGGCACAGTTAATCCACAAGAACAACAATGAGGTTAAGGTACTTGATTGTTGAGACAGTGCTGTCAACCAATGGAGCAGAAAAAAATTGCCTCAGCTTACTGATTCGCCTTCGTGCGTCCGGAGCCAGTGCTGGAGCTCGTCTACATAACGGCTTTGCTCGCAGGAAGAACCGCCACTCGTCGCAGCGGCTGGTGCCTGGAGATAAGAAGCGCCTCAGTCACAGCCCCTTCGACCCGGAGAAGGAGACGAAGTTCATAGTGCACGGCTGGATGTCGTCGCTCAACAGCACCACCGTGCAGAACCTCAAGGATGGTGAGTTACCACTGCTGCCATCTGCTAGACGCCACAGTGAACTGGCCCTGCCCCAGTGTCCGCTGACTCATGTGACAGACCAGTGCTACTTGTTCTCTTGGAGCTTCTCTTCCCATGCATTCTAAGCGAATTCCCAAGTTTCTGCAGTGTGCCAAACAGTCCAACGAGAGAACTCAGTCATCAAAAACGTTTCCACAGGAGCCGGATAAAATAAGGTGAATCACCACAGGATGAAGTTAGAGTTACTTTTGGGATCCAAAACGGCATGAACGTTTTTGGTGACTGGCACAGAAAAACCCTGAATGGTGGCTTCTCAGAGCTCATGCCTTTCCACTAAAATGAACAACTGCCAAACGAACAGGAAGGTAGATTTCGGTTTAACATCCTGATGACAATGACAAGATCATAAGAGATAGACCACTACTTTCGGCTGGAATAGAGTAGGAAAGTAAATCAGCCTGCTCTTTAAAAGGGACTATCCAAGCTCTCACCTTAATGGGTTTGAGGAAAAACAGGTTTTTGAAATATAGATATATAGACTTTTAGATTAATTACACAATTGCTACCGATTTTTGTGACATATCAGACATCAAACATCGATATTTTTATGGATCACATTTTCAGATGTCAAAGAGAGTGAAAAACTTGCTAGGTTTGAAACAGGAAACTGTTGTAATCTGTTGTTGTTAATTGATGCACGCGTTTTGTCTATAATTTTGTTGAATTTTTGTAAAATTAATACCTTCATTACATTTAATTTAAATAAAATTATTAGACTAGATTGATTGATAAACCCTTATAAATTAATAAAAGTATCAAGAAAGAAAGTATTCTGCAGAACGTAGCTGAAACAAGGGATCAGTTGACAGGACACATCCTGAGACATGAAGGTATGGTCTATTTGATGATGGAGGCAAGTGTGATGATTAAAAACTGTAGAGGGAGATAAGGCTTGAGTACAATAAGCAGGTTCAAATGGATGCGGGCTGCAGTAGATATGCAAAGACGAAGAGGTTTGCACGGAGAGACTAGTCTGTAGTGATGTGTAAACCAGATATTAGAGTGAAGAGTATATTCTGTTGTTTGCAAGGCATTGTTCAGTCCGCTAATTGGAGAGGAATTTCTTCCTGTGCACACAACAGTTCCTTTCCAAAGAGATGATGTGTGAAAGTTGTGCCTTAAGAGTATCTCCTTTCCAAAGAGATGATGTGTGAAAGTTGTGCCTTAAGAGTATCTATTGACTGCATGTGACTGTAATTAGTGTGTGAACAGCGTGGTGTCATATTTCTGCTGTGTGATGTGAGAGAAGTGAGAGGGTGAAATCCTATGCTGGCAAATAGCCTATTGGTCTCGAGTACTACCATGAAGACTGCCCTACTTAATGTATACATATGACGAACATCTCCATAACAGTATACATGTTTCCAGTTTATGTTACACTGCAGAGAGACCAGAAACTTAAGCCAAGACATTGGTGCCAACATGAGTGATCAGGAAATTTATGCCACCAATTCTCTTCCACTTTACTGCCATATACCGGTGGTGAAAATTTCTTCCACCATCAGGATTCTATGTGAGTACCTCCGCCATTGCATAGGTGTGTGTTCGCATTCTCAGCTATGGAGGGGGTTTCAAATTGAAAAAGACAACAAAAACAACATTTGGCAGCATGTCAGAAAACTGCGATTGTCTGTATCCAGTACCAGTAGAATTACATAGAAAATAAAATTGTGAAAGCCCAATATATCTGAGAAATATGTCACGATTGTCAATGTTGTGGCAGTTTTTTTAAATTTACCAGTCATTTACATAACCCATAATAGGGGTGGGCTAGCGGAGTCCAAATTGCCACTCTTTAGCCATTGGATGATATAATTTACAGTTTTGATGTAAAAAATTAAATTAAATATAATAACTCATACTTCCTTGTAGACAGCAGTCGGCCAATCGGAACAGGCCTAAGGCTCAATCTGTGAGTGATGTTTACATTATGTAACTACAGAGATATAGGCCTCCAGGATTCAGCTGATATTCCAAAGTCCTGAAAACAAGACTAACCAGGTTTTAGATAGGAACGACCAACTACTGATCACGCTTTTACACTACAACAAGCTACAGATAGGAGACGGGAATTAAATACGAAAACCCATCTTGCTTTTACTGATTTTGAAAATCCATCTGATCATGTGAACAGAGGAATGCTATAATGGCTGAAAGAGGTTATCCATCTTGCCTCATAAATGCTATTAAGAGTGTATACACAGCACTAACTTTGTTGTAGATATGTGACATCACAAAATCAGTGACCACAGAAAATGGGGTAAGATAAGGGTGACATAGTTCTCTGACGATCTTTTAATATATACATACACAAAGTGATCAGTAAATGGAAAACGTTGAATAAAACTGTAGTTTTTTAGACTATGAAACTAAACTAAATGCAGTCTCATATGCAGATGACTTACCTCTGATTGCAGAAAACGAAGAAGACCTTCAGATGTGGTCCATAAGTTGCAGCATAGCCTAAGATTACAACCTCAAATTGTCAGTAGGTAAAACGAGTGGTAGCATCTCAAGACATATAACCAGTAAGATCAAAAATAGTCTTTAATATTAAAATATTGGAGGAAGTTAAACAATTTTAAATATCTAGGATTCGACATCACATATGAAGATAGCCAACACGTGAACTAAAAATTAAATAACTTTACTTCCATATGTAGAATGATCGTAAAATAATTGCAGAATGAAGCCAGGAAAGAAACCCAATTCAAGTTTTACATAATCGTAGCGCTCCTTATTTATGAAAGTGAAGCATGGACAATAACAAGAAACCAAGGGAGTAGAATACAGGCTCACGAAACGATGTTCTAAGAAGAGTGGAAGAATGTAAGAGGGAATATTAAAATAAATGAGAATATAAGAAATGATTTAGGCATGGTATGATGAAGAAGAAGAAAAACTTAATGATGTAAAATGCATGATGGCGATGATATGTAAAGTCTTTTAGTATGATATTATGGGAGTTACTGGTAACTGTTGGGGAGAGTTGGAATGTCAGATGCAGAGGATGTTATATGGAAAAAAGAACCAAACTACTCATTGACATTAAAACTGCATATGATAGTGTAAATAGGGATAAATTATATGCTGCCCTAAGAGAGATGGGAATGCCTGAAAAGCTGGTGAGGATGGCAGTGAGCAATGTGAGAAGCAGAGTCAGTGTTCGAGGAGTACTGTCAGAGCCCCTGCATATTCTCAATGGTATACATCAAGGGAGTATGCTGAAGCGCCTTCTTTTTGTCACATCACTAAAACTTACGAAAAGAGAAGCTGATCTGCTGTCCAGGAGAACGATCGTTCACAAATCGGTGCAATTTTTAGCCTGTGCCGATGATATACACATAGTCCCAAAATGTCTGAGAGCAATGAAGGGTCGTTTATTGTATTAGAACAAGTTTTAAAAGGACAGGGAACTGACAATCAATGTTCCTAAGACGAAATATAGGGCTTATGAAAGAGCACAGGTGGGAAACATGTCGAAGTTAGTAACTGCATCTGGCTGTGAGTCTGAGAAGGTCAAGGAATCTGAATACTTGGTACTGAATATGATCCATAACAACGATACCTCATGTGAAATTAACCGAGAGCTAGTGGCAGCCGATAGAGCTTAATTTGCCCTAACAAAACTGTTTTCTCAGGGCTCTTAATTTGTACCATTAAATTAATCACCTTCATAACATCTATAGCACTAGCACTCATGTGTGACTCAGAAACATGGTCACTAACAGTAAAGGCATCTCTCATGTGCAATGAAATCATTCGTGGATGTGGAGCTGGTCGACTTTTGGGATGTCACAACGTAGAATTTCACGTTCCACTAACACTAGAAAATGTTAAACAAAGGATCTGGAAAGTCAGATTTTACCACATGGAGGGTAACGTGACCAGTGATATGTAACATCGAATTTATATCGTAAGTGCAACATGGCAAATACCATCTTGGATTAAGTCATATGGAGTTTATTTCCATATCTGGTAGTTTTTACATTATCGAGTACTTGCTGCTTCAAAGTACAGTCATAATGAGCATCTCTGAAAACGTGCCGTTTTTGGTACGATTTGTTATAATAAAATGCCAGGAAACCATATGTCAGCAGATACAGCCGTCTCATATTTGATGCTTAGTTCTGGGAGTTTCATATTAATGTAATAGAAGTATAATCTGCAGTTTTTGATGTCATTTATAAAGGAAGATGGACCAATGAAAATCTAGACTGCACTCTACGTGACTGGCTGATTCACCCAAGGTTCAGTACAGTTGAAGTTATGAAGAGAAAACTTTGGCTATCATGTGGTCACAGAATATATAATAGACTCAACCAAGGAGTAGCAAATCTTACATCACGTTAAAAGTAAGGCTTATCCCAACATACACTGTTGAGCCAAGGTACTACATATTCTACATGTTTGGCAAAATGAAATGCATCAGGCCAACTTGAAAGAAAAGCTGAACTAAATTTTTAAAGACACAGGACATGTACAACGCAGAAAGCAGAAAAATAAAGTCCAGAGGCATGTGCATCATGTCTGAGATTAATACCTCTGATAACAAAATCAAAACAATTCGGAATATTATTACAAGGGAGACAGGGCAACCAAGAGTACAGGATGATGGCATCACCATCAAAGCGAATGGAAACTTGATAAACAAATGGTTCAAATGGCTCTGAGCACTATGCGACTTAACTTCTGAGGTCATCAGTCGCCTAGAACTTAGAACTAATTAAACCGAACTAACCTAAGGACATCACACATATCCATGCCCGAGGCAGGATTCGAACCTGCGACCGTAGCGGTCACGCGGTTCCAGACTGAAGCGCCTTTAACCGCACGGCCACACCGGCCGGCCTTGATAAACAACAAGCCGTAAGTTGAAAACATTTTGAATGATCATTTTTTAAATGTTGTAGAGAAAATAGTATCTAAATGTTCATTAGAAGAAGCAAGGCAGTTAATGGAAGAGGACTTATCCACACCATTTGATACAATTGAAATTCCACCCACAGCTCCTGCTGAAATTAGGAAGATAATAAACTCTCTCAAGAATAAAAGCTCACATGGAATTGATGGCATTTCCAGCAGGATAATAAGAGCTTGTTCCCAAGAAATAAGTGGGATTCTTAGCCACATATGTAATAGCTCTCTGAAGCAGGGTATGTTCCCAGATAGACTGAAGTATGCCATTGTTAAATCACTGCATAAAAAAGAGGATACGTCTGATGTCAACAATTACCGCCCAATTTCTCTTCTGACTGCCTTATCCAAAATTTTTGAAAAAGTAATGTATTGTAGAGTAGCTTCACACCTTTGTAAAAAGAAAGTTTTAACAAAATGTCAGTTTGGTTTCGAAAAGGGTTTTTCAACGGAAAATGCTATATATACTTTCACTAATGACATATTAAATGCTTTGAGTAACCGGAAGTCACCCGTTGGGATTTTTTGTGATCTATCAAAGGCTTTTGATTGTGTAAATCATGGAATACTTCTAGATAAGCTCAAATACTGTAGTATGAATGGGACAGTGCGCCAATGGTTTAAAAAATACCTAACTGGAAGAGTGCAAAAAGTTGAAATAAGCAGTTCACATAATATGCAAAAAACTGGTGATTTCTCAAACTGGGGAACAATCAAGAATGAGGTGCCGCAAGGTTCGGTCTTGGGTCCTCTGCTGTTCTTAATATATATTAATGACTTGCCATTCTATATTCACAAAGATGCAAAGCTGGTACTTTTTGCCGATGATACAAGTATAGCTATCACACCCAACCGACAAGAATTAACTGGTGAAATTGTAAACGATGTTTTTCAGAAAATCATTAAGTAGTTCTCTGTAAATGGGCTCTCATTAAACTTTGACAAAACACAGTATATACAGTTCCACACGGTAAATGGAATGACACCATTGATAAATATAGACTTCAATCAGAAATCGGTAGCTAAGGTAGAATATTCAAAATTTCTAGGTGTATGCATTGATGAGGGTTGAACTGGAAGAAACACACTGAGGATCTGCTGAATCGTTTGAGTTCAGCTACTTATGCTATAAGGGTCATTGCAAATTTTGGCGATATACATCTCAGTAAATTAGCTTACCATGCCTATTTTCATTCTCTCCTTTCCTATGGCATCATATTCTGGAGTAACTCATCATTGAGTAAAAGAGTGTTCATTGCACAAAAGTGTGCAATCAGAATAACTGCTGGAGCTCATCCAAGACCATCCTGCAGACACTTATTTAAAGAGCTAGAGATCTTCACTGTAGCTTCACAATATATATATTCACTTATGAAATTTGTTATTAACAATCCAAACGAATTCAAAATTAATAGCAGTGTACATGACTACAACACTAGGAGAAAGGATGATCTTCACTGCTCAAGGTTAAATCTAACTTTGGCTCAGAAGGGGGTAAATTATGCTGCCACGAAAGTCTTTGGTCACTTACCTGATAGCATCAAAAGTCTGAGATAGCCATATAGCATTTAAAAGGAAATTAAAAGAATTTCTTAATGGCAACTCCTTCTACTCATTAGATGAATTTTTGGATATAATACGTGAGTAATTTCCCCAACGCCCACAAAAAAAAACATTAAAAATATTAAGTGTCGTGTAATATTTTGTGTAATGTAATATCTTGTATAGGCACCTTTTATTAACCTGACACGTTCCACATCATTACGAAATGTCGTATTCATGATGTACGGAACAAGTACTAATCTAATCTAATCTAAAAGTGAGCAAGAGCTGTGGCATATGATGTGAGCATGTAAGTATTAATAGCGTACTTTTAGTATAAACAGCGTAATAACAGTGCACTTAATAGCGTAGCTGGCAACTGCTACTGAAGAACACTGCAGTCAAAAATAATGGTGAGCTGCTCACTCCGTGATCTGTACCAAGCCATTTCAGAGCATGTAGCAACCACGACAAATACACATTTGGTGTGCTTTATGACATAAAACACGTCCCATGTGCGAATGACTTAAGGGTTTCCAACAAGTCAGATGCCTTCGAGAGGAAAATGCTCCAAGGAGTAGGTTTGTGCTGTATGGGAGGGACGTGAGGAAGATGGAATAACAATGAGCTTTATACCACTCATAAAGAGTCACCTGTCAGAAGAATAGTAAAGTGGGCAAGATTGAGGCTGGCTGTGCATGTGACATGGATATGTCTATAACCTATAAAGAGGTGCTAAAGAAGATACTAACTCAAAATTTCAGTGGGAGTGGTCGACCAAAAGCCAGTTACATAGATGGTGTCACACATACAGAAAATGGGATACAGAAATTGGAGAGCACTAGGACGGACACAAAATCATTGAAGTGATAAAGGTCTACACTGGACTGTAGAGACCCAAAAGAAGGAAGAACTTACATGGTGAAGGACATGGGATGTCTATACTGATAGGTGGAATATAAATGTAAGGAAAAGAAAGATTAGAACTTTCATTTTTGATCAGGTGTGATTGATAGCCTAGGTTATAGTTGAAAGGAAGTACAAATTTCATGGATGGGTTCATGGTGTTCTATTGGAAGGCGACTGATGTTTCGTTGGACATGGAGCATATGAAGACAGGGGCAACGTGGGATACATTGACTAGATGCACCAGCAAGCTGGGTTTCTCAAGGATGGGATGACTATAGAGTACCAGGAGGCAAGCCTGTAGGAAATGTAGGAAAGGCAAAGGTGTTCTAGATGTCTGAGCAGATACAGTGTCTTTATGAGCTAGTGCATGATACAAGTGATAGAAGGTACTCAGAACAGAAAAATGAGAATGATTACAGGTCGTTCTAGAATTTGAAGGAGGTGAAATAACTTGAGTGGAGCAGATGTTCATACACATTGCCTTAGATAGAAGTGGGATGGATGATAGTTTATGTGTATAGTTAATTCTCATGGAAGTAAATCCCAGTGTTTGACCAATTATTAGCTTTTGTCTGCTGTGGACTTTCTTTTAGGTAGATAATAAAGTATACCAGATTAGTTACATACTTTGGGCAGTTGTGGATAGTCAGGTGGTTTTTCCTATAATTATTACCTATAATTTTGCAGGTACCAGGTACTACTGGTTACACCATCCACCTCTGTAGCTGAGTGGTCAATGTGAAAGACCGTCAAGTGGGGGATCTGGTTTCGATTCCCAGTACCACCACCGATTTTTTCTTGATGGGAGGACTGAACCAGGGTGCACTAAACCTCATGATGCCAACTGAGGAGCAATATGATTGAGAAGTAGCAGTTGGAAGATCTAAACGTCAACAACAGCCAGGAGTGAGGTGTGCAGACCCCATGAGCCTTCATACTGCATCCGATGATGAATGGCAGAGGATTATCTGGCGACTAGTCAACTATTGCATGGTCTTCAATGCCTGGTCACAGAGTTTCCTCTTTTCCTGTACTTGTACCACTATGAGGTGCAGTTGTCGAGCTGAAGCTGGAAGGACCGTTGGGCGTTGGGATGATTGTAACGTAGGTTGGACTGCGAGAAGTGCAGTGTGATCAATATTTTGGAAGAGGTGCAGAGGATGGGCGTTTTGGGATGTTGGCTCTGTATGGGAGATAGAGAACTGATGATAGGATGGATCCTTTGGGCATGCCAGCAGTTCGATGGAAAATTCGAGGGAGGGTGTTATTGATTTTTACAATGGATGGTTGGTTAGTAAGAAAGAATGCAATCAGACAGCTGTTACTGATAGAAAGAGCGTACAAGTGAAGTTCGAACTTGAGACCAGAATGCGAGATATGGTTGTAGACTTCCTTGATGTCTAGGAAGAGCATACGAGAATATGATATCGACGTATAATACTGATACTGTTTTTAATGAATATGGATGTTTCCAATGTGTTGTCGGCTTTTCTAGGTGTGACACGGTACGGCGTGTTGCAGCGTACCTGAAGGCCGGCGACGTGAACGTGGTGGCGGTGGACTGGGGCAGCCTGGCTTCATCGACGCTGTACCTGGGGCCCAAGTGGAACACGTGGCAGGTATCGGAGAGTGTGGCAGACCTGGTACGCTTCCTGGAGGACACAGCAGGTGGGAAACGGGCGCGGATGCACGTGGTGGGGCACAGCCTGGGCGCGCACGTGGCCGGACAGACGGGACACCGCCTCGCAAAGGACGGCGGCCGCATCGCCAGGGTCACTGGTAGGTCACCGCCGCCTGGCTCCTTCCTTGAAAGTTGTACTTCGAATATAATATTTGATAAGACCAATGAGAGTGCAAAGGGACGTTCTATTGAGCAGGCCATCTTTACTGTTTATGCAAGAAGCTATCTGTTCAAATTTCGCGCCACTAGGAGGATGCAAATCAGGTTTGCCTAAAGCAAACACTGTAATGGTCGAGAGTGTCAGTTACTTTCGAGACTGGACGTGGTAAATGTCAGTCAAGAGCGCCCTTAAGGCGATAAAGACGCCAGTATCAGCACCTCACCGAGTTTAGACGAGCTCGTGTAACAGAGCTACAAAAAGCTGGATGTTCGTTCTGCGATATTGCAGAGAGACTTGTCAGGAATGCAGCTACTGTATGTGATTGTTGGTAGTGGTGATCGCGAGAATGTACGGTCGGAAGAAGACCGGGCACGGGACGGTTACGTGACACTACCGAAATGGAAGACCTTCGATTTGGGCTTATGAGTCTGGTGCAACATACTGTATCTGCAGCAGCAATTTGAGCAGTAGTTGGCACCACAGTCACACAACGAACTGTTACGAATCGGTTACTTCGAGGACAGCTCTGACCCAGACGCGCTGTAGCGTGCATTCCATCAACCCAATGTCCGCCCCCCGGTAGCTGAATAGTCAGCAAGACAGAATGTCAGTCCTAAGGGCCCGGGTTTGATTTCCGGCTGGGACGGAGAGTTTCTCCGCTAAGGGACTGGGTGTTGTGTTGTCCTAATCATCATCATTTCATCCCCATCGACGCGCAAGTCAGCGAAGTGGCGTCAAATCGGAAGACTTGCACCCAGTGAACGGACTACCCAATGGAAGGCCCTAGTCACAAGACATTTATTATTTTATTGACCCATTTCCATTGACCCCAAACCACCGCTATTTGCGAGTTCAGTGGTGTCAAGCGAAAGCTCACTGGAGGGCAGGGTGGAGATCTGCTGTGTTCCTGATGAGAGTTGGTTCTGCCTCGGTGCCAGTGATGGTCGTGTGTTGGTTAGAAGGAGGCTAGTTGAGGACCTGCAACCGATCTGTCTGTGTACTAGACAAACTGGATCTACACCTGGAGTTGTGGTCCGGGTTGCAATTGCATATGAGTGCAAGTGCACTCTCGTGGTTATCCCACGCACCCATCCTGCAAATTTGTATGTCAACCTGGTGATTCGATCTGTTATGCTGCCATTCATGAACAGCATTCCAGGGGGTGTTTTCCAACAGGATAACGCTCGCCCACATACCACTGTCGTAAGCCAACAACCTCTGCGGAGTGTCGACGTGTTGCCTTAGCCTGCTTGATCACCAGATCTGTCTCCAACGAGCACATATGGGACATCATCAGACAACTCCAGCGTCATCCACAAACGCCATTAACCGTCCCTATAGCGACTGACCAGTGCTCCAGGAGTGCAACTCTATCCCACAAACTGACATCCAGCGCTTATATAATACAATGCATGCTCGTCTGTGTGCTTGCATTCGACATTCTGGCAGTTACACCAGTTAATAATGTACCAGCATTTCACATTTGCAATGGCTTCTCTCAAGCATACATTAAGCTGTGACCTTGCAATATTAATCGCTTAAATATGTTACCTACAAAAATATATTCTCGAAATTTTATTACTCTACACTAATTATTTTTTTAGTGTTTCTACTTTTTCTTCGTCATTGTATATATTGTATTGATGCTTTGTGTACGTTTTAAATGGTGGTCCATTTTATGTATTTTGCGTTCATCATAAGTACTGGCAGGCTAACCGAGTGCTTATAAGGGTGAGCGAACGGCCGCTCCTGGTCATTCTGTGCCGGACGGTCATTGAGGTAATGTGTATGTTTGTGAGTTGTTAGGGTTATAGATTTTATGTAGCAAGTGGCTGCACGTATACTTTCACATTAGTTGGTACTTGCACCACAACCTCCTGATGTCAGATCTGTACCAAAAACTTTTTATAGACAGAGTATCAACCAAAACTCCGATATAGTTTGTGCTGTATGCTATTGTCCAGGAAAACGTGCGTAAACGGTAAATAAAAGTAACGGAGCACGGGAAAAGCGTAACTATGACTGCCTCTGGAACAGAGTTCCCATGGAGAATTCGATATAGTTTTAATTTGTCCTACCAGGTTCGAGACCTAGTCAAACCAGTATTTGTACTGTGGTGCGTGTGAAATTGTTGTATGGGACAACATGTTCCTGACGTGGGTAAGGTGTGTTCAGAGTTCATTGCAATGTTCTAATATCAGTCCACTTTCGCTTCGTTTATTCGAAAGAAGCAAACCTATAGAATACATTTGTAATTTCACAGAATAAACGTAAACAATCGGAACAGAGGAACAAAGAAACAATCAAATCACGCATGCCGATGTATTAATAGCAATAATAATATCAATTTGTCACGTGTGACAAATTGTTGTTTCTTTGTTCTTCTATTCTGATTATTTATGTTCATTCTGTGAAACTACGAGGGCTATCCACAAAGTACATTACGTTTTGGAATTAAAAATAAATAAAGTATTGGAAATTTTTTTTATTATATACAGATGAAAGCCACATTTAAATACTACTTTTCTACATAGTTGCCACTTAAATTAAGGCACTTATCGTAGCGATGGACGAGCTTGGAAATTCCTTCGTCGTAAAATTCGGCCGCCTGCACCTTCAACCACGTGGTTACCTCTTATTGAAGCTGTGCGTCGTCATCAAAATGCTGCATAGCCAACCACTTCTTCATTGCTGGGAATAAGTGGAAGTCGCTCGGTGCCAGGACAGGACTGTACTGCGGATGAGGAAACAAGTCCCACTTGAAAGATTTGAGAACTTCACGAGTGTTATTTGCCGTGTGGGCCCAGGCGTTGTTGTGAATCAGCAAGATCTTTGAGCCCAACTTTCCCCTGCGTTTGTTTTGTATTGCTCTTCTGAGGTTGTGCAGAGTTTAGCAATACCTTTGAGAGTTTATTGTAGTGCCTCTTTCCAGGAAATCCACAAAAACCACACCTTTTCTCTCCCAAAAGACAGTCGCCATCACCTTCCTTGCCGACATTGTCTGCATGCATTTCTTGGGTTTTTGGGGGGAATTTGTGTGCCCCCACTGCATTGACTGCAATTTTGTCTCGTGGTTCACATGCTTAACCCATGTTTCGTCACCAGTAACGATGCGATCGAGTAATGAGTCGCCATCTTTCTCGTAAGCGTCCAAAAACGTTAACGCTGCAGCCATTCGCTGACTTTTGTGAATCTCTGTCAAGATTTTTGGTATCCATCTTGCACAAAACTTGTGGTAACCAAGCTTTTCGGTAATGATTTCATGCAACAAAATTAGTGAAATTTCTGGAAAACTCGTAGAGAGTTCCGTTATTGTGAAATTACGCTTTTCACGGACCGTGACATCGACTTTTTCCACAAGTTCAGCAGTCACTACGCTGGGTCTTCCACTTCGCTCTTCGTTGTGAACGTTAGTTCGGCCATTTTTAAATTTTATGACACATTGACGCACTCCACCTTCAGTGATTATGTTGACCTCATACACTTCACAAAGCTGCCGATAGATTTCTGCTTTTTGCAGTCAGAAACCTTATTACAGCACGCACTTCACACTTCGCGGCATTTTCAATTAACGCTGACATTTCAAACTGTCACAGTAACTCAACGGAGTACAGCACGCACCTCTCACTAGCACGCCAGGATGCCGACTGAGCGGCGGAATGCCATGACACCAAGATGGCCGCGCTAGCCCCGCCCCTAACGGACACAAACGAAAACGTAATGTACTTTGTGGATAGCCCTCGTACAAACGTACTCTACAGGTTTGCTACACTCAAATAAACGAAGCGAAAGCGGACTGCCTATAGAACATTGTTATAACCTCCGAACAGCCCTTTTACATGTCAGTGTTGTCTCTTATAACAGTTTCACAAGTACTACAGTACAAAAACTGACATTATCAGGACTCGAACCCGGGAGCCTTGCTAAGTCAAACTAACGTTCTACCGGCTTCCCCAGGGAAGGCTGCACGCCCGACGCTCACAGTTACATTTTTCCCTTGCTCCGTGGATTAGGTGTTACTTATTAACTACCGGTTACGCACATTCTCCTGAGCATGGCTAAAAATATATGGGACTTTTGGTTGATTATCTGTCGATATACAACGTCTGGTACCGATCTGACTGACATACGGACGTTTTAGTGTTCGAAGAAATTCGGGCTGAATGGGACTTAAAGAATCTGTCAGTCACTTGGAACTGGGGATGGGCAACTTTGATTTATTTCTCCTGCTTTATGGAATAATTGTGTTTAGTCTGTTGGAATCTAGTCATGAGTACAATAGTTTTGATATACTAATCACTAATGTGAACTTTATATCTGAGCTCATGATTGTTTTGTGAACAGTTTAACGCAATTGAATCTAGTCATGAGTACAATAGTTTTGATATACTAATCACTAATGTGAACTTTATATCTGAGCTCATGATTGTTTTGTGAACAGTTTAACGCAATGGGACACTATTTCTCGCGAACCAGTGATATTTCATTAGTCACTGTGAAATCTGCTACCACCTAAATACGCAAACACGCAATCTTTACTGCAACTGATTATTATTGTTATTTTATTTCTTGGATAAATGCGTATTTGTGTTTTATTTTACTGAAAAATTATCAGCTGTATCAACACAAATCTTTTGGTGTTGCTTAAAATCAATTATTCGAAAGAATACAACCCATTTTTATCATTTTCATTACATTTTTATCTGGTTGTATTTAATTTAAATTCGAGTAATCTGCCGAGGCTTGGAAAATTTAGACTGAAGGATAACTAGTTAAATCAATTTTGCAACGAGTTTAGCTGCTAGCATTAAAGCAGACGGTGCATGATCCGACCGCAACTGGTTTTCTCAGATCGATAATCATTTCGTGACGCATAGGTAATAGCACAGCGCAGTAAAGTTTCACTGTGTCTTAATCTTACCACTCTTAGCACTATGGCAAGTCACTTGATTCCTGCATTGGACTGAAGATTTTTCTCAAGACTTTCCGCTCAAACAGGAGATTATGAGAGTCTTGTTCCTGGATACATCACATCTCACACCTATATGATATACCGGTTGGATCTAAGTTCTGTGCATCTGGAGTCGAAACTTTCTGAATAGCCATCGTTGCGTAACTAGATAACAAACTATACAAAAAGAGATTCCCAACTTTATCCTCACTTTGGTCTTTATCTGGTATGTTGTCTCCTGTATGAGAATAACTAGCAGCAATGTGCTTCAGCTGGTCACAGGTACGCCTTCTTAAGTTTGAAAGTATCGTTAAGTAGGTCAACAGTTAAAGTGTGAACGTATCCTTTAAAATGTTTTTAATACTCGTATAATTGTGAAGTCATACCGTAAAACGTGCAAAGTTGAGTAACTATGAAATGTTGACTGAAAATATCAGAAGCTTATTTGAAATTGAATTATTCGAACCTCATGCTGTATGATGTGAAATCTGAAGTAACCGGTAGATCAAACAATACGATTTCGAGAAAGAAATTTGTTCTAAAAAAAAATTACGTACGCTGATTCTGCGACAAACTGATTTTGTGTTAAATGTTGGTTTTGACTGTTACGATTCTATGTTAGTTTAGAAACCAATTGCTTTACCTGACTATTATCGTAAATACACAACAATTGATCACAGAATAAAAGGCATCCGACTTTATATGTTAAATCTGTTTGAAATCATAATGTAGCTCTTTCATAAAATATTTCACTCCCATTAAACCTCTGAACTTATAGTGATATTTTCTCGTAAATGCACTCGGAAAATCACTGTGCCTAACTTTGAACATAAGCTACAATGATAATGAAATTTATGGCTTCCCTGTGCGCAATGGACCGCTAGTTTGCTCTGCGATCTTGTTTCTTATAAAATAATGATCTGACTGTCAAAACTAAGTTTCAGACACCATACTAGTGATGTACAATGCGAGTGTGCAGTCAAATAAAACCATGAATGCAAATGAAAAATGGGCACTAATCTCTCTGACAAAGATATAACTGTACCGATTCTTTAAGCTTTAATTGAGCTTCATTAAGTCGTTGCAACAATACAACTTCCCACATTTCTCACATATGAACTAATTCGCAAAATATCTCTTAGCAGTTATCACTGCTGTGAAAGAACCACATAACTTCATTACAAAAACCTTACAAAAAATCTAAACCATAAGCAGTGTTATAGCAATCAGCATACTAAGTAATTACAAATATAACAAACCACCTTACCTTTAAATGTTACCTATTCTCATTCATACAATGTTACAGTCCTTCTGCTTAATATATCTCCTTAAACATCATATTACAAAAATTGCTCCAAATTCTATCTGCATTCCAGGGCGGGCCAAGTACATTACCACATCGTTGCTACTAGCACACACTGGCTCCACTCTGGCAAAGTGAAGCTAAACTCTCTGACCAGTATCTTTGGTCGTGAACATCGTTCCAAAAGTATATTATTAGAATGGCAATGTTACAGCGAAATTACAAGGCTTGAGAACATTTATCAAATTCAGAAATTAGCTCATATTTGGCTACATTGAGGGCATACACCAAGTAAGAGATGTTTGTATCGAAGGCCTTGGTGAATGTTACCTCCATTTTTTTCCTTTTAGTGCAAGAGCTAACAACGGTGTGTCTCAGTGAGTTGAAAAAGGGGCCGTGTACTAGCTGTTTTATTACACAACTTCTCCAACTCAATACCCTTCTAATGAGTACTTCTGTTGATAGGACGTGACTCCTTGTTGTGTCGAACGAAATGACAGATATAAAGATCAGCTGTACATGTACATCAACATGGATGCTCTGCAAATCACACTTAAGTGTCTGGCATGATGTCGTCGAGATGCTATGTAGCAGCTGGCTTCACAGTCAGACACCAGCATAATAACATACTTCACCTATCGAGTGTGGTCAGTAATCCGATGAATGTACTGGTGACGATCCTTTTTTCCGAACATAATGATGTTGATGAGCCAACTGGCGTACTGTTTACAGCGGAAGAATTGTGTTATGCAAGTTTAAATTGTTCAAATTCATTACAGCAACAAAAGAGTGCGCTATGAGCATACAGGTTTATTCATAATGTACCGAAATTTCAACCACAAGCAAAATTCAGCGACAGGCAATAGTTCGTGTACTTCAGCTTTGTCTTGCCTATCCTTCGCTGTCCATTGGTAGATAGTGTTATAAAATAGTTTCTGTTCGTCAAGTATGTATCATAGAATTATTTTACATCGTCTATTTTCTTTTTTTATTGAAATAGATTCACCACAAGCTTGTTTATCTGGACATTGCCCCTTCTCCAACTCAATACCCTTCTAATGAGTACTTTTGTTGATGGGACACGACTCCTTGTTGTGTCGAACGAAATGACAGATATAAAGATCAGCTGCACATGTACATCAACATGGATGCTCTACAAATCACACTTAAGTGTCTGGCAGAGGGTTCATCGAATCACCTTCATAATATTCTCTATTATTCCACTCTCTAACAACGTGCGAAAAAAGACGAACACTTATATCTTTCCGAGCGAGCTGTGATTTCCCTTATTTTATTATGAGGATCGTTTCTCCCTATGTATGTTGGTGTCAACAAAATATTTTCGCATCCGGAGTGGAATGATGATGACTGGAATTTCGTGAGAAGATCCCGCCGCACGAGAAACGCCTTTGTTTTAATGATGTCCACCCCAAATCCGATTTATCGCTAATACAAAACGTGCTGCCCTTCTTTGACATTTGTCGATGTACACTGTTAATTCTATTTGGTAAGGATCGCACAACGCGCATCATTATTCCAAAAGAGGAGGGACAAGCGTTGTGTAGGTAGTCTCTTTAGTAGATCTGTTGCATCTTCTTAGAGTTCTGTTAATAAAACTCAGTCTTTGGCTCACCTTATCCACATTTTCTATGTGTTCTTCCCAACTTAAGTTGTTCGTAACTGTAATTCTTAAGTATTTAGTTGAATTTACGACCTTCGGATATGATTGATTTATCGTTCAACCGAAGTTTAACGGATTCCTTCTAACACTCATGTGGATGACCTTACATTTTTCATTATTTACGGTCAATTGCCAATTTTCGCACAATACAGATATAACTAGGCGTTAAACGACAGCGTCATCTGCAAACAACCTAGGTCTGCTCCTCAGAATGTCTCCTAAATCGTGTATATAGATAAGGAACAGGAGAGGACCTACAACGCTACCTTGGGGAACGCAGAGATCATTTCTGTTTTACTCGACGACTTTCCGTAAGTTACTACGAAATGTGACCTCTCTGGCAAGAAATCACAAATCCAAGGAGGGCTACTTTTAGCCGCTCCACCCTGAAAAATACTGTCCTTCAAACAGTTTCCAAAGATGCTCACAACCGTCGCACGACAACAGCAACCAGCGCTACCGTCCCCAGGCGACAGGACGTAACAACTTGCCCTGTGTCAAAGACATACAAATCTATTTGTTTCTCCATTTGCGGCCCATACCGTCGCTAGAGTGATTCCTCACTCGCCTCTGTTCCTCTTACGTACTTTCCTTGCCGCCAGGTGGCATTCAACCCACGGTGGGCAGCGGTCGCATTATTTTGGTTGATCATTGTGTGTATAGCATATTCATGCCTGTCAATAGATATGTTCTAATGCTTACCCATTAGAGATCAATGGTCTTAATTAACTTCACTGTAACAGCCAGGTTTCCTTAAGGACAGATCGTCATTTTAAGTACCCAAAGGCACACGGTTCCCTAATGCATTACAAATGGTCTCATCTGTTGGGCTACAGAACGGCTAAGCGCGAAGGGTCACGTTCCATCTTACTTTAATTTTGTTAAACTTCATCTTGTGACTAGTTTTCAAGACAGTGTCTATTCCGCTCAACCAATCTTCTGAGTTCTTTAATTTCTTTGGCAGAATTACAGTGACATCAGAAGATGTTGAGGTGTTTATTTTCTCACCCTGAACTTGAATCCCCATTCCAAATTTCTCCTGGGTCATTTACCGTTTACTGTATGTACAGATTGAATACCATGAATATGCTACAGTCCTGCCACACTCCCTTTTCCGATTATTGTTACTCTTTCGTGTCCTTCGACTGTTACAACCGCTGGATGATCTCCGCACAAATTGTGTATGATGTTTCAGTCTCCATATTCTATCCAAAATAACTTCAGTGTCCAAAATAATTTATTCCAATCAACATGTCAAAAACTTGTTCTAAATATACAAAGACTGTAAATACAGGAATGCCTTATTCATATATGTGTTCTTAGAATCAGCTTTGTCTACTAAATACCTACTTTTTCGCGGAACCCAAATTAGTCTTTCCTTAGTTCCGCTGCTACCACTCGTTCCATCCCTTTGTAACTAATTCGTGACAGTATCTTGCTACCATTGTACAAGGGTTTTTTCTTTTTTCACGGTTCAATCGGTCGCGAAATGGTAACCAGGGTGAAAAACACTTTTTTTTTTCGGTATTTAGCTACACCTTCCAGCTACTTCTGTACATAGTCGCCACTCCAACTTAGACATTTGTCGTAGCGTTGTACTAGATTTCCAATACCATCATCATACAATGCGAACGTCTATGCTTTCCGCCGATTCTCTACACTGGTCTGCAGCTCGTTGTCTGTACCAAAATATTGTCCTCACAATCAGCGCCTCATGTGAGCAAAGGGTCGAAAATCAGAGGGAACCAAGGCCGGGCTGCATAGTGGGTGGTCAAACACTTCCCATGGAAAACGTTGCAGAAGCGTCTTTGTTGCAACTGTAATGTGCCACCGTGTATTGTCCCGAAGGACAGGACGATTTTGTCGAATCGACGGATCCGCTCGCTGAACAAGATCATCGATTGACATTCGCTTCTTTCTCTGATAATCTGCGACATGAACGTCAGTAAACTTAGAAGTTCCTCCACCATTGTTACACTTCGCTGTCACGCATGACAGTTACGTTATGTACGCTGCGTGAAATCAGGCGGAAGCCTTCAGCATGAAGAAATCGAAAGACAGCACGCACGCCACAGTTGGCGGGAGACACTGTTGTTCTAGGCACCTTCCCGTGATAACTGTGCGCTCAGAACTGAAAAGTGCGACGTGACGCGCTCAACGAGCATACTAAAGACATTGTGCAAGACCACTGCACAGGGCGACATCGGATTTTCACCGTGGATTTGACTTTGCGACAAATAGGACCTTAAAAAAAAATAGCTTTCACAACACCTAGTTTTCTGGTCGCGCCCTATGTGCTCATCCTTTGGCTATTACATCTACATCTATATCTACATGGATACTCTGCAAATCACATTAAAGTGCCTGGCAGAGGGTTCATCCAACCACCTTCACAATTCTCTATTATTCCAATCCCGTATAGCGAGTGGAAAGAACGAACACCTACACTACTGGCCATTAAATTTGCTACACCACGAAGATAATGTGCTACAGAATCGAAATTTAACCGACAGGAAGAAGATGCTGTCATATGCAAATGATTAGCTTTTCAGAGCATTCACATAAGGCTGGCGCCGGTGGTGACACCTACAACTTGCTGACATAAGGAAAGTTTCCAACCCATTTCTCATACACAAACAGCAGTTGACCGGCGTTGCCAACTGAAACGTTATTCTGATGGCTCGTGTAAGGAGGAGTAATGCGTAACATCACGTTTCAGACTTTGATCAAGGTCGGATTGTAGCCTATCGCGATTGCGGTTTATCGTATCGCGAAATTGCTGCTCGCGTTGGTCAAGATCCAATGACTTTTAGCAGAATATGGAATCGGTGGGTTCAGGAGGGTAATACGGAACGCCGTGCTGGATCCCAAAGGCATCGTATCACTAGCAGTCGAGATGACAGGCATCTTATCCACTTGGCTGTAACGGATCGTGCAGCCACGCCTCGATCCCTGAGTCAACAGATTGGGACGTTTGTAAGACAACAACCATCTGCACGAACAGTTCGACGACGTTCGCAGCACCATGGACTATCAGCTCGGAAACCATGGCTGCAGTTACCCTTGACGCTGCATCACAGACAGGAGCGCCTGCGATGGTGTACTCGACGCCGAACCTGGGTGTACGAATGGCGAAACATCATTTTTGCGGATGAATCCAAGTTCTGTTTACAGCATCATGATGGTCGCATCCGTGTTTGGCGACATCGCGGTGAACGCACATTGGAAGCGTGTATTCGTCAGCGCCATACTGGCGTATCCCCTGGCGTGATGGTATGGGGTGCCATTGGTTATACGCCTTGGTCACCTCTTGTTCGCATTGACGGCGCTTTGAACAGTGGACGTTACATTTCAGATGTGTTACGACCCGTGACTCTACCCTTCATTTGATCCCTGCGAAACCCTACAATTGCACGACCTCATGATGCAGGTCCTGTACGGGCCTTTCTGGACACAGAAAATGTTCGACTGCTGCCCTGGCCAGCACACTCTCCAGATCTCTCACCAATTGAAAACGTCTGGTCAATGGTGGCCGAGCAACTGGCTCGTCACAATACGCCAGTCACTACTCTTGATGAACTGTGGTATCGTGTTGAAACTGCATGGGCAGCTGTACCTGTACACGCGATCCAAGCTGTGTTTGACTCAATGCCCAGGCGTATGAAGGCCGTTATTACGGCCATAGGTGGTTGTTCTGGGTACTGATTTCTCGGGATCTATGCACCCAAATTGCGTGAAAATGTAATCACACGTCAGTTCTAGCATAATATATTTGTCCAATGAATACCCGTTTATCATCTGCATTTCTTCTTGGTGTAGAAATTTTAATGGCCAGTAGTGTATATACACTCCTGGAAATTGAAATAAGAACACCGTAAATTCATTGTCCCAGGAAGGGGAAACTTTATTGACACATTCCTGGGGTCAGATACATCACATGATAACACTGACAGAACCACAGGTACATAGACACAGGCAACAGAGCATGCACAATGTCGGCACTAGTACAGTGTATATCCACCTTTCGCAGCAATGCAGGCTGCTATTCTCCCATGGAGACGATCGTAGAGATGCTGGATGTAGTCCTGTGGAACGGCTTGCCATGCCATTTCCACCTGGCGCTTCAGTTGGACCAGCGTTCGTGCTGGACGTGCAGACAGCGTGAGACGACGCTTCATCCAGTCCCAAACATGCTCAATGGGGGACAGATCCGGAGATCTTGCTGGCCAGGGTAGTTGACTTACGCCTTCTAGAGCACGTTGGGTGGCACGGGATACATGCAGACGTGCATTGTCCTGTTGGAACAGCAAGTTCCCTTGCCGGTATAGGAATGGTAGAACGGTGGGTTCGATGACGGTTTGGATGTACCGTGCACTATTCAGTGTCCCCTCGACGATCACCAGTGGTGTACGACCAGTGCAGGAGATCGCTCCCCACACCATGATGCCGGGTGTTGGCCCTGTGTGCCTCGGTCGTATGCAGTCCTGATTGTGGCGCTCACCTGCACGGCGCCAAACACGCATACGACCATCATTGGCACCAAGGCAGAAGCGACTCTCATCGCTGAAGACGACACGTCTCCATTCGTCCCTCCATTCACGCCTGTCGCGACACCACTGGAGGCGGGCTGCACGATGTTGGGGCGTGAGCGGAAGACGGCCTAACGGTGTGCGGGACCGTAGCCCAGCTTCATGGAGACGGTTGCGAATGGTCCTCGCCGATACCCCAGGAGCAACAGTGTCCCTAATTTGCTGGGAAGTGGCGGTGCGGTCCCCTACGGCACTGCGTAGGATCCTACGGTCTTGGCGTGCATCCGTGCGTCGCTGCGGTCCGGTCCCAGGTCGACGGGCACATGCACCTTCCGCCGACCACTGGCGACAACATCGATGTACTGTGGAGACCTCAGGCCCCACGTGTTGAGCAATTCGGCGGTACGTCCACCCGGCCTCCCGCATGCCCACTATACGCCCTCGCTCAAAGTCCGTCAACTGCACATACGGTTCACGTCCACGCTGTCGCGTCATGCTACCAGTGTTAAAGACTGCGATGGAGCTCCGTATGCCACGGCAAACTGGCTGACACTGACGGCGGCGGTGCACAAATGCTGCGCAGCTAGCGCCATTCAACGGCCAATACCGCGGTTCCTGGTGTGTCCGCTGTGCCGTGCGTGTGATCATTGCTTGTACAGCCCTCTCGCAGTGTCCGGAGCAAGTATGGTGGGTCTGACACACCGGTGTCAATGTGTTCTTTTTTCCATTTCCAGGAGTGTATTTCCATACGAGCTCTGATTTCCCTTATTTTATCGTGGTGATCGTTTCTTCCTATGTAGATCGGTGTCAACAAAATATTTTCGCATTCAGAGGAGAAAGTGGGTGATTGGAATTTGGTGAGAAGATTCCGTCGCAACGAAAAACGCCTTTCTTTTAAGGTTGTCCAGCTCCAATCCTGTATCATTTCAGTGACACTCTCTCCCATATTTCGTGATAATACGAAACGTGCTGCCCTTCTTTGAACTTTTTCGATGTACTCCGCCAGTCCTCTCTGGTAAGGATCCTACAACACGCAGCAGTATTCTAAAAGAGGACGGACAAGCGTAGTGTAGGCAGTCTCCTTAGTAAATCTGTTACGTTTTCTAAGTGTCCAATCTTTGGTTAGCCTTCCTCACAACATTTTCTGTGTGTTCCTTCCAATTTACGTTGTTCTTAATTGTAATTCCTACGTATTTAGCTGAGTTTACGGCCTTTAGATTAGACCGACTTATCGTGTAACCGAAGTTTAACGGATTCCTTTTAGCACTCATGTGGATGACCTCGCACCTTTTGTTATTTAAGGTTAACTGCCAATTTTCGCACCATTCAGATATCTTTTCTAAATCGTTTTGCAATTTGTTTTGATCTTCTGATGACTTCATTAGTCGATAAACGACAGCGTCATCTGCAAACAACCTAAGACAGCTGCTCAGATTGTTTCCCAAATCGTTTATATAGATAAGGAACAGCAAAGGGCCTGTAACACTACCTTGGGGAACGCCAGAAATCACTTCTGTTTTACTCGATGACTTTCCGTCAATTACTTCGAACTGTGACTTGACAGGAAATCACAAATCCAATCACGTAACTGAAACGATAATCCATAAGCACGCAATTTCACTTCAAGCCACTTGTGTAGTACAGTGTCAAAAGCCTTCCGGAAATCCAGAAGTGCGGAATCGATCTGAAATCCCTTGTCAGTAGCACTCAACACTTCATGCGAATAAAGAGCTAGTTGTGTTTCACAAGAACGATGTTTTCTAAACTCATGTTGACTGTGTGTCAATAGACCGTTTTCTTCGAGGTAATTCATAATGTTAGAACACAATATATGTTCCAAAATCCTGCTGCATATCGACGTTAATGATATGACCTGTAATTAAGTGGATTACTCCTACCTTTCTTGAATATTGGTGTGACCAGTTACAACTTTCCAGTCTTTGGGTATTGATCTTTCGTCGAGCGAACGGTTGTACATGATTGCTAAGTATGGAGCTAACGCATCAGCATACTCTGAAAGGAACCTAACTGGTATACAGTCAGGACCAGAAAACTTGCTTTTATTAAGTGACTTAAGTTGCTTCACTACTCCGAGGCTATTTACTTCTAAGTTACTCATGTTGGCAGCTGTTCTTGATTCGAATTCTAGAATATTTACTTCGTATTCTTTTGTGAAGGCATTTCTGAAGGCTGTGTTTAGTAACTCTGCTTTGGCAGCAGTGTCTTCGATAGTATCTCCATTGCTATCGCGCAGAGAAGGCGTTGATTGTTTCTTGCCGCTAACATACTTCACATACAACCAGAATCTCTTTAGATTTTCTGCCAGGTTTCGAGACAAGGTTTCGTGGTGGAAACTGTTATAAGCATCTGGCCTTGAAGTCCGCGTTAAATTTCGAGCTTCTGTAAAAGATCGCCAATCTTGGGGATTTTGCGTCTGTTTAAATGTGCCATGTATGTTTCGTTGTTTCTGCAAGAGTGTTTTGACTCGTTTTGTTTACCAAGGAGCGTCTCAATTGCTGCCGATACAGTTTCTTTTAATTCAATCCACATCTGGTCTACAATTATATTATTAATTTGGAATGAGTGGAGATTGTCTCTCAGGATGGCGTCAAGTGAATTTTTATCTGCTTTTTTGAATAGGTATATTTTTTCTTTATTGTTGGAGGATGTGGGGGTTCAGTCTCGCTACGACAACCGTGTGTTCACTAATCCCTGTATCCGTTTTGATGCTCGAAATTAACTAAGGATTATTTGTTGCTATGAGGTCAAGTGTGTTTTCACATCCGTTTACTATTCGCGTGGGCTCATGAACTAACTGCTCGAAATAATTTTCAGAGAATGCGTTTAGCACAAATTCGGATGATGTTTTATGCGTACCTCCGGAATTATGTACAAAAGGATCGTTTTCTGGAGTAAGAAGGTTTTCTGCAGCCTGGAACTGATGCGCCAGTCTAACACTGCTAAATCGATTGTGGCTGGAGTATACGTGACCAACGTACAGAGTGAGAAATTCTTCTATGACAACTGGTGTTTCCAACATTCACGGTAGAGAAACTGCTTAAAGTCCTGCCAAAAATAGGCAATTTACGGAAGTGGTGTTACACGGAAAAGGAAATGGCTATCGAAAATGGCCGTTTTGTGCTCCTGATTCTGAATGGCTAAAAGGTCTGAATATGAAATAATTTCGTGGAGCAGTCCGCAGCCCACGAAATCGAAAAGTCGACCAGCAGCCCTTGTGGGATGTAGAAGTTATGTGTCTTTTGGAGTGGAGGTGGTGTTTTCGTTGTGAGCAGTCGAGTTATGTCTTGTAGTAAGGAAATTGAGTTGCTTCAAAAGTGCGTCCCCATGCCCAGGCGTGGACTTCGGTTTGAACTTTCTGGTATCCTGGGAAGTGAATCCTTTAAGTGAGTGTGCACTTTGTTGGTAGGCAGAGCATTTACACTAGACCGCAGAATCAATAGGTAGCGGGACGGTAGTGTTTTAGTGAACGAGGCGGACTTGGCACGGTTCAGTAATAGCTGATGAATTATATTAGTTCCCGTGGAAATTTGAAAATGAGATCTTTGTGTGATTCTTTCTCGACTGACTTGGAACTATATGTGTATTTCTTTGTTGTGCAGATTTTCGTCCGTGTATAGGACCGTTGGCTATGAACGTATTCCAATCCAGTGATATGATCTCTAAATCTTTCCTGAAAGTAGTTAAATAGTAACAGGGATTTTAAATGTTGAGAGTGGAGTAGTGAGAAGTTTAACCCTGTCTCGTAGATCAAAGCGAGGCTGGTGTCACTTATTTAAACTGATCTCACATCAGTAGCAATGTAGAGATCTAATCCAGCTCCTGTAATATACGTTTCCAATTAAATACATAGAGCAGTATTTTGTATAATTTGTCTCGTACATTGCAGACCACCAAGACGGAATGCGTTCTAACCACGACCTTGAGTGTGATTTCGGATAAGGTTCCGGTGCACGGATGAAAGGAACACTTCACTGCAACCTATTAAAATTATAGATCGGTAATATTGACACATATCAGCAGCTTCCTTCTTTGGGATTGGGATTATGACAGTCTTCTTGATGTCTCAGATTATATCAGGTAAAGAGAGAAAGATTGGCACTAGTTGAGAAGAGAGTGAGTCAAAATGGTCTCGTATTTCCCATGTTATTGAAACTGAGCAAGCGGTAAGGGGAACCAAAGAGGAATGCGAAAAGGGAATTAAAGTTCAAGAAGAAGAACTAAAAACTTTAAAGTTGCCAATGACATTGTAATTTGGTCAGAGACTGCAAGGGACTTGGAAAATAAGTTGAACGTAATGGATAGTATCTTGACGACGGGCTAAAATATGAGCTTCAACAAAAAGAAAACAAGGATAATGTGGTGTAGTCGAATTAAATCAGGAGATTTTGAGAGAATTATATTAAGAAATGAGTGAGTAAAACCAGTACATGAGTCTTGCTGTTTGTGCAGCGATGTTACTGACGATTGCGGAAGTACACACGGTATGAAATACAGACGTAATAGCAAGAAAACCATTTGTGAAAAAGAAAACTGCTTTAACATTTAATGCAAATTTATGTGTCAGGAAGAATTTTTTAAAGGTATGTAGCCTTGTACAGAGGAGAAACGTAGGCGATAAACAGTTCAGAGAAGAAGATAGAAAGCCGGCCTGTGTGGCCGAGCGGTTCTAGGCACTTCCGTCCGGAACCGCGCTGCTGCTAGAGTCGCAGGTTCCAATCCTGCCTCGGGGAAGGATGTGTGTAATGTCCTTAGGTCCTCGATTCCAGAGCCAACAGATGGGGACGTTTGCAAGACAACAACCATCGGCACGAACAGTACGACGACGTTTGCAGCAGCATGGACTATCAGCTCAGAGACCATGGCTGTGGTTACCCTTGACGCTGCATCACAGACAGGAGCACCTGCGATGGTGTACTCAACGACGAACCTTGGTGCACGAATGGCGAAACATCATTTTTTCGGATGAATCCAGGTTCTGTTTACAGCATCATGATGGGCGCATCCGTGTTTGGCGACATCACGGTGAACGCACATTGCAAGCGTGTATTCGTCATCGCCATACTGGCGTATCACCCGGCCTGATGGTATGGGGTGCCATTGATCACACGTCTCGGTCACCTCTTGTTCGCATTGACGGCAGTTTGAACAGTGGACGTTACATTTCAGATGTGTTAAGGGACTGATGACCTCAAATGTTAAGTCCCATAGTGCTTAGAGCCTTTTGAACCATTTTGAAGAAGAGAATAATAAACTTCTGGCCAGACTAAAACACACAGTTTTAATCTGCCAGGAAGTTTCTTATTCTCTTCTTCTCTGAGCTGTTTAGCACTCACGCTGGACCGAGACTCGAACTCGGGACCTTTACTTTTCGCGGGCAAGTGTTCTACCGCCTGAGTTACCCAGACACGGCGCACGATCCGTCCTCACTGCTCTACTTCCGCCAGTACTTCGTCTCCTACCTTCCAGAATTCAGAGAAGTACTCTACGAAACTTGCAAGATTAGCACTCCTGGAAGAAAGGATGGCTAGAGGACAAATGTAAGGATGTAGAGGCTTATCTCACTAGGGGTAAGATAGATACTGCCTACAGGAAGATTAAAGAGACCTTTGGAGATAACAGAACCACTTGCATGAACATCAAGAGCTCAGATGGAAACCCAGTTCTAAGCAAAGAAGGGAAAGCAGAAAGGTGGAAGGAGTATATAGAAGGTCTATACAAGGGCGATGGACTTGAGGACAATATTGTGGAAATGGAAGAGGATGTGGATGAAGATGAAATGGGAGATACGATACTACGTGAAGAGTTTGACAGAGCACTGAAAAACCTGAGTCAAAACAAGGCCCCGGGAGTAGACAACATTCCATTAGAACTACTGACGGCCTTGGGAGAGCCAGTCCTGACAAAACTCTACCATCCGGTGAGCAAGATGTATGAAACAGGCGAAATACCCTCAGACTTCAAGAAGAATATAATAATTCCAATCCCAAAGAAAGCCGGTGTTGACAGATGTGAAAATTACCGAACTATCAGTTTAATAAGTCACAGCTGCAAAATACTAACGCGAATTCTTTACAGAAGAATGGAAAAACTAGTAGAAGCCAACCTTGGGGAAGATCAGTTTGGATTCCGTAGAAATGTTGGAACACGTGAGGCAATACTGACCCTACGACTCATCTTAGAAGCTAGATTAAGGAAAGGCAAACCTACGTTTCTAGCATTTGTAGACTTAGAGAAAGCTTTTGACAATGTTGACTGGAATACTCTCTTTCAAATTCTGAAGGTGGCAGGGGTAAAATACAGGGAGCGAAAGGCTATTTACAATTTGTACAGAAACCAGATGGCAGTTATAAGAATCGAGGGGCATGAAAGGGAAGCAGTGGTTGGGAAGGGAGTGAGACAGGGCTGTAGCCTATCCCCGGTGTTATTCAATCTGTATATTGAGCAAGCAGTGAAGGAAACAAAAGAAAAATTCGGAGTAGGTATTAAAATCCATGGTGAAGAAATAAAAACTTTGAGGTTTGCCGATGATATTGTAATTCTGTCAGAGACGGCAAAGGACTTGGAAGAGCAGTTGGACGGAATGGATAGTGTCTTGAAAGGAGGATATAAGATGAACATCATCAAAAGTGAAACGAGGATAATGGAATGCAGTCGAATTAAATCGGGTGATGCTGAAGGAATTAGATTAGGAAATGAGACACTTCAAGTAGTAAAGGAGTTTTCCTATTTGGGGAGCAAAATAACTGATGATGGTCGAAGTAGAGAGGATATAAAATGTAGGCTGGCAATGGCAAGGAAAGCGTTTCTGAAGAAGAGAAATTTGTTAACATCGAGTATAGATTTAAGTGTCAGGAAGTCATTTCGGAAAGTATTTGTATGGAGTGTAGCCATGTATGGAAGTCAAACATGGACGATAAATAGTTTGGACAAGAAGAGAATAGAAGTTTTGAAATGGGGTGCTACAGAAGAATGCTGAAGATTAGATGGGTAGATCACATAACTAATGAGGAAGTATTGAATAGGATTGGGGAGAAGAGAAGTTTGTGGCACAACTTGACTAGAAGAAGGGATCGGTTGGTAGGGCAAGTTCTGAGGCATCAAGGGATCATCAATTTAGTATTGGAGGGCAGTGTGGAGGGTAAAAATCGTAGAGTGAGACCAAGAGATGAATACACTAAGCAGATTCAGAAGGATGTAGGTTGCGGTAGGTACTGGGAGATGAAGAGACTTGCACAGGATAGAGTAGCATGGAGAGCTGCATCAAACCAGTCTCAGGACTGAAGACCACAACAACAACAACAACAATGAGGAAAGGATGTTGCGGAGACATGGCTTAGCCACAGCCTGCGGGATGTTTCCAGAATGAAATTTTCGCTCTGCAGCGGAGTGTGTGCTGATATGAAACTTCCTGACAGATTAAATCTGTGTGTTTTAGGCTGGCACGAACTCGAACTCGGGACCTTTGCCTTTCGCAGGCAAGTGCTCTACCGCCTGAGCTCTGAGCTACCCAAACACGACACACCACCCGTCCTCACAGTTCTACTTCCTCCAGTATCTCGTCTCCTGCCTTCTAAATTCACAGAAGTTCTCCTGCGAAACTTGCAAGACCAACACTCCTGGAGGAAAGGATATAGCGGAGAGCATCGGTCCAATCCGCCCAGTAAACGCTGACGATGCTGTCCAAAGGTGGCAGGTGATCATACCGTTCTGGATGATCGGTGTAGTTTGACACAGTATAAAGTATCGCTGCAATGCAGGGTGAATACTCACTCGACACCAAATGTTATTGGACACGCTTCACTTTTAATGATGTAATGGCAGTTTCCCTTAGTCTAACCTTTTTGGTGCATGTGTGTTGGGCAGGGCTGGACCCGGCGATGCCGGGCTTCCTGTGGGTGGAGTCTGAGGATGGCCGTCTGGACGCGTCGGACGCTGACTTCGTGGATGTGGTGCACACGTGTGGCGGCGTGCTGGGCTACTCCAGCCGCCTGGGACACGCGGACTTCTTCCCCAACGGTGGCACGCCATTCCAGCCTGGCTGCGGCGGACTCGTCGAGATCGCCCGTGAGTACACGCCCAGCTGACATCACACTCGAGTGGCGAGGTAGAGCAGTCCATATTAGGAAGACACAGTGTTCCACGTGATGCACTGTAGTGTAACGGCTCCACACATGCTATTCCGCTCACTTCCAGTACCGGGTTCAGTATAGTAAGAGTGGTCTACACTACTAGCATCCTTCCTAAATACACGGCCTCACAATAAAAGTGAAGCACCCTGAAGACTTAGTCCATATACCTTCATATTAGTCTACACCGTAGGCGGTTATGGAAATAATTACACTATTGGCCATTAAAATTGCTACATCACGAGATGACGTGCTATAGACGCGAAATTTAACCGACAGGAAGAAGATGCTGTGATTTGCAAATGATTAGCTTTTCAGAGCATTCACACAAGGTTGGCGCCGGTGGCGACACCTACAACGTGCTGACATGAGGAAAGTTTCCAACCCATTTCTCATACACAAACAGCAGTTGACCGGCGTGGCCTGGTGAAACGTTGTTGTGATGCCTCGTGTGAGAAAAAGAAATGTGTACCATCACGTTTCCGACTTTGATAAAGGTCGGATTGTATCCTATCGCGATTGCGGCTTACCGTATCGCGACATTGCTGCTCGCGTTGGTCGAGATCCAACGACTGTTAGCAGAATATGGAATTGGTTGGTTCAGAAGGGTAATACGGAACGCCGTGCTGGGTCCCAACGGCCTCGTATCACTAGCAGTCGAGATGACAGGCATCTTATCCGCATGGCTGTAACGGATCGTGCACCCACGTCTCGATCCCAGAGTCAACAGATGGGGACGTTTCAAGACAACAACCATCGGCACGAACAGTCCGATGACGTTTGCAGCAGCATGGACTATCAGCTCGGAGACCATCGCTGTGGTTACCCTTGACACTGCATCACAGACAGGAGCGCCTGCGATGGTGTACTCAACAACGAACCTGGGTGCACGAATGGCGAAACGTCATTTTTTCAGATGAATCCAGGTTCTGTTTACAGCATCATGATGGTCACATCCGTGTTTGGCGACATCACAGTGAACGCACATTGCAAGCGTGTATTCGTCATCGCCATACTGGCGTATCACCTGGCCTGATGGGATGGGGTGCCATTGATTACACGTCTCGGTCACCTCTTGTTCGCATTGACGGCACTTTGAACAGTGGACGTTACATTTCAGATGTGTTACGACCCGTGGCTCTATCCTTCATTCGATCCCTGCGAAACCCTACATTTCAGCAGGATAATGCACGACTGGATGTTGCAGGTCCTGTACGGACCTTTCTGGATACAGAAAATGTTCGACTGCTGCCCTGGCCGGCACATTCTCCAGATCTCTCACCAGTTGAAAACGGCTGGTCAATGGTGGCCGAGCAACTGGCTCTTCACAATACGCCAGTCACTACTCTTGATGAACTATGGTATCATGTTGAAGCTGCATGGGCAGCTGTACCTGTACACGCCATCCAAGCTCTGTTTGACTCAATGCCCAGGCATATCAAGGCCGTTATTACGACCAGAGGTGGTTGTTCTGGGTACTGATTTCTCAGGATCTATGCACCCAAAGTGCGTGAAAATGTAATCACATGTCAGTTCTAGTATAATATATTTGTCCAATGACTACCCGTTTATCATCTGAATTTCTTCTTGGTGTAGCAATATTAATGGCCAGTAGTGTAGAGCTGCTATTCTCTGTGACAGGTAGAACGGTCAGCAGATTGCTTTAGTGTTGTTCATGTTTACTGTTCTTATCAGGCGTGTTAGAATACGCATTAAGAAAATATACCTTAATAATATACATTAATAATACATAATACATTAATAAAATATACATTAATAAAACCGACACAGTGCAGGAACGGATTCCTGATTCGAAATGAGGGAAAAAAGGTTCTGTGAACATGTGTCGAGAAATGGACGGCGTGCATACACCAGAGCTGCAATGCATCCACATCACAACAGATGTTCAAAGTGGCCTCCATGGGATGCAGATTGATGGTGCCAGCTCTGGTAAAGGTTGTTTCGTCGGTAAAGAGGACTGATGACAGAAATATCGTAACTGTGCTGGTAGGGTGCAAAAACCATCGACAAAATCCTTCCTATGGAGGGAAATACGCTGCCGATAATCCTTCTACTCGTTTCAGGTGATAGGGATAGTAACTGTTGTCATGCAGGATAGACATAATCGTACTTTGTCTTACACCATGTTGGTTGGCCACTAGCCTGGAGATTGTACTAGGGTTCGCCTCAATATCCTGTAGAACCGGATACTCCAAATCTGATACATGCACAGTGCGCCAACTCCCTGTACGTTCATCTATCTCAAAGGACCCATGATCACATAAAACGCCCAAAAAGGGCTTGAAATGCCGTGGGAAGTGGTTGCTGTCTGTGAGAGTACTTGCTTTGGTATAGCCATGCTGCGTCTCGACAATTTCCATCTGCTTGGCCGTACACAAACACCACCTCGGCTTGTTCCCGACATGGATACCGGATCATTCTGCTGCTTATAATACGCTGCGTCAATCACACAGCCTACAACACACAAGGAACACTTGGCAGTGGTCAGAGGAACTTTCATTCGTCAACGTCATCTACTGTAACAACGATGCAGTGCCAGACACGTGTTCATAGGACCTTTTTTCCTCCATTTCCAGTTAGGAATCCGTCCCTGCAGTTTGTCGGTTTTATTAATGTTCACCCTGTACAATAGCGTCAGATGTTGAGAGATCACTATGATGGATAAAGAAACGCCACCTACTTGCGTGAGACAGCGTTGTTAGCACCTGACAGAGTATGAAACGATTCTGATTGTGTCTCCATTTAGCCAGCTGGTCGAATCGTGGAATATGCAGATTTGTGGAGTATTTGGATGTGACAGTGGCCTGATGTTGGACTGCACGCCAACTTGAGGGCAAGCATACTCGTCGTCAAGTTTGTGGTTGACCGCGTCTGACAACCAAAAATGATTAAAATAGCTCTAAGCACTATGGGACTTAACATCTGAGGTCATCAGTCCCCTAGACCTAGAACTACTTAAACCTGAGCAACCTAAGGACATCACACATATCCATGCCCGAGGCAGGACTCATACCTGCGACCGTAGCAGCAGCGTGGTTCCGGACTGAAGCGCCTAGAACGGCTCGGCTACAGCGGCCGGCCCTCTGACAACCACATGCAGCATTGTCTTATTGTGCATAAACGACATAGTTATCCCTTTACATCTGTGCCTACCATTCAAGAACAAGTAATGGACTTCCAGCAACATTCTATGTCATTCCACATCATTAGTCTGAGACTAGGAGCAGCTGGACTAGTAAATTAGCTACCCATGTGAGACTGCCAGTAACATCAGAACACAAACGGCCGCATTTGGAGTGGTGCTGTGGCCAGGAACCATGGGCTGCTGATGAACCACTTCCCATTCTGTTCAGTGATGAATCGCAGTACTGCATTACTCTGAATGACCATCGTCGGCATGTGTGCTGGTGTCATGCAGAGAGGTCCCATTCTTCCTATGTTTTGCAGAGGCACAACGCTATTACTCCTGCAGTCATGACGTGGGGAGGCATTGCATATGACATCACGTCATGACTGCTACTGATTGAGGGAACTCTTAGGCGCAATGAGACGTTATGGACATCTTGTATCCTCATGAGACAGTATTGAGGTGCAATGTTTCAACAGAACAATGCTCTTTCACACATGGCAAGTGTGTCTATGAACTGCCTGCGCGAGGTTGAGGTATCCCCGTGGCCAGCAAGATCCCCAGATTTGTCTCTGATAGAACATGTGTGGGACCTACTCGCACGTCAACTTCGTTCTAGTGCTCCCGATCTGTGTGAACCCTTCACTGCCTTGGATTCGTGCGCAGCCTGTGTTCACCTAGGACTTCATTCGATTTATAAGGAAAGCAGTCCTGATTAGATCTATCGCAGTGAGCTTCTCGACCTTCGCATGGAACTTAGCGATGGTACCTTCGTGTACACTGCTGGCTCTTGGACTAACAGTGGAATCGGGGGTGCCTTCGCCATTGGCGCCGACGATTTTCGGTATCAGCTTCCGGAACACTGCTGAGTAATTACAGCACAGCTCTTCGCCCTGTACCAGGTCACGCAGTACATCCGGCAACACAGACTTTTCAATTGTATCATCTGCTCCAATTCTCTCAGAGCCTCTGTGCGCTACGGGCTGAAGAAAGCTTCCCCTTGCTCAGTCTTGAGGGAGCCACTATGATGTTTATGTGGGTCCCTGGTCACGTCGGTCTGACGGGAAACGAGGCTACTGACGCTGCTGCCAAGGCTGCAGCCCTCCTACCTCAGCCCCCTAGTTCTTCCATTCCTTCCGATAATCTCCGTGTTGCCGTCTGTCAGCAGATGGTGTCACTTTGGCGTCACCACTGGTCTTGCCTTCATGGGAACAAGCTCGCAAAATTAAACCTCTCCCAGCGACTTGGCTGTCCTCATCTCGGCCCTCTCGCTCCAAGGAGTTTGCCTATTGGACACTGTCGTTTCAGCCATTGCCACTTGTTAAGTCATGGTCCAGCACATAATCTTAGCTCTCTTTCTTTCCATCCAGTGTGCTTAACATCTAGTCGGTATTAACATCTTCCTCGTCTTAGTGCTCTAAGGTTCTGACAAGGGCGCATATGATCTTAGTTGTTTTTGCGCCCTAAAAAAAGTCGTCCTCGTGGCTTCTGTCTCGGGTTCTTCAGCCGACGTTCATCTAATGATTTTACTGACGTTTCGCCAGCACGAGTGGCTGGCGTTGTCAATGCTTCACCCTCCACTGCCTGTGGTGAACTGGAGCCGAGCTCGCAGCCGCAGACTATATGTACCTGGTACGCCAACGTCCGAGGGCTTCTCCGCGGTCATTTCCGGTGCGGTTCTCCTGTTCCTATCTGCGGCGGTTGTTCGCTGCAGTACAGGAAGCCAGGTTCCGTTTACCTTAAGGCTTTCCTCTTTCTTGTTGAAACTGTTCGAATGTTTTTGTATTTCTGCAGCTTCTCTGAACAAGCGCGTGTGATAGTGCTTCTCTGCAGCCAGAACTTCCGTGTCAACGAATTTTATTACGTGGTCGGTCTCACTCAGCGCGTGGTCTGCCACGGCCGATTTCTCCACCTGCCCCAACCTGCAATTTCACTTATCCTCTTTGATCCTGGTGTTAACTGATCGTCCAGTCATTCCGACATAAACTTTTCCGCATGTGCACGGTATACGGTATATTCCCGACATTGCAAGTGGGTCCCTTTTCTCCTTCGCCGACCTAAAACACTCTTTGATCTTCCTTGTCAGTTTGAAAATCGTCTTTACGCCATGTTTGCACAATATACGGCCGATTCTGTCCGTCACTCTGGGAATGTATGGCAGAAAGGCCGTACCCGACATTTCTTTTTCTGATTCCTTACTTTGCCGAGTGCCTGGCTCTGTTACACTTCTAATATAATTTGTGGAGTACCCATTGCTCCTCAGAACACTCTCCAGGTGTTGCATTTCTCGTCTGAGGTGCTGTGCCTGACATATTCGTCCTGCTCTCGTTACGAGCGTATGAATCATGCCTCTTTTCTGTCTCGGGTGGAGGTTTGATAGTTTGTGCAGGTATCAGTCCGTATGTGTCGGTTTTCGATACACGCTGTGTACAAGGTTTTCGCCATCCCTTGTGACCAGCACATCTAGAAATGGTAGTTTCTTGTCCTTTTCTACTTCCATGGTAAATGTTATGTTGGCATGAAGGCTTTTGAAGTGTCTTAGGAAGTCACCGAGCTGTTCTTCACCATGGTTCCACATGACGTACCTCTACCACACCAACCGGCAGTTTGCCAACAAGTGGCCACGAAAGGCTTAACAATTTTGTAATCGTCCTAGTGCCAGTATTCCGGAACTAAAGGGCCAGTTGCAACAGTTGTGGGCCAGCTTGCTTTAGGAGAGGGTACAACCATATCAGGAATCCAGGCCAAAATGGATTCAACATCATATTGGTAAGTGGGCTCGCACAGCTAAGTTCTTCGTAAATTTGACTCGATTTGTAATCACTTAAATAATGTTATACCCTCTCTCAACCTGTGACGTTTTTTTTATTGCCTTGTGTGTGTTTCATGTTTTTGAGACGGTGTACACTTTGCAAAGCAAAAATATGCTTTGGAATTATTTCGACTTATAATTCCATATGGAATATGCCCTAAGGAAATTATCGTTGAAATTAAACGCGTATCATCCGTTAGGACGTTGTTCACTGGACACAATGCGACACACAGTACAAATTAACACTGACACCTGAAATAGCACTGAATGGGAAAGTAGTCAAACCACAGAATAGAATTACGTGACATAACGATGAATGTAGCAGTTGTGGAGAGAGAACACACACATTCATTCTCATAAACGCATCATCAAATGCATACTCCTTTTAAACGTGTACATGCAACAACACAAAACAAAACTGTTTAAAAATATGTTTATATTTGCAGCAATTTCTAATTACTTAATCACCGCAGAGGAACTGATTTCAAACTGACTAGGTCTCGACAATGTAGCTGAACAGACTTAAATCAACATAAACTGTATTCTACTTCAATCTTGCTACAATAGCGGTTCGAGTTTGTGCGTTTGGCCCCAATGGGAGCAGCAGATGACTTCGATAGGCTCTTACAGTGCCAGACTTTATTGGGTAACACGTCTCGTGCTCCTCGATTATGGGAAATCTTCTGTGGCCAAATGCACCCTTTACCCACGAATAGTTGAGAACACGTCTGCAGAATACACCGACATGATCCCTCTGCATGGCGAAGCTCGCAGTAATGGAAAAGCTGCACGTCGCCTTTAGCAAGATCGTTATTCACAATGTCTGACTCTATCGCATACCCTTTTTGCCACAATTATGCAACGGCTTCAAGAGGGGTACCTTCACCGTCAGCATTTGCGACTCTGGTGCTCCAAGGAGACGCACCACACCCGAAACTTCTAGGACTTGTAGAGGGGAGTAGGTAGACAATATTTTTAACTGGAGCCTACGTTTGGAAACATACAGTTTCTGTAGTACAGCAGTTTGAAATTATATTTGCTAGGTAGGTATGCAACAAGGTAGTCATAGTGCTGGGTGTTTACGTCGGATCGGCTGATGTCTTTTGATGACTATCCTACCTCTCACGCTTCATAGTTGAGAACACGTCTGCAGAATACACCGACATGATCCCTCTGCATGGCGAAGCTCGCAGTAATGGAAAAGCTGCACGTCGCCTTTAGCAAGATCGTTATTCACAATGTCTGACTCTATCGCATACCCTTTTTGCCACAATTATGCAACGGCTTCAAGAGGGGTACCTTCACCGTCAGCATTTGCGACTCTGGTGCTCCAAGGAGACGCACCACACCCGAATTGGAAGGCTATTTGTGGTGTTTGTAAAGAAGTGCGAACTCAAACTGCTCCAGTCCTCGTATTGCCCCGATAGTAGTCTGCGGTCGCCTGCCGATGTCTGTACATATCAACACCGCGTCTCTCCACCCCCCCCCCCCCACCTCCCCTCCACCCCCAATCACACTTATTGTCCTGTCTTGAGCACCTGAAATTCTTTGCACCCCACCTACTGTCGCTGTCAGTCACAGGTCGATTTCAGGGACGAATAGAAAAGGTATAACTGAATCACAGCACCTACCCATGGCATCATTCAGCCGCATCTATCTGTGCATTAGGCATCTGCCACGAATGCCTGTGAGAGGTGAGGCACTGAACGTAAAACAGTCCTTCTGCGCCCCGCAGCTGCCCGGGGTCTGTGTTACTGGCATTGCCAGCAGACTTCATCGTCAGCCTAGTTGACTTTCACTGTTGGCCATCATGGTGTACGCTCTTCATTATTATTATTATTATTTTGAACGGCACCACTTCCAAAGAAGAAAATGCTAGTGAAATATGCATGCAGACGTCGCGTCCCCATTACAAGCCAAAAAAACAAGAAAACTCTACCAATGTCAGTGGTTTACTTGAATAAAACGAAACATATCGTCACGAAAAAACACGTTTCATCAGTTTATATACAGTACCAGTATTAAAAAGCAATTGCTGTAGCAGCCACTGATACTATGCACACATAAAGGGAGACAGAACATTTAACGACTACTTTCTTGCGGTAGCAGTAATGTTCTGTCTATACAGGGTGTTCTGAAATTCTCGTACAAACTTCTAGGACTTGTAGAGGGGAGTAGGTAGACAATATTTTTAACTGGAGCCTACGTTTGGAAACATACAGTTTCTGTAGTACAGCAGTTTGAAATTATATTTGCTAGGTAGGTATGCAACAAGGTAGTCATAGTGCTGGGTGTTTACGTCGGATCGGCTGATGTCTTTTGATGACTATCCTACCTCTCACGCTTCATAGTTGAGAACACGTCTGCAGAATACACCGACATGATCCCTCTGCATGGCGAAGCTCGCAGTAATGGAAAAGCTGCACGTCGCCTTTAGCAAGATCGTTATTCACAATGTCTGACTCTATCGCATACCCTTTTTGCCACAATTATGCAACGGCTTCAAGAGGGGTACCTTCACCGTCAGCATTTGCGACTCTGGTGCTCCAAGGAGACGCACCACACCCGAATTGGAAGGCTATTTGTGGTGTTTGTGAAAACTGATTGTTTCCTTTTTGTTTCTTTTGTGATCAATGAATGGAATTGTAAAGCAAGTAATGGGCTGGGTCAAGCCTAATAAATTACTTGTAAAAGTGGCCGCGTTACCAACACGTTTTCAAATGACTGTAGCACGGAAACGGTACGTTTCCGGACATGGACCCCTATTCAGAATACTATGAACTCACTCCTCTCTGCAGGTTCTAGAAGTTTGTAACGGAAATTTCCGTATAAAAGTTTCGAAAGAGATTCGGAAGCTTGACCAGCGGTTGCCCTCCAGTAACGCTTACCCTAGCGTTGCCATCTGCCAGCGGAGACAACTGTACCATCACGTGTGGGACAGAGAAAAGAAGATGTATGTGTAACATCTGATCACAAGATTAGTGGTGAATTTCTTGACTGCATTACATCGTATCAGTATTTAGTGGTTACAGAAGCGATAGGAAATGAGACAATCGCTTAGTATCAGCATTACGGAAGGCAAACAGAAAACTTAGACTTGTTGGAAGAGTTCCAGGAAAATGTAAGTCGTCTGTACGCGAAATCGAATGGACGACGCTAGTGCTACCAGTTTTGTATCACACGTCTAGTTCCGTAACGATCAAACAGAAGCAAATCTCCAAGATCATAGAACGAGTCAGTTCATGAAAGTAACACAGATTAAATAAAATGTAAACAAATCCTACGCCGATGACAAGCTGTGTGTATACAGTGATAAGCCAGAACATTATGATCACCGATCTACTGTCGATATAAACCCGTCCAGGTGAGCCGGCCGGTGTGGCCATGCGGTTCTAGGAGCTTCAGTCTGGAACTGCGTGACCGCTACGGTCGCAGGTTCGAATCCTGCCTCGGGCATGGATGTGTGTGATGTCCTTAGGTTAGTTAGGTTTAATTAGTTCTAAGTTCTAGGTGACTGATGACCTCAGTAGTTAAGTCGCATAGTACTCAGAGCCATTTGAACCCAACCGTCCAGGCGATAGCAGCGTCACCTGGCGAGGAATGACTGCCAGTCTGAAACAAGCTCGATGCATGTAGCATTAGTGAGCGTGCTGTCCATGTGTGTAGTATGGTGCAAGCTCGCGATCTATCTGAGTTTCACTGAGGCAGATTGTTGTGGTCTGGAGGCTTGGCGCGAGTGTTTCGGAAACTGCACGGCTTGGCGGGTGTTCGAGGAGTGCTGTGCTGAGTGTATTCAAAACGTGGCGAAACCAACCTGAAACCACGTCCAGATGTTGTTGGGTTCGGCAGCCACCCATCATTACAGATTTCGGACTTCGTAGGCTGGGCAGACTGATAAAACAAGAGAAGCAGCGAACTGTGACATCAGACTTTAATGATGAGCAACGTAAAAGTGTGTCCGAACATACAGTGCACCGACCACTCCTACCAACAGACCTCTACAACCGAAAAACCATGCATGTGCCAATGTTGACACCACGAAATCGGCACCTACGGATGGAATGAGCATGTGACCTTCGGCACTGGACGTTGGCGCATTGGCAGGCCGTTGCATGGTCTGATGAATCTCGATACCTTCTTCATCATCCTGGTGGGTGGCCGCGAATTTGTCGTCTTCCAGAGGAACAGCAGAGGTGCCACCAGCACGCGTTCCTGGACACGAACCGAAGACGGAATGACGTATCGGCGGGCGGAGTGCGGCAGGAGAGATGCTGGGCGCTGACGGCTGACACAGTGGCAGGTTGGAGGGAGAGGGAGCAGAGATAAAAGTGCCACATCAGCCGCTAGTCAGTCATCATTCTGCTGCTTGACTCGCTACAGGTCACATCGTTGCTGCTGTTGCTCGTCTCGCTCAGCTACACATCCGACGTGGCTGGAAGTGGAAAGAGAGGCAAGTCGCTGCCGTTGTTGAGTTCCTGCTCAAGTTGGCCGGGAACGACCGCGAGGGCAAGAAGAAGTAGACGAAGGCAGAGCAGTGCTACCGCTGTCAGCAACTAGTAGCAACGTGCCAAGTAGTGCAGAAATGCAGTTCCACACCTAAAGTGTGCATGAGACATGCAGCTGCACCAAGACATGTGACGAACCTGCATCGCATGTCAACTGCAGTTGCGCACATGTGGTAAACCATCTCAGCTGCACTTATGTAAATAACTGGAGCCACGACAAGAAGAGCAACAGGAACAGGGGGAGACATTCCTGCAAGGCCGCACTAGAAGTGGTTGCAATGCCCTGTAACACCGAGAAAGAGGCGCCGTCAGTCAGCCTGCGCCCCCATCGTGTTGACACTGGCTGAAGAGGGGGAAGTGAGGACCAAGCTGCAACAAAGAAGAAAACGGTGGTTTCCGTGCAGTGTTGCGGAAAATCACCGATGATTCAGCTGCTGCACTCAAGTGAAGGTGGCCCTGAAGGCAGGGTTGGATGTGGAACCTACACGAGGCCCTGGCTCGCGTGTCTCACACAATAGAGGAAGAGGCGCCTAGCACTATGTAGATGTGGGTAGATGCAGGAACACAGATGGTCAGTAACCAGGCCGAAGCAGAAAGGCAGGCAGCTGAAGTGGTGGCCACAGAGCTGAAGACACCTGCCCCAGCTGTGCAGGTGGACAGCATGGACGCAGTTGCCACATTGTCCCTACAGAGATGCAGGAGGCTCGGGAGGTGACATGGATAAGGAGACATCACTCTCATCTGCTGCCTCTCCAGAAGTAATGGCGGCAAACACGAAAGAAGAGGATGTGGAGCCATCATTCGGGTATCTGCCCCTCTCTGACGAGAACAGCTTGAAGACAGTGCTTAAGCCATCTCTCTCCACGATGGCACCTATCCACAATATGACTTTTCCTGTCCCTTCTCTACCACAGACATATCTAATCTCCCACACCAACCCAACGATTTCCAATGGCGGTGCGAATCTTCAAATGGCAATTCAAAGATCAGGAATTCATACTACGAGTGGACCTGGAATTAATAATTTCCTATCATATTTTCACCCACTGCGACTGGAAGGACATGACTGAGGAAGCGGTCAAGTTCTTCCAGGAGAGTTTACTACCACTGTATTCTTCCACCCTCGCCAAGATTAAGTTCACTCACTAGAGAAGAGGAAGAAGAAGAAGACAGGAAACACCACTAATGACAGACTGACTGGTACCTATGTCTCTCTACGATTTTTCAGATAACCTTCAAGCCAATCCACTAATGAGAGGTCATCATCACCAGGCTCGCCTAGTTGGCCACGCGGTCTAACGCATGGCTTTCAGGACAGGAAGGAGCGCCAGTCCCCGGCACGAATCCACCTGGCAGATATGTGTCGAGGTCCGGTGAGCCAGCCAGTCTGTGGATAGTTTTTAGGCGGTTTTCCATCTGCCTCGGCAAATGCGGGCTGGTTCCCCTTATTCTGCCTCAGCTACACTATGTCGGCGATTGATGTGGAAACAAGTTCTCCACGTATGTGTGCACCACCATTACTCTACCACGCAAACATAGGGGTTACACTCATCTGGCGTGAGACATTCCCTGGGGGGGTCGACCAGGAGCTGAACTGCACAATAACCCTGGGGTCAGTGTGGGGCGGCGGAGGGGTGAAGTGGACTGCGGTAGTCTTTGTGGGGTTGTGGACCACTGCAGCTGCAGCGGGGATGGAGTCCCTCCATCGTTTCTACGTCCCCAGTTAACATAACATAACATCATCATCAACCTGACAGCAACAGGAGGGTTGGCAACTAACTGTTCAAACTCCTTACAGCTTGGACCAAGGGCAGGGTCCATCAGTTAGTGTCAGCTAGTCAGTCATTTCTGGAATTCAGTTCAAGCAGCCGAAGCATACACATTGCCACTGCTGCACACTGTGCTGTGACTCTTGACTACTCATCATGTCTTGATGTCTAGCAAAAGGAGAAGTAAGCATCAATGGCAGAAAGCACAGTCGTCAACTCACATGCCAGAAGAGGAGGCTGTTCAAAAAGACACTGAGAGAGCCAAACTGGAAACGGTGGCAGAAGCTTCTGTCACCATAGACTAACTGCTTTCACCCGGCACAGACGAAGAAAGTGCCAAAGTAGAGGTGAGAGGCGACCAGCGGCTCCTCTCGCCCATGTCGGTAGAAGATCTTCTATCAGTCTTCATTCCTTAACTGGCAAAATTTCATGGAAGGTAATCCATACCGAACTGGCGCAGCTAGCCAAGGCAGGCTACAGTGTCAGACTGGTCAGCCAAGGTCATATTCCCCAAGACTGCATCACAAACAGCACGGACTGAGAGCAGGTGGTCAGCAGCTTCTGAGAACATACAGTCAAGACGCCAACCACCACGAGCGGCAGTAGAAACAGCCACCAATGCTACCACTAGCTGCTCATCTGAGGTCTGTCCTGATAGCTCCCATGTCAAGACGTGGGGCTTCTTTTAGGGTAGTGTTGAGCTGCACCAGCGTTCAAACTGATATACCCCAACCATTTCATCTTCAAACTGTGTGACACACCACCCACACCTACAGAACACGGATGAGAGGCCCACCCAGGCCTAGAAAAGGTATTTTAAGCCACAGAAGTCCTGAAGATCACCATGACTATCGAGATAATGTTGAAGGACTTTGACAAACAACCACAGTGCTACAGCCATAAAGGGTTTGGCCATGTCATAAGACACTGCCGGAATGCAGTGGCATACATAAAAAGAGTGGGCAAATATTACAGCAGACAAAGCATGAGGGATCCAGAAGCTGACCCCGCATTTGAAAACTGCAACAGACTGCACGTGACAATCTGGTGTGGCTGCAGCAAGTACCAACATGCTCCCAAGGAGAAATTATGTCACAAACTTGGTCATAGGTCCATCAAGCGACTGCCAGGCAGTGAAACCCGTGTGCTGTGGAGGGCTCGCCCTCCACCTAATGAGAGTGGGAGTGGGACGTGTCCCGACACTGAGAGCTGCAGCACATATTGCTGAGACATCAGAGTAGCTAGACAATCCACTGGTGGCAGAGGTCGCGCCAGTTGCCAAGCCACCATGGGATAAATGGGCGCCACACTGTGCACCACGACTAAGGAAGCTGCTGTGCGTGGTGAGAACTGCACCAAGATGTTCGCAATAGCAGAATGCACTACAACCAATCGTGAGTAGGCCGCCAACTTGTGTCAGCACAACCACATAGACTGAGCGTCTAGCTACCGTAGTGGCCCTACAAGAATGTAGGAGATCTCAGGGGCAGTTACTCAAACAGAGCTGGTGGCCACAGAGGTCACGACACATACGATACTTTCGCCACTCACCAAGACAATAAAGGAGTTGCAAGAGATCACTGAGCTGTTCAAGGAAGTCAGCTCATGGTCTCAATCCTTCCCTCTAGAAGGTTGGGGCAATGAAGCAGCAGCAATCCTGCGCCAGACGGAGTGTTACATTCACTTCCAGAGAAATATTGAAATACAGATGACCCCTCAATAGTAGGTTTCTCTCACAACCTGTTCAGCTGTCATTACCTTTCCAACTCATTATTCATCCATCAGGCGATACTACCAACTTGGTAGCTCTGCCTAGCACATCAGGAAATTATCTTCAGATAACTAGAGGACAATCCCTCAAGTTATACAGGAGCACAGATCACAAGAACCACCATCCCAAAAATCATAAATTCATATCAGAAGTCAAATGGGAAAAGCTCTGTGGTGCTTATAAGATACAGAATACAGACACATCAGACGCTAATCAGACAGTTTGCTCAGTGAGAGCATCGAGTGAGGAGCTCGGCAGTGGCAAAGGTTAGGAAGGCGATGTAAAGGGGAGGGGGGTTCTTTATCAAGGCGCCTCCCAATTGTCATGTTTCTTTGTTAGGAGTAATTGTGAGTCCTGCAACAGCACCCAAAGGCGTTCAGGGCAAGAAGAGGATAAGCCAACGACAGGAGTCGTCATTTTCAGCCACAAGCTGTGGTACGTGGCAATGAAAAAACAGCATCAGTACCAGCACCAGCTGCTGCCATAACAGGGGCATACAGCTGGCAGACAATGATGCAACATCACCCAGTTTCCAAAGCAGATCAAGTAAAAGGACGACGCAGCTATGATGATATAAGACAACAGAAAGGCGTGCTGATCACAGCAGAGGAAAGAGATTGCTGAGAAATCAAGATAAGGGTTCACAGCACACTCCAGTGCATGAGGAAAGCCAGTGACCATCCATTTCCAAAAATGATGATGACAGGGAAGCGCAAAGAAACACTAGCTGCCTACGTCACTGCAAAGCTACCACGTGTCACCAGCAATTCTGGTCGGTTTTCGCTGTAAAGTGAATACCAGAAGTGCCCCCACAAGTTCCTCCAGATAAATTCCTCATTAATCAGTCAGTTAATCAGCAGACCTGATGATGGCAGGGTGATCACTTACAGAAATATTGGAGTAGTAGTAGTAGCTTTATTCATCTGTAAACCCTTTTTACAAGGATCCAGGACATGTCAAAGTATTTACAAGTTGGACCAATTTAAAATAAGCTAATTCGTATACACATATATTTACAAACTTCTAATCAGAGACAATCATTAGATTTTACTCCTGGTATACAATACTTTTTTTACAAATAACTTATTAAATAATGTAATGCCACACTGTTCACTCATATCTCACTATTAGTCTCTGCACACACTATACACACATCGTTTCATAATACTTCACTCACTACACACACCCATTCACCAATGAACTATGAATATTTTGACTTGAAGTATGCAAGGAGAAGCTGAATAATTATAGGAAACGGAAATTTTTTAATGAACCATTCTGGATGAGATTTTAATGTAAATGTAATTTTATTACACGTAAAACTTGGTAACCGCATGTCATTTTAATACACCATAAGATTTAAAGATAAAATCATATAGGAAATGTCATTTCCTTGAATTTAGTTTTCAATCATGTGAGTTTCAACACCTCATGATCAATTTTTACCACTCTCTGCTTGTTTGCCTTTTTGGTTCGGCTAAAGTGTGGGGGTTTTGGTGTAAACATGGCATGTAAGTAGAGATAACCCCTCAAAAAAAATGTGTGGTTATACCATTCTTCTGGGAACATACATTTTGATTGTTTAGTAGACATCATTTTATTAGTTGTGGTTACAAGAAAGAGCTAACGGTGTGAACGTAGCATTCAGCTCTATCATGGTGCCACCATTTTAATCTTCAACAGTTATGGGGCAATGATAGCGAAAATAGCAGTCTTAACCCAGACTGTTACACGCTGCAATATGTGAGGTTTTTTTGTGAATTTTTGTAAATTCTCACTGTCCCAATACCAAGGATACAGTTTACTGACCTTCTCACTCAAATTGTAATGAGCCTCCTTACTCGTGATGATTGCTGCATTTCCACGTTTTTCAAGCAGCACTTGCATTTGCAGGTTTCTCGTTGCACATTATCTGATGCGTTGAGCTGTTGAACAACATCCTAGATTCATGTAATTTCAAATCTTCGTGTAAAATAGTCTGCACTGATTCACGACTTCACGTAATTCACATGTCTTCTTGCATATCGCCTTAGACTGCGAGTCAGCACTTGTCTTTCCCTTTTTTGAGTCCTTACAGTCTTATTCGGAACAAGTGGCTTCATCTGTTCAGTATTTCTTCTTGTTCCTGGGAACTATCTTGGCGCTCGACTTTGGAGTGATCGTGAGAAAAAGGCTCCGAGCTGCCGTGACACATTCACTGTTCGCAAAAACGTGTCATACAAACACGCGAAGCCTTACGGTTCACTGTACCATATATACTGAAATTTCGTTATATAACAAAGCCAATGAGTGCTCATTACCTCACCTTACCAACCTATGTGCATATTAGCCATTTCAAAAATGTCCTGGTACCATGGACCACACTGTGGAAGCATTTATATCCAACGAAAACTATAATTAGTTACAAAATACTACATCGCTGCTACTAGTCTTAGCTCTTTACCCTATCACTCAATTATCCCTAGCATTTACACTGCCATCACTACCATTTCTGTAACAAATATTATTACTACATTTCTTATTTTGTTATTCCAGACACAGAGGCCAAAGGCTTTCTACATTTTAAAGAAAATAATATATTTAAATTTATTATTGGCGTTGGACTTAGCCTGAAACTAATTTGATCAACTAGTGAGTAAGAAATATCAAGCACGCCAATACACAAGTTCCTACAAATTTGCATTGACTGATCTTCACAACTGTTGTGTGGGGAAGCTCAAAGGTCCATACACGATTACTGTGACTATCGAGCAATTCGTCTCTGATTAATCCCCAATGAGCGAGCTGGCACAGCGATTAGCATGCTCGACACATGCACGACGGTTCAAATCCTGGTCCAACCACTCACATTTTGTTTTCCCGTGATTTCCCTAAATCGCTCCAGGCAAACGTTGGGATGGTTCCTTTGAAAAGGCCACAGACGATTTCCTTCTCCGTCCTTTAGCAACCTGAGCTTCTGCTCTGTCTTTAATGACCAGACTGTCGACGGGATGTGAACTCTAATCTTCTTTCCTTCTGATGAATCCAGAGAAAAGTACATACACTGGAGAATTAGTACGACCATTCAGTACTGGAGCACTCATTCTTTCAATGCAAGGTCCAAAGCCAGCAGGAGTTAAGGCTTGCACTTCTCGCACACAGTGCTGTGCACGATGTCCATTTCATGTACCAAGTATCGACTGGACGCTAATCTTCTACAAGACTAAGCACCACTTCCTCCTACTCGGAAGTCATTACCGTTCACTGTCTTCTTCCAATTGTTGTACTGTGGTATGACTTACACACGCGCACACACAGGCGCGTGCACGCACACACGAGACGACTCACTGAGCTCTCACAGAGTGGAATACCTAGAGTGTGTTTGTTGCAGAGGCGTGCAGCCACGCTCGCGCCCACGAGTTCTTCGCGGAGTCCATCACGGCTCCCGGCGACGCCTTCCTGGCCGTGCCCTGCGACTCGTGGGACAGCTACAAGGAGCGCAAGTGCCGCGGCCAGCCTGTGCCCATGGGCGAGCGCGTCCCCCGCACGTAAGCTGGCCCACACGGCTCCTCCTCAGTGACGTATGCAGGGCGCTCAATAAGTAATGCAACACGTTTTTTCGGCCAATTTTGGTTGAAAAAGATGCTGAGTTTTCTATGGGTGATCGTGGAATATTCCCGCCTTAATCCCAATACACTACTGGCCACTGGCCATTAAAATTGCTGCACCACGAAGATAACGTGCTACAGACGCGAAATTTAACCAACAGGAAGAAGATGCTGTGATATGCAAATGATAGCTTTTCAGAGCATTCACACAAGGCTGGCGCCGGTGGCGACACCTACAACGTGCTGACATGAGGAAAGTTTCCGACCGATTTCTCTTACACAAATTGTGATGCCTCGTGTAAGGAGGAGAAATGCGTACCATCACGTTTCCGACTTTGATATAGGTCGGATAGTAGCCTATAGCGATAGCAGTTTATCTTATCGCGATATCGATGCTCCTGTTGGTCGAGATCCAATGACTGTTAGCAGAATATGAAATCGATGGGTTCAGGAGGGTAATACGGAACGCCGTGCTGCAGCCCAACGGCATCGTGTCACTAGCAGTCGAGATGAAAGGCATCTTATCCGCATGGTTGTAACGGATCATGCACCCAAGTCTCGATCCCTAAGTCAACAGATGGGGACGTTTGCACGACAACAACCATCGGCACGAACAGTTCGACGACGTTTGCAGCAGCATAGACTATCAGCTCGGAGACCATGGCTGCAGTTACCCTCGACGCTGCATCACAGACAGGAGCGCCTGCGATGGTGTACTCAACGGTGAACCTGGGTGCACAGATGGCAAAACGTCACTTTTTCGGGTGAATCCAGATTCTGTTTACAGCATCATGATGGTCGCATCCGTGTTTGGCGACATCGCGGTGAACGCACAATGGAAGCGTGTATTCGTCATCACCATACTGGCGTATCACCCGGCGTGATGGTATGGGGCGCCATTGGTTATACGTCGCGGTCACCTCTTGTTCACATTGACGGCACTTTGAACACTGGACGTTACATTTCAGACGTGTTACGACCCGTGGCTCTACACTTCATTCGATCCCTGTGAAACCCTACATTTCAGCAGGATAATGCACAACCGCATGTTGCAGGTCCTGTATGGGCCTTTCTGGATACAGAAAATATTCGACTGCTGCCCTGGCCAGCATATTCTCCAGATCTCTCACCAATTGAAAACGTCTGGTCAATAGTGACCGAGCAACTGGCTCATCAGAATATGCCAGTCACTACTCTTGATGAACTGTGATATCATGTTGAAGCTGCATGGGCAAGCTGTACCTGTACACGCGCAATCAAGCTCTGTTTGACCTAATGCCCAGGCGTATCAAGGCCGTTATTACAGCCAGAGGTGGTTGTTCTGGGTACTGATTTCTCAGGATCTATGCACCCAAATTGCGTGAAAATGTAATCACATGTCATTTCTAGTATAATATATTTGTCCAATGAATACCCGTTTATCATCTGCATTTCTTCTTGGTGCAGCAATTTTAATGACCAGTAGTGTAGTTTCATGAAGTTCTGAGTAGTGGCAGTGCTATTCGTAGCCTTCAAGATGGCTTCTGTAATGGAGGTACGTTTCCGTTGGTAGAGAACCAGAGCATCATGGTGTTCATATGCGAGTGCAGAATGTTTACGGAGATCTGGCAGTAAACAAAAGCATGGTGAGTTTTTGGGCCAGGAGTCTGTTGTAATCGCAACAAGGTTGCGCTAACCTGTCAGATCTCTTGCGTGCCAGCCTGCCACACACAGCTATGACCCTGCAGCGCTGGAACGTGTGGACACTCTCATTCGAGGTGATCGACAGATCGGAAGCACATCGCTGGTCAACTGGACGTCTCTGTTGGTAATACTGAGAAACTCGTCCACTACTTGGGATACTCGAAGGAGTGCATCTGCTGGGTTCCTCGCCACCTAACACAAAACCATAAAGGACAACGAAGGACTCCCTGTGCGGAATTGCTTGCGGATTAGGAGGCTGATCGTGACAACTTTTTGTCGAACATCATCAAGGCGATGAAACATGGGTTCATCACTTCGAACCAGAAACAAAGGAGCAATCGCTGTGGTGTTGCCACAGCAACTTAACTTCTGAACAAGAAGTTCAGCCAGTGAAATCATAGTGACGGCCTTCTCGACCTCTGAAAGGGTTATTCTGTTTTGTGGCCTCCCACATGGTGCAACGGTCAGCTAGGAAGTGTAATGTGCTACCCTCACGAAATTGAAGAAACGACTTCAGCGTGTTCTCGCCGCAAGAATGCAAACTTCTCCACAACAACGCAAGGGTTCAGACAGGTCTGCGCACCCGAAAGGAGCTCACAAGATTTCATTGGACTGTTCTTCCTCATCCACCCTATAGCTCAGATCTTGCACCTTTCGACTTCCATCTGTTTGGCCCACTGAAGAAAGCACTGCTGAAAGCAGTGCGTGGATTATGGGGAGGTTACTGATGCAGCAAGACACTGACTCCGACATTGACCAACAGAGCGGTACCACGCGGGCATACAGGCTCTAGGCTCTCCCAGTAACGTGGGGTAGGGCAGTCACATTGAATGGAGATTATGTTGAAAAATATGGTTTTGTAGCCGAAAGAGTGGGGAATAATACAGGGTGTTACAAAAAGGTACGGCCAAACTTTCGGCAAACATTCCTCACACACAAAGAAAGAAAATATGTTATGTGGACATGTGTCCGGAAACGCTTACTTTCCATGTTAGAGCTCATTTTATTACTTCTCTTCAAATCACATTAATCATGGAATGGAAACACACAGCAACAGAACGTACCAGCGTCACTTCAAGCACTTCGTTACAGGAAATGTTCAAAATGTCCTCCGTTAGCGAGGATACATGCATCCACCCTCCGTTGCATGGAATTGGTCCGCCTCTACCAATCCATCGGTCACCGAATCTGTTGTTGAGAAGCGTACTTGTAAAGGCACATGTTTTAGCAGCAGAGGTAGAGTATCCCGTATGAAATCATGATAACTTGCTCCATTGAGTGTAGGTGGAAGAACGAAACTAAAATGAGTCTAACATGGAAATTAAGCGTTTCTGGACACATGTCCACATAACATCTTTTCTTTATTTGTGTGTGAGGAATGTTTCCTGAAAGTTTGGCCGTACCTTTTTGTAACACCCTGTATAGTATATTAAATTCCTGAATAAAACCAAACTGCTTTCAAAAAAAAGTGTTGCATTTCTTGTTGAGCGCCCCTCGTAATTCAGTCGAATTCTCAAGTCTTTTCATCAACCAAAGATTGACTGCAAGCACTCGATCTGCTTTAAATCGACTCCTTCAGATCTAGTACCCTTGTTCATCATAACACAAATTTTCATATACCATAAGACTTCGTTCTAGTATAACGTCACACTCTCAGCTAAAACCTAAAAATTTTTGAAATTATGTATCTCTTTTCGTTCCTTTTGTTTTACCCAAGCCGGCCGGGGTGGTCGAGCGGTTCTAGGCGCTACAGTCTGGAACCGAGCAACCGCTACGGCCGCAGGTTCGAATCCTGCCTCGGGCATGGATGTGTGTGATGTCCTTAGGTTAGTTAGGTTTAAGTAGTTCTAAGTTCTAGGAGACTGACGACCCCAGAAGTGCCATAGTGCTCAGAGCCATTTGAGCTTTACCCAAATTGACTACTACTGTGTAAAGCAAGTTTTCATTTTTGGTTTCCTTCTAAGAAATGTTTTCCCAATATTACTTATATTTATTACAAGGACCCCCTCTCATTCACACTAATGTAATAAGTTTGTGGGGGGGGGTTTCGGGGGGGGGGGGGGATGTAGCTTTCATGAACTACTCCCACAGCCTAAAGTAAGAGCAGCATTCAACTCATTTTTGACTCTTTAAAAAGCATTTGAAGCAACTGCCGTATCGCAGTTATTGTATGAGCTGAAAATACCTCGATACAGGTAACTTGTTACATCTGTAAAACGATATTTTACTTCTATCAATTAACTGAAACATCGGTAGAAATGTATTGATAACTTTCGCAATAATTTGCTGTGGCAAAATACGATCCCTCAAATTTTCATAGAGGGTGTTCATTTTAACTGAAAACATTGAAAAAATGTCTCGCAGGGGGACATTCAATGATACCATAGTCGACCCCGCCCAACCGCACTCCCGTGTGTGCGTGGTGGGGGGGGGGCAACTTTAAAATATTCAGTGGGAACCACCGTTTTTTATTGCAGATTACGATTCTACGGCAGAAACTATGGTTCTCACTGAAGAGTTCCGTCTACTCATCTTCCGGGGAATATTAGATCTAGATGATGTCACTGAATGACTAGGATGTGTGGAAGCCTCATCATGATGGAAGAACCTCCTCATCCTTGTACAGCCAATAAGATTGGAAGCTCATTTTCAAGAAGGTGTAGATAACAGACGATGGAGTAAGGTCCAATAAACTGATCACAGCGCGCATCATGGCACTCCACACATTTACAGAGAAGCATTCCTGAAAATTTCTCCACGCACGTGGAGTTTTATACCAATACAAGTTATGATTCTTACTGATAACATCACGAGTGAAAATGACTTCGTTGTTAAGCAATATTAATAGTATTACTATAGTATTTGAAATTCGCCATCGGCAAAATCCCAATCATCTACCTTCATCTCCTTCTCAACGGGTTTGAATCCGCTGTAAATAATGATACATGCCTTGCATACATAATTCCTCCATATTCTTGTATGAGGAACATTTATACACATACAAATTCCAAATATAGAATACCATGTCAGCACACTCAGCATATGTAAACACATGTGGCAAGCTTAAACGAAACAATATAACTGGTCAATGTATCACACTCAGAAATCACAGCTGAAAATTCAGTTATGAGAATTCAAGCACAATTTCGCAACTCAAAACAAAAGTGACAATTGATACATAAACTCGTAGCAACATACCAGCATGAGGAATAGAAATTCCTTTCTCTGAGCAGCAGTATGTCTGAAACCAATAAAAAAAACTTACACTTTATATGAAATGTTTTATTCGAATTAGTCCTTACTGCCGTTTTCTAAAATATTGAGTCTCACTTAAAACTGATCTTCAGCATAATTTGAAATAGCATTAGAAGATAATTAGTTTCCAAAGACATTTTGTAATCTTTGGTACACGAATTGGTTGACATGATGAGAATGATGTCACAAGCCACCATTTTAAGGTAGGCTACCTCAGCTGATGCGGGCAGATACTAACAGAGTGACGAGCGACCGGTGGTGGTTGGCTTGACAGCTGCAGCTGTATTTCACAGCATATGGCACTGTATTTTTGTATATGAGTAACGGTATTGTGGACAAACTTGTGGCTGTCATAGCTGAAAGCTTCAGATCAGATATATGTTTCTATTTGTGCTGGATGCTGACAGTAAAAAAAAAAAAAAAAAAAAAAAAAATTGTAAAACTTTTGTTTGTTTTTGAAAGCTTAGTATCATATCAGACATAACATAAAACTGTGGACTTGCAACCATAGATGAAACAACATGAACTAACATGAGCATAACTGCTGGAGTTGTGGGTTTTGCATCTATTGATGAGAACTTGATATAAGACAGAAAATAAACTTAGGTACATCTCAGGTTTACTAAATATGCTGTGGGCAAATGTACAACACATACCACAGAGTGCATCACCTTGGAAGGCAGTCCACTTTTGAATTCTAATGCACAGTCATCACCACCTAATGCATATTCATCACCACCAGATGCTTGCAGTCACTCACATTTTGTCTTCCTCTAGACATACTGCTGTGAGTGTCACCAGGCAGTGACAGCTGTTCTCCTCAAGACTGTGACGTGGTCATTTGTCAGTGGTGGTGCAGTTTCATTCATTGTTAGCAAGCCAGTTCATGAGCGAAGAGCCAAATGCCGGTGTCCAACAGGTAAAATATTTCAGCAAATGACCATGTTTCCATCATCAGGTGCACTGCTGAACTGACTGCCTAGGAGCTGGATGAGGAGGGCCTTTATCTCCTCACCCCCTCTCTCTGACTTGCCACTCTGTCAGTGGTTCATGACCAGGAATGGGCACATGGTTTGTATCTCCCCCTCCCTCTGACTCATCGATCCATCCATAGTTTGCACCCAGGGACAAGTGCTGGCGGTGTCTCCACTGTTGCTCCACCTGCCTCCAAGTCTGTCTGTTGTGAGATATCTCCTTCCTCTTCTTAAACAGAATACGTGCTGCTAGCTACCATGACGGTTGCAGCTTTAGGACACTGACATCCAGCCATTCAACTTCAAACAGTTTCATTATGAATTACATTGGGAGAGGTTGAAGAATCACATTATGTATCTCTACTAGGATGATATGTATTGAAGAAACATAAGCTGCACCACCACAGGAGCTATATGCTTAGTGCCTTTGTGTTCCTTACGAGATGCTGTGAATAACGTGTGGTGCGGAACTTCACCAAGATAATAGATCACGCTGACTCAGTAGTGCCAGAAATATCAAGAAATGTGACATCCTAGCCACAGTATGGAAGAGAACACTTCACTCACTTGCCTGTAATTGACTAACAAAGAAAAATTCAAATAATGTCTACAGTTGGCTGACCACATCATGAACGTTTGAATGAACTGATGGTTGACACCTGGGCAGCAGCGGACTCTGCATAGAGGGAGACCAACAGATGTCGAATATCGAAATTCAAGCATATGTTAGAGAGACTATCTTCCAATCTCATGGCCAAACAAGTGAAAATTGTGGTTTCAGTTCTTAAGAGAGCACTCTATATTGCACACATTCCTAAATCAGTACCTGTCACGGACATCATTAGTGCAGTACAACAGGTAGCTAGCTGCTCGACTTCCACATGGAGCAGCTGAAAAAGCACATTGCAAAACCTGTCGTGCTCTCACATGAACAAAACCTATGAAACTCACAATTCTAGCAGGGAGAAGGCAGTCACACGGGAACTGAGAGAAGATCCAGATATTGTGGTCTTACCAGCTGACAAAGGCAATGGAAGTGTGGTCCTAACTCGCTAGGATTACATTTACACTATGTGAGGCCTCCTACAAGATGGTAAGTACTGGAGGATCGATGCTGATATTATCAAGAGGCTGGAAAGGAAGACCATGCTGCTCTTCAAATAATCTGGCTCGCCAGATCAAGTCGTTAAGAATCTACAACAGAGAGCACTGGTTCCACCGAGACTTTATGAACTTCTAAAGGTTCACAAACACTGGATGCCTTTTTACCCCACTGTCAACAACACTGGTGCCAAAACGTACTCCCTCCCTAAATACCTGAAGGATATGTGTAGCTCCTACGTCAGAAAATGTCCACATCCCATTCGCAACTCCACGGACTTTGTTGGATGTCTTAACAACTTTAAGGATTCCAATATGCTTGTGAGCTTCGACATTGTCCCTCTTTTCACCAGAGTGGCTCTACAGGAATCCTTGAGAGCTATTGGCCAGAGATTTTATCTAGAGAAACCAGATTTTTAAGGCATGTCTCAACATCAGCATACTTTCTTTTCAGCGGTGGTTACTATGAGCAGAAGGAAATAGCCGTGGGGAGTCCACTGTCACCACTTGTTGCCAACATGTATATGGAACATTTCGAAGAGGAAGCACTGGAGTAGCTCAATAGAAATCAAACTGACTTTTCTTCAGTATGCTGATGACACCTCTGTGATATGGCCACATGGAAGAGTCCAGTTAAATTATTTCCTCATACATCTCAATTGTATACACCAGAACATCAGTTTTAGCATGGAAATCAAAGTAGGTGGATTCCTCCCTTTCTGAATGTCCCAGCAAAAAGAACGACACTTGGAGCCACAATGTATACCATAAGGAGGTGCACACTGGCATACACCTACAGGTAGATAGGTGTTAACACCCAGCATGGGCGAATGGAGTGCTTAAAACATTAGTACATAGCGCTCATACCATCTTGGACAGTGAGAGCCTCAACCACGAATATGAATGTCTGAGGACAGTGTTCCACAAGAACAGCTACACAGAGTGGCAAATTCAGAGAGCCCTACAGCATATACAGACTGTACAACAGGCGGAAACAGAAGAGGAACTGCGGGAATGTGTGTCCACTCCATTTTTTGTGGCCACCAGCACGCGTCCCTGGACGCGAACCACGGCTGGAGCGATGAGTTGAAGGCAGGGAGTGCGGTAGGGGATACTAGTTGCATGCTCACTCCTTGACGTGAGTGGGGGGTGGGGGGGGCAGGTTGTAGGGAGGACGAGCGGGGATAACGGCCAATGTCAGCTCCGATGCAGTCAGTTCATCAGTGCACCTGATGATGTTGAAACATTGTGCCTGTTGGATACTGATACCTGATCATTCACCCATGAACTATTTCATCGTGAACTACGCTGCAAGAAGTTGAAGAATCACATATTATTCATTGTTGTCTACAGCAGCTTTGTAATGCTTCGCAACACGAACTTTCTACAACTTTGTGTAAACAGACCTCACCCCCTTCATACTTTTCTGATGCTCTCCAAGGATGATTTGCGTGAATTGAATGAACAAAAATCTATGTTTACTGACATGCACATGATCTCTGACTCTGAGAATTCGGTACAGTATGAACCTCTCATATGCTGCAATCAGAACACCTGGATAATTTCCTGAGGAATCACCCTCCAACTAAGTTCTCATACACAAGTGCACAAAAAATCAATGGTAAAGAATCAATGGTAATTGTAATAATTAAGTAGCTGGCCAACTATGTACCGTTACAAGAGCATGAAGTACTGTGGGAAACCCCTGTTTGGAATAAAATGGGTATGCCATAAGGAAGCCTTCAGTAATCTGGGGTTAATCCCCAACTTTTTTTTCTGTTCGGCTGGAAGCCCAAATAGGTAAAGCTCTTCTCAACTAAAGGCTGGTTTGAACACAGTGCTTTACTAGGCATGGTCTTACTGAAGGTGGTATATCATTTTCTTCCTCTAACTTCTGAACTAACTTTCCAAAGGGGATCTACAGTTTCATGTGGACTCCCAACAATGGTGAAGCTTGACATTTTTCACTTTAACAGTATTTTGCCTGAGGTAGGAGAAGCTATGTATGTATATACATTGTTGGAGTTGTAAAAAAGAGATTTTGGTATTGTAACCTTGTTGGGAAAGTTTTGGAAATTTAGACCTCTTAGAATGTTATTTTAATGCTTTTCTGAGAATTTTAGATATTTGACTGCAACATGTTTTATATAGCTTCAACCGCAGCAAAATTTCATCACATCACATCTCAAAATCTGCAGCTCTGATTAATTTTTGTCAAATGTACCATTACAGCATACCAGTGTGTGTGTATGTGTGTGTGTGTGTGTGTGTGTGTGTGTGTGTGTGCGTTTATTTAATCCATCAGCTACGTACATACATTGTCAAAGGTGTTAATGACATAAGCCACATTTGAGCAATTAAATGAATCAGTGGTAACATGTGAAAATTTGTGTTGGACTGGGACTCAAACCAGGATTTCCCACTTAAGATGAGCATTTGCTTAACCATATGGATCATCCGAACACACTTCTTGTCTGAGCCAAATTCCCAGCCTGTTGCACACTCAAGGCACAAAAGAATTAAACACATTAGCTGTCAGTGACAATTGATTTATATTAATGGGGTAAGTCGAAAATTTGTGCCAGACAAGCACTCGAACTCGAATTTTGCACTTGACAATAGTGGTCACCTTAACCACCTCAGTCATCTGAATGCCCTTCCTGTCTGACTGAATTCCCAGCCTGTCCCACTACCGTCATAGCGTCGCCTACCCATGAACCCCTTAGTTGCAGTTCTTGATTCCTGAAAGAGACTGGTCATGGCGTGTCATATTATATTATGTGTACCGGGTGCCTCTCCTATGGGTCGTCAGGCACACTTTCTCTGGTGTTTCAAGAAATATTTGCAGTTTCGTTCCTGCAGTGTCTAGCTGGAATCAGCCCAAACAAATACTGCACATTAAGTCTCTCATGTGATGTCCAGTTTTGATGGAATTGAAATGACTTTAAATCGGAATTTTAAGTGCCCATTCGAAGAGCTGTCCCAAATTAGTCTACTGCAATGTTCGTTTCATCGATATGTATTAACAGGGAAAATAAAACATGAAAAATAACCCAGAACTCCAGTGGCGGCAGAGCACTACTGTTGTGTGGTGGTAGCAGTTAGTGCAGGCAAGGCTGGTGCAGTCACTGCTGGAGTACTCGTTATTCTTCTCGTTTTACTGTTCCTGTTAATAATGTCGATAAAACGAATATCACATTAGACTAATTTGGGAGCGCTCTATTAAACAGGGACGTAAAATTCCGATTTTAATTTTATTTCCTTTGTAACATGAAACAAACCGACGCTTTCCGCCAACACTGGGCATTGCATGAAAGATATGACGAACAATGTGTATCATAAGGTGACGACAACTAAAGGTCCTTTCTTTCAGTGTAGAGCCACACCACACCCAGCCCCTTACAGGAATCATGAACTGCAAGTAAGGATGCTACATCAGTAGTGTGTAACAGGCTCAAAATTTGAGTCAGATGGGAAGCGTGCTCGGATGGCCGAGGCAGTTAAGGTGGCCTCTTGTGTTAAGCAGGATATCTAGATTCGAGTCCCAATTCAGAACAAACTTTCACCTGTTGGTTAACGTAAAAGAGAATCCTTGGAAAAAAGACAATGTGTGCCTCAGAAAACCCTATTGGCTAAATTGAGATATTCTGTGTTCGAGGACTGCTGAATGAGCATTATGCTGCCACCATCGTAAACTGATCAGCCAGAACATTACAACTACCGACCTACTATTGACATAAACCCATCCAGGCAATAGTTGCATCACTTGGCAATGAATTGCTGCTAGTCAGTCATACTTATGGAGCACGTAATATTAGTGAGTATGCTTTCCGTGTATAGAGTGGGGAAGGCGCACTATCTACCTGAGTTTGACCGAGGGCAGATTGTGGTGGCCTGCAGGCTTGGCACAAGCATTTCAGAAACTTCATGACTTGTCGGGTGTTCAAGGTGGTGAGTGTCATTAACACCAAGGTGAAACCACATCAAGATGCAGTGGGGTTGGGTGGTCATCCCTCATTACAGATGTCGGACATCATAGGCTTGGGGACTGGTAAAACAGAACAGGCAGCGAACTGTGGTGGAAATAACTTTAATGCTGGACAGAGTATGAGTGTGTTTGAACACACAGTGCACTGAACACTACTAATGGTGGGCCTTCACAGCCGACAACCCATGGGTGTGCCAATGTTAACATCATGACATCAGCAAATAGGAATTGGTGTAGTGGCAGAGCATTGTATGGTCTGATGAATCCTGATACCTTCCCATCATGCCAATGGGAGGGCACAAATCCATCATCTTCCAGAGGAACAGCTCCTAGACACCTGCACTGCAAGACGGAGACAAGGTGGTGGTGGCTCCATTATGCTCTGGGGAACATTCATTTGGGCATCCATGGGCCTGCGGACCTAGTGCAAGGCACCATGATGGTCAAGGAGCATCACACAATTGTTGCAGACCATGCACACCCATTCACTACGATCATGTCTCCCAGCAACATTGGCATTTTACAACATGATACTGCACCATATCACAAGACCATAACTGTGATGGAGTGGTTCGAGGAGCACAGTAGTGAGTTCCACTTGATGTGCTGCCCCTCCAACTTGCCAGATCTGAACCTGTTCAAACACATCTGGGATGCAATTGAACGTGGCCTCAGAGCTCGTCGCCTCCATCCCCAGAATTTACAGAAATTAGGTAACTTGTATGTGCAGATGTGATGCCAAATCAGTCCAGCAGCCTCCCAAGGCCATGATGTGTCACTGCTGTTATCCATGCCGGAGGTAGACATACTGACTATTAGGTAGGTGGTCACAATGTTCTGACTGGTCAACGTATATCTGTTGTAGGAATCATTTTAAAAAAGGCAAGAGCAGTTAGGGCCTGTATAGGGAAATCTGGACAGTAATTTTTACCTTGCTCAACATGCGAATGGAATAGGACAGAAAACTGATAGTGGTACAATGCAACCTCTGCCATGTACTGTACAGTTTCTTGTGAAGTCTTTATGTCAATGCAGATATATAATGAACATCAGAAATGTCCTTGTAGTGACTGATGATCAAATTCATCTTTTAGACTTCTAGTTGAAACCTGCAGAATAGTGTATACCTTCTCACAAAATGATTAAAGAAGTGTAATCGAAGGGCAAATCATTTTCCCATCCAATCCAGGATCTACTAACAGGCTGCAACAGTTTATTTTAAAAAGAAGTCCATTTTATAGACCAAAAAATGGTTGGGAGCCAGAGTTACGATTCCCAAAATGCTCAATTTTCTACATGTAGTTCATATACCACAGATCATTTTGACTGCCCTTATCTGGCCAAAGAATATTCCTTGTGAATACACAGAGTTGCCTCAAATCGGATATCGCGGGATATAATAAAACGAAACTTTATAAAGTAAAAAGGCTTTCACTTTAGAGTGTCAGAGATGATGGACATTATTCTTATGGTAAAAGGCTCACATTTCATGTAAGGGTGTCAGATTGAGGAGTGAAGAGGGAGAGCAATTGCATGCCTGGTGTGCAGGAAAGTGTGTAATTTTTTCTACTGCCAAGTTACCTAACTGTCTAAAGTTACCATATTTTCAAATGAAAAAACCGAGGGATATTACAAACCTTCTTTTTGTGAACCACAATGGCTTACTGTTTTACAAATCATATTCCTCGCTTCCTTAATTATCTTAAGCAAATCACAATACTGAGCACAACTAAAGTCTTTATAGTTGTAACTGACTATCAGCAAGTTATTTATACATTGTACAGAAAGTCTTTTTCTTTCAGCAGTTCAGTGTGTATTTAATATGGAAAATATCCTTTCCACAACTGCATTGTGGGCAGGGACTGCAAAAAAAGTATTGGACAGTTTTCAAAAGTTATGCATCTGGTTTCCAATTTTAGCTGTTCACTTAGAAACATTTTTAGGTGATTTACTTCATCAAACATTTAACTGTCATCCACAAGAACATTTCTATTTCTCAAATAGGCTACAGCGTTTTTTCTCAATTTTCCAATTAAGTTCTTTGCTAAGAGTTAACCTATCAAATACAGTTAATTTATAATAATGCCTCATCCATTTGATAACATAATGACCAGAGACAGAATAAAAAGCATTCATATCCAAACACATTAACAGGTTAGTCATTGTCGCATTTGAATAAGACAGCTCTTACTTTTAGGGGAACAAAGTTGTTTTTAGCACTCTCTTGTAGACTTTGTGATGTTCGCCTGCTTTAATTCTTCGTTGATGGTCCTCGGTGTCAACATACTGCGGTGCTACACTGTCTGAAAAATAGGGGCATGTAAGTTTGACACTGACTATGCAAATCATTTAGGCAATAGTTGCACAGATGCGTTTCACAGTTTTTACTTTCACTGTTCACAACCCCCCCCCCCCCCCTCCCAATAATACACAGTTATATGGCCAGTGCACTATTGTTTAACTTTCGATAAGTCTCATTAATAGTTTGCAGGCAAACATCCACATACTGCTACAATAGTTTGCTGTTGAACATCTACGAGCAGTAAAAACCTAATTGCACAGTTCACAGTTCTTTTAGGGTCATAAGGAACGTATTGAACAGACACTGTCATTGTTTTAACACACCCCCTATTTGTATTACACTTATTTCACAGTTAATTTGATACAATGTTGTTGATCTAACCAATATGTGTTTGTCGTCCGGAACTCGGCCGTGGGCTGACTGTCTCGGGATCAAAAATCGGGCCCTTATACATCCTCACAATAATAGGTACTGAAACTACACATTGTTCAATTCTTACGTTGCAGAAATTACAATTAAAACTTAACTCTTTCAATTAACTGAATACACTGAAAAATTGGTTCTTTATAATACACTCCTGGAAATGGAAAAAAGAACACATTGACACCGGTGTGTCAGACCCACCATACTTGCTCCGGACACTGCGAAAGGGCTGTACAAGCAATGATCACACGCACGGCACAGCGGACAGACCAGGAACCGCGGTGTTGGCCGTCGAATGGCGCTAGCTGCGCAGCATTTGTGCACCGCCGCCGTCAGTGTCAGCCAGTTTGCCGTGGCATACGGAGCTCCATCGCAGTCTTTAACACTGGTAGCATGCCGCGACAGCGTGGACGTGAACCGTATGTGCAGTTGACGGACTTTGAGCGAGGGCGTATAGTGGGCATGCGGGAGGCCGGATGGACGTACCGCCGAATTGCTCCACATGTGGGGCATGAGGTCTCCACAGTACATCGATGTTGTCGCCAGTGGTCGGCGGAAGATGCACGTGCCCGTCGACCTGGGACCGGACCGCAGCGACGCACGGATGCACGCCAAGACCGTAGGATCCTACGCAGTGCCGTAGGGGACCGCACCGCCACTTCCCAGCAAATTAGGGACACTGTTGCTCCTGGGGTATCGGCGAGGACCATTCGCAACCGTCTCCATGAAGCTGGGCTACGGTCCCGCACACCGTTAGGCCGTCTTCCGCTCACGCCCCAACATCGTGCAGCCCGCCTCCAGTGGTGTCGCGACAGGCGTGAATGGCGGGACGAATGGAGACGTGTCGTCTTCAGCGATGAGAGTCGCTTCTGCCTTGGTGCCAATGATGGTCGTATGCGTGTTTGGCGCCGTGCAGGTGAGTGCCACAATCAGGACTGCATACGACCGAGGCACACAGGGCCAGCACCCGGCATCATGGTGTGGGGAGCGATCTCCTACACTGGCCGTACACCACTGGTGATCGTCGAGGGGACACTGAATAGTGCACGGTACATCCAAACCGTCATCGAACCCATCGTTCTACCATTCCTAGACCGGCAAGGGAACTTGCTGTTCCAACAGGACAATGCACGTCCGCATGTATCCCGTGCCACCCAACGTGCTCTAGAAGGTGTAAGTCAACTACCCTGGCCAGCAAGATCTCCGGATCTGTCCCCCATTGAGCATGTTTGGGACTGGATGAAGCGTCGTCTCACGCGGTCTGCACGTCCAGCACGAACGCTGGTCCAACTGAGGCGCCAGGTGGAAATGGCATGGCAAGCTGTTCCACAGGACTACATCCAGCATCTCTACGATCGTCTCCATGGGAGAATAGCAGCCTGCATTGCTGCGAAAGGTGGATATACACTGTACTAGTGCCGACATTGTGCATGCTCTGTTGCCTGTGTCTATGTGCCTGTGGTTCTGTCAGTATGATCATGTGATGTATCTGACCCCAGGAATGTGTCAATAAAGTTTCCCCTTCCTGGGACAATGAATTCACGGTGTTCTTATTTCAATTTCCAGGAGTGTAGTTTCTTCTACTTCAAGGGTTCAGCTGAATTATTTGGTTAAACGCTGAAATTAACATATATCATTACGCAAACAATACTTTTGCCAAAACAGTTAATTAATTTGGAATTAATTAAGAGTCGGCTCTGCTAACATGTTTTCTAATAGAGCCAAATAGATCCTTTAAGGATACTATTAGGTGTTCCTCCAAATGTTTGTAATTAGTACAGAATTTATATTTGCTTATAAGTCAACAATAGAATTTAAGTTACGGAACAGATACTGATTTCATCCTATAACCAAAGACACTAACTACCAATAGTCGGAATAAATTAGAAAATCAATTACATACACAAAACTAAGCATAAAATTAGATCTGGTGTTATATTCTTTAAAAATGAGGGCCAACCTTTCTTTTATGAAAATGCAGATTATATTCACTTATGTTAATGTTAATTAGTCAGAAAGGAAGAAATGAATTTTAAGGAGGCATACGGCAAAACAAGAGGGGAAGTACAAATATTCCAGCTTGCTTCATCGCAACTTGACACAGTATCATTCAAGGCAGTCTTTTTTCACCCTCACTATGCAATATTTGTTTGTACAGAGAACTGGAGACACTGTGAAGAAACTGTGCATATCATTCAGCCAGAGGATTTTCCAGGAAAAGCATAACTGTAACGAGAAAAATATTTTCTGGTATGAAGCAAGATTTAAGAGGCTCATACATTTGCAAATGTCTTTCATTAATCTCCGGTAGTGTTATACGGTATGAAATGAGTGTACTGCCTCAGTTGCTCCTATCTTCAGATCACTTTCGCTGTAGGTTTGTAAGAAGTCAGGATTCTTTGTGATGTGCACTTGTGCTTCTTTATCTTTTGTGCATTTTGATATTAACTTGACCCATAATATCTCATCTCCCACTCTGTGATATAGAAAAGAAACACCTGAAAGTAAATACACTTAAAATGAGACGAGAAATAAGTTATATAGGGTGAAGCGAAATTCGAGCACTGGGGCTTCGCAGCGCGACTCCTCACATGCCGGAGATTAAAAAATGTCTGTCACAAAAGTTCGTCTGGCGAGTAAATCCGGCAGAAAAACAACGTTAAAAAGAGTGGCAGTCTGGCAACACTGTAACCACACGTATGGTAACTATCTCTGTCAGCACAAATCTGTAATGCTGTACAGTTGGTGCAGTGAAAAGAGTTTTGGGTTAGCATGCACAAGGTTGATGGTTCAATCCTGGGTTGAGGCGTATGTTTTTTATTTGGTAAATGTAGTCCAGGTGATATGGTACCTGGCATCTTAACTGTCAACAGCGATTGCGGTGGGTCCTCTAGAAAACAGTTGCACTTACATACTACAATCATAGAAATGGAAGATTGGTCAGCCCTTTCCACGTCGTAAGCATGAATTTATTCGCACCACTTCATTTACTAGATGCGAAACCTGTTTTCTTTGTACCCTCCTCCAATGGTCCCATAGATTAGTACCAACTACTATTTTTGCCTCATTCAGGTTCATTACATTTCCTTAGGGCCTACCTTACCAGTAGAGCTAGCAAAATGCTTTGCTAATAATGTCCAAACTCGATTACTATTTGTATGTGTTATCACCATGGTCCCACTAATTATGCCTTTCAACACTGAGTTTTGTAACTGCATGCTGTTTAGTACGTATCTCAATACATTACTATTAGTATTGTTATTATTATTCTATCGATGGGATTGTAGAAACCTTATGTCTATTACTGTTAGGGAAACAGTGTAATTCGAAACCCAATATTTCACAATTATCGGTATTGGGATGAATCACGCAGAACAATATCTGTCAGAGGGGCAAGGCACGTTAGGTGGAACAGCTCACAGGACTGACTACATGTTTATACTGTTTGCGGTGTCCACCAGACAGGGACTGGTTGCCAGCTGAGCAATGCAATTGTGACAGACTCCAATGTACATGCATACACGTGTCGAATTTCCTCATTGTAAGCCTCTAAACCAGTGTGGCAGACATATGGCATACACAAACGATGAATATGTGGATATACTTCTGATCTTTAGTGCATCTGACAACGGGGCTGGTGTTGCCACTTGTGAGTACGCTGCTAGAAATCCTCGTCGACGCCATCCAGATGAAAATGTGTTTCATCATCTGGAGCTGCGCCTTCGGGAATCAGGTTCTCTCCTTCCACCACTGTGTGACAGAGGTCGTCCATGGAGTCGCCGTACTCCAAAACTATTCTGGAGGTAATCAAAATATCCACGGGTATGCTGCCGGTCTATAGTGTCCAATGGGCACAATATTTCGGCGATCATACATGTCGCCATCATCAGGTAAACTGACGGACTGAGCTCCTGTGAACGTGCCGGCACGGAGATCCGTACGCTATGGCTGCTCAGAGGGAACTGGGTTTGGTCGCGGCGGCGTCCGATTTAAATACCCTCCGCCCGCGGCGCGCTCCCTCCGCCGTCCGCGCCCCGCGCCACGGTCGCGCGGTGGAACAGATTACGACGGCGTCTGAGATGACGTCGGTGTGATGGCTCTGTCCGCCGTGGTCGTCACAACTATACGTTTGCTCGATTTACTCTTGATTAACCCGATCGCTGGTTCCCAAGCCTTGCTAAGATTATAGCCACAGTCACGGTTTATGAGGTCGTCATTGGTGCGAATTTCGATGGCCTCTCTAACAACGCTGTCCCAGTATCTCGACGTCTGTACCAGAATCCTCGTGCGGTCATACTCCATGGCGTGATTTTCCGACAATGTTCAGTGACCGCCGACTTGCTTGGATACATCAGTCGAGTGTGCCTCTGGTGTTCACGGCATCGATCCTCGACGGTACGCATCGTCTGACCAATATACGACTTGCCACATTGACACGGAATCTGGTACACGCCGGCCTTCCTCAAACCGAGGTCATCTTTGGCGCTCCCCACCAGTGCACGAGTTTCATTTGGAGGACAAAACACAGTTCCGACCCGGTGTTTCTTCAGAATGCGGGCGATTTTCCCCGAGAGTGCGCCTGTGTATGGAATAAATGCAGTGCCTACCTCCTCCCTCGTGACTTCATCCATCTCAACAGGTTGTGCTGCAGTGGTTGGGCGGAGAGAACGTTGAATCTGCCACTCTGAGTACCCATTTTTTCGAAATACAGTTCTCAGATGTTCCAATTCCTGGGGTAGACTCTCTGCGTCAGAGATAGTGCGCGCCCTATGTACTAGAGTTTTAAGTACCCCAATGCGAGGCTGGCTCGTGAGAGAGCGCAATTCACCCGCCGGAGCCTTGAGTTTATCTCACAGGAATTACTCAAACTACATTTGTAACTGGCTAGTAAGTTCACTTCTTGTTCCTGGGATTGGATTGATGGTGTCACCTGGGTGTCAGCTGATTCCGCCCATAAGAAGGCTACGGGACATCAAACAGCTAAGTTCTCACGTCTCCTTGACAAACCATCTCTGCAGGTTCCGTGCAAGACTGTCATCAATCTGAGTGGCATGGTGTTGAGTGATGATGCGGTCTCGGTGTTGCAGAAAGGTCTCAACTTCGCTCCCACCCCCAAGTTCACTCCGGTCGCAGAAATTGTTAGTGCTGTTGAACAGGTTGCAGCTCGACTTCCGCCACAATCAGCCGAGGAAATACGTCGTGAAACTTTTCGTGTGTTGACGAAATCCAAGCCGATGAAGTCAAATATCAGCAGTAAAGAGAGAGCGGCCATTCGTGATCTGAGGGAGCGCTCTGAAATTGTTGTCTTACCGGCTGACAAAGGCAATGCTACAGTTGTTGTCTCCCATAAGGACTACACTGATAAGATGCAGAGCCTGCTAAATGACGATTCTTACCGGAAGATCAGCGTTGACCCTACAAAGAAGGTGGAGAACAAGACGAGGGCGCTTCTCAAGGACGCAGATTTACCGGAGGGTGACGCTAAGAAATTGTTACCCCAAGGTCCGGTACCGCCTAGACTATATGGACTCCCGAAGGTTCACAAAGAGGGGCTACCATTACGCCCCATTGTCAGCAACATCAGGGCACCTACGTATTTGTTGGCCAAATACCTGACGGGAATATTAAGTCCTTAAGTGGGTAAATGCCCTCATCACATCCGTAATTCCGTGGATTTTGTTAAACGCCTTGATAGCTTCAGGTTGGATGAGTCAGATATCATGGTGAGTTTTGACGTCTTTTCCTTGTTTACGAGGGTACCCCTGCGAGAGTCACTAGAATTGATTAGTCAGAAGTTTGACGAGAAGACCACTGAACTTTTTAGGCATGTCTTGACTTCCACGTATTTTCTTTTTAATGGAGAATACTACGAACAAACGGAGGGAGTCGCCATGAGTAGCCCACTCTCACCGGTGGTAGCGAATTTGTACATGGAGAACTTCGAGGAGGAAGCCCTGTCGTCATCCGTATGGAAACCTACTTGCTTTTTCCGTTGCGTGGACGACACGTTCGTCATCTAGCCACATGGTATGGATAAACTCCTTGACTTCCTTACACATCTAAACTCCATACACCCCAACATCAAATTCACTATGGAGACTGAATCGGAGGGTAAATTACCTTTCCTTGACGTCTTGGTCAAGAGAAGGGCTGACAGCACCCTAGGTCATGGGGTGTATCGGAAGACTACGCACACTGATCTGTATTTGCACGCAGACAGCTGCCACCACCCTTCACAGAGGAATGGGGTACTTAAAACTCTAGTACATAGGGCGCGCACTATCTCTGACGCAGAGAGTCTACCTCAGGAATTGGAACATCTGAGAACTGTATTTCGAAAAAATGGGTACTCAGAGTGGCAGATTCAACGTGCTCTGCGCCCAACCACTGCAGCACAACCTGTTGAGATGGATGAAGTCACATGGGAGGAGGTAGACACTGCATTTATTCCATACACAGGCGCACTTTCGGGGAAAATCGCCCGCATTCTGAAGAAACACCGGGTCGGAACTGTGTTTTGTCCTCCAAATAAAACTCGTGCACTGGTGGGAAGCGCCAAAGATGACCTCGGTTTGAGGAAGGCCGGCGTGTACCAGATTCCGTGTCAATGTGGCAAGTCGTATATTGGTCAGACGATGCGTACCGTCGAGGATCGATGCCGTGAACACCAGAGGCACACTTGACTGATGTATCCGAGCAAGTCGGCGGTCGCTGAACATTGTTTGTCGGAAAATCACGCCATGGAGTATGACCGCACGAGGATTCTGGTACAGATGTCGAGATACTGGGACAGCGTTGTTAGAGAGGCCATCGAAATTCGCACCAATGACGACCTCATAAACCGTGACTGTTGCTATAATCTTAGCAAGGCTTGGGAACCAGCGATCGGGTTAATCAAGAGTAAATCGAGCAAACGCATAGTTGTGACGACCACGGCGGACAAAGCCATCACACCGACGTCATCTCAGACGCCGTCGCAATCTGTTCCAAGGCGCGACCGTGGCGCGGGGCGCGGACGGCGGAGGGAGCGCGCCGCGGGCGGAGGGTATTTAAATCGGACGCCGCTGCGACCGAACCCAGTTCCTCCTGAGCAGCCATAGCGTACGGATCTCCGTGCCGGCACGTTCACAGGAGCTCAGTCCGTCAGTTCACCTGATGATGGCGACATGTATGATCGCCGAAATATTGTGCCCGTTGGACACTATAGACCGGCAGCATACCCATGGATATTTTGATCATCAAATACGCCGGGAGAAACTCAAGAATCATATTCTGGAGGTCATACGTCAAGAACTTCAGTGAAGTACAAGTAGCGTAGCACGGCAGCTGCGTGCCTTGCGACGTACGGACGTTAACATGCTGCACGAGCATGGGCTGCACCCCCATCATCATGCTTTCACGTAACACCTTCATCCCACAGATCACCATCGGCAGATGCAATTCTGAGAATGGTTCCAACAACAACAGGAAACCAACTATGAATTCGTGAACACCTTAATATGGTCGGATGAAGCAACATTCACCAATGAGAGTGTCTTCAATTTGCACAATACCCACCATTGGTGTGAGGCTAACCCGCACATCACCCACAACCCTGGACATCAAGTTTGCTTTGGTATCAACGTCTGGGCCGGAATACTGGGTGACAGGGGTGTGTGCCCCTTCATGTTGCCTGACCGGTTGGCTGCACAAAGGTATCATGCATTCCTCTTAAACTATATGCCTGATGTGCTGGAAGATGTTCCACTATATGTCTGGCAGAGGAAATGGTTCCAACACGATGGTGTACATCCCACTCTGGAATTAATGTGCAACAGTATTTGGACAGAACATTTCCAGGGAAATGGCTTAGATGTCGAGGTCCAGTTGTATGGCCACGGCATTCACCATACCTAAATCCCATGGATTTCTTCCTGTGGGGACACCTGAAGAGGCACATGTACTCTACTCCGCCGACGAATGTGGAAGAATTGGTAGCGAGTGTTCATGCTGCTCTTGTTACTGTGGACACAGCTCTGCTGCAAAGGAACCATAGCTGTATGGTCCGGCAGGTTGCGAAATGTTTGGATATGCAGGGAGGTCACTTTGAGCATCTGTTGTTCTGAGGACAACATATTCTGTTATGAACGTTATGCGGTCATTAATACGGACATTATTATTATTATTACTGGTTGCTAATGTGCGACTCTGAGCACTCATATTACATGTAATATATATGAAAAGTTGTGTTATTGCACTGTGCTATCATCTTTAGAATCTTGAAATTGATATTGCTTTTGTAGCTATTCTGTCCTATGACAGGTCATTTGTTTCAACTGTCTATTTCTTATTTGTCTAACCATGTATTTGTTATGTCCAGCATTACAAAATGTTGTAAATTGAGGATACATGTGACCTAAGAAACAGTGTATATTGCAGTATGAAATGTCAGAAAGAAATTAGCAAATAAAAAAAATGCAACCCAACCCAGGATCAAACCAACGACCTCTTGCATGCTAACCCAAAATTCTATCACTGAACCAACAGTACAGCACTACTAACTGTGCTGACACAGGTAGTTACCATACATGTGGTTACAGTGTTGCCAGATTGCCACTCTTAAACATCTTTTTTCTGCCAGATGTACTCGCCGGACAAAATTTTGTGACAGACGTTTTTTTACTGCTGGCATGTGAGGAGTCGCGCTGCGAAGCCCGGGTGTGCGAATTTCGCTTCACCTTATATACACTCCTGGAAATTGAAATAAGAACACCGTAAATTCATTGTCCCAGGAAGGGGAAACTTTATTGACACATTCCTGGGGTCAGATACATCACATGATCACACTGACAGAACCACAGGCACATAGACACAGGCAATAGAGCATGCACAATGTCGGCACTAGTACAGTGTATATCCACCTTTCGCAGCAATGCAGGCTGCTATTCTCCCATGGAGACGATCGTAGAGATGCTGGATGTAGTCCTGTGGAACGGCTTGCCATGCCATTTCCACCTGGCGCCTCAGTTGTACCAGCGTTCGTGCTGGACGTGCAGACCGCGTGAGACGACGCTTCATCCAGTCCCAAACATGCTCAATGGGGGACAGATCCGGAGATCTTGCTGGCCAGGGTAGTTGACTTACACCTTCTGGAGCACGTTGGGTGGCACGGGATACATGCGGACGTGCACTGTCCTGTTGGAACAGCAAGTTCCCTTGCCGGTCTAGGAATGGTAGAACGATGGGTTCGATGACGGTTTGGATGTACCGTGCACTATTCAGTGTCCCCTCGACGATCACCAGTGGTGTACGGCCAGTGTAGGAGATCGCTCCCCACACCATGATGCTGGGTGTTGGCCCTGTGTGCCTAGGTCGTATGCAGTCCTGATTGTGGCGCTCACCTGCACGGCGCCAAACATGCATACGACCATCATTGGCACCAAGGCAGACGCGACTCTCATCGCTGAAGACGACACGTCTCCATTCGTCCCTCCATTCACGCCTGTCGCGACACCACTGGAGGTGGGCTGCACGATGTTGGGGCGTGAGCGGAAGACGGCCTAACGGTGTGCGGGACCGTAGCCCAGCTTCATGGAGACGGTTGCGAATGGTCCTCGCCGATACCCCAGGAGCAACAGTGTTCCTAATTTGCTGGGAAGTGGCGGTGCGGTCCCCTACGGCACTGCGTAGGATCCTACGGTCTTGGCGTGCATCCGTGCGTCGCTGCGGTCCGGTCCCAGATCGACGGGCACGTGCACCTTCCGCCGACCACTGGCGACAACATCGATGTACTGTGGAGACCTCACGCCCCACGTGTTGAGCAATTCGGCGGTACGTCCACCCGGCCTCCCGCATGCCCACTATACGCCCTCGCTCAAAGTCCGTCAACTGCACATACGGTTCACGTCCACGCTGTCGCGTCATGCTACCAGTGTTAAAGACTGCGATGGAGCTCCGTATGCCACGGCAAACTGGCTGACACTGACGGCGGTGGTGCACAAATGCTGCGCAGCTAGCGCCATTCGACGGCCAACACCGCAGTTCCTGGTGTGTCCGCTGTGCTGTGCGTGTGATCATTGCTTGTACAGCCCTCTCGCAGTGTCCGGAGCAAGTATGGTGGGTCTGACACACCGATGTCAATATGTTCTTTTTTCCATTTCCAGGAGTGTATAAGATACCAATCATGCATGAACATAAAGCTGCAGGCTCTGCATGCACTGTTTTCTTGCACATAATTATATTTATTTATATTTGAGACTTACATGCACATCAAGCATTCTGCCTCATATGTAGCACTTCTCTTAGAAATGGTAACTCATTCATAGAATTTTCCCCGAATTCACATTTATAGTTATCTTGAGGCATATTCGAAAGGTTGTCTACAATCACAACAGCTAATATCAGTGATGACACCATGATCATGGCTGACATATGTACGACACAGTACACCACTCTAGAGGAGCGAAGCTGAAGATCAAGTTCCCATGTCACGACACTCAATGAAAGCCTGAAATGCTCCCTACCTGCTTTTCTCTTTCCCAATTTATGCCAAGTTTCAATTTAAGTCCACCAGATGACACTTGACATCACAAAACAACTTGATCTATAAGTCCAAAAATATTTTTTTTTACTGTTTTATAAATTTGCAACTGGGTGCTGCAACAGAGCATTAAAAATTGATTGTAATCTGGATAAACTGGGTGATTTGGTAACCCTATAGCTGACAGAGCTATGTGATGTAATCATTGTTGACTGCTGTGATATTGTGTTGCACTCCATTCTATTTCATATTGTTTCTGTCCTAGTGATAAGCTGCAATTAGGTTATTCATTATGCATGCCAATGCATAAGATGATTTCAGTTTTGATTATGAACAATATTTAAGAGGTCTTTACCTCCGTGCATACCTTCTGCTTTCACAAAAGCATTAACCAGAGTTAAGGTGTCTACACTGTGGAAGGCAGGCGGGGCTTTGTTTCCTCCTGCCCAGCTCTACATCTCATGAGATCTATCCAGAGGCCGGACTAGCTTCCTCTTCTCCCCGCAATCCCCCCTCCCCGGCATCAACCAACATACAGTTAACACTAGCCATTAACCCCCACCCCGCTTATCCTGCATAACTCGCAACATGAGCAATAACCAGGTTTCCACAGGCATGAATTACTTGCATATGCATCCCCCCAACACTACCCTTCCATGCAAATCAACATTTCACATGCCGAAGTTGGCATTACAACTTTCAAGGTGGTGACAAGCGAAGTTACTCATACAGTATGGGCAAGGATAGCAAATAATGAGTGTGGGAGTTGATTAGCTTTTAGCAGTAGAGCTTATAGTGATACCAATGAAGAAAAATGGATCTGCAAATGTTGAGTACAAAAGTGGGTGTCTTGGAGGAATCGCTTGGCGATGTCCAATACACTAGTAAGGACTGTTTCGTTTGAAAATCATTTTTGAATCATTAAACTCAATTTTGAATTCCTTTTGAGACACATCTGTGGCTCTAAAAATCTAATACAAATATGCAAAACACCATGCCAGTTCACATTATATTACAACTGACATTGCATTATCTGGCGACTGGGGGCACCTGTACTGGATCTACAATACACTGAAGGTACTTCAGAAAATAAGGTTTCTATCTCAACAGTCCTGCTTTTTTTTTTTTTTTTTAGTTAGTCGTGGTTCGGATACTGTATGTCACAAGCACTGTAAATATATTTCCTTTATCGATAAAGTACTTAATTTTGTCACCAAATTGTGTACAACTTTGCACAAGTCATTAATCAATGATTGCACCGCTACGAGCACTATTGTATTTACATGGGATTTTATTTAAGGTCAAAAGTTGCTTCAGATTTCTAAAAGTGCAAATAAGTTTTGTATTTCCACTTCACTGGAACAGTTACATTTGGTGACTAAAGCAAGAAAATTATCACTATACTGAAATAAAGGATACTTTTACGGACTGACTATTCTGCAGTAACATGAACCTAAGCAAGTTCACACTCCCAGTAACAGTTTTTTAGAATCTGTTTCACCACATAAAACAATGCTGTTTTACATTATTACAAATAAGTTGTTACAAGTAATTGCTGAATGCTAAAATGAGATTCCCATCACATGGTCTAAGAACATTTTGCCACTTTAGAAAATATTTATTTATAAGATTCAACCAAAAAGTGTCTGTCTGCGGATCCTGCATCTAGAATTTGTATGCCAGTCAGGCAAAATGGCTATGAGCATTGAGGTAATCATCCCACCAATGCACCAGGTTGAAGATGTCACTTTGGCAAAACATCCGCTGCGTCAAGTCCATAACTGCCTGCTGCACATCTCTGTCTGACAGAAATCATCAGCACTTCTTGGCTTTTTTCCAGAGACCAAAGGTATGATAATAGCAAGGAGGAAGATGAATACTACAGGGCGCGTGCTTGAGTATCTCCCACCTGACATGGCATTATGACATTTGCGACAAGAGGACATGTATCATCATGAAGCAGCATCACTCCTTGTCACAGTTTTCCTGGACATTTCGCCTTAATTGCACACTTTCTCCATTCTCTGATGGAGGTCTCCCGGGTTTTGTTCTTTTGCTGCCAGGAAAAGAACAACAGCATGTCGGTCCTGTTTGGACACATTTGGTAATAATATCATCATAGTTCACATTTCTGCATTTACTGCATGCACCTCAGAAAGACAGAAATGCCACACTAATACCCCCCCCCACATGTTGGTGTTTATATATCCGCATTGGAGTCATTCTATGTTGCATATATACCGCAATAATGACCTCAAACGGAAACTTTTTGATCATCTCATATACTTAGTTGAAGACGAAGTCCATTATTTTTCCATGAAACTGACTTTTCACATACATAAACTATTCAAGACCTGTTCTGTCAAACTAAACACATCCAACTATAATGGCAGTTATTGAAGCTTGCAGGCGATGATGGCAGCAGCAACTTCATGCAAGGAAGTTGAACGCCTTGTGACTTTCGTAACTTTCACACACAGTGTCATGACAGCATGCAAGTATGATGTTTCTACATGTAAGTTGACTTAACACAAATGGTAGTGAGGGCATGCATGTATAAAGTTATTAACACAAATGGTAGTGAGGGTATGCATGTATAAACTTATTCGTGCCTGTGAAAACATGGTTTAAGGTATAACATATGTGTTATGGTCTTTGTACCAGGAAACTATAGATTAAAGCTCAGATGCAGGAGGTAATAAATATTTGAAAATATCATATGAACTGAAAATTCATAAAACACCAACACAATACTATGAAGTGACAGACATATAAGAAAAGAAGGCACTAATGCTGCTACTGAGTGATAGCATTATTTATTCAGAAAGTTGAGAAACCAATAAGCTTGTACAGAGTGCCTGAAATCTTCTGTTTTGTGTTGATACTGATCATTGCACAGACTCCCATATGAAGCACATAGAAAGAGGCATCCCTGGCAGAGAGAAGCAACTGAAAGAGTTGAAAACAAATAAATTGCCATATCTGGATGGAATCCCAATTTGGTTTTACAATGTCTACTTTACGACATTTACCTCTTACTTACAGCACAAAATTCCAAACGACTGGAAAAAAGCACAGGTGACTCCTGTACATAAGAAAAGTAAAAGAACAGACCTAAAAAACTACAGACCAATATCCTTAACATCGGTTTGCTGCAGAATTGTTGAACATATTCTCAGTTCGAATCTAACAAATTTCGTTGAGATGAAAAAGCTTCTGTCCACAAATCAACATCCTTAGAAAACTCAGCCTGCCCTTTTCTCACATGATATCCTGCAAACTCTGAATGAGGAGCAACAGGTAGATTCCACACCCCTAGATTTACGAAAAGCATTTTCACACAGTACCCCATTGCAGACTGTTAAAAATAGTCTTTGCAGTGTTTGTGTTATATGATGTACTATGCAATGTCCTTCAGATATGAATTCATTGTGTAGTAAATCACATACTGAGTGACAAAAATCATGGTATAGCGATACTGTATGCAAATATGCAGATGGCGATAGTACGTGTAAACAAGATATAAAAGGACAGTGCAATGGTGAAGCTGCCATTTGTGCTCAAATGATTCATGTGAAAAGGTTTCCGATATTTTATGGCCACATGATGGGAATTAATAGACTTCTTTTAATGTATAATGGTAATTGGAGCTAGACCCATGGAGCACTCCATTTTGGAAATCGTGGGAAACTTAGTACTTCGAGATCTGCAAAGTCAAATTTCACTCACTACCTCTCACCAGGTCAATACAGTGGTCGAAGGCCTTCACTTAACAACTGCATGGGATGTATGACACATGTATCCATTATGACAGTCCAGCAAAATTTGCTGTTAATGTACTATGGCAGCAAATGACCAACATAAGTGCCTTTGCTAACTGGACGACATCGCCTGCTGTCTCTCTTCAGACTCATGACCATATCGGTTGGACCATAGGTGACTGGAAAACCAGGGCCTACTCACATGAGTCCCAATTTCAGTTGGTAAAAGCAGATGCTAGGGTTTGAATATGGCACAGACCCTGCGAAGCCATGAACCCAAGTTGCAACTGTGCCGAGTTGCTAACAAGCCACTGTGCAAGATAGTGGGGATAATTGTTTAAGCTATGTTTACATCAAATAGTCTGGGTCCTCTGGTCAAACTGAACCAATCGTTGAGTGGGAATGGTTATGTTCATCTACTTTGGAACCATTTTCAGCTCAGGCCACAGTTGTTTATGACTGCTTTGAAGAACATCATGGACAATTCGAGTGAAAGATTTGGCCACCCAGATCGTCCAACTTTAATCCAATCATTTATGGGACATAATTGAGAGATCAGTTCTTGCATAAAAACCTGCTGTGCCAACATTTCCGCAACTATGGACAGCTATGGAGGCAGCACAGCTCAGTATTTCTGCAAGGGACTTCCAGCGACTTGAGTCCATGCGATGTCAAGTTGCTACATTGTGCTGGGCAAAAGGATGTCCAGCACAATGTTAGAATGTATCCCATGACTTTTTTCACCTCAGTGTATAACACAGACCTTGCAAATACTATTTCAAGACTTTACAAGGCCGCGACAATACAACAAAGTCTCTCCATGTGTAGGAAACACAGCAAGTGAGTGAGTACAGGATGTAGACACACACTGATGTATGGAAGTTTGGGTCGGTCCTGGAAGTGTGCTGAGTTAGCCAAAGTGGTTAAGGGAACTTCTTGCGATAAACAAGACATCTGGGCTCAATTCCTGGTCAGGCACAAATTTTCCTTGTCACTAATCAATAGTGTAGCTGAAGTCTGATTGCATTAGTAATTGTAAATACATTTCATTTATCTCACACAGCTGTTGAGTGCCGCAGTGTCTGTTCCTTCAGAAATGCAAATAATATACTATGCAAATACTGAAAATACTATTTCATGGCTAGACAAGGCCATGACAACAATAATTAAAGTCTCTCCCTGTGCGGGGCTCACAGCAACTGTGCGAGTGCAGGGCACACACACATAGTGACGTACCAAAGTCTGGGTCAGTCCTAGAGGCTTGCTTCAATAGCCATCAAAAACGTAGATTGAATGTCAAAGGTGGAGGTGAATTTACAGCCACAAAAATTATGATAGTATCTAATGAGCTTAGTAACTATTCTGAATGCAATATAATTTGGATGAAGACAAGTATTAAAGTGGATCAAACATAGTCACTGGATGCTTTTATCAAACCCTGCCTCAGGATCAGTAGTGAGAAACTTTATGAACATTTTGTGTAAAAATTCTGATCATCTTATAGCATTAGATCGAGATATCAACATTCTTGCTATAGACTGAGAGACTCAAGTGATTAGGGTGGGTAGCAGGGACAGGGAAAATTGTGAAATTATTCTAAACGTCTTCTCCAAATATTACCTTGAGTAGTTCAACAGAGAACTGATTCATAGAGACAATATCTTAGATCTCCTGGTGACAAACAGGACCAAGCTATGCAACTCATTATCATGGAACATGGAATCAGCATCACTGAATGGCTGTAACAGGAATATAAGGAAAAGTAGGAAGATATTTCTGCTTAGCAAGAGCGGCAAGAAACATATTTCAGATTATCTGAGTGATCAACATGAAAACTTCATCACTAGTACCAAAAAAGTTGAGCATCAAAGGAGAAAGTTTAACAGTATTGCACAATACTACTTGCGCAGATACTGGTATGCGCAGAACAAAGTTGTGAGGGGTGGGAAAGCCCCACTGTAGTTCAACAGCCATATTGCACAGTTGCTACAAAAGAAAAGAGGGCTTAATTGCAAATTTAAATGTAGCCAAAGCCTCACAGGCAAACACAAATTGAACAAACCCAAATTTTTGCATAAGGAGAGCCAAGCGTGAAGCATTCAACAAATTCAAAAATAAACACACAACATAGCAAGTCATTCTCATTACAGAGAAATCTTCAGATATGAAAGTAACTTTAGATACACCCAAGGGCGTGGTACAGTGCCATTACCTATCATAATATACATAAGTGACTAGTGGATGACATTGGACGTTCCTTGAGGTTTTTGGCAGATAAGGCTGTTGTATGTAGATGCAGAATAGGCTGTCATATACAGACAAGTCAAAACACTAGAAAACTGTAATAAAATGCAGGAAGACTGTGATTAGCAACTCACCCTCAACATCACACATATAACATACTGAACACAAACAGGCAGAAAGACCCATTATTGTATGTTTACACAATTGCAGAACAATCACTAGAACAGTCCCATCTATAAATTATCTAGTACCGGTAGTGTGTATATACTGCAATTTTAAGTGGAATGACCACTAAACCAAATATGGATAAGGCAGATGCCAGACTGAGATTCATGAAACAAGTCCTCAGGAAGTTCTGTCCACCCATAAAGAAGGCAGCTTATGAAACCATTTTAGACCTGTACTTTAACATTGCTTGTCAAACTGGGATCCGTATCAGATAGGACTGATGGAGGAAATAGAGAAGATCAACAGAAGAGCAGTGTATTTTATTACGTGTTAGTTTATCAAGGGTGAAAGCATCACAGAGATACTCAGAGAACTCCCGTGGCAGGTGCTGCAGGAGAGGCATTCTGCATGACAGTGTGGTTTGCTGTTAAAGTTCTGGGAACGTGGTTCCTAGAAAAGTCAACCAATATATTATTACATCCTTTTATGTATGCCTGGTAAAAAGACCTTGAAGGTGAAATTAGATTTGAGCTCACAGGGAGGCTTACTAGCAATCATTCCTCCTGCGAACTATTCACGAGTGGAATAGGAAAAAGGTGAAGTGACAGTGGTATTCCAAGTACCCTCCACCACACACCATAAGGTGGCTTGCAGAGTACAGATGTAGATGAGGAACCCCATTCCTGTACCATAAAAGATGTCTAATATCCGAAAAAATAAATTGCTTGCAAAAATAAAAAAAAGAAACACTTTAAAGTGCAGAAACTACAATTGTTGTTAACCGATGTATACATTATTCCTGTAGTACATAAATTGGTGAGAAAGGTAGCTAAATGAAATGCATCCCAATCTACTTACTTTACAATAGTTTGTTGATCATGGGTGTAGCTGCAGAACTGAGAGCTAGATGCAGTTAATGGGAGGAGGGAGGGGTTCTATTGCAGTGGCTGTAAGATTTTTAATGCCCTTCCTTCAGAAATTAAGTGTTTAGTAGATGATGAACTCTTGTTTAAAAAACTTAAGGCAGTTCCTATTTACACTACAGAAGGTTTCCTGAACCACATTGTATAATATCCATGTACCTGTAACTCTCAGATACATTCCTAGACTTTGTGATCCTGTCTATTTATTATTGTAAACATATTTATTTTTTAATATGAAACTGATTTATGTAATACCATAGAATGTAACCAAAACAAACTTGTAAAACTGACACATTCCATATCCTATGATGTATTGACAAAATTGATCACTGGATACATAAATTTTTATAAAGACTTACATATTCAAGTGTGCGCTGTTAAATAGTTTGGTTCTGATATGTCCACGTTACTTCCTTACGTTGTGTGTATTCCATACACATATTTGTTAAACCTTTGAATTTTTTTAAAGTGTACTGAACTGCTGAGAATAGTGACTTCTTATAATTCTGCAGTGCTTCTGGGATGTTCTTCCTGGAGACAAATGGAACTGCCCCATTTGCACTTGGTCCAAGGTCTTGGTTTAAACGAGCAAAGAAGAAATCAAAAAAGAAGACTTCATCAAAACCTGCTGCTAACTGAAAGCCTGCTACTAATATGTCATGAATCCTTTGGTAATAAAGAATGTTCTCTTCTGTCTCATGTTTAAGTGAACCTTAACTCCTATCACAAGATAAATTGGCAGTGGAACATAAATAATGATGTAGATCAGATGCTTATGACAGGAAGTAAGTCATGGGTGTTGATTTTCAATAACTTACTCATATTTAATGATATTATAAACTCTAATATACATTTAGCCAAGTGGTACACATGGTTTTGTGTAACTTACTACTTTCTTCCTTCTGTTTGAGAAATTGATATAAATGGTGCAGGTAAGTTACATTTAATAGACTACCAGTTATTTTAAAGTAACCTGTGCCAAGCACATACAGCATTCAAGTGGCCTTATAGAAGTTTAGTTGGTGGAATGTTTTAACAAGTACCAGGAGTGTTAACTGACGAATTAAAGTCATCAAACCCAGCTGACATAATCTGCCTCTCTGAACACTTTGTTTGCACAGGAGTGTACAGATACATTAAGGGCTACATGATCTAGGTCACCATCTCACTTCTGTAAAGCAGGAATGGAGAATGACGAGTTGCCCTTTCTTTCAGGAATTATCATACATTTAAGAACATAGATGTTGGTTGTATCAAAATATGGACATCTGTTCAACAGCAGTAGAGTTTCATAATAAGGCCTTTATAGTACTATGTGTATGTCAAGCACCTGCAGGAAATTTTACTCTGTTCATAAATTATGTTAAAGTTTTACCGGCCTATTTAACAATAAAGAACAAAGTAATAGAGGTTTACAAGGATTTTAACACACATTTTTCTTAAAAACTCTTCGGGAAGGTTTTACTGTAGCTCAAAACATTATCATTCAGCTTAATTCTTATTGTAAACTTCCCAAATAAGGTAGCTAATTACTAAAAATGAGCCTCTGATAATGTCTTTATAGGAGTGTATAATGAACAAAATTTTAAGACCAACAGGCAATGACCTCTCAAACCACAACATGCATTTCCATGTGTTAAATGTGAATATTGACAGGGAATCAAAAATCTACTACATGTGAGTTCAGGAGGGTTGTCAGTGTGGCAAAAATATGAATATTTTACGAAACTCCTCAAGGACGTGGATTGACATATAAAGTGCCCATGACATGAATGGAAAATATAACATATTTATTTATTTGAAAAAGGTTTTAACCCAAATGTAACCAAGATTAGACTACAGTCTTATCAAAAAACACCGTGGACTGCTTATAGAATAAAGGTGTCTCAAAGAATAAGAAGGAAACTATATCTTTCAGTCAGAAACAGCACTGGTGCCGATGCTATTGCACAATACAAGGTACTGTAGATAGTAATATAGATACCAAAGCAAATAAACTGTGTGAAAAAATAGGTATCAAAATATGGGAAACAAGCAGAACCCAGGATGAGTAAGAACAAGAAGCTTTAAGAGTAAATCATACATTGGTAACAGTAGTATGAAGTGTTGCCGAACTTTTTAACAAGCATTTCATAACTGTTACAAAAAAGATGAAGTGGCGAGGTTGAGTAAATGCTGCCATAGAATATCACAGAGCAGCCATTACTAATAACTTCAATAATACGTATAAAACCTTCACTATACCAAGAGTCAACTAAAAAATACAGGGCTATTACAAATGATTGAAGCGATTTCATAAATTCACTATCGCTCCATTCATTGACATATGGTCACGACACACTAAAGATACGTAGAAAAACTCATAAAGTTTTGTTCGGCTGAAGCCGCACTTCAGGTTTCTGCTGCCAGAGCGCTTGAGAGCGCAGTGAGACAAAATGGCGACAGGAGACGAGAAAGTGTATGTCGTGCTTGAAATGCACTCACATCAGTCAGTCATAACAGTGCAACGACACTTCAGGACGAAGTTCAACAAAGATCCACCAACTGCTAACTCCATTCGGCGATGGTATGCGCAGTTTAAAGCTTCTGGATGCCTCTATAAGGGGAAATCAACGGGTCGGCCTGCAGTGAGTGAAGAAACGGTTGAACACGTGCGGGCAAGTTTCACGCGTAGCCAGCGGAAGTCGACGAATAAAGCAAGCAGGGAGCTAAATGTACCACAGCCGACAGTTTGGAAAATCTTACGGAAAAGGCTAAGGCAGAAGCCTTACCGTTTTGAACTCATTGATGGGGACATGCTGTGCCGAGTGTGGGAGGAACTTGATTATGGGCTTGATGTCTGCCGAATCACTAAAGGGGCACATATCGAACATTTGTGAATGCCTAAAAAAACTTTTTGAGTTTTTGTATGTGTGTGCAAAGCATTGCGAAAATATCTCAAATAATAAAGTTATTGTAGAGCTGTGAAATCGCTTCAATCATTTGTAATAACCCTGTATATAATCAAAAATTTAATAGTGATGATAAAATATCCAAAAATTTAATTCTATATTAATTTTAACAATTAATGAAACATGTTAGCTGTATTATTACAAATTTATTGTGTTATGAGTGGTTTTATTCTTAGAACATATATTCCAGTTGCCAAGTTGTGCTAAAGTCATGATACAAATTGTCTGACTGCTGTGTGTGTGTGTGTGTGTGTGTGTGTGTGTGTGTGTGTGACAATTTACATAATGACTTTAGCACAATTCAGGACCCAGAAAGTATTCTAAGAACAAGACTGGTTCTAACACAATAATGTGTAATAATATAGCTGAGGTGGTTTTCATTAATCATTAAAGTTAGTGTCAATTCAGCTGTGGGCTCAACATGATAAAGCTTAATTGAAGAGATTTGTTACAAGTTCAATAACATATTAAGTGATTTGGGAAAAACGTCATTTACCACAGGAACAGTTTCCAGTTTGCCAAAACATGCTGAACTTAAACCTCTGTGTAAGAAAGGAGATGAAGACATATCAACAAACTTTTGTCCAGTTTCACTTTTTCAAACATTCTCAAAAATTTTAGAAAAGGTAATGTACAAGTGACTTCTTAACCGTCTGACTACAAATAATATACTGTCAAAATCACAGGCTATTTACATTTACAGCAAGACTATACTATATTTGTTAGCTAACAAATTACACGTTATTGAGAAATTTTGTGTTCTGTCAAAGACACTTGACAAAGCAAATCACAATATCCTTTGAACTAAATTAGAACAGGAAATGCTGCAAAACGATTCAATTCGTGTCTCTCAGATAGAAAACAAGGGGTATCTATTTGAAAGAGTCCTGTATTAAACTATCAGTCATCATCAAACTGAGAATTAATTACATGTGATGTCTAGCAAGGTTCTCGAGTCATTCGTGTGACATATCTGGGTCACATACATGCAGTATCAATAATAGCCGCTCCGTAGGAATTTCTTTGCCCAGTTGCTGGGTTACCAGTGGACGCCCTTTCAAAAGGGGGCAGTGATGTGGTGCCATGCAGCGATATATAGGCAAGTATGGTATACGTTAAGAGAGTTGACTTATTGGACGCACAGTGGTCTGTTCAGGATTTGCTGTTGCTGCAGACGAGTTTACCTTCCTGGCAGACTGATCACTGGGGCAGAAGCAGCAGTCTGAACTGAGGACTGTTGATGCTGAGACACCTATCTGAATTCAAGCCACTAGCCTCTCAACCACATGACAGAGGGGAACCTGGTCTAGAATTTTTTCTCATCTGAAAACTGTTGAAATCTTTATTGTCATTGGACAGAGATTTGAATTTGTTAAACAAGTGTCCTTGATTGTATTAGATTGCTTCTGGTTGTTTTGAGCACACATCACGAATTGCTGCGTTTTGTGCATTATTCATGGAATTTTCTTGTTAACTGCAGCAAGCAAGCAGTTGCCACATTTATTGAAGACGAGCATAGGATGCTACTATTATTATTATTATTATTATTATTATTATTATTAATATCGGCAGCAGCAGCAGCAGCATCATCATAAAATGTACATGGTAAAGAAGCCCAGAAAGGGGCCTCACTATATAGTTTTAGGTGCCTGCTATCATGCGCCTCAACTGCAACTAATTCAAAACAAATATCCACTTATATGTACTATTTAATTTCTGAATACAGTGGCTAATAAAGGTATGCCTCCTTTTGTTAAAACAGCTGGCCAGCTAGTTAAATTTCTGTGGTTTGATTGTAATTTTTGAACGCTTGAGCCACATTTTGGGTGAGCTTGGCCCTTTGTGATGCTGCCACCATTTCCGATTGTTTCTATTGTTCCACCTCCCTCTCATGCCCCAGTGTGTGAAAGTTAATTTAAGGATTTTGTATTTACTGTTTCTGGCCATTCAACTGTAAATTTGTCTTTAAAAGTGAGTATCAAGCATTTCCTTTTATTTAAAAAAAAAAATATTTTGCTTGTTGACACACAGCACTTACTTCATTTATAAATTTGGTGAAATAAGTGATTTTTCTTATATGTCTAAGTTGTCAGATCCTGTTAGTGGCATGTATTTGTTACTCTATTTCTGCTTATTATTGGTCTAAGGCACTTGTTCTAAGCCTAATTGTAAATGGCCATAGAGGGAAGTTCCTTTTGGTTAGAGAAACTAAAATAAATCACGAGGCAGTTTTCAGGGGCTGGCCATTCTCGACGAATCCTGAAATAAAATTATTTTTGTTATTTTGAAGTGCACCACTTCATTTAAACTTATAACTTACAGAAAAGGATAGATTGCTACACTGGAAGTGCCTCTCAGGCATGTCGCTGTTGGACCTTCTGCCAACCTGCCATCACCACAACCAAGTACTGGAGCTGAGCCTGAGTGCAGCTACACTCAATGAGAGCTCTGAGGCTCCAACAGATGTCCACACCCATGCTAAGCTGCAGAGACGTGCCGGCCCCTGTACCCTCCTATGACGAGCCGCAGTACTGACCTCAAACAATGCCAGAGGCAGTGCCAGCATATTTCTCACTGGACACTGACCTGCTATTCTGCATCTCCATGCAATGCAGGCTCAGCACAACCACTTCTATGCTGCACTGGGAACAAGGCAAGAGTGACTGTAAGACTCTTGGAAATAAATGACTGTCAATTGAATGTTATCTCATTAGTGCCTGGACATACCACAGGACCGCACCTCCATGGGGGCCACATCTGGCAGGCTGCTACAGTTGTCTAACACATTCACTATAAAACTTGTTATTCACCTAACAAGTTCACTCTGTCAATTGAGAAGATCAGTGTATGAGTTGCAATTAAGAAATCACTCAACATTAAATTATGCATTAAAGAAACAGAACCCGCTGGGGTTTGATGCAACGAAACCCGCTGAGAGTTCATATATGAAGCATTGACTGTGTCTGTCCATTGTCTGCTGCTGCCTTGTGCACAGGGCTGTGTTGCTGGTTGTGCCTCTTGACCGTGTCCTGTAGCAGTGACAACTGCAAATCACCACTCGCGCTGATGAGGATGCTTACTGCAGTATCTGCTGTTGCTTTCTTGAGCTATTCTTCTCACAGAGTGAAGTGTCAGGGTATCATACAATCAGTTCGCACCAAATTTCTCGATATACCTTTGAATTCCAGATTTTGACTTTTCTTTGTTCAAGGTAATTCAAAATTATATTCAGTTCATAGAAAATCTTCTGTTCATTTAATATTAGCTTGCAGATGTTGCTGGATAGTATTTAATGGTGTTTTTATGTTGTTGCTGAATTGCTTGGCATCAAAATAGCTGCATACAGTTCTATTAATTAACAGAAGTGATTCCATAAAAGCCCATATGATTATTTGATTCTGAAAGAGAATAATAATAATAATAATAATAATGACAAATAATAACACACAAAAATGTGTACAACTACGTGATGCAACTCAAACTAGTAATTTTTAAAAGCAAAACAGAAATAGTTTGAAGATTTTGAGTAAACACGTGCCATCCCATTAATGTACAGAGGTGAGCAAATGTGCCAAGGTTTACTCCAGTTCACTACTATCAACACCACGTCATAACAACATGCCTGTGCTTAACATGCAAAGTATTTCCCCACAATCTAAGAGTGAAATTAAAAATTAAAATAAGTTTTCCAAACTTCATCAGTGTCTGCTTCAGCATACAAAGGGTACTAGGGAAGTTTTGCAGTACGATGCAACAAGATGTTGCAGGAGGCCGATTGTTGCTGAATTCTGTGAATACTTCATTCTTGCATTGTAGCCGTTGTGCCAAGTCTTTGAGCACAGTCATTCATTATTATGGTTAGTTCGAAGTGCTTGCTGTCGCATCGTCGTCACAAAGTAAGATTCAGGCAGTTTTGTGGTATAACTTCGTGCGTGGTTTAAACATAGACCTGTGGTTTGAAGAAATGAATCTTGCACTCTGTGATGTGTGTCCACATCGTACAACTATATTCAGGTGGTACAGAGAATTCCAAAGAGAAAATTTTACTCTGGAGGATGCTGAGAAGATGAGAAAGGCCACAATCATCAGTTACGGAGGAAAATGTTAGATGAAGACACACAAGTGACCTACAAGCTGATAGAGGATACCTTAAGGATAAATGCAGCAGCAATTCATTCGATTCTGCATGATCATTTGCAAGTAAAGAAACTTTGTTGTCCCTGGGTGCTGCATTCACACTGACAGAAGAGCAGATGACATGATGTGTGACTTGGTCCCAAAGATGTAAAAAGAAGTTTTCTAAGGGACAATCTCAGTACATGAATAACATCATGACAGGTGATGAGATTTGGCTGTAATATTATGATGTGTCGACTAAGAGTCAAAACAAAGCTTGAGTTTTTGAAGATGACGACACACCCACAGCTGTCAGAAAATCCCTGTCAGTAGAGAAGAAAATTATAATTTTCTTTTTTCCAAATTGAGTGGAACTGTGGAGTGTATTGTTTTGAACACAGAAGATAGTCACAGTAAGTGGTACACTGAGCAGTGCCTGCCAAAAGTCATTCAATCTTTGAAGAACCTGCGATCAAAGTTAAGAATGGACATTTGCTTCCTCCATCACGACACCACTCCAGTTCGCCGCTCCAAAGCATCCATCGAATATTTGCGGGGTACAGGACTGAAACTTCTTGAGCACCCTCCTTGTAGTCCAGACTTTGCTTCTCGTGGCATTTCACTGTTCCCGCACGTGAAAATGAAGCTGAAAGGAGTGCAGTTTTCATGTGATGAGGGCCTCCTGGAGGCTTGGGACAGTGAGTGTACCTTACTTCCTACAGAAACTTGGGGGAACTGGTTTAGGGATTGGTTTTGGAGGATAGAGAGGTGTATTCAATGAAGCAATAATTACTTCAAAAAAATTAAGTTCATAAAGCTGTACTGCGGAACTTTCCTAATACCCTTTGTATTAATGTTAACATCGTAAGATTTCAGAATGATCAAATGAATATGGTATGCAACATATGCAATCTTGAGGAAAACATATGTGGCACTGCATAATAAGACTACAAAGCTAAAAACTGTTTATAATATGAAAATATACGTCACAATTGAAAGTTACAAGTCTCAACTTGATCCAGTTGGATGAAAAAACCTCATATAATGTGATACCAATAAGCCACCTCTATCAGTCTTCAAGTCATTTACTAAAAACCAAATTTGGAAGGGAAATGTCCTTGTTCGTAATAGATTAAGTATCATTTGTATTTGTAATAGAAAGTTCTACTTACAGCACTCGATTACATTCATGCAATAATACAGCTTTACCAAGTTTCAAGACTATATTGTAAATAATAATAATTATAAGGAATCTTAAAGACAGAGTTCAGAGGTCATGTTCTACTGTTGGTTCCACTCTAAAAATTCCAGGTGCCAAAATTTACATGCAATTGAGCTAAAACTTTTTCAGTAACTAAAGCAAAGTTAACTCTATTTATATAAAAATTGAGAAGGCTGTAAATTATTAAAAGAACAGAGATATTAATTAATGTGTGTCCAAGAAAGGAATCATTTAGATGCTGCTACCGGTGGCTAAGGCGGTTGATAGCAGATGTTCGGTTTGGCAGTCCGCTGCACCCATATATAAATACAGCCAGAGAGACACTTCGCACCAGTATATCAATCTGTCCATGTCAGTCAAATGCCTGCATGCTCTGTGCCTCGGTTGATGTCAAAGCTGGGCAGCTACCAAAAGCATTTTCGATAAAGTAGGGATAACTTGCGAGAACTGTACAGCATCCTGGAGTGCTTAGATTTCACGGAAGTAACAGTTTGTATGCAAATTGTAATGTTGACAAAACTGCACGGCAAGTGGCGAGAATATTTTCCACTTTTACAGTGAGCAATTAACTTTTGTGATTAGAAGTCTGGGCGATAGATCATTTTATTTGGAACTTCCTGTACAGGTCACATCTGAACAGTTAATAGTGCTGTTTCTGATAGGTATATTAGACAGAATACTAAGACTTATATTTTGAGCGTCTGGACTTTTACAGAATATATCAATCAGTTAATACACAAAACTTCTATGTAATGTCCTAGTAGGACCATTTTCTTTCGGTGAGCACAAAGAGTAATGTTGACTTGCAGACTGAAAATTATGGTCAGTGCATTCTCCATAGCTTTCTCACTGGTCAGTACATTCTCCATAGCTTTCTCACTGAGTGCAAAAAGTTTTCAGGCTCTTGTCAATGACAAAGGTTGGTTTAAAGCATGCACAGACAATTTGTCTTTTCACAACAATATAACAAAGTAACAACCATTTGGATGATTTGCCCCCCTGCCCCACAAGTAGAATAACAATTATTGAATGAGAAGAAAAAAAATGATGTTCAAGTATCTGTTGTACATGAATGAAAAGCAATTCTTATTGTACAGCTTAATATTTAAATTAAATTACATAAAAACAGTAACATTCTTACTCACTTATGTGGCATGGCAAGTGTGAGGATACAGAAGTTTTACAGAATTAAATTAGGGACTATTTCCATAAGCACCAGAGTTACAGTTTCCTGTACCCTTGTGATTTTATATAAATGAGCAAGTGTGTCCAAAATTAGTATTATAATAATGTTTATGAGGTTGAAATAATACAATGGTACATTATTTTAATATATACGACATTATGTATCAGCATAAATATTTGTTTTGAATTGTATTAGTTATTCGGCCAAAGCGTACTGATTGGTGTTTTCAGCAGATACCTTTACGTCACAGTAACTGCAGCATGGAGTTACTAACACTGCACAGAATGCTCAAGAGTGAGCCTTGGAGTCTTACAAGACAAGGGTTGCCAAAAGAGATGCAACGGGTAACATCACTAGTTAAAAACTGTGTACAATTTGAATCAATGTGATCTAAGTCTCCGCTCAAAACACATGACTGTCAATAGTTGCATATCAAACTTTTATGGTTACATGAACTACTTGGAATTCATTTCAAGACTAGAGATATAAGACTGATTAATAAGTAATATATCAAGATTAAACCTATACCAAGGCTTTTTACAATTTTGCCAGTGGGTGGCGAACTCCACTTCTCTGCAAGAGCCCCAGGGGTATACCATTTCCTCCATCCTACTCAGCCACACACAGCTGTAATTCAGGTTTTTGTAATGTAGTACTGGCCATAGGACTGAGTCTGGCCTGTCTGACAGTCTTGTCTGTTTAGATCAGAACAATGCACAATTGCCATAGGTTACAGAGATTGAAAGGAACTTTATTCTCCCAGTCAAGAGGCTACTACAGTACGTTGTTACAAGTAGTGAAAGTATAACAAGCCAGAATGAGAGAGAGTATAAGCTTGACTGTTTATCTGAAACTAAGATATACGATGAGAAAACATGAATGACAGTTCTGTAACAGTAAAGACACAGAGGAAGCATCACAAGTATGTTGCAAAATACAAGGAATAAACAAGTGCTGCAATGATTGCAAAAAACAGCATTCCCTGCAGCCGCAGGGGAACCTCAATTTACAGCACAAAACCAAACACTTGCAGCATGACGTATGCGTCAAACAACATATTTGAGGATGCATTTGCCACATAGTTACATAAGTGTATACCTATGAGCTCCTTTTATTTCCTAGAGACTGCTTTCCATGAAATATGATTAAAAGTAAAAGTACACAGGCAGAGCGTATTCCAACCATGGTACAACTAAATAAAAACTCAGCCATAGATAATACAGACTATTATTATTATTATTATTATTATTATTATTATTATTATTCTTTCTTTTCTCAGACGTTATGTCTGGTCAAAAATGGAAAGCAACGCAGACCTTGATCAAGCATGACTTCCTTTTAAATGTACAGTATATGTTACATTGCATTTAGGAACTTTCGGGTAATTGGACATGTATCAATAATTACGGATTTCTGTAGTTGTAGATATAAGTTTGGATGTAGCTGTATTGCGTTGATGTACTGGTGGATATTGTGTGGTATGACTCCTGTAGTTGATAGCATAGTTGGTATAATGTCAACTTTATCCTGATGCCACATGTCCTTGACTTCCTCAGCCAGTTGGATGTATTTTTCCATTTTTCCTCCTGTTTTCTTCTGTATATTTGTTGTATTGGGTACGGATATTTCGATTAGTTGTGTTAATTTCTTCTTTTTATTGGTGAGTATGATGTCAGGTTTGTTATGTGGTGGTGTTTTATCTGTTATAATGGTTCTGTTCCAGTATAATTTGTATTCATCGTTCTCCAGTACATTTTGTGGTGCATACTTGTATGTGGGAACGTGTTGTTTTATAAGTTTATGTTGTAAGGCAAGCTGTTGATGTATTATTTTTGCTACATTGTCATGTCTTCTGGGGTATTCTGTATTTGCTAGTATTGTACATCCGCTTGTGATGTGATCTACTGTTTCTATTTGTTGTTTGCAAAGTCTGCATTTATCTGTTGTGGTATTGGGATCTTTAATAATATGCTTGCTGTAATATCTGGTGTTTATTGTTTGATCCTGTATTGCAATAATGAATCCTTCTGTCTCACTGTATATATTGCCTTTTCTTAGCCATGTGTTGGATGCGTCTTGATCGATGTGTGGCTGTGTTAGATGATATGGGTGCTTGCCATGTAGTGTTTTCTTTTTCCAATTTACTTTCTTCGTCTCTGTTGATGTTATGTGATCTAAAGGGTTGTAGAAGTGGTTATGAAATTGCAGTGGTGTAGCCGATGTATTTATATGAGTGATTGCTTTGTGTATTTTGCTAGTTTCTGCTCGTTCTATAAAGAATTTTCTTAAATTGTCTACCTGTCCATAATGTAGTCAATATAATGGAAGGAAACATTCCACGTGGGAAAAATTATATATAAAAACAAAGATGAGGTGACTTACCGAACAAAAGTGCTGGCAGGTCGATAGACACACAAAATTCAAGCTTTCGCAACAAACTGTTGCCTCATCAGGAAAGAGGGAAGGAGAGGGGAAGACGAAAGGAAGTGGGTTTTAAGGGAGAGGGTAAGGAGTCATTCCAATCCCGGGAGCGGAAAGACTTACCTTAGGGGGAAAAAAGGACAGGTATACACTCGCACACACGCACATATCCATCCACACATACAGACACAAGCAGACATGTCTGCTTGTGTCTGTATGTGTGGATGGATATGTGCGTGTGTGCGAGTGTATACCTGTCCTTTTTTCCCCCTAAGGTAAGTCTTTCCGCTCCCGGGATTGGAATGACTCCTTACCCTCTCCCTTAAAACCCACTTCCTTTCGTCTTCCCCTCTCCTCCCCTCTTTCCTGATGAGGCAACAGTTTGTTGCGAAAGCTTGAATTTTGTGTGTATGTTTGTGTTTGTTTGTGTGTCTATCGACCTGCCAGCACTTTTGTTCGGTAAGTCACCTCATCTTTGTTTTTATATATAATTTGTCCATAATGTAGGTTTTTTATGTCGATAAATCCCCTTCCTCCTTCCTTTCTGCTTAATGTGAATCTTTCTGTTGCTGAATGTATGTGATGTATTCTATATTTGTGGCATTGTGATCGTATAAGTGTATTGAGTGCTTCTAGGTCTGTGTTACTCCATTTCACTACTCCAAATGAGTAGGTCAATATTGGTATAGCATAAGTATTTATAGATTTTGTCATGTTTCTTGCTGTCAATTCTGTTTTCAGTATTTTTGTTAGTCTTTGTCTATATTTTTCTTTTAGTTCTTCTTTAATATTTGTATTATCTATTCCTATTTTTTGTCTGTATCTTAGATATTTATAGGCATCTGTTTTTTCCATCGCTTCTATGCAGTCGCTGTGGTTATCCAATATGTAATCTTTTTGTTTAGTGTGTTTTCCCTTAACTATGCTATTTTTCTTACATTTGTCTGTTCCAAAAGCCAAATTTATATCATTGCTGAATACTTCTATTATCTTTAGTAACTGGTTGAGTTGTTGATTTGTTGCTGCCAGCAGTTTTAGATCATCCATGTATAGCAAATGTGTGATTTTGTGTGGGTATGTTCCAGTAATATTGTATCCATAATTTGTATTATTTAGCATGTTGGATAGTGGGTTCAGAGCAAGGCAGAACCAGAAAGGACTTAATGAGTCTCCTTGGTATATTCCACGCTTAATCTGTATTGGCTGTGATGTGATACTATTTGAATTTGTTTGGATATTAAGTGTGGTTTTCCAATTTTTCATTACTATGTTTAGGAACTGTATCAATTTAGGATTTACTTTGTATGTTTCCAATATTTGTAGTAACCATGAGTGGAGTACACTATCAAAAGCTTTTTGGTAATCAATGTATGCGTAGTGTAGCGACCTTTGTTTAGTTTTAGCTTGATATGTCACCTCTGCATCTATTATCAGTTGCTCTTTACATCATCGTGCTCCTTTGCAACAGGCTTTTTGTTCTTCATTTATAATTTTGCTCTGTGTTGTACGTGTCATTAGTTTCTGTGTAATGACTGAAGTTAATATTTTGTATATTGTTGGTAGGCATGTTATGGGGCGATATTTAGCTGGGTTTGCTGTATCTGCTTGATCTTTAGGTTTCAGATAAGTTACTCCATGTGTAAGTGTATCAGGGAATGTGTATGGGTCTGCAATGTAACTGTTAAATAATTTAGTTAGATGTGAATGTGTTGAGGTGAACTTCTTTAGCCAGAAATTTGCTATTTTATCTTTTCCAGGGGCTTTCCAATTGTGCGTAGAATTAATTGCTTGGGTGACTTCATGTTGCAAAATTATCACTTCAGGCATTTGTGGTATCATCTTGTATGTGTCTGTTTCTGCTTGCATCCACCGTGCATTCCTGTTATGTTGTACCGGGTTTGACCATATGTTGCTCCAGAAGTGTTCCATGTCTGTTATGTTTGGTGGATTGTCTATTTTAATGTGTGTGTTATCTATTGTCTGGTAAAATTTCTTTTGGTTTGTGTTGAATGTTTGGTTTTGTTTCCTTCTATTTTCACTTTTTTTGTATCTTCTAAGTCGTGTGGCCAATGCTTGTAATTTCTGCTTCTTTTCATCTAATTGCTCTATCGCTTCTTGTTGTGAGATTTTACTTAACCTTTTTCATTTTTTTTCTGGCATTTCATTTCTTATAAATTGTGTTAGCTGTCCAATGTCTTTTCTCAGTTTTTCTATTCTGATCTGTAGCCTGTGTTGCCATGCTGGTTTTGTGGGTTTCTTCTGTGTGTTGGTTGGTTCTGATCTCTGCCTAGTGTGTATATTTAGTGTAGTGAGTGCTCCTATGTAAACCAGTAGTTGTAACTCTTCCATAGGTGTGTTTTCATTTATTTTGTTGTGTATGATTGTGTTGATAGTTTTTATTGTTGTTTCGACTTGTGGATTATTTGGCGGTCTAAGCAAGAATGGTCTAATGTCTGTATTTGTGTCTTTGTATTATATATATATATATATATGTCAGCTGAAATTTTTCTTCTATATCTAACGTGTGTGTCACTCACTTCGTGTTCTATTTGTGCTTGTTCTGGTGGCTGTCTTAAGATTTCATTTTCCTCTGATTGTTTAATTGATGCGTGTTGTTCTTTGTTTGTTTGCTCTGGGATGTTTGAGTCCATTACTGTATTTTCTTCTTCTTCTGATTGCACATTATTTTGTTCCAGTATTTGTTGTACTTGTTGTTTGATGTGTTCTAATTCTGACTGGGGTATCCCGTTATTTTTTATTATTACACGGATCTGATCAGCTAGTCGTTCTGTTAAAAATTTTAATTCTGGGTATCTGGTAATAAATGTTGTGTGTACTTGTGATCTGTATCCTGTTGTGTTGGTTCCTAGGTTTGTTGCTTGGTAATAACAGAACATGAGGTGTCGATTAACTTCATCTGACCATCTCATCCTCTGTCTTTGTTTTCCTTCTAGGGTGGTTGCAGGAAGCATATCCTGCAAAACACCTCTATCTGGATTTAAATCATTTTCCAGTTGGCTAGCAGTGTCATTATTATTATTATTATTATTATTATTATTATTATTATTATTATTATTACAATACAGATAATTACAGATTATTCTTTAGTAGATAATTACTCTGTTAATTAGTAGATAACTACACTGTGAGAAAAATACATAATAGTGCATCATCAAATTGAGCTGCACAAACAGTAATGCAGCAAAGACTTGCAGCAGACAGTAAATGGTTCTGAGCACTATGGGACTTAACATCTATGGTCATCAGTCCCCTAGAACTTAGAACTACTTAAACCTAACTAACCTAAGGACATCACACAACACCCAGTCATCACGAGGCAGAGAAAATCCATGACCCCGCCGGGAATCGAACCCGGGAACAGGAAGCGAGAATGCTACCGCACGACCACAAGCTGCGGACACAGCAGACAGTAATTCCATGACAGTAAACCATATATTTGGAGATAAGAGTTCACTTTGAACACACACATTTATCAGGTACACTTGACAAGAATTCTACAGTATAGACAACTTGTCCTAGAAAATAGTACTGTTCTCTTTCTCAACAAAATATCAAAATCAGAGATGGAGTGACAATAATCAATTTATCTGAATGAAGAACAGTCACATCCAAGATACAAAATTCACTATCTACAATAACATTATTTGCTGAAGAATGCCTTGAGACACACTAAAAGTATCCACAACACCAAGATGACTGTGAACTCTTAAAAGAACTTTTGGCAGGTATGTGCAGTTTCATTTTTGCAGCCCAAAAAAATATTGTTCGTCATATGTTTCTTGTGACACCCAGTGTCAACAAAAAGTATCAGACTGTTTTCTCCTACAAACAAAATGATTTTTAACCTCTTCACATCCTGCTTGACATATGTGACACACGGAACTGGTAACTTCTGTCTGCTTACAAACTGAGATAACGTGAAAGATACACATACCAATAGTTTGGTCGCCTTCCACAAGGTATCATGGCCTACCACAGTAAATTTCAGCACTCAAAGTGTTCAGTTACTGAAATTAGCTATTGTTTACAAAATGCCTGCAGTGGATAAACACTGTCAAAATTCCATAAACATTTGTTTTATTAATTTATTCATTTCCTAGACACATTGAAACGATGCTATTTTATTGTCAACAAACTTTTAATGGGATATTAGCCCATTGTAGCAGTAAGATAGCACTATCTAATATTTTGTTGGATGACTTACGTGTGTCTTACATGTGTGTGGCACGGAGGATTTGTATCTCATAAAAACATTTGTTCAACTGTAAATATTCAGCAGTAATTTGTTATAAGTTCTGGCACATTTCGCTACTGTTGAGCAAAAAGTGAAACAGCTATTATAATAATAATAATAATGATAACAGTGATAATAACAGAATAATTACTTGACTGACAGTAAAAGAAGTAAACTTTTTTTTCCTTAGAGTCAGAAGATTAAGTACTTCATGAGCACTTGCCAGTTATAGGCGAAGCTCCCACGTTCAGGTCTCGGTCCAACACACAGTTTTAGCCACGAAGTTTCATATCAGCACACACTCCACTGCAGAGTGATAATTTTACTCTGGAACATCCCTCATACTGTGGCTAAGCCATTTCTCCACAATATCCTTTCTTCCAGGAGTGCTAGTCTTCCAAGTTCTGTAGGACAGTTTCTGTGAAGTTTGGAAACTAGGAAACGAGGTACCAGCAGAAGTAAAGTTGTGACAACTGGTCATGAGTCCTGTTTGGGTACCTCAGTCAGTAGAGCACTTGCCCGCAAAGGCCAAGGTCCTGAGTTCAAGTCTCGATCCAGCCAAGGACCTGAGTTCAAGTCTCAGTCCGGCATTTTCTACAGTTCTTGTAAAGGTTGCTAATAAATAAGGAGACAATCTTGCTTGCTTGAGATAGTTAGCCAAGTTCTTGAGAATTATATAAGGCCTTTGAGAGAAAGTGACTGAAGTTGAATTTCTTTCAGTGCATACATGACCAAAATACACTGCTGTGCTTTAAAATAGCTCTCTTGGAACTGGCAATAAGGTAAACAACCACATTTTCATTTTCATTTTCTCAAGCAGTTTCTTGCTTTCTGTTACAAGACTGGAGATTATTGCCTTTCCCACTAATTTAAAAAAATCTGAGGATCACCAGAAACTGAAGACATGGCTTTCAAATCACCAGTATCACTAATAACAACACTGAAGACCATTTTTAATAAATACAAATTTTCCTTTAAAAATTAACTGAATGATCAGTCTCATATGAAATGGCTCTTTTCTTTGTGCATGTGTATGACTGCAAACTTTCTAGCAGTTTGCTTGTTTACAAATCACTGCAAATAAAATAAAATAAAATAAAAAAGCTGCAATAATTCTCTGTGCACATATTTCTTCTTCTTCTTTTTGTTTTTTGAGTCTCACAAGACACATTACGAGATATCTGGTTTCCATTTCCTATTCCTATACATAAAAAAGCTGCAATAATTCTCTGTGCATGTAATTTGTCACATCTGCTATTTGACTCTTACAGAGGAGTGTCTAGAGAACATCCAGTTCTCGTTGATGTGTATAAGGTATATGCTTGGCTAAATGAGGTGTTGTGGACAGTAGGTTTTGGATTTAATCAAACAAAATCAAATGATTGTGTGAACAACACCATACTCTTGGAAAAATTTTTCAGTGGTTCCATTTCTCTCAAGGAGACAAGAAGCAGAAAGGATTTTTCTAGTGACATGAAATAAAGGAAAACTTTAACTGAGGGGATGTAAAGTGTGGAGTGTCGTCATATTTTGTTCTTGGGGCACAATATTTCTGATACATATTTCAATGATCTCCCACTAAACATGACAAACAATTTAAAATAAAATACTATTTACATACGAAAAACGTCAGACTGCTACAAGAATGGAACTTAAAGTACATAGTTTATAATACAGAACTTTTGTAAGGAAAACATTATGATCAAGTAAACAGTAAAGTCAATTTTACATTTCTACATAAGACAGCTAGAAAGCTATCTTGGAAGTATCTCTCTCACAATCCTAGGCAGGAACTGTAGACAATCAAGGAGAGGAAAGGTATGTCATTCACAAAGATTTCCATTCCTCTGTTTTTTCTATATCTGCACTGCTGTCATTTGTGGGATGACATAACAACTCAGGGCACGGATATCAGTGCCTCTGCAAATGTTTCCTAAGAGTATAAGCAGAAGTTGTCCTGTAAGTAAGAGTCTCTTCACATGTCCTTATAGCTATTTGTGCACTACTGAAGAATGGGAGAAATTTTATACATGAGGTTTCTCTTTTATGTTTCATTTCTGCTAAGGTGGGCATTCTAAAATTAAATGGATGGTGGAGGAAGGAAAAACAGCTACTTGAGATTTAGATGATGTCTACATGCTGATTTTGTAATGCTCCTCCACCAAAATCATCAGTCGAAAACAGGCATTTTGTTGTCTATTGGCTTGTGACTCACATCCTTAATGTTTGGTTTGTTTATAACTCCAGCTTGTACCTGATGACTAAGGAGAAGATTTCACAGGTGACATCTGATGATTACCTTTGCCAGCTAACTGAAAAGACATGCACCATGAGTGCTGTTGGTACCTACAGAAAGCTGGGAAAGAAATAATGGTGTATGTGCTACCAGTACTTGCCCGAGCCAGATAAGTCCTCGAACTTCTTGACAAGTTCCTAAGTGCTTAAACAAATTATGTGGAGAACAGCAGTGACTGCACAGCATTAGAGGTCATTTTCACTGTGGCATATAGAACCTGCCTCATTATGCTTACTTCATGTATCTTCATTTGCTTACTGAGCAGCACTCTGTTACATACCAAAATGTTCACAAAGCATCTTGATCACAATTGCAGACACAGAATCCTTCAAAATGGCATTGCCACGTATTTTACAAGTTGCATCCTCCTTGCATGCCAACATTATGTAGCCAAGTCAGTAACATTCAAAACAGTGCAATTAGTTTGGTGTAGAAGATCTTACCTTGATGAGGTTCTGAGCAGCAAACAGGCATGTAGGAAAGGTCAATTAGCAGTTGAGCTTTACACACACACACACACACACACACACACACACACACACACACACACACACACACTTTTTGTGCATTTTGTCGCACAACAGAACAAAGAAAAATACTGATATCATACAGAAACATATAAATTTAAGCAGATGTGAAATGTTAACATTACATTTCATTCTTGCCAATTATTTTGAAAAGAATTATTACTTACAATAATACACAGATAGTTTCCCCCTTTATTGTGACTTGATGCACTGGCAGGAAGAAAGCAGTGACAAAGTATTTAGTTAGTAGCATGTACAAATATTTATTTATTTTACTGGAAACAGTGGCAGAAAGCTCTGATAATATAAGTATTTACCTAATAGCATGTACATATATTTATTTTATTGGAAACATTTTATATATTCTGATATATAAATAGAATGACATTTGTATTTTACCTATGAGGTGTGTTCGTGAACTGTCAATGCCTATCAAAATTAAATGTGCCTTCTAATACTGTTATATGAGGTGCAAACCGTTTTAACTGGACCACCTCACGTTCACTGTATCCATAAGAATAATACAGGTCGATGATCTTCAGCTGCTTCATGGACTCTCTCATTGCAGATAGTGGTAAACCATTTACATTAGAATGCCTCATATGGAACCTTTTCAGGTTTTTCAAATGTAGTAGGTGCTGAAATGCAGCTGGACGCAAAGAATAGCACTGACTGATATCCAATTCAGTGACACCCGGACAATATTTTAAAAATGAAAGGTCCTTAAGAGCAGCGGTGTCTGTAATTTGTAAAATCTTCAATTTGCTGCAATTCTTCAGATTATACAGTGCTTCTGATGTAACCTTATTTGACTGATGCAAACAGAGCTCTTCTAGATCTGTGCAAGATTGACATAACAAGGATATTGTATCTGCACTGAGTGCTCTGGCACCAAAGAAATGCAGTGCTCTTAGACGTGCCAGGCTTCCCTGTTTCACCAATGGCTCAAAGGTGTCATCTTTGTCTGGAGGTGGTCTGTTACCCATATAAACCGTTAATGATTCCAATTTCACATTATCAGTGAAGAGTATGCTGCGACACCGACTTATAACAGACCTTGGAGCTGATACATTCTTGATGTTTAGATGGTCTACTATGCATTTCAGCTCATCACGCTCGATAGACGAGGAAATATATAAATGTGAACCAGTGAACCAAGCCTGGAAATTGTCTGAATTGTCCGATTTTCCAATACAAAGTGAAGTTATATGAGGAATCACCTTTGCTATCTCCACAACATCACGTGTATTATGCTTGCCATCTATCTTCTGTTCCTTCCCTTTCCAAACAGCTGGGCTCTTGCAGAGTATGTGCCATCTCTGACATACATATTGTGCACCTTTAACTATGTCAAGAGCTGACAAATGTGATAATATTTCAATAATCAGTTCATCCGGAAAATTCTCTATCATCCTTGTGATGACTGCTTTCAGTTATAACCTGCAAACCAAACACTAATATTAGTTTTTAAGCACATTGGTTTCTTAGCCTGTAATAATTAAACACAGGAAAATATTAAAATCTGTACCAGTTATTAAAATAGATGTTAAAAGTTAAAACAGGATACGTATTGGATCCATGTGCTACATCTACATGTACACCACTACTTTGCAATTAGCACTGAAATGCCTGGCAGAGGGTTCTTCAAACCTTACCTTCACACTATTTTTCTGCCATTCTACTCTCTAAAAGTGCATGGGAAAAATGGACACCTAAATCTTTCTGTATGAGATCTTATTTCTTTTATTTTATTAGGATGATCATTTCTCCCTATGTACGTGACATTAAAACACTTTCACATTCAAGGGAAAAAGTTAGTGATTGAAACTTCATGAGAAGATCTCACTGCAACAAAAACTGGTTCTGTTTTAATGATCCTCACCCCTACTCACATACCAATTCACGACACTATCTCTGTTATTTTGCTCTAATTCAAAATGACCTGTCTCCCTTTGGACATTTCAACGTCCTCTGTCAATCCTATCTGGTACGAGCCCCATACCACAGTGCAATGCTCTAGCAGAGGATGAACAGTCTCTTTTGTAGAACTATTGCATCTTCTGAGTGTTCTGCCAATAAAATGCGGTCTTTGATTTGGCTTCCCCACTGTCACTTTTCTGACAGTGAGCAGCAGGTGTTCTATCTGCTGTAACTAACCAAAATTGCATAACTTCAGGCACAGCAGATAGAACACCTGCTGCTCACTGTCAGAAAAGTGGCATCGCTACTCAACAAGCAAGCAAGCCTGGCCAAAGAATGGCCAGACTACAGGACACAATTACAGGCACATTTCAACATCTACAAAATAATAGGTATGGAGCACAAAGCTTCCTTTTTGCACACCATTACAACCAAAGTGTAGAAACTCTGTGTTAAACTGTGCACAGGAACTGTTCTCGAGAAAGTCTTGTATGATGATTTAGTGAAATTACTAGATGATTATTCTGACAAGTCAAATCCACGTAGCAGCTGCACACTTGAAATTTTTTCGTCTGAAGCAGCAGTGTGCTCAGACAGTCACACAGTCAACAGCAGACCTCAGAGGTCTCACCAGGCATTGCAAGTTTTAATGTTCACATGGAATTAACTGCATTGAAGTAATGTTACATGATGCCAACACACAGAATGTATCTGATGCACATATTCATGCTGCAATTCTAAAACTAGTGTAACCACCAGAATGTTGAATGTAAGCATGCAGACATGAATGCACTGTCCTGTACAGGTGCCAGATGTCAATTCGTGGGATGGCACTCCATGCCCGTTGCATTTGGTCGGTCAATAAAGAGATAGTTAATGCTGGTTGTGGGTTATGGAGTTGTCATCCAATAAAGTCCCGTATGTGCTCAATTGGAGATGTATCTGGCGATAGAACAGGCCAAGGCAACATGCAAACACCTTGCAAAGCACGTTGAGTTACAACAGCACACGAATGGCAGCAATGCTTTGGCACCCGGGGGCACCAGCCCCAGCAAACATAATGGATGTAAAGTGTGAAGCACAAAAAGCAATGTTCACACAGTCCTTAGCAGCCACGCGGGATTTTCAAGTATGCCCTAAGACCGCCAGGAGGTGCACAGAGAGCTAGGGACCACCGTGTACCTCGCCAGGCAACAGCAAGAGGTCGCTGGCCCCATCACAAAACCTGGAGAACAGCTATTTAAGGAAACACAAACCCAGGGATCACTGAAGACAATTCTCTTCGACAAGAGCTTGACGATTTATGCGCTGACTGCTTGCAGTTCCTCAATTAAGCTCTTGTCAAGATGCCATTGGTAACAACAGTGTAACACCGAGAAGTAAGCTTCTGCATTGGAAAACAGCTCTCTTTGAGTGTTGGTCATTTCAGTGTTTAGTTAACGCTTCAGGGCGTTAGGTGGAGCCAAATCCACAGAAGTGCATCTTGTTTGGAACTGCAGAAGAGGTGGAATTAATTTGTACTTACAAATTTTGACAACCAGAGCTGTTCTTATTCCAAAGGATGCAGCAGGTGAATGAGGCTTTTCTGGCACAAGTGCTTGCCTTAAAGACACCCTCTCCTGTTACTGTAGGGATTGGTGCTCAGCCTGCCGTCCAAGCACACCCAGGTGCATCAACACCACCGCCCTTTGACAAGTAAATCAAGCCTTGGGCCTGCTACACAGCTTGATTAGACCAGCATCTTGCAGAGTACAATGTCTGTGGCGATCAGCAGCAGCGTGCCTTATTGTTGGCCAATGCAGGATCCATGATCTACCAGCTGCTACAACAGTTACATTCCCAAGCAGAACCACACTTAGTGCAATATGATACTTCAATGCTCAGATACATATTGCTGCAGCTTGACAAAAGTTCTTTCGCTGTCAGAAGTTACATACCGAAACCCATAGGAAATGGATATCAAGACTCTAGAGTCTCTCCTGGGAATGCCAGTTTCAATGTGCCCATGAACAATGCAAGCTTCCTTATGCATCAGTTCTGGTCTGCGACATGATTTTAGTTTACATCCCTGATGGAGGTCCCCAGCAGGATCTCTTTAAGCTCAAAGATCCTTCACTCAACTCAAACCTTCTCAACATTTGGGCTTTTGAGCAATCTGTTAGAGCAGCAGCTTCTATCCAAGATCCAGCGCTGGCCTTTGCCTCCCATCCTGCCTTAGAAGCTCTGCAGCAGCGGTTGGTGTCCAAGTCTGATAAAGACCCTCCCAGGATGTGTCATTTCAAACAGTTAAGATCTTGTAAATAGTTTTTTGTTATCCATCCGTGACACCAATGCCATTTCTACAAGGCAAAGTGTACTGCCTGCAGTAAGTTTGGCCATGAAGCTGAAGTTTGTCACTCATCCAATCCATGTCCATGGATTGAGCACAGGGCGACCTCGAGGAGGATCCTTCCCAACCATATTTTCCAGAAGCTGCTGTCTATGAAGGTGGAGTTTGGAAAGCAAACCAGTCACCTTCCAGATTGACAATGGCTCGTGGCAGGATGCTTCTGGACCAGGTTCCACCATGGAGCTACGGTAACCCCAGCTAGGATTCTGGTTGTTACAGCTCCTGGGGCATCTAATCTGCTTGGCCTTGACTTACTCCACGTTTTGGGCATCGAGGTTCATGACACCTCTGAAGCAGTCACTCCCCCGAGCCTCTGCCCTAAACCACCCCAGACCCATAACCCGCTTTTACACACTGCAGTCTCAAATTTTTTTAAGGACTGTTGTGTCGAGTTCACTCTCCAGGATAAGCTTCAACAGGACTTGCAACGACTCCAAGAGGCAAGACAAGGGTATCTTCATCCCCACCACATGTAGCCACTGCACCTCCCCCATTGTGATTGTGGATAAACTGACGGGTGCTGTCTGCATTTGTGGTGACATCATGGCCACTGTGAATGACCAGTCCACAGTCATCGCATATCCCACTCATGAGCTTGAGGACATAGTTTCTCATCTTGTTGAGGGTACAGTATTCACCAAAATCGACCTTCAGGATGCTTATCTTCAACTCCAATTGGACAGTGACTCCCAAGAGATCACAGACATAAACACCCCTTTTGGATTAGTCTAATATAAGCAGCTTCCATTTGGCATATCCAGTGCCCCAGTGATCTTCCAGAGGTAATTAAAGCACTTATCAAAGGATCTTCCAGTGACAGTGAACTACCTCAATGACATGCACAGAACCTCAACACATACTTCTCCACATTCACAGCAGCGAACCTGCATAGTAATGTTGATAAATGTTCTTTTTTCCTCTGCCAGGTCGATTATTTAGGACACACCTTCAGCGCATCAGGCATACAGCCTATGCTGCAGCACGTATCTGCCAGCCAACAACTGCCAGCCCCCACAGATGCATCCCAGCTCAAGTCTGTCTTATGTCAGCTGAACTACTATCGTTCATTCCACAGGCTGCAGCTATTGTGGAAAATAGTTCATATAAAGCCTGTTTGGTAACAGAAATCCTATCTGAATAACATATTCTTAAATATACAATGACCACTAGACTTTTCTAAATTGAACTATGGTAATTTTTGAACCACGACAATAAATATAAACATAAACAGGAACTTGAACATAAAATACTTAGAACTCACAATCAGTAAACGAAATAGTAAACATGATTTTTAACATTTATAGGAAACCAGCAGCTTGTGACATCATAATAAATGCTAATCCATACCATCCTGCAAGATATGGGTTTCTTCTGTGCTACGATTCACAGGGTCTTGGAAGTTCCTACTCACTTGGTAAATGTAAACAAAGAACTAGCAATCTTCAAACAAATTGCCATTGCCAGCAGTTACAGCGGAGACACAGTTAAAACAGTTTATATGATATTAAAGAAAAGACAATCACAGGTAGAAGCCACCACCCAAACACAAAACAAAAATGCAACTAAAATGAAATGTGTCAAAATAACATATAGAGGGAAAATTTATGATAAAATCAAGAACAGGTTTCAAAAATCTAATGCCAACTTAGGTTTTAGAACATATAATACTTTGACATTATAATTGCACCATCACATAGATTGAATAAGGAGATATGTTTACATTGGTTTGGAGGTATACAATTAGGAGTAAGGTGACTGTAACAAATTTTACATAGGGCAGACCAGATGATCATTTCCTGCTAGATTCAGTGAGCACACTAATACACAAAATAAAATGAGCGCACTAATAAACAAAATAAAACTGCTTCCAGAACACACATGAAAAATATGAAGCATTATGAAAAATAAAATAATACACATTCAACAAAATGTGAAAATGCTACATAAAGTATCAAGGAAAGGAAACTGGACCTAAAGGAAAATTTACAGGTATACACCGGGAATAGCAGTACTTCTCATAAAGTATTAAATGGTCAACTAGAAGTTAATAAAAAAAATTTAATTGTTTTCATGACATTTTATAATTTAATTTCACTGTGCCTGTTATCATTCTTCATATCACAATTCATAGTTACTATTTATTTAACAATTAGTGTGCCATCTACTTGGGGGAGCTTTATTATGTCTTGGCTTAACACAGACTACACCTTAACTTACCCAGCCTTCGAGCATCAAGTGTTGGCATTTTTACATGTATAATTTGAATTTGATCTGATGTTAACTGTTAGTCGTAAGTGAATCTTGTCACTAAATTTGTCGTGTTTATGTTTTGTACATGGTCATTTAACCTGTTCTCTATGCGGTCATCACAATTTCTCACATCTGAGCTCATCCAGGTTTTGAGCACTGAATTGTCATTTCTGTTTTAAATTAAAAATCCGGAATTTCACCTTAGTTGTTAACCTAATGTTTTTTCCTTTACCATTAAAACGAGTACACATATCTGACATACAGTTATCAAGGGTTGTTTCAACATAGTTCCAAACCTGAGCTCACTTAGACCTCGAGCACAAAATGGGCAGTTTATATTAATAATTAGAATTCTGTCTTATGTCAGTGTCCACTGTAGCCATAAGCTCAGTTAGAGCACAAGCACCAAACTTTCAGCATAATCAGGATTATCTCTCATGTTAGTTGTGAACCTTAAGCAGTATGTCTCTCATGTTTAACTAATAATCAGACTTGTGTATCACATTAGCTGTGAACCATAAGTAGTATGTCTAAAAGTTCTCTCCACCTGGCTCACTACCAACTTAACTGAGCTGTACTCTGTGTGATCTGAATACATTTCATAATTAGGCTTTCCCAGACTTCAAAAATCTAATTTTTGTATATTTTATAGCAATAATTTTATTCAGTTTCACTTTAATCGCTAACCATAGTATTGTTCTACTTTCTTTATTCCATGAACATGAGAACCTATGAAGTTATGTACTGTTACGAAGTTGTATTCAAGTAGTTCCGAAGATTGTTTCTTGCTGTTATGATGGATATATGTTACCACCATGACCTTGACCCCTGGTTATGTTTTGTATGATTTCCTGTAATAACATGACAGTGTTTAAGATGGCATGGTTTAGCTCCTGTTTCCTGTCCATATATTTTTGTGACATTTTATATTAACCCAGAAAACAGCTGTACAAACCTAGAACGAAGTTCTTGCCCACATACTACGAGATCTAGATGACCCAGACCTCGGGTTATATATATTACTCTATACAAATTATTTAATTGGATAGATAAAAAATCTACTCACCAATCAATAACTGATTGTTTTTAATGTTACTCTATACAAAGCATTGGGTAGCACTATTTTTTCATTCTTATAACTTTTGTATTCATGTCACCCTTGTATTACATATTTTTAACACAAATCATTGAAAGGCTTGTTGTGTTCATATTATTATCCACATTAGTAGTCTACACCTTACCCTTACTTCAATCATCCTATGACCTAGACCTTATACATTACACTTGATTTTTTTAACATGTAAACTTGTTTTGTAAATTGGCTTTCTCTACATTTTTATGTTACACATAATGTTTTATTATTGACTTGGTCTTTTTTACATTTTAATCAACTTTATGCTTATAATGTAAGCAACATTGACAAATTTTACATCAATTTCATAAAGTGCAATTACTTATATTTTTACCCCTTGATGCTGGCATGTCTTTTCAAACGTAATGAAAATGTAAATTATTTTCAGTACATACACTATGTGATCACAAGTATCCAGACACCTGAAACTTCCTGGCTGATTAAAACTGTGTGCCCGACCGAGACTCGAACTCGGGACCTTTGCCTTTCGCGGGCAAGTGCTCTACCAACTGAGCTACCGAAGCACGTCTCACGTCCGGTACTCACAGCTTTACTTCTGCCAGTACCTCGTCTCCTACCTTCCAAAGTTTGGAAGGTAGGAGACGAGGTACTGGCAGAAGTAAAGCTGTGAGTACCGGACGTGAGACGTGCTTCGGTAGCTCAGTTGGTAGAGCACTTGCCCGCGAAAGGCAACGGTCCCGAGTTCGAGTCTCGGTCGGGCACACAGTTTTAATCTGCCAGGAAATTTCATATAAGCGCACACTCCGCTGCAGAGTGGAAATCTCATTCTGGAAACATCCCCCAGGCTGTGGCTAAGCCATGTCTCCGCAATATCCTTTCTTTCAGGAGTGCTATTCTGCCGGGTTCGCAGGAGAGCTTCTGTAAAGCTTGGAAGGTAGGAGACGAGGTACTGGCAGAAGTAAAGCTGTGAGTACCGGGCGTGAGTCGTGCTTCGGTAGCTCAGTTGGTAGAGCACTTGCCCGCGAAAGGCAAAGGTCCCGAGTTCGAGTCTCGGTCGGGCACACAGTTTTAATCTGCCAGGAAGTTTCATATCAGCGCACACTCCGCTGCAGAGTGAAAATCTCAATCCAGACACCTGGTTGAAAATGACTTACAAGTTTGTGGCGCCCTCCATGGATAATGCTGGAATTCAACATGGTGCTGGCCCACCCTTAGCCTTGATGATAGCTCCCACTCTTGCAGGCATACGTTCAATCAGGTGCTGGAAGGTTTCTTGAGGAATGGCAGCCCATTCTTCATTGAGTGCTGCATTGAGAAGAGGTACTGATGTCGGACAATGAGGCTTGGCACCAAGTCCACGTTCCAAAACATCCCAAAGGTGTTCTATAGGATTCAGGTCAGGACTGTGCAGGCCAGTCCATTACAGGGATGTTATTGTCATGTAACCATTCCGCCACAGGGCATGCATTATGAACAGATGCAATCGCCATCCCAGAATTACTCTTCAACAGTGGGAAGCAAGAAGGTGCTTAAAACATCAATATAGGCCGATGCTGTGATAGTGCCATTCAAAACAACAAGGGATACAAGCCCTCTCCATGAAAAACATGACCACACCATAACACCACTGCCTCCAAATTTTACTGTTGGCACTACACATGCTGGCAGATGATGTTCACTGGGCATTCGCCATACCCACGCCCTGCTATTGGATCGCCGCATTGTGTACCTTGATTCGTCACTCCACACAACATTTTTCCACTGTTCAGTTGTCTAAAGTTCATGCTCCTTACACCAAGCGAGGCATCACGTTTACCAGCGTGATGTGTGGCTTATGAGCAGCCGCTTGACAATGAAATCCAAGTTTTCTTAGGTCCCGCCTAACTGTCATAGTACTTGCAGTGGATCCTGATGCAGTTTGGAATTCCTGTGGGATGGTCTTGATGGATGTCTGCCTATTATACAGGGTTATTACAAATGATTGAAGCGATTTCACAGCTCTACAATAACTTTATTATTTGAGATATTTTCAAAATGCTTTGCACACACGTACAAAAACTCAAAAAGTTTTTTTAGGCATTCACAAATGTTCGATATGTGCCCCTTTAGTGATTCGGCAGACATCAAGCCGATAATCAAGTTCCTCCCACACTCGGCGCAGCATGTCCCCATCAATGAGTTTGAAAGCATCGTTGATGCGAGCTCGCAGTTCTGGCACGTTTCTTGGTAGAGGAGGTTTAAACACTGAATCTTTCACGTAACCCCACAGAAAGAAATCACATGGGGTTAAGTCGGGAGAGCGTGGAGGCCATGACATGAATTGCTGATCATGATCTCCACCACGACCGATCCATCGGTTTTCCAATCTCCTGTTTAAGAAATGCCGAACATCATGATGGAAGTGCGGTGGAGCACCATCCTGTTGAAAGATGAAGTCGGCGCTGTCGGTCTCCAGTTGTGGCATGAGCCAATTTTCCGCGGGCTACGCGTGAAACTTGCCTGCATGCGTTCAACTGTTTCTTCGCTCACTGCAGGCCGACCCGTTGATTTCCCCTTACAGAGGCATCCAGAAGCTTTAAACTGCGCATACCATCGCCGAATGGAGTTAGCAGTTGGTGGATCTTTGTTGAACTTCGTCCTGAAGTGTCGTTGCACTGTTATGACTGACTGATGTGAGTGCATTTCAAGCACGACATACGTTTCTCGGCTCCTGTTGCCATTTTGTCTCACTGCGCTCTCGAGCGCTCTGATGGCAGAAACCTGAAGTGTGGCTTCAGCCGAACAAAACTTTATGAGTTTTTCTACGTATATGTAGTGTGCCGTGACCATTTGTCAATGAATGGAGCTACAGTGAATTTATGAAATCGCTTCAATCATTTGTAATAGCCCTGTACATTACATCCCTCCTCAGCTGCTGGCGGTCTCTGTCAGTCAACAGACAAGGTCAGCCTATACGCTTTTGTGCTGTTATGTGTCCCTTCATGTTTCCACTCCAATATCACATGGAAACAGTGGACCTAGGGATGTTTAGAAGTGTGGAAATCTCGTGTACACATGAATGACACAAGTGACACCCATCACCAGACCACAATCAAAGTCCGTGAGTTCCGCTGAGTGCCCTATTCTGCTCTCTCGCGATGTGTAATGACTACTGAGATCGCTGATATGGAGTACCTGGCAGTTGGTGGCAGCACAATGCACCTAATATGAAAAATATATGTTTTTGGGGGTGTCCGGTTGTTTTTGATCACATAGTGTATTTTCTTATCAGTATGATCGGAAAAAATTACTGCATGCTCTAGAATGTTGCAGTAATTTTGGAAGCTTGTTGCTAACATAAACAAATTGGTTTACTTTGTATATAACATAACATCACTCCTACACTAAATGTTATAATGTATGAGACTGTCTATACCTGGTGCTACTCTGCTGTATTATATAATTCTTGTGATAACTTCCCGGCAGTACGGAGCCTGTTATCAACATATACACGTCTTTCAGCAGTGGATGTGCTCCAACTGATGTATTTGACATCTCTGTGCTTTGGCGATACAGTTATGGCTTTTATTTTAGTGTACTTAGTGTTACACAGGAGTAAATTTTCTGTGAGGTAAACATTATTTTAGCCTATAACGGTGGGGACACCACAAATTTTTTAAGCATTTTCTTTCAGGTAATATTTTGAATTTCAAAGTTTACATCCATATTTTCAATGGCTACTGGCAATGTGTCACAAGTAGCAGATTTATAATTCATGTATCCGATAGAGCTGACAGTTTTTTGAAATCACATATGATAACTATAAACCTTGTAACATATTTGTAACACTTGCAGATCTGAAAATGGTACTATAGCTTTGCTGAAACTAGTAATCAGAATATGTATCAACTGTGATCTGGGCAATGAAACTTCTATTTTGGAAGTTTTTCTTGGATAACTATTTACGAGACAAATTCAGCAATAGCTATATATATATATAGTGCAACAATAAAATCAATGAGTCACAGTTGGAATCAGCCAACTTGCACAAATACCTGGATGTAACACACTGTAGGGATATGAAATGGAATGATCACATAGGCTCCTTCATGGGTAAACCAGATGGTGGACTTTGTTTTTGGTAGCATGGGATGATGATGATGATGATGATGATGATTAGTGTTTTAGGGCTCACAACAACGAGGTTATCAGCGCATGTTCCCAAAATAAATGTTGACGAGTGCAGCCAAGATCGTTTAAACAAGAATCAATTCAGAGACGATCTTTGTGAGAATTGTAAATGCTCAAATTTCAAGATTGGACACAGCACATCAAAACAGGTAGATAACTAAAAATAAAATATCACTGCAAAACAGGTAAAAATAATTAACTGTGGCTGGGTGACCACTTACAAATAATGGGTGACCAAACCACTTTACAACACATTAAGATCTCAATCCCAATATTTTGGGAAGAAGTCCAGACATCACACAAAAACGTAAAACTCTAGCCACACTCGCCTCATTATTAGTTAAAATAGAGGGCAGGTCTTTTGGGAAACTTAAATCTTCCCTCAAACCCCCATATAAAACACACTCAGTTAAAATATGTCGTATCGACAGCGGTGTCCCACATGTCTGACACGTTGGTGGCTCCTCACGACATAACAGAAAACCATATCTCAATGGACAATGTCCTTTTCGAAGCCACGTAAGGGCTACTTCCTCAGCTCGTCGTGGTCGGAAGGAGGTAAGCCACGGTCGGACAGAATCCTTCACCGCTCGCAACTTATTATCCCTCACTTCTAGCCACTGAGCCTCCCACCAACGCATGACCTTCCGAGTCATGAATGGTGTTACTGGCTGCAGGGGGACGGAAGAGCAAGCAGGAGGTGGGATGGAGCAAGCCTCCTTGGCAAGTTCATTTCCAGGAATTCCTATGTGCCCTGGAACCCAGCAGAAAATTACATCCTTACCCTGCTTTTGCAAGAGCAGGAGTACGTCCTGAACTTCTTGCACCATCCGATCTGCTGGGTACATCTGTTCAAGAGCATGTAGAGCACTTTGGGAATCTGAGCAGATGATGAATTTCTTGCCATGATGTCATCGCATATGCTCTATTGCTTTCAGAATGGCAAACAGTTCTGCATGGAAAACTGAGAACTGCTCTGGGAGCCCTATCCTACAGACAGTATCGGGAAAAACAGCAGAGTACCCCATAAAACCCCCTGTTTAGACCCATCCATGTAAACAGTAATAAAATCTGAATGGTGGTCTAAAATCTCAGTAAATTTAATTTTAAAAAGGTGCTCCGGGGTACAATACTTCTTGTAAGTAGCCAGATCAAGAAGTAATCTCGGCCGTTGTAGTATCCAGGGAGATCCCCTACTCCATCTCCGGTTGAGGACCTGAACGCCCTCCAGGTGTACTGACTCGAGACTCTCCTTTGCACAGATGCCAAACGGATTTGTTTTCTTCGAACGGTGGCGGAAGAGACGTTCCAGTGCCGGCTGTGAAAAGATGTTGGATGCCAACGAAATAGGAGTGGACTTGGCCCTGTATGCTTGCCATACCACGAGGAGAAGACGCCGAATGGACAGCGGAGGCTCTCCAGCCTTGACACATAGACTAGCAACTGGACTCGTGCGATAAGCCCCCGCTGAAAACCTAATAGCCTCATGGTGAATCACATCCAACATTTTGAGGTACAAAGGTCTTGCAGATCCATAAGCTTGACATCCGTATTCAAGTCGAGGTCACACAAAGACCTTATAAAGTTGGAACAGACGTGCCCTGTCAGCACCCCAGGACCTAAGACTGACACATTTAAGGATGTTTAAAGCCTTGAAACAGTGGACTTTTAGATCCTTTAGGTGTGGCAACCACGTGAGCTTCTCATCAAAAATAAGCCCAAGATATTTTACTTTTTCCTTAAAGGTGAGAACAGTGTCTCCTAGTTTTAAAACAGGGAGATTAAAAAGAGAACGTGAACAGTTAAAATCTACACAAACAGTCTTCTCCAAAGAGAATTTAAAACCTGTGGTCTTAGACCATTCCTCCAATCGCAGGATCGTCAGCTGTAATTGGCGTTTAGCAGTTGTAAGGGAGGAAGACGCACAGAAAATGGAGAAATCGTCCACAAACAAGGAGCACTGTACGGGCCGTCGTACTGTGGACACAATACTATTGATTGCAATTGCTGTCACACCGAGGACACTTCCTTGAGGGACACCGTTCTCCTGCTTAAAATGGTCAGACAGGACATTCCCAACCTTATACCTAAAATACCTGTCCGACAGAAAGGATCTGATGACTGTGGGTAAATGCCCACGGAAACCCCACTCATAAAGCTGCCGCAAAATGTTATGCCTCCAGGTAGTATCATATGCTTTTTCCAGGTCGAAAAAACCCTGATACGGTGTTGCTTAAATGGGAAAGCACCTTGTATCACTGTTTTGAGTAGGATCAGATTATCTAGGGTGGAATGATACCTCCTTAACCCACACTGGTAACGGGTAAGTAAGGATCTGGATTCGAGAACCCACACCAGGCGCCTATTGACCATACACTCAAATGTCTTTCCTACGCAGCTCGTGAGACTAATGCTACGACAACTACTGGGATTGGTCCGATCCTTCCCTGGTTTTAAAAGTGGAATTAAAATCGATTCTTTCCACGAACTAGGAAGTCACCTGTCTTCCAAATTTCATTAAAAAGTTGGAGGAGGTCTTCCTTTGACCGCAGATCCAACTGCTGCAGCATGCTATATGATATCAGGTCTTGACCAGGTGCAGTATCACGAGATACTGACAGTGCAGAGTCCAACTCCCACAAAGAGAAAGGCTTGTTGTATTCCTCAGTGTTGTTTGAACTGAAATCAAAACCAGCCCACTCCAGTGTACCCCGATAGCGATGAAATTCTGGGTCCTGGCTAGAATCGGCCGTAATAGTTTGAAATGATTCTGCCATTGCCCGGGCAATGTCCCTTGGAGATGTTAGGAGACACCCCTGCTCACGTATAGCTGCTATTGGCGGTCAATAGTGTTGCCTTGAGATACTCCTAATGGCTTCCCATACTTTGCTTGAAGATGTGGACCTGTTGGAGTTCAGGAACTCTCGCCAAGACCTCCGTTTACTCTCTCTAATGATTCTCCTCGCCCGCGCCCGTGCTATTCAGGAAGTTGCAAGATTCGCATTGGTAGGGCACCGATGGAATCTTCTCAAAGCCACCCTTCTGTCTCTGATTGTGGTATGACAGTCGTCATTCCACCGAGGGACAGGCTGCCTCACAGGTGTTCCCTTTGACTTTGGTATGGATACATCAGTGGCATGGTGCATCACTGCCGTAATGTGATCCACCCAATCCTGGATGCCTTCACACTGTTCAAAAACAGCCAACTGCCTGTAGAGTGTCCAGTTTCCCTTCCTGGAGAACCATTTCAGCAGCTTTTCGACACGGCCCGTTTCAACTGGCAGATGGAGCCAGATAGGATAATGGTCACTGACATGAAGGTCATCGTCTACTACCCACTGAGCAATGTCCGCAAGCACAGGCGAACAGAGAGGTCTATGGCAGAGGACGAACCTGAAGCGGTGTTAAAATGCGTGGCCTGACCCGTATTCAGCAGTATGGTGTCAGAATTCCTGATCAACTGCTCAATCATCTGGCCTCTGGGGCAGGTTTTGTTAGAACCCCATAAAGCATTATGAGCATTAAAATCTTCCAAAATGAGAAAGGGACGGGGTAGGTGATCAATGAGCTGTGCGAGGGGTTCACTGTCAATGAGCTCATCAGGTGGTAAATACAAGGAGCACACTGTGACATTAACATGGGCCAGGATCTGAGATGCAACCGCTAGTAGCGTTGTGGTTAAGGGCACAGATGAGGAGTGGAATGTGTCCTTAACGAACACTGCCACCCCACCCTGCGCTCTATTACCAGTCAAGTCGTCTTTCCTGTAAATGTGATATCCTGTAAGTACAGGCATGTCATTCTCCTTAAAATGGCTCTCTTGCAAAGAGATGCAAAAGGGGTTTTCCTGTACTAACAGCCGCAATTCTTCAAAGTGAGTTCTGACTCCATTCAGATTCCACTGAAGTATGGGAGCTATATCAGCAGTTCGGTTTAGATTTCCCCCTGTCTTTGAGCTACGCTGGTGAGACACTTGTGGAGTGAGTGGCAGCAGAGGGGCTGCCAGGTTCTGGTGAAGAGGTATCAAACTCCATGATGATTTCCTCCTCATCAGTCAGGGATGCTATGAGGACATCCGATGGTGCCTTTGGGAAGTGCAATCAGTCTACAAAGGACACTGCTTTGTTAGTTAGTTGGATGTGTGTTCCACTGATCAATCACACAGTACGTTAGCCGTTATGATGTGGAACGTGTCAAATCACATGTGCAATCCAGTATAGAATATCCATGAAGTGTGTGGGACCTGAACCAAATAGGACGACTAACAGCGGATACTGAACATATACAGAGAAGGGCAGCATAAATAGTCACATGTTTGTTTAAAGTGTGGGAGTATGTCACAGAGGTACTGAAGATAGACGTAAACTATCCGGAGAAAGTCTACTAACGAAGTTTCAAGAATTGGCTTTAAATGATGACTCGAGACAGGAATATACTACAGCCCTCTATGTATTGCTTACATAAGGATCATGGAGAAAACATTAGAATGACCACAGCATGCACACAGGCATTTAAACTGTCACTATTCCCGCACCCTAATAACTAGTACAACATAATGTATCTCCTGCCATGCACTTCACGGTGGCTTGCAGAGTGTAGATATAGAGGTAGAAGAGTTTGACAGATATCAAATTTATTAGTTTCTCACATTTTTTATTAAGATGATATCTGGACTGGACTTCCAGAATTTGCATGAATTTTTTAACTGTCAATAGGGATCATGGTCAGAAATATATTTTAAAAAATTACTAAATATGCTTTAATTCATAAACGGACTGAACATGATTGGTTGCAGTTGGTCAAATAGCACACATATTTTCTATCAAGAGCAGGAGGCCATGCAGTATGACACAAGTCTTCTGTCTTCAGCAAAATACAAATGCACATAATGCGTGCCTTTATTTCTTCTCCACGAACTTCAGGAAAGGTTCAGATCAGATTTTTTTGACCTCACAAGAAATTATATGTTTAGAGAGGTACTTACTTCCAGTACACACACATGTTTGATGGAGAGCGAGATCACTTCTGTAGGAAACAGTTCATCTACTGCCATTGAGTTGAGCGGGAAATTACAACTTCTCACAATGTGCCCACACAGTTCAAGGTCAAATATAGTGGTGCAGTGATGTGATACACTACGCTAAGATAGGTATATCTCTGGTAACAGAAACAGCTTCGCATCTTTTGTATTAAACACACTGTCTACACATATATGAAGTCTTCATGGGTTGTCAGCCGAGTAGCATCGTCATCTCATAGCACTTCGCAGCACTTCACCTGAAGATGATGGAGACGCATTCCATCGAAACGTTTCTATGAGACGACGACGCTACTCGGCTGACAACCCGTGAAGACTTCATATATGAAATTTGCTGAGAAAGCCTGCACTCACACACAACACGGTCTACACACTTCACATCACACTACCACAGCAATTTTAGGACGTTACAAAATATTTATCATACATCCAAAATAAAAATGCATCAAAGGGAATACATGTGAGGAACCCAATAACTGCTGCTCAAGAAGCAACCACCCTTTAAAGAAATTAAAAAGCATGTTACTATACCTGAATTAAATAACAATTTACTAGATTCAGTAAATGGAACTCTCTGTGTAAGACATTATATGCCAAAATTGCTAGAAAAATTAAACAAAAGCTAAGACAAAACACATTCAGAGTTGCATTATCACTTAAATACTTGTCTCGCTTAGTTAAGAGTCAGAAGAAAATGCAATTATATTTTACAAAATTTCACTCCTTACTGTCTTAACCTCATAATTTTCTCAGGTAATGCAACAAGTGCCAATAAACTACCCACAGTCACAACTGAGTGTGTGGAAGGATGTATGTACACTAGAAAAAATGTGGTAGTTCTAAAGATATTCAAGTCTCTGTTTCGTTACATGTGTGTATTTGTTACGCATCAGTCAAATAGATGAGGGGTTTCCTTTTCATCATTTCGTTTCTTTTTTTAAAATGTGAGGGTCACATTCCATGTCAAGTCGCCCAGGCCTTGACACCAACCATGTCAGATTTTGATGAAACTTGGTACAATTACTTCTTTTATCATCCTGAAAGCACTTGTAAAATTTTTTGCTCTATCTCTTATAGTTTTTTTTATATAAATTTTTAAAGTTTTTAGATTTGGCATTGTTTCAGCAGTTGTAAATCATAACTTAAACGTGTCCTCACAATTAAAAAAAAATTTTATATTAAAAAATACTCAAGATATTAGTATGAAATTTTGGAATAAGTCTGTTAAATCTAAATGTTAAAAAAAATTACCATAAAGATATATTTAAATCTTCCAAATGAAAAAAAAATTTACAAGGGGTGTTCCCCCCCCCTTACGGATGTTTAGTTTTACAAAAACTGCAATATCTAGAGTCTCAGACCTGATAGAAAGCTCAAATTTGTTTTAAAATACTCTTAATTGTATAGGCTATTAGACAGAAGAAAAATTATGTTGGCTTTTTAACCTGTTTAATAGTTATCTAATTTTTAAAATAATATTAATTATATTTTAAAAATAAAAAGTACCAAGTGACTTAGACACCGAAAATAAGTTTTTGTCTTCTTGGAGTAACAATGTACACTTGGATTTTGTTTTGTTACTCCTGTGTTTTGAAGTAAAAAATTATTACAGTGTTAAATAGTGCTTGGATAGTATTTTATTAAGTTTATTTGAACTTTCAGTAAGTACTGTTACTTAAGTTTACAGAGATTCTTTTCCAATATCCTATAAAAGTAACCAGAACAGTAATCAGACCAAAAGTGAAATCAGTATGTCAGATATTCAAACCTGTAGCGTAGGGTTATTTAAAAAATCTGACTGTTTCCAAGCAACCTACACACCTTCAAAAAAGTTACAACCGGTATCTGAATTGAGTGAGGAAGAATAAGATTTGATCCACTTACGATCTGGAATTAATCTGTGTGAATTTAAGAATATATGTTCACACCACAGCTACTACTTTTTAAATGTTTTTGAAAAGTATCAAACACCATGTGTAGACCCACTAAAAAACACAAAAAGCCCATCAAAAAATCGTTGAGAAGTGTAGGCTTGGCTCTTTCTAAACAATTACTGACAAAAAATATTAGCATAAAACCTGGACAAAAGCTTTGCTCAACATGCCGTAACCTTTGTGAGGAAAAATTAAGAGTTGAAGTCAATGAAAGTGAAACAGATGATGAAGTCATGGTTGAATTAGAATCATTGGAATCCAGAAATTAATCCCTCGTACAAACAAATATTGCTCTTGATAATTTAGGTTTAACACCGATAAAGCTTCATGGCTTGTCAGAACAAAGTAAAGGGTCTTATTTTAAAAGGAAGGTTAGCAGTATTGAAAAGACTGCAAAAAAGGCAGTTTCAAAAGCATTAAAATATGATGCACCAAGTTCTGATGATGACAAAGAAGATACAAACAAGTATGGTTGAGAAAGCAAAGGATTTTGATGTAATGATTTCTCTTATGAAAGAGAAGATTTCATCTGTTGGGAGGTCTAGAAAAATCCCGATTCTGACCTTGGCTCCAGATTCTTGGAGTCGAAATAAAGTGATGAAAGAATTTAATGTAAGTGAGTACATGGTGCGACAAGCTAGAAAGCTAAAATCTGAAAAGGGTATTTTGGAAATTCCTGGTCCAAAAAAAGGTAAAACTCTTTCTGAAAATACAGTAAGACTTGTAACAGATTTTTATGAAAAGGATGAAAGTTCCAGAGTGCTAACTGGAACAAAAGACAAAGTAAATGTTCAAAAAAATGTGTACACGCAAAAAAGACTCATTTTGTGTAACTTGAGAGAACTCTATTATTCTTTCAAATGGGAGAATCCTGAGGTAGAAGTAGGATTTTCAAAATTTTGTTTCTTGAGACCTAAATGGTGTATCCTTGCTGGTGCTGCAGGCACACACACTGTATGTGTATGCAGTATCCACCAGAATGTTAAACTATTACTGGATGCTGTGAAAATTGAAGAATCTTATAAAGACCTAATTAAGATGCTTGTGTGCAACACGGAAAACCAAAACTGCATGCTACATCATTGCGACAGCTGTCCTGCAATTACTGCACTAACTGAGTACTTAACTGAAAAACTAAGTGAACATTATGATTTAGAAGAAGAAATTGTAATCAGTCAGTAGGTTAACACAGACAGGGCAGAAATGATCAAACAGTGTATCAGTGTTGAAGACTACATTTCTTTATTGGTTAGGTCATTGGAAAAGCTCACCCTGCACTTGTTTATAGCAAAATCCCAATCAGCAGCCTTTAAAAGATTGAAAGAAGACCCACTACCCAAAACAGCAATTATTGTGATGGATTTCAGTGAAAATTATTCCTTTGTTATAAAAAATGAGATCCAAAGTTACCACTGGAATAGAGGTTGTTGTACTCTACACCCAGTTGGAGTTTTTCTAAGAAATGAGGAAAACAATGTTTTTGCTTCCAACCACTGTTTTATTAGTGATGACCAAGAACATGACACTGGTTTTGTTAACTTTGTACAAAAAGAAATTACAAAGTGGCTGTCCTTACATCATACTGACATTGACTCAGTTCACTACTTTACAGATGGTTGTGCTGAGCAGTACAAAAATAGAAACAGTTTTAAAAAATTGACTGAACACTTAAGAGACTTTAATTTGAAGGCCCAACACTCTTTTTTTTGGAACAAGTCATGGGAAGTCAAGTTGTGATGGCCTAGGAGGAACTATTAAAAGAATTTCAAGGAACGCCAGTCTATAGCTTTCAGACGAAGAACAAATAATGACAGCAATCGATGTGTACAAGTTTTGTGAAAAAATATTGAAAACATTCATTTCCTCTTTATTGACAAAAAAGAAGCTGATTTGCTACGGTTAAAACTAGAAAAACGTTTTTCAGCAACCCGAACCATTCCTGGAACAAGAAGTTTTCATAACTTCAAACCACTTCCAACAAACAACCTTGAAATTAGAAGGACTACAGATAGTGTAAAACCCTCCTTAGTCTTTTCTTTCCATTCTTCTTCTGATTGGGTTCGTGTTGAACCATCCATAAATAGCTATGTGGCTGCAAATTATTATGGTAACTGGTACTTTGGACTGGTAAAAACAATATTCAATTATGAAGAAGATGCAGAAATTCTATTTCTACATCCTTCAGGACCAGCTGCATCATTTTACTGGCCTGAAAGAGAAGATTCTTGCATAGTGCCTTTGGAGCACATACTCTGTGTAGTAGACGCACCTCAATCAAGTGGCACTGGACGACTGTATTACTTCAAAAAAGACTGTATCAAAAGAACTGAAAGCTCTTGGATGAAGTGGAAAAACAGTTTGAATCAGCATTAATGTTTATTAAAAAGACAAAATTACTCCAAAAATTCAATGTTTCAAGCAATCAGTTGGGTTATACATAAGTGTCGTAAGTACACAATCTTTGTACATAATTCTAATGTAATCTACTATAATTAATAAACATGTTAAAAAGCCATCATTATTTTTATTTTATCAAGTAGCCTATATATTTAAGAGTAAATTAAAACAAATTTGAGCATTCTATCAGGTCTGAGACTCTAGATATTGCAATTCTTATAAAACAAAACATCCGTTAAAAAAAAATACATACGTATTTTTTTTTCATAGAAAATATTAATATATTTTAATAGTATCATTTTTATCTTAAATATGTATAATAAATAAACTTGCTGCAAAAATTCATGATGTTATCTAAAAGAGTTTTTAAGATAAGCAATTTTAAAGTTTTGAATACAAATTAAATTTACCATTTCCGAAGGTTCGGAAAACGCAAAACATAAAATCTTTAAAAATGTATTAAAAAAAACTATAAGAGATACAGCAAAAAAAATTTGCAGGTGTTGTCAGGGTGGTATTAGAACCATTTGAGCCAAATTTCATGAAAATCTAAGGAGGTGGGTGTAAAATTTATTTTTTATTGGGTGATTTGATGTGGAATGACCCATGAGTGAACAACAGAAGGCTTGTGGCATCCCTTTCAAGAGTTATTCTGTTCAGAAGTTATGTTTTCTAAGTCCAACTGTGACAGAGAATCTTTAGAGATGTATGAGACAAGTGCAAACACACTACTGGCCATTAAAATTGCTACACCACGAAGATGACGTGCTACAGACACGAAATTTAACCAACAGGAAGAAGATACTGTGATATGCAAATGATTAACTTTTCAGGACATGAGGAAAGTTTCCAACCGATTGCTCATACACAAACAGCAGTTGACCGACGTTGCCAACTGAAACGTTGTTGTGATGCCTCGTGTAAGGAGGAGAAATGCGTACCATCACGTTTCCGACTTTGATAAAGGTCAAATTGTAGCCTATCGCGATTGCAGTTTATCGTATCGCGACATTGCTGCTCGCGTTGGTCGAGATCCAATGACTGTTAGCAGAATATGGAATCGATGGGTTCAGGAGGGTAATATGGAATTTTGTGCTGGATCCCAACGGCCTCGTATCACTAGCAGTCAAGATGACACGCATCTTATCCGCATGGCTGTAATGGTTTGTGCAGCCACATCTCGATCCCCGAGTCAAAAGATGGGGACATTTGCAAGACAACAACCATCTGCAGGAACAGTTTGACGACGTTTGCAGCAGCATGGACTATCAGCTCGGAGACCATGGCTGCGGTTACCCTTGATGCTGCATCACAGACAGGAGCGCCTGCGATGGTGTACTCAACGACGAACCCGGTTGCACAAATGGCAAAATGTCATTTTTTTGGATGAATCCAGGTTCTGTTTACAGCATCATGATGGCCGCATCCATGTTTGGCGACATCGCGGTGAACGCACACTGGAAGCGTGTATTCGTCATCGCCATACTGGCGTATCACCTGGCGTGATGGTGTGGGGTGCCATTGGTTATACGTCTCAGTCACCTCTTGTTCGCATTGATGTCACTTTGAACAGTGGACGTTACATTTCAGATGCGTTACCACCCGCGGATCTACCCTTCATTTGATCCCTACGAAACCCTACATTTCAGCAGGATAATGCACGACCACATGTTGCAGGTCCTGCACGGGCCTTTCTGGATACAGAAAAAGTTCGACTGCTGCCCTGGCCAGCACATTCTCCAGATCTCTCACCAATTGAAAACGTCTGGTCAATGGTGGCCGAGCAACTGGCTCGTCATAATAAGCCAGTCACTACTCTTGATGAACTGTGGTATCGTGTTGAAGCTGCATGGGCAGCTGTATCTGTACACGCCATCCAAGCTCTGTTTGACTCAATGCCCAGGTGTATCAAGGCTGTTATTACGGCCAGAGGTGGTTTGTTCTGGGTACTGATTTCTCAGGATCTATGCCCCAAATTGCGTGAAAATGTAATCACATGTCAGTTCCAGTATGACTTTTTTTCCAATGAATACCAGATTATCATCTGCATTTCTTCTTCATGTAGCAATTTTAATGGCCAGTAGTGTACATTTTACCATCAAGGTGCAGCTATGTTGAACTACCACAACTGTGTACATAAATAATGAATCATAATTAAAGATTGGTGATACATGTTGTTTATCAAAGTCATAGGTCCTCTACCATGAAACCTACTACAATTTACGGTATTACATAATTAACAAAAATGCCACACCTTCCACAACAAATATGCTGTTAATATAACTGTGGGACTCAACTGTTGGTCATCAACTACTGCATAATTGTGCAATTACGCCATGTATTAAATATGAAAATAACTTATTATGTACTACATTGGTGATAATTCCATGATGAAATCAAACAAAAATGGGGAAAAGGCAACCACCACCAATACCTAGTGTCTGGTGGATATGAACATAACAACACAGAGGCACAGTGTGTGTCAGCAACACATGTGTAAATGGTGACTGGATTTCCTCATTCTACTGTAATAATGATATGATTGGTAAATTACATTTGCTTTTAATATAGTTTGCATTACTGCAGATTCTGTCTTATGTATATGGAGAAATAGTAAAAAAAAAAAAACTTTGCGCCAGCATAAAAGAGCTCCCTCTTATACCATCCATATGTATGCAGAATCATGACAAATTATCTTTATGCTCTGTATTGTGATGAACCCCCCCCCATGAACCATGGACCTTGCCGTTGGTGGGGAGACTTGCGTGCCTCGGCGATACCGTAGGTGCAACCACAACGGAGGGGTAAGGGATATCTGTTGAGAGGCCAGACAAACGTGTGGTTCCTGAAGAAGGGCAGCAGCCTTTTCAGTAGTTGCAGGGACAACAGTCTGGATGATTGACTGATCTGGCCTTGCAAAACTAACCAAAACGGCCTTGCTGTACTGGTACTGCGAACGGCTGAAAGCAAGGGGAAACTACAGCCATAATCTTTCCCGAGGGCCCGCAGCTTTACCGTATGGTTAAATGATGATGCTGTCCTCTTGGGTAAAATATTCCCCCATTCGGATCTCCGGGTGCGGACTACTCAAGAAGATGTCATTATCAGGAAAAAGAAAACTGGTGTTCTACGGATCGGAGCGTGGAATGTCAGATCCCTTAATCGGGCAGGTAGGTTAGAAAATTTAAAAAGGGAAATGGATAGGTTAAAGTTAGATATAGTGGGAATTAGTGAAGTTCGGTGGCAGGAGGAACAAGACTTTTGGTCAGGTGAATACAGGTTTATAAATACAAAATCAAATAGGGGTAATGCAGGAGTAGGTTTAATAATGAATATGAAAATAGGAATGTGGGTAAGCTACTACAAACAGCATAGTGAGCGCATTATTGTGGCCAAGATAGATACGAAGCCTACGCCTGCCACAGTAGTACAAGTTTATATGCCAACTAGCTCTGCAGATGATGAAGAAATTGATGAAATGTATGATGAGATAAAAGAAATTATTCAGGTAGTGAAGGGACATGAAAATTTAATAGTCATGGGCGACTGGAATTCAAGAGTAGGAAAAGAGAGAGAAGGAAACATAGTAGGTGAATATGGATTGGGGCTAAGAAATGAAAGAGGAAGCCACTTGGTAGAGTTTTGCACAGAGCATAACTTAATCATAGCTAACACTTGGTTCAAGAATCATGAAAGAAGGTTGTATACATGGAAGAATCCTGGAGATACTAGAAGGTATCAGATAGATTATATAATGGTAAGACAGAGATTTAGGAACCAGGTTTTAAATTGTAAGACATTTCCAGAGGCAGAAGTGGACTCTGACCACAATCTATTGGTTATGAACTGTAGATTAAAATGGAAGAAACTGCAAAAAGGTGGGAATTTCAGGAGATGGGACCTGGATAAACTGACTAAACCAGAGGTTGTACAGAGTTTCAGGGAGAGCATAAGGGAACAATTGACAGGAATGGGGGAAAGAAGCACAGTAGAAGAAGAATGGGTAGCTCTGAGGGATGAAGTAGTGAAGGCAGCAGAGGATCAACTAGGTAAAAAGACAAGGGCTAGTAGAAATCCTTGGGTAACAGAAGAAATATTGAATTTAATTGATGAAAGGAGAAAATATAAAAATGCAGTAAATGAAGCAGGCAAAAAGGAATACAAACGTCTCAAAAATGAGATCGACAGGAAGTGCAAAATGGCTAAGCAGGGATGGCTAGAGGACAAATGTAAGGATGTAGAGGCTTATCTCACTACGGGTAAGATAGATACTGTCTACAGGAAAATTAAAGAGATCTTTGGAGAAAAGAGACCCACTTGTATGAATAACAACAACTCAGATGTAAACCCAGTTCTAAGCAAAGAAGGGAAAACAGAAAGGTGGAAGGAGTATATAGAGGGTCTATACAAGGGCGATGTACTTGAGGACAATATTATGGAAATGGAAGAGGATGTAGATGAAGATGAAATGGGAGATACGATACTACGTGAAGAGTTTGACAGAGCACTGAAAAACCTGAGTCAAAACAAGGCCCCGGGAGTAGACAACATTCCACTAGAACTACTGACGGCCTTGGGAGAGCCAGTCCTGACAAAACTCTACCATCTGGTGAGCAAGATGTATGAGACAGGTGAAATACCCTCAGACTTTAAGAAGAATATAATAATTCCAATCCCAAAGAAAGCAGGTGTTGACAGATGCGAAAGTTACCAAACTATCAGTTTAATAGGTCACGGCTGCAAAATACTAACGCGAATTCTTTACAGACGAACGGAAAAACTGGCCGAAGCCCACCTTGGGAAAGATCAGTTTGGATTCCGTAGAAATATTGGAACATGTGAGGCAATACTGACCCTATGACTCACCTTAGAAGAAAGATTAAGGAAAGGCAAACTTACGTTTCTAGCATTTGTAGACTTAGAGAAAGCTTTTGACAATATTGACTGGAATACTCTCTTTCAAATTCTAAAGGTGGCAGGGGTAGAATACAGGGAGCGAAAGGCTATTTACAATTTGTACAGAAACCAGATGGCAGTTATAAGAGTCGAGGGGCATGAAAGGGAAGCAGTGGTTGGGAAGGTAGTGAGACAGGGTTGTAGCCTCTCCCCGATGTTATTGAATCTTTATATTGAGCAAGCAGTAAAGGAAATAAAAGAAAAATTTGGAGTAAGTATTAAAATCCATGGAGAAGAAATAAAAATTTTGAGGTTTGCCGATGACATTGTAATTCTATCAGAGACAGCAAAGGCCTTGGAAGAGCAGTTGAATGGAATGGACAGTGTCATGAAAGGAGGGTATAAGATGAACATCAATAAAAGCAAAATGAGGATAATGGAATGTAGTCGAAGTAAGTCGGGTGATGCTGAGGGAATTAGATTAGGAAATGAGACAAAGTAGTAAATGAGTTTTGCTATTTCGGGAGCACAATAACTGATGATGGTTGAAGTAGAGAGGATATAAAATGTAGACTGGAAATGGCAAGGAAAGCGTTTCTGGAGAAGAGAAATTTGTTAACATCGAGTATAGATTTAAGTGTCAGGAAGTCATTTCGGAAAGTATTTGTATGGAGTGTAGCCATGTATGGAAGTGAAACGTGGACGATAAATAGTTTGGACAAGAAGAGAATAGAAGCTTTTGAAATGTGGTGCTACAGAAGAATGCTGAAGATTAGATGGGTAGATCACATAACTAATGAGGAGGTATTGAATAGAATTGGGGAGAAGAGGAGTTTGTGGCACAACTTGACACAAAGAAGGGACCGGTTAGTAGGACACGTTCTGAGGCATCGAGGGATCACAAATTTAGCATTGGAGGGCAGCGTGGAGGGTAAAAATCGTAGAGGGAGACCAAGAGATGAATACACTAAGCAGATTCAGAAGGATGTAGGTTGCAGTAAGTACTGGGAGATGAAGAAGCTTGCACAGGATAGGGTAGCATGGAGAGCTGCATCAAACCAGTCTCAGGACTGAAGACCACAACAACAACAACAACAACAACATTGTGATGATGTACACCAAAGCTCATTTTAAACATATTTACATACACCAGAATTATATTAGAGAATAAACTTATTTTTTTTTATTTATCGGTATAATAATTTCATTGTTTCTGAAGAATTCTTTGCAACAGATTCTTCTACCAACTCTACACAGCATTCTTCACACTCTTTTTACTCAACAAATATACCATTTGTACCTCAACATGATATGAGCAGCACGACATACATAAATATTTCCCATATATTTTTGCACTATTTCTGTACTTGTAATATAGTTCTTGTAATATAGTTCTTCAACCTGGTGCCACAGTCATCACAAGTTTTTCACAGATAGAAGAAGGCAAGATACATAAATGCCATGTGCCAAGTACATGGATTAAAGTCTTCGTAACTTTTGTATTATAGAAACAGAGTCCTAATTGATAACAGTCTTTGTTTAATTATTTGCTTTGGTGGTATTAGAGACCATAAATCTTAATGTGTACTACAAATGTAATGCATTATTAAGACAATAAGTACTGGTCTTTCTCATAGTTAATGGTAGACCAACTCCAGCCTGCCAGGGGGTGAACTACAATAAAGGCACACAATGATTATAACATACACTCATAGAGAAAATGTGGCGACTGCTTTAGGGAAAAATTAGGACACAATACTGAAATGGTAATTCAGTGGAAATATCAACAATGGAAAACTATTTTCCTGGAATTCTTTTACTGAATATAAAATGCAAACAATCAGGAAATGTAGAGAAATAAAATCTCTGATGATTATTGAAAGTGTACCTATTTAAGAAAAATGGGTGGAACTACTTTCAACAAAGTTCACATCTGTGTGTTACTGTAAAACAATATCCTGTCTAGCAAACAATTCATACAAGAATTGTACAAAAATATGAAAATGTGGTGAGAAATTCATGCTTAAATATAAATGCAGATGCTAGCCAAGCCTGCAGGTTCCCCTGTTGTATTTGACCACAAATGGTGCCTGTACAATGTCCTCAATATTCTGCAACTGTCAGTCTGGTCCGAATAGTGTTCTGAGTAGTAGTGAGTGCATTACGTTGGAGCTATGTAATGTCGAAGATAGCCAAATTGCTGGTGGTCATATGGTGTTTGCTTCAATAGTGAAGGTAGCTGTAGTGTTTAGTGTTTCAAGAAGCATGATATTGAAAATCTATACAGCATAAAAAAAAGCCGAAAAGCATCGATGAAACATAAGAGGATGACAGCTGCAAAAGTCACTGTAGATCTCAAAGTCACACTCATGAATTCAGTCAGCATTAAAACAGCATGAAGGTATCTCCAGAAGCAGGGGATTGTATGGTGAGCTGAAATTCCAAAACCACTCATCAGTGACATAAATCTGTCACAGGAAAACATGGTGCCAAAGCCATAAAACCATTGCTATGGAGCAATGCACTGAGTCTTGTCTCACACTATTTAAAACTTCTGGCTGAGTTTGTCCCAAGAGTGAAATATGGTGGGTGTTTGGTGACAATTTGGGCAACCATATCACGGTAGGCCATGGGCCCCATGGGTACTCTAAAAGGTAACATTACTGCCAAGAATTATGGGACCATTTTGACTGATCAGACCCATACCATGGTACGATGTTTGTTTCTCAACGGTAATGCTGTGTTCCAAGATACATTTCACATCACCCTGGACTGGTTTTGTGAGCACGAGGATGAACTGTCACATCACCCCTACCAAACACACTGTCCCTAGATCTAAAAATTATTGTGCCTTTGTGACTAGGCTACTTTGAAGAGAAGGGTGCATGATCACTATCCACCTCCATTGCCTCTACCTGAATATGCCACTATTTTGCAGGAAGAATGGTACGATCCCCTTGAAAACAATACAGAACCCACATTTATCCATTCCAAGATGACTGGAAGCTGTTTCAAATGCCACCCCTAATAGGCATGGTAATGCGCTGCATTTTTTGTGTCCCCACACGTTTTGTTCACCCCTGTATTATTCACTTTGCCTGTGGGAAATGGACAGTTGTGAGAATTTCTGGAAATGTGACTTGCATTAGAAGATGAGAATATGGCTACATTAGGTGACATACTATCAGACAAAGGTCTAGCTCATCCATCTGAACAACAAAAAGCTGTAATAGAACATATACTTCACTTGCCTTTGTACTACACCCAATGTTAGATACATTTCCCCATCTTCAATACCACTTTGCCAACACACAACCAGTTATCTTTTACCCTAAACTAGGCCTCATGCTATGCTACAAATCAGTATTTCAATGTAACTAAGATGTCATGTTCACCAGTCACAATCAAATTGTCATTTTTCAATGTAATATATGTCTCAGGCTCTGCTCTACATTAGCCTGTCATCCCATTAAACATCCCAAACAGCTGTAGACACCAAAATGGTGGTTAATGTTTGAGCTTGTATTACATCACACTCCACATCATTATTACGACATCTGGTTCCATGGGTTCAGGTGACCCATAATTTTTGCAAGAATTGTCCTTATTTACAACTTCCTTCAACAAGTTCTCCTCCATCATGAAATCAATGGAACATAAAGGTATGGTATGGTGAAATAATTGCAGCACTGAGATTTAGTAATACATATTTCTCAACTTTTCTGATGTGTGTGTTATTGGTGAGATTAATATGAGCTTATACGCTGACACTGTGAACACCTGGTCAGTGATTTCTGTAGATGTCTACAGAGATGAGAAAATGTTAAACGTCAAAACTGCGAGCTCTCCAAGAAAGCAAAATGAAGTTAAAAAAATTATACAATTAAGACTCGGAAATTACTAGACAGACTACTACACAAAACTAATTCTCTTGTTGTTTCAATGAAATTAAGAGTCATGGTTTAAGAAAACCATATGTGTTGTGCAACAGAATTTAACACAGTCATCTTAAGAATGATACATAAATCATGGCTACCTTTAATCAATCATTCTAATTTGTGTAAAAGCTTGCATTTATGCACATATGCATTTCAATTTGGAAAGAGTGCTTAAAAGTGGGAGCAATAAATACAATGACTTCAATCTCAGGGCAAGCCCTGAGAAATAATTTGCATATCACAATCTCTGGAAGCTTGCACAGGATAGAGTAGCATGGAGAGCTGCATCAAACCAGTCTCAGGACTGAAGACCACAACAACAACAACAACAACAACAACAATCTCAAGGCATAACGTGTGAAACTTCAGAGGAGACATTTCACTTTTCGACACGTTTCACAGCTTAAAAGACTGCAGTAATTTTAAAGGTATGGCTATTTATCAATAGTCTCTCTCATCCTTCATTTACTGCAGATTTACACTGCAAATGGGTAGAGGTGCGTAGTAGGCCTACATTCTTCTCGGCAATGGGTACTCAAAATGGTCTACTATGTTTACAGTGCAAATAAAAAATTGTCCTTTCGATATGGATACAATATTGATTATACAACGTAGTTGAATTTACTACGTAGTGCGGTTACTTAGGTCGATCATAAATTGAAATAGTACGCACAACCAATTCACTCACGCATTCTGCGAGAACCTTGTTTAAGTCCACACACAGAACAACGGATTCTACACGTAATTCTGCGAGAAACATGCAAATACGTACCACTCAGAGTTGACAACAATCTTTGTTTTACAAAAATCGTGGTGTGTGATATTCCTAAAGCCACAAAACTATTTGCAACAAAAGGAAGGAACAGGCCAAAAGTTATTTAACGCTAGATATCAAACTTCAGCATACGTACACTACATAAAACTTAATTTTGAAAACTAATAATGCCGATTGTCACAATACACAAGACCCACGACAACGCCGAAATATATATATTTCAGGGGAGTATACATTGAAGTAAACAATCAAATGCATACTAAGGCAGTAAATAGTGTCTTCTGAAATTAAATAAATTGTGCAATTTTACCTACGTACCAAAACATACAATGACACACCCCCACGTCACTGACAGATCATATCCACCAATACAGCCCAGACATAACACCAGCAAAATGGCGCTATTAGATGCGACTGTTTTTGGCGCCAGTGTAATGGTTCATACTGATTTCCCATTCTAGCACTGTATTATTCAATGCATCATCTAATTTCAACTTTAACTGTTCCTTGATCAAATTTACGCATAACAGTTCTTTGTTCTCCCAATAAAATAATTCACTATACAAAAAAGTACTGTTTATTCGGAGTGATATGCTTCGTATCACCACTGTCACAATATCATTTATGTGCAGCACTGTTGTTTCCGGCAGACGCACGCATGCGTGAAGTAAATACAGCGTTTTTTCTTTTCTTCTATTTCTACGCGTTAGCGTTGTCACGACCGATCTATGGACACTCCGTTTCACGATGTCCTAGTATTACACGGAAATTTTTGCTTTGCTTTCTCTTTTGAAATCCTCTTTGACTTATTCCCCTTTTCGTGCTTTAAAAATGCTGTTGATTCTGTTGTGTTTTATTCATGCAATAGAATTCCGTAGAACAAAGTTTTTCAATGAGTAATCATCAAATTCCTTTTCCTGCACAGATAAGATTTGATCATTTAATATTCTTTCAGACAAAATATTCTCTTCGTGGTTCGATAATTCATCTTTTAGGTCTACAAATAACTTTTGCAGCTTCGCTACATGTGTGCTGATATCTTCTCTTTCGTTAGGTTTGACTCAAGAAAACTTATCATTCAACATGTTTAAGCACTGTGTACTGCTACGTTCAAATCGCGCACATAGTTTGTTCAGATTTCTTTAGCTTTATTGCACGTCGACACAAGTTCAGCAACTGATTTACTTAGCGCACTTGCTGTCCGAGTTGCTGATTTTGCGTCATGCGTTCATTGCCTTTTGTTCACCTGTCTGTTGGAGCGGCAATCTCGCTAGTTCACGTTCATATGAACGAAGACATTTTGCCTACTAGTCAGGCCTTCAAGTTTATCAGTATGCACTTTATAATTGCCATTGGTAACCATTTCCTTATAGAAGGCTCCCATTGTTGTACTACTTGTGCCAACTAAATAATTGCTTCTGCCAACGAACACTGCCTTCTTCTGAAACTGGTTTTGTTCACTTAGACGTAGACTCGGCCTATAAACTGTTGCAAAAATTATTAAGTTCGAGCAACACAGTTCCATTAACGAACGGTTCATTCCCAGAAAACAAACTATTCAGCATCAAAAACTTGTTGCAGAGAGTTTCTATAGAACTCAAGGATATATCGAAAATACCATGGAATAACAGGCTACACTGAACCCTTAAACATTTTTCCATTTATTACAACGACACCCAGCAATAAGCACAGTAATGACATCAGTAAAGTGTGGCTTTTAGGTGAAGATGTTTACATGTTTTTGGCACCGGTATAATGATTCATTTCGTTATACCGATAATTGCATGGGCTTATCAGTGAATGAAATGGTATGAAATATGCTGCTGTCAGTTACAATTCTCAATTTAAACAATGACATGTTAACGAATGTATTAATTATTATTAATTCATAGTTTCAAAATTATGAGTGAGAGTATTTTATAAATATTAAAAACTGGAACAGCAACCAGAACATTACTCACTACTAATTAATTTTAAAACAACCTGTACCTCATGTAGGCTAATTAAACAGTCATTGATCAACTGGTGTGAATAATCAGTGTGGTCATACAATTAATTCAATTCATTCTTTTCGTACTAATAGTAATCTTTTGAATCATGGAAAAATTTACCAATAGACCCACCCTTAAATTATACGACCGATATTTCATTATATGTTAAAAGAAGTTGCTTCTCCCACACACATCTATCAGTACTACTAGTTGATCTTCCTGTGAAGAGTGCAGTAATTGACAGCAGGAGGTGGAAGTATACACAACTACATACCAATCAAACTTTGATCTGAGTTGGAAATACGTAAATGTTAATGTAAAATTATTGTTACTCTTTGTGGACTGCCACTACTTGCTGTTAATTAGACAACTTGATCTTGCATATGAATGTTATCTGTGCACCTGTGCTGATAGGGCTCCACATCTATTGACAACATGTACGTGCTTACTCCCATCATCCTCTTTCTCATTTCATTCCAGTGTCTGATTTTTGCACTCTTCCAGGTAAATCAATGCCAGTTATTGGGTTAAATTTAGACAAACTGTTAATCACTGATTGTGGTAAAACTTTCAGATATCATTTGATTTGATGATTTGAGTTTCTGGTCCTGTTAGATTACATTTTGTACAAAGATTGTACTGTAATACAGGACAAATACAATATTACATGGACAAAGAGAGAAGGAAAACAAATAACACTGTAAGCAATGTAAATACAAGATATACAACATTACATTTAAGGCTTCAAGAAAAATGGTAACAGTACAGATTAGATTAGATTAGATTTACTTTCATTCCAATTGATCCGTAGTGAGGAGGTCCTCCAGGATGTAGAACATGTCAGAAAAACAACAATACATGACAAATATTTACAACTAACAAATAGCTAATATACCATTCCACAGGTCCCAAGTGGAATAATGGTCATTTTTTAATGAACACTATATGAAAGAGTCATTTTACAAATAATAATGCACTGAATTTAAAATAAAAACGTTTATTTATTTATTTATAAGGTAATAAACGTGTAATACAACTACTATAATACTTATTTACAATGAACACATTACTGCACTGAAATGGTGCAGAAGTTAAATTGTACTTACACACACACACACACACACACACACACACACACACACATATTTACAATGAACACATTACTACACTGAAATTGTGCAGAAGTTATATTGTACTTCGTACACAAATCAGTTGGTTTTACTGAGGAATTCTTCAATGGAGTAGAAGGAGGTGGCCACCAATAAATTCTTTAGGCTTCTCGTAAACTGAATTTCATTGGTTGTTAAGCTTTTTATGGCTGCTGGTACGGAATGTAGATACAAGATATACATTATTACATACACTGGAATACAAATTTCATCATCCATAATACATAGTGAACATTAATAGAACCGACAAACTGCAGGGACGGATTCCTGATTCGAAATGGAGGAAAAGAAGTCCTGTAACACTGCCGGGGTAGATCGTGCTGATGAATAAAAGTTCCTTTGACCACGTGTTGTGTGTTCCTTGTGTGTTGCAGGCTATCTGATTGACACAGCGTATTGTAAGCAGAATAATGGCCCACCATTCATAGTGGGAACAAGCAGAGATGGTGATTGTGTAAGGCCATGCAGATGGAAAACGTCGAAGGGTAGCTAAGCTAAATGAAAACTAGTACCCTCAGAGACACCAACCACAGCACACAACATTTCAGGCCCTTTTTCAATGTTAGTCTGATCATAAGTCCTTTCAGACAGATGAATGTGCAGGGAGGCGGCGGACTTGTACATACATCAGATTTGGAAAACCGAAAAACTACCTGTGGACCTGTTCATCCAAAACTGGTGTAGACACAGTCCGCCGCCTCCCTGTACGTTCGCCTGTCTGAAAGGACCCATTATCACACAAACGCCCAAAAAGACACTCACACGTTGTGTATTGTTTGTATTGTATGTTAACCAGGGTCCTAGGAACGACAGAGAGGCTCCATCCCCACCGCAGCCGAAGTGGTCCACAACCCCACGACAACAACTGCAGTCCACTTCATCCCTCTGCCACCCCACGCCAAACCACTCTTTCAGGGGTTATTGTGTGGTTGGGCCCCTGGTGGACCCCCCCCCCCCCTCCCCCGCAGGGAACATCTCACACCAGATGAGTGTAACCCCTATGTTTGCGTGGTAGAGTAATGGTGGTGTACACATACGTGGAGAACTTGTTTGCACAGCAATCGCCGACATAGTGTAGCTGAGGTGGAATAAGGGGAACCAACCCGCATTCCCCAAGGCAGATGGAAAACCGCCTAAAAACCATCCACAGACTGGCCAGCTCACCGTACCTTGACACAAGTTCGCCAGGCAGATTCGTGCCGGGGACCAGGCACTCCTTCCCAATCCGGAAAGCCGTGCATTAGACCGCCCTGCTAACTGGGCAGGCTAACGTTGTGTAATGTGGTTGGTGTCTATGAGGATACTAGCTTTGGAATAGCCGTGCAGCCTTTCGACTGTTGCCATCTGCTTGGCCATAAATAAAGAACATCCCGGCTTATTCCCGACATGAATACCAGACTATTCTGCTGCTTACAGTACAGGCATTGCAAACTTCACGGATTTCCCGTCAAATTTGACGGAGTTTCATGTTGTGTGACAGGTAAAATTTAGTTTTGGCGGTTGACGGATTTTTTGATGGATATTACTAAAACTGGGTCTTTTTTTGATGGATTTTTCTAATTTCATTTAATTTTGAAAAAAAATATTTTGTTTGATAAAACTATTACGAATCCAAATCTTTGTGCACCTGCAAGACAGTGCCAGGGATGTATTGCACTAAAACTCTAAGTTTCACTCTTTGTGTTGCAAAAATGGGCGGTATTTCTGATCTGTTCATTCAGATTAAATACATGTAGGATATATCGAAAACTGAACTGAAATTAACTTCATTGGTTTCCCTCCTACTGAGCAATGTACATATTTTTAGCTAACTGAATCAAACATCTCTGATGACTGGCAGACTCAGCAAAGCAAACATAATGTGGTAGTAAATGGCTCTAATACCTGTTATAAGCAAAGATACAATAGTATGTAAGAGCCCAATAATCACGAACTGAGAGTAGGGAGCCGAAGCAGGAATCCTGAAACGCCTTCCTAGAAATGGTCTAAGTGGAGGCGGTTTGCCATTGCCCTCCTCCGACCTGTTACGAAGTGCTGAGCATGTTTTTGTCCATGGGGAATGACTGTGATGAGTGCTGGTAATGTGTGGTGAGGTGTTTGAGTTTTTATGGGCGAGGAGGGAGAGGCTGAAACTCGGTTCTGGCACATAGCGTAATTCTGTCGAAAAGCATCAAGGGGGCCGCCTAGCTTAACATCCCCATCTGGCGGGTGAATCACCATCAACAGTGTCACATGTCCTTTCTTCATGAGAGATTGTGGAGAGGTTTGGAATTTAAGCCTGGACATTGGCGCAAAAACTGGCAATCGGGAAGTTTAAACTACCATCGCTCCTCCTCTGGCTGGCCAAATACTGTCAGCGAAAGTATCATCTACCACCAGGATTCGAACTGGCTTTAAATATACGATCGTATTGTATTGTATTGTATTGTATGTTAACCGGGGAAATAGAAACGACGGAGAGGCTCCGTCCCCACTGCAGCCGCAGTGGTCCACAACCCCACGACGACAACTGCAGTCCACTTCACCCCTCTGCCGCCCCACAACAGACCCAGGGTTATTGTGCAGTTTGGCCCCCGATGGATCCCCAGGGAACGTCTCACACCAGACGAGTGTAACCCCTATGTTTGCGTGGTAGAGTAATGGTGGTGTATGCGTACATGGAGAACTTGTTTGTGCAGCAATCGCCGACATAGTGTAACTGAGGCGGAATAAGAGGAACCAGTCCGCATTCGCCGAGGCAGATGGAAAACCGCCTAAATACCATCCACAGACTGGCCAGTTCACCAGACCTCGACACAAATTGGCCGGGCGGATTCGTGCGAAATATACGATACATGACTCTAGCACCAGCAGCACACTAACAAAAATCTGCTTTGCTCTATAAGTTAATGCCCCGAATTCTGGATAGTGTGTGCAACACTTCTCGCAAATTGTAACTTGGCATCTGTCAAGCAGGGTTTGAGGGCAGAGGGGAGAGTGGACAAGCTACCTGTATGCTGCGTAGACTGAGGCGTTGCGTGGGGTGGACGGGGCGGGGGAGTGGGAGGTGAAGAACAAACTCCACCTCCATGTACTGTAAGCACCCAGTGCAGGCAACAGAAACCTGTGTTGAGCTTTCTTTTCCGAAATGGAGTCGAAGATAGCCTCCATGATGAGCCATCAAGTGCATCATCACTCATTTTCGTAAAAATAACAATGAATATAGTGCAACAAAAGACAGACAGCTCAGCTCAGCAACAAAGAAGACGACAATGCAGTCAACACCAGCTAATGGTACGCTGCGCTGCTGGCAACGAACATCTCAAATCACTAGGACACGAATTCTCCCAGCTACTGCCGACTGCTACCCATCATAACTGGGGAGCTGCATACCACGTTACAGACTACAATGTTGTAGTGAGTTATTGTATGTTCAACATCTAGTGTCTAGTGCTCTTTTTGTTTGTTTTTGCAACTGACTCAACACGTCTGAATAGAATGTCAAGCGGTATGTACAACATTTTAGAAAGGAGTGGTTAAATCATAAACATTTACAGGATCGGATGTTAAGTGGTGCCCGGGGAACCTATTAGTGCGCAGTGTAAATATTGCCAATGCACCCTGAATGTGTGGCGTTTGTCAGATTTACTTCTGCATGGAAAAAGTAAGAAACACTTAAAAGCAGCCGAACTATTTCCATCTTCACGACTGTTAACAGTGGCATTTCAGTCTATCAAACACACATAGGAACATACAGCTGCTGAATCTGTTCTTACATTGTCTGTAGTTAACCACTGTGCAATTAGATCCGTAGATCATCTTACAGATCTAACCAAGAATTTTTTTTTCAAAGTGCTGACCATGCATCTAATTTACAGCTACGCTGTACGAAGTCAGTGCTTCAATTAGGTAAGTTCTTTTCCAGCACTTTAAATCAGAGATACAGAATGATGATAATGGACATTTCAGTTTTCTTATAGATGAATCTACAGACATTTCTGTCACCAAACTGTTGGCTGTGTGCATTGTATATTTTTCAGAACAACAAAGCAGAGATATTTCCACTTTTTAGGAATTGTTGAACTAGACAAGGGAATGCTGAATGTATTGTTTCTGCAGTAAAGTCATTACTTTCAGATTACAGTCTAGACATTAAACAAATGAGAGGAATTGATACGTGTTGTGTACATAGTTCTGCATAGTCAGCGCGTACACAACTTTCCCACTAGCGCGCTCTGCTAAGCACAACAGCGCAGGTGCAGCGCTCGTCCGTCTCCGCACTACAAAATGGCGCTGTCTTACAAACGGACCAAATTCTGCTTCCGCCGATCCGCGTATTAATATGTAATGCAGCCAATGAGATTGCTGCTAACGTAGAGCCTTTTCTCGTCGCGGATCACACTCGTGCAGTGATACCTGAACGCGCAAGGTATTATAATGAGTGTACAGACCTCCGATTAGTTAGTCTGCATTAGTCTGCATCAGCCTGCATCAGTCTGCTTCAGTCTGCATTAGCCTGTACCAGTCTATAGTCAAGTTTCAGTCTGCGCCTAATAAGATTATCATATTCCTGTACATAGCCATGAAGAGAAATGTATAGACACTTTGTCAAGTATCAGAGATATGTGAGAATAAGATTAACGTACCAAGACCAAAAGAACTTCAGATTGTCAATTGTAAATAGCATCCAGAATCAAGTTAAGTAAGGTTTATGATTTTTATTATTTTAATAAATGTGTGTGAAAATTAATCAAGTTCTGTTTAAAGTTGGTCACCGTCAATCTGCTACTCTAAGCGTGCAAGTGGCATTTCTATCGTCTGACCTAAAGGCAGAAGATAAACACGCCAGGATAAGACCATGAGACATATTGCTGACACTCGCCTACTTCGTTAGAGCAACAAGTCAAATAATCTGATGGTGTGTGTACCGAAGGTCTTACAGTACGCACACCACAGTACGGATAATGCCTCAGTAATGGTAGGTATTAACAACGGTGCTTACCAGAAACTGAAATGTGTGGTCTCTAATCTCATATGGATTCCTTGTGTTTACCATTCAGTTCAGTTAGCAGTGTCCTCTGCTGCCCAAATGCTACAAAGGAATCTTGAGTTCTTAATTTGTGAAACTTATTTTTGGTTTTATAAATCTTCTTGACAGGCTATGTATAGGGAGTTGTTTAAACCAATAAATGATGGATCCGAATCCCTTAAAATTATGCACCAATCAGACACAAGGTGGCCATCGATCGGTGTTGCTGTTTAATCGCATTTTAAGTCAGTGGCTTAAATACAGACACAATTCAAAATATCCTGACATCAGACTAAGTGCTTCATAACTAAACTAATTATATAGTATGTAATCTGATGCCATCAATAAGTTTTATCTTCTGTTTCTTAGACCAACTCTAGAAGTATGTCAAAAGTCATTAAATCATTCCAATCAAGCATAGCCAACCATTCAAAGCTACTGCAAGACTTAGTTCCTCTTATTGTAAATTTTACGAGGTGGTTGTTGTCCCCAGTTATAATGGGGATTTGCTAACAGTAGATGTTAGAAAATACAAATCCCCTAATATTTATCTTAGCCATGAAGTAGAGGTTTCATTGGTAATTATGATCAAAGAACATAAAATTAACACAGAAAGCGAAAACGTTTTCGCGGTAGAGGCGAAAATTTCCTGCTTTGCTCATCAGAGGAGTTCCATAGGCGACTGCTGAATAATGTCGCGATTTTGCAAAAAGTGTGTCTAATTGCTCCAGAACAGTGTTTGAGGGTGGTGAAATAAACTAGCTCAAGAATTTCAATTACCTGACGCAGAAGTAACAGAAAATGACTTTCAATGATAAAAATTAACTAAAATTCAATGGGAAAATGTTGACAATACAACAGAAATTTGGCAAGAGATTGCATCATATAAATACGCCAGTTCCCAAAACCCATTTCAGGAGCTCTCAGATTTTGCAATGATGCTTTTGATGTTACCTTGGTCAAATTCTGAGGTCGAAAGAGCATTTAGTGTGCTCAAAAATGTGAAAACCTCCCTCCTCAGACTTAGACTTAAAACCAATATGGTAAACGAAATTCTCACTGTTCAGGCCAGACTTAGTGGTGTGAACAAGTGCTGTCGTAATTATGTCTTACCATAGCATGCTTTGAAGCAAATTGGCACAATGGCTGCCTACTGAGCAGACCAACAATCAACACGTCAACTGAAGAAGAGGCAGAGGATAATGTAGAGGACCTGTTATTATTTTAATCAACATAGGTGAGTAAATATCCTTAAATTTATGCATCTTTCGTTGCACATTGACAACTGCATTGAATTTTTGGCGTGCTGTGCATCATTTCGGTTTCTTCTTCTAATATTTTGGCTGTATACTGCCCAGCCACGTGTTTGTCGGCTCATTCTGAAGATGACTGGACGTTATACAGTCGATTTATTAGTTCTAGAAGTTGAATCTGTGTGACTGCACGCCCAAAATTTTATGGAGCTTGTTACTGTTCCATTAAAATGTGATGTAATTATATAATAATATATATTTCATATTTTGGCTGAGTTCGGAGGAGTTTTAAACGTTTTTCCATCTTGTAAACTAGACATGAGTATTATGTTTAAAGAAATTTCATTTATGTCATTTTATTTGCAAGAAAAAGAGAGAGATTTCTGATTTTGACGGATTTTTAAATGTTTGCTCGATGCGTAAAAAAAGTAATGAGTGTAATGATTTACAAAAAAGTTTTATTTTTTCTTTACTTTTGCAAGAAAATATGGAGCTATTTAATTTTGACAGATTTTGGAGTGTTGGTTGGACTGAAAAAAATAATCATGTGATGGCAAGACTGAATACATCAGAAGTTGGGAAAATTTATAAATTCACAGAAGCTGTAAACTTTTGAAAATGTGGTATGTCCTTGTACTATTCACAGCATCAGATAAATTGCTGTCTACTAACATATTTGTCCAAGTCGCCAACTGAATATTTAATGTGTGCGTTAGAATTCTTTTTCTCAGGGAAAAATACCGGAACCCCATTCCAGTCATCACAGTCTCTCTTCTTTCCTAATTTTCAGGCCATCTACTTCCTAAACTTTAGCTTTTCCATGTGAACACTTTCTTGCAGGTTCTGTCCCTTCTCTGCCTGTACTAACGTCTTTGTCATGACTATCAGTAAAATTAATGACGTTAACAGCAGGGTGTCGTGTTTGGCTGAGAAGGCATTTTCTGCAACCACTTTCCGTGCCTGCACGCCGGGGAAACAGTACACCTTCATTGTGTTGTTGCAAGATGGCGGCGTGTATACAAACTGTGGTAAATTGCTCCGTAAATTTTGAGTTATTACCATCAGTAAAGTGTTGTTCATGTGATATTATAGTGGAAAGAGGTATCAGAGCATGCTCACTAACCCATAAATGGTACCACAGAAGTTGTTTTGGAAATTAAACACTGGTAGAATCTCGTGCGATTGTGGTCAGCTGTGTAACGGCTTCCAAGTAGCAACGGAAATGTGCAGTGACGGAATTGAAATAAATGTGATACATGAGCTTTATTGTGATATAAATGCAGCTAGAAAATACGTAGAATTTCTAGAGAATTTAAAGCAAGTATTGAGGAATCCTCTTGAAAACAAAAACTGTGAATCAGAAAGTGTTTACAGCAGGCCTAGGCCTAAAAAACTACAGAACGATTTCGCCATTCTAGACGGTGGAAAAGCAAACAAGGAAGACTTTAATGATACTGATTGCCATCTAACAGACGCCGCTGATATACGAAAATAGAGCAATAGCATTGCCCCAAAAGGCCTAAATGGCAGAAATAGGTATCTTAGGAAATCCAAGTTAATTGTTTACTCAGACAGCGATGGTGGTGATCTCGCAAAAATCTTGCAAAACGAACACAATCTACCAGCTATGTAAAACCTGGGGCCTCTATGCACGAAGTTATAAGGAACATACAGTGTGATAACTCGGGTTTTGGTTATAGTTTGTGGTGCAAACAGGGTCTATTGCAAGGAACTAAAAAGCGCCGTCAGGAAAACCCTAGATACAGTGAAAAATGAAAGTGTAATAGTGACTGGAATACCACACAGGTATGACCTAATAGAAACGTCATGTGTCAACCAAGAAATTATCAAAGCCAACAGGCAATTTCGCACAATATGCAAAGCATACAGAAACACAAACTTCCTAGATGTGAAATTCTTGGAAAGGAAACACTTCACCAGACATGGTATGCATTTAAATATTTATGGGTAAACGTTCATAGGTTCTAGAATAAATGAGATGGCTGAGATGATGTACACAAACAACAGCATGACTATTATTGTATCAACTCAAAACGGAGAAGCCATCTCATCGCAGATGATACCAACAACGCAAAAAGCAGCAGAACAAACACAACCAACAGCAGTTACACAAAATGCAGCAGCACAAACAAAAATCGGAAATCGGAGCAGAAACGCCAACAACAGCATAACAATCAACAGCAGCAACACAGACGACAGTAACAGCAGAAATCCTAGCAATAGCAGGAGTAGCAGCAGACGTGGAAACAACCATCCAAGGGGCTGCAAGTAGATGGAAAAGGATACCTCCTTCCCATCTGAAGGATTTTTTAATTGCAGATATGACGAAAAAGAAGCCACGGAGATAAGTACCATTAAATGTCTAACAGTACTCCACCAAAACATTCAGTGTGTAAAAAACAAAGTGCAACATCTGGAAGTCGAGTTACAAATCTTAGACAGCACTGTTATCTGTATTACAGAGCACTGGTGTGAAGAAAGTGAAATCTTATATATTAATTTACCCTCATATGTCCAAGCATGCAGAAACACAATGAAAGGTGGAAGATCATGTATTTATGTTAAGAATGGTATTGAATTTAAAAGTCAGAAGTTATACACTCCTGGAAATTGAAATAAGAACACCGTGAATTCATTGTCCCAGGAAGGGGAAACTTTATTGACACATTCCTGGGGTCAGATACATCACATGATCACACTGACAGAACCACAGGCACATAGACACAGGCAACAGAGCATGCACAATGTCGGCACTATTACAGTGTATATCCACCTTTCGCAGCAATGCAGGCTGCTATTCTCCCATGGAGACGATCGTAGAGATGCTGGATGTAGTCCTGTGGAACGGCTTGCCATGCCATTTCCACCTGGCGCCTCAGTTGGACCAGCGTTCGTACTGGACGTGCAGACCGCGTGAGACGACGCTTCATCCAGTCCCAAACATGCTCAATGGGGGACAGATCCGGAGATCTCGCTGGCCAGGGTAGCTGACTTACACCTTCTAGAGCACGTTGGGTGGCACGGGATACATGCGGACGTGCATTGTCCTGTTGGAACAGCAAGTTCCCTTGCCGGTCTAGGAATGGTAGAACAATGGGTTCGTTGACGGTTTGGATGTACCGTGCACTATTCAGTGTCCCCTCGACGATCACCAGTGGTGTACGGCCAGTGTAGGAGATCGCTCCCCACACCATGATGCCGGGTGTTGGCCCTGTGTGCCTCGGTCGTATGCAGTCCTGATTGTGGCGCTCACCTGCACGGCGCCAAACACGCATACGACCATCATTGGCACCAAGGCAGAAGCGACTCTCATCGCTGAAGACGACACGTCTCCATTCGTCCCTCCATTCACGCCTGTCGCGACACCACTGGAGGCGGGCTGCACGATGTTGGGGCGTGAGCGGAAGACGGCCTAACGGTGTGTGGGACCGTAGCCCAGCTTCATGGAGACGGTTGCGAATGGTCCTCGCCGATACCCCAGGAGCAACAGTGTCCCTAATTTGCTGGGAAGTGGCGGTGCGGTCCCCTACGGCACTGCGTAGGATCCTACGGTCTTGGCGTGCATCCGTGCGTCGCTGCGGTCCGGTCCCAGGTCGACGGACATGTGCACCTTCCGCCGACCACTGGCGACAACATCGATGTACTGTGGAGACCTCACGCCCCACGTGTTGAGCAATTCGGCGGTACGTCCACCTGGCCTCCCGCATGCCCACTATACGCCCTCGCTCAAAGTTCGTCAACTGCACATACGGTTCACGTCCACACTGTCGCGGCATGCTACCAGTGTTAAAGACTGCGATGGAGCTCCGTATGCCACGGCAAACTGGCTGACACTGACGGCGGCGGTGCACAAATGCTGCGCAGCTAGCGCCATTCGACGGCCAACACCGCGGTTCCTGGTGTGTCCGCTGTGCCGTGCGTGTGATCATTGCTTGTGCAGCCCTCTCGCAGTGTCCGGAGCAAGTATGGTGGGTCTGACACACCGGTGTCAATGTGTTCTTTTTTCCATTTCCAGGAGTGTATTATCTTGTAGACAAAGATACTGAAGTGTCACCAATAAAGATAGTTGCTATAAATATGCCCAAGAAACTATCTGTATTATGTGTGTACCGTTGTCCCAGTGATAATTTAGAGATATTCTTTTCCAAACTTATACAAAGCCTGAAACATAATATCCTTTTGTGCAGGGATTTTAACATAAATACAGCTAAAACGGATGACACCAGTAACACATTTATGAATATCCTACATAGTTTTGGCATGTCATCACTAGTCAACTGTGCAACAAGAATAACCACACATTCATCATCTACCATTGACCATGTAGCTACAGATGTAGGCAGAGAAAACTGATGTACTTGTTAAAAATCTGGGACTGTCTGACCATTTATGTCAGATTATAAAAGTAAAAGCTAGTGTAAAAAAAGAGTCAAAACGGCATGTATATAAAAGAGTCTATTCTCCATCAGCTTTGCAAGAGTTTTTCTTAAATTTAACACATGTAAGTTGGGAAGGAGTACATATAGATAGAAACTAAAGTGAATAGCAAATTCTGTAATTTTATGTCTGAGTTCAAGTTAAAATTTGAAGCAACATTCACCAAAGCATTAATTCCTATGGGAACGCACACAAAAAATAAATGGATTACTAAAGGAATTAGAAAATGTGCTCAAACTTGTAAATGCCTAAAATCCATTAAAATGGACAATAGTGATCCAGTTTTTTTTGCACTACTACAAGAACTACAGAAGGATCTACAAGGAAGGTACTCAACACTGCAAAACAATCAGCCAATGATAGGTTTATAAATTTAGCTGATAATAAAAATAAAGCTACATTGGCTGTAGTGAAACAAGGAACAGGACCTGTGAAGCAGAGAGGTACAAACACACAAATCAACAACAAGGAAAACTTAGAAAGTAACCCAAAAGAATTAGCTAATTATGTGAATACCTACTTTAGCAGCATTGCAATGAAGTTACAGAAAAAATTTGCAAAATGTGCTAATCAACCAATACAGAAGCATATAGCAAAGTCAATGGTATTGCTTCCAACTACTGAGGCCGAAGCATGGAATGTTGTAAGGCAATTAAAGAACAAATATTCGGCAGGTTTAGATGAAATCCCAATGTGTATGCTGAAAAAATGCATAAATGGTATCAAACCTCCACTAACAGAAATCATAAATAAATCCTTCAAAACTGGTTGCTTCCCTGACTATCTGAAGCATGCCAAAATTTTACCAGTTCACAAGAAAGGTGATGTATAAAACGTTGAGAAATACAGACCAATAGCCCTATTGTCATGCTTTTCCAAAGTGATAGAAACAATAATGAAAAACAGGCTTATGAGCTATCTAAGTAAATTCAACCTCCTCTTCAATGACCAGCATGATTTCAGGCCTGATAGAGGTACAGAATCTGCAACAGCACAATTTACAAAAACAGTTTTAGAAGATCAGAACAGCTATGTAACTGGCCTTTTCCTAGACCTGTATAAGGCATTTGATACAGTTGACCGCCAGAAGCTGTCACATAAGTTAGAGGCACTAGGAGTAATCGTTTCGTTCATATCTAGAGAACAGAGTAGTTGGTAGAGATCCAGTTGATCAAAGTACATTGAGAAACATATATCTGATCCATAATATATCAATATTGGGCCCTCTCAAGGAAGTGTACTGGGCCCAGTATTGTTTCTGGTATATATAAATGATTTCCCACAACATATTAGCCATGGAGAGAAGATATTGTTTGCTGATGTTAGCAACATGGTAATCACCAGTAAGACACCAGCACAAATGCTGAGGGATGTTCACAAATGGTCTCAGGAAAACAAAGTAACTCTCAACGTAAAGAAAACAAATAGAATATGCTTTTGAATTAACAGAAAACAGAGTTCCTTAAATTTAAAACTAGATAACATCTCCATAGATAACGTACCTACAACAAAATTCTTAGGGTTGCACACTGACAGCCAAATGAAGCGGAATGAACATGCTATGAAACTCTCGAAAAAGATATCCACAACATGTTATGCACATGGAGTCCTCGCACATGCATGCAGTAATGTATGTTTGAGAACTGTATACTTTAGTTATATTCATTCAGTAATCAGGTATGGTATTATTTTCTGGCGAAACAGTGCTCAGAATTTACGAACAGTATTTAAAATGCAAAAGAGAGCAGTAAGAATAAAAATGAAAAGCAGTAAGCGGTCCCACTGCACAGAACTTTTCAAAATGTTAGAAATTCTAACTGTTCCTTGTGAATTTATATTCCAAACCAAACTGTACATCAAGAAAAAAATCTAGAAAATTATTGCACAAATAGCAGTTTTCGTTACTATAATACAAGAACAAGTCACTCTCTTCACCTAGACAGAAAGAATAAACATAAGACTCAAAATAGCTTCTTGTTGGAAGGTGTAAAACTGTATAATAAACTGCCACAGAACATAAAAGAAACAAATAACATGTACCACTTTAGGAAAAACCTTAAATTGTTTTTGCAAGAACACTGCTTTTACACTAAAAGTGAATTCCTTAGTACAAAATGATTGTAAATAACTTTCGTTTCACAATATTTAACTATATGTAACATTTTGATAAGGAGCAAAAATGATTGTAAATAACATAAGTCACAATGTTTAACTACATGTAACAACAAACTGCATAAATTCATGAATGTACACAAGCTGACAACATCTATACATTTTAAAATGTCCACAGATGGCTAAATAAATAAATAGCTGGTAACATGACAAACTTATTTCCCACCTCAGTGTCAAAAAGATTGTTACCCGCTACCGGCGAATCTATGGCTCGCTTTACCATGTAATATCTTTACAGTATTTGTGTTTGGAATGTTTGTTGTTGTGTCAGAAGTGTCAATGTAGGAGACTGGAGTGGAGAAGCATAAAACGTGTATGGATGGTATTGAACACATGCTGGACTCGAGTTGTGTGTGAAATGCAATTTCTGTGTACAAAGTGTTATAGTGGAAAGTATCAATGGCTATATGGACACCCAGAGGTTAAGATGGGATTTTTTTTGTATGTTTAACATTCCGAAAGCACGAAACCAAAGTCTGTTGCCTCTTCCAAAGGAGGTAGTAACTTGCTTCCATCAACGCAGTTTAAACGGGAAGAAATTTCGCTAGTAATAGTTTGTGGTGCACATTTCAGTAAAAGATAATATTGACATGATTTCATGGAAATATACTGCAACAATTTCACAGTTGATGAGTGATTGTAAGATGCTGTACATATGGGCGACATAACAACAGTTGATGCCCATGTTTCTCTTGATCTCATTTTCTTCTCACTGCATAAAACGCTTTATTTGCCAAAAATAACATAATAAAAATAGTGCTATAAACTAAACGTTCTGGAAAAATAATGAAACCAGTCACTTGGAGAGAAGTTGCCTGCAGATCCCAGCAACTGGCTCAAGTGTGATTTCTGAAGCAACTTCGGGAAGAGCATTTGCTCATTTCTCTTTATATTGAAACTCAATCTTCAGTGGAAGCCGGAACTCAAAGAGCTGTTTTTATTATGGCTACGTAAATGAATTTCAAGAGAATATTTCTAGAAAATGTTGCTAATAATGCATGTTTAAAGGAAGGTTTCCAAATTTGATTGTACAATTAATGTAGTCTAAGAAGTAACCCTACTTTTGCCCTACCAAATTTATAGTTGTTTACAGTTAATGGTTATGGTTAATTTTAGGCTCATGTGGCAATATTCGTGAATCAAAAAACCAATTTGCAGATTTATGCAGCTGTTGTGGATGGGCATTGTAGACATCTGCAGACAATGATACTGTTTTAAATGACTGTGGTGCTTATTTGTACAGGTGAGAAATTTCTTAAGTTTTCTCTGGACTGGGCTGCATATGCAAAATATGGAAGTCCTTAATCAATGGAAACAAGTTTTTACAGAACATTTTGGTATACTATTTTGGAAATACTTTACATAAATTTTCTTAAGTCTGGAAACAATAAATCAGGATCTTAAAATGGGACATTGGTAGCTCTGTTGATCTTGTTGTTATATCTGAGATCATAGCAAAATTAAAGTATCATAGTTTGTTACAAACAGATGTACATGTGTTGTGCTGTGGTCAAGAGTGCTTTATAATAAATACAAAAAATTTCTTAGAGAATACCAAGAAATTGTTAATAGGAAACAGAATTTTTATTTTGTAGATGTAGGGGAATGTCTCAAAACACCTGTGATTTTTCACTCTGGCACATTGATATATGATAGCATAGCCAGTATAATTGTGGAAGTTGTGAGAAAAATTGAGAAATTTATAATTACAACACAGAATCGAGACGGATTCCCAGTCTTGTTCTTAAATGTAGATAATGATTGGTGTGTACCTATACTGGTATTTTACTAGGCTATCCATTAGTATACTGAAATGGCAGTAGTTTCGAAAGTGGTGGCAGTTGCCTGGGCTTCGCTTCACCTATTGTGCATACAGTATCAGCAAAGCTACAAAATCTAGCTCATTGGTCACCCTATGAAATTTACTCATTCAGTATACCAAGAAGTATTTTGCCACAAGTTTCGTTACATATTGGGAAATGGTATAATGAGAGACTCACTTATTTGGAAAACATTTTATATTTGAAAGTTTACAGATGAATGAAAAGACTGCGTCTTTTCCAGCTGTTGTACTGTAGGTACAGTGCTTTTTTCTGGAACTTTTCCCTGTTGTGTATTTCAAAGATTACAAACTTATATGTGGATTATGGTACATGGATGCTGTTTGTTGCATTTACTGTACACACATAAATAATGGGGAAAAAATAATTTATTGTTAATAACTATCCAACAGTATCTGGTATTTGTGTTAGAATGTAGGTAAACCACTTTTGCAAATTTTGCTCTATTGTGTCTTTTATTTTTATTTATTTTTGTGCATATGAAGTGTGAAATCCTAAGAGGAAACAAAACAATCCAGAGTTCAGTTTCAAATTTGCATTTCTGCATGCTGACTGTAAATAGCATAGTACTTATCTTTATTTTAAATATTCTCAAATATTTAATTTCTCTGTCTTCCCAAATTAGCTCTAAGCAACAGCACAAACAAATATTCAGTTAAGACATTGCAACCAAGTATATTTGGGAACAATGCTGATGATATGAAATGTAAAAGTTGTATCTAAATGCAATGTGCCTTTCCTTCTAACTAAAAACCAAGTGCTAACAAAAGTTTTATTGTGTTTTAATTTCAGTTTCGTATAATGCTTGTGGTGTGACAACTTAATGCTGGGTATGTGTGATATGTGTTGTTAAGACAATGCCAGAAAGTCTTTGATCAAATTCAAACAATGCGAAAAGTGAAGATAATCATCCATGATGGAAATAGGAGGCATGTGCTAAATGCATCTTTCCCTCCCTGTCTAAGGTTTAGGCCAGGCTCATCCAATAATTACGCCCGGCGGTCGCCACTGCGCCCCGTGGGCACAAGGCAGCGTAGTTCAGCACTCCATCCATGACCATATGTCGCTAGTGTCGGCATAGGAGCGAGAGAGATAGCTGCGGAGTGAGTGAGACCGCACACCACTGCTCGGCCCTGAACTGTGTCGCGGTCAGATCCAATGTAAACCAAATAATAGAGGAAGCACAGCTCTGTAAAAGTGGTCGATGAGTGGTAAAACAAGGAAACCGTTTACTGTTTAGGTAACAATTACTGTTCATGCGGCAGAATTACTGCGCAATGCTTTACAAAACAATACCAAAAACAAGAATAGAAGAACAATTTAGTCGTTTTTTGACCCACAGGTTCATTCTAGTAGTATTCTACATGAACACTCTTCATATTTACAGTATGCATCTTCTGAAAGATACATCAATTTCTTTAATGAATTAGTGTCATAAATATTCTATTTTAGAAATAATTTTACCTAAGGAATATAGAGTCTCATTCTTTCTATTAGCAGGTACAAGTAAATATTTTTTTGTTGTACTTTGTACTACTGCTTTTTGTATCCCTTTTCAGAGTTTAGACATCGGATCCATAGTTTGCTGTTTTGTACACAATAATTTTAATTGATCAAGTTTGAAAACAGGTTGTAAAGATATTTAATCGTTTCCATCAACATTGTTAAAGATCATTAACATTTTACACATTTTTCTGTTTCAAGGAATTGATTTGGTTGGGTTTGGTACAATATTCTGGGAGACTGCTAACCTCTAAGAATTAGTCAAATTTTTGTCGCTAAGTAGTGAACGGAGAAAAAGCTGTCACAAATATACGTGGAACCAAACATTGAGTGAACTTTGGCGGTGTGCTGGTGCAAAAGAGGATATTTCTCTCGTGGAAAACAGCTGTAAAAGTCATCCAAAGTTTTACCCATAAGAAAGCGGTCCTTCAGGCGGATATCGCACTGCAGGTCAATCAGCTCTAGTTAAAATACTTGTGAGACGTTCTCTGCGCTAAGGGAAAACGGGCAAACATATACACTCCTGGAAATTGAAATAAGAACACCGTGAATTCATTGTCCCAGGAACGGGAAACTTCATTGACACATTCCTGGGGTCAGATACATCACATGATCACACTGACAGAACCACAGGCACATAGACACAGGCAACAGAGCATGCACAATGTCGGCACTAGTACAGTGTATATCCACCTTTCGCAGCAATGCAGGCTGCTATTCTCCCATGGAGACGATCGTAGAGATGCTGGATGTAGTCCTGTGGAACGGCTTGCCATGCCATTTCCACCTGGCGCCTCAGTTGGACCAGCGTTCGTGCTGGACGTGCAGACCGCGTGAGACGACGCTTCATCCAGTCCCAAACATGCTCAATGGGGGACAGATCCGGAGATCTTGCTGGCCAGGGTAGTTGACTTACACCTTCTAGAGCACGTTGGGTGGCACGGGATACATGCGGACGTGCATTGTCCTGTTGGAACAGCAAGTTCCCTTGCCGGTCTAGGAATGGTAGAACGATGGGTTCGATGACGGTTTGGATGTACCGTGCACTATTCAGTGTCCCCTCGACGATCACCAGTGGTGTAGGGCCAGTGTAGGAGATCGCTCCCCACACCATGAAGCCGGGTGTTGGCCCTGTGTGCCTCGGTCGTATGCAGTCCTGATTGTGGCGCTCACCTGCACGGCGCCAAACACGCATACGACCATCATTGGCACCAAGGCAGAAGCGACTCTCATCGCTGAAGACGACACGTCTCCATTCGTCCCTCCATTCACGCCTGTCGCGACACCACTGGAGGCGGGCTGCACGATGTTGGGGCGTGAGCGGAAGACGGCCTAACGGTGTGTGGGACCGTAGCCCAGCTTCATGGAGACGGTTGCGAATGGTCCTCGCCGATACCCCAGGAGCAACAGTGTTCCTAATTTGCTGGGAAGTGGCGGTGCGGTCCCCTACGGCACTGCGTAGGATCCTACGGTCTTGGCGTGCATCCGTGCGTCGCTGCGGTCCGGTCCCAGGTCGACGGGCATGTGCACCTTCCGCCGACCACTGGCGACAACATCGATGTACTGTGGAGACCTCACGCCCCACGTGTTGAGCAATTCGGCGGTACGTCCACCCGGCCTCCCGCATGCCCACTATACGCTCTCGCTCAAAGTTCGTCAACTGCACATACGGTTCACGTCCACGCTGTCGCGGCATGCTACCAGTGTTAAAGACTGCGATGGAACTCCGTATGCCACGGCAAACTGGCTGACACTGACGGCGGTGGTGCACAAATGCTGCGCAGCTAGCGCCATTCGACGGCCAACACCGCGGTTCCTGGTGTGTCCGCTGTGCCGTGCGTGTGGTCATTGCTTGTACAGCCCTCTCGCAGTGTCCGGAGCAATTATGGTGGGTCTGACACACCGGTGTCAATGTGTTCTTTTTTCCATTTCCAGGAGTGTATATCTTCAAAAATTTGTTTTCAAACTGTTCTTGTAATTCGCAGATGATTTGAACATAATATGAAAAATCAGCATCTTCTTTAACGCTGTCTAATGCAGGGAAGTGTCCACAGTTCTCCTTGTGCAACTGTTATCCCACAAATAAGTTGTTTTTGAAATGCTTGAATCGTCTGCACTAAATCAACAACAGAGCGATTTTCACCTTGGAGTGAAATGTTCAAAGGATTTAAAATCGCCACCCACTTAGGATCACGAAGTAATTCTTCTAGACGTTCTATCATTTGATTTCATCCCTCAAGGAGAAAAATCGATGAAGCACCTTCCCTCTGCTCGGCCATCTTGCTTCGGCATGGTAGTGGATGTCCAGGTATTCTGCTTCGACATCAGCCAGAAATTCTTTAAATTGCCGATTTGTGAGTCACTGCGAGCGAAGATAATGAACCGTTGGAACAACTGTCTTCATAACATTTTTTATGTTGACAATCTTCGCACATAGTGCCTCCTGGTGTATAAGACAATGGACTGCCGTGAATAAAGAACAGACGACTACAGCCAATTTTGACCTGACACAACCCAGGAATCCATTGTGTATCCCTCGTAGCACAGGGTTTAAATCAATTGTTGCACTGATCAGACATTCCCATTTTAAACCCACTGACTCGAACATGTTTTCAACGGCTAGAAAAATATCCAAACCAAAGGTTGTGTCTTTTAATCGCATAAGGTAGAGAAATTCTTTGGTGACACACAGATTATTGTCGACACCCTGAATGAATATGACGAGCTGAGATATGTCCACAACGTCTGTGGACTCTTCAAGAGCGATAGAAAATGAAACAAAGTTTGCCGCTTTCTCTGTTAATTGCTGTTCCATATCTGAGGCCATATCTTCGACTTGGCGAGCAACAGTTTTTCAAATTTTTCCATGAGATCTGCAGCACAAATACGAACCGCCGAGTCGACCAGGCCATCCTTGATGTGATTCACAGCAGCAAGAGGTTTCCGTGCTTTCACAATTCTCATTGAGCATTTGTAACTCGCACGTAGACTTTGCCCACCTGTTTCCTGCTCCTATAATTTTAACAATTAATTGTTTCATTCATTGAAACCTAAATAAGAAACTAACAAAACAGATTAGTTTTAGCTGCGTTTTTCCCCAGCTCCTCTGAAAAGCGGTCATAGATGCAAGCAAGGACAGTGAAACGTGGTCGAAAAATAAATTTTTATCAATTGGAAGTTTTGCGTTTTAATTAATTATAAACAGATCAAACTACAACATATGTCTTTCCATACATCAAAACATAAATACACAAAAACAAAGAATGACTCTTAATAACAATTTGCTGTTCGAGAGCGTTTGTGATGGCTTTTCAGAAAGTGGAAAAAAGTAACGCACCTGAAACGTTTTCTTATGTCCGTGCGACCCGATTTAATGCAGCCCAAATACAAAAATAAATCAAAACGAAATGTGCCTTGCTGCTGACAATCTGATATTCGATAACTGGCACATTGCTAATTGACATATTAGATTATAAAATATAGTTTTATTTATCATCTTTATAAATAATAAAGAGTCATACGATAGGAAACACTTACTTCACTGTAATGCTGCTTGCAATTTTCTTTTAGTTCTTCAAGCTTCGACTGGTGTTCCTCTTGTGACAAATTTTCGAACTGATCTTTGCGACAGGTACTAAAGAGCCGTTCAATCGACTCATTTTTTTGAATACATGGGGTTCCGATGACACACTAAATATTTGGGGTGATTTCCAATGGCGGTACAAAACAACTTAATTTCCTGCCTCGGTTTAAATAGTGCGGATGTGCCGCTCCTCTGCTTTTTGTCTGTTGCTGTCAACCATTCATCTCGACCCACTTTAGTCTTACATCTTTTGACTAACGTCTTTGTATCGTATCTATGTTTTTGATCGCTGTTGGCGCGGTGGTTTGTCTTCCGTGCGAAGCGCGCGTACAGCGGCATGGCAATGCACAGCAGCCAGACCGCATGGTCAACTAAGCGGCACCGTTTGGCCAATGCAACAACATACGAAGTCACCTGGGGCGCTGGCCTCGGGCGATAGCGGGCGATAGCGCCCCAGGGGCACAGTTTGGACGAGCCTGGTTTATGCCATTGGTGCCACATCCCTGCGTCTCCCTTCCATAGACCCTCCGCTCCATTCTCTTCACCCTCCTCCCCTCACTCATCATTCTTTTGTGCCCTCACTTACCTCCTCTTTGTTCTCCTTACCCACTCTACGCAACACCCCTTATCCCAGTTATGTGCAGTGATTATGCAATGAAGTAATGTTAGAGTTAGGTTTTAAGATTTGCTAACAAATGTGGATGAACAATTCCAATATTTTATTTGTAGCTCAACTAAGATTACTTTACCAATATCCCTCACAGGTTTGAAAGTGCTTAGTATATACAAGAACATACACTGCAGTGGAATATGTAGAAATTAAGCAAGTGATGAAATTATTTATCTATGTGTCTCTGAACAATAGATCAGCTGCCAAAATTATTCGCCCACTCTGTAACACATTAAAATCTCTCTCGTTGAAACCTTCAGACTCTGGATACATATTATATCACTGGTGTAGTTGGCTGTTATATGGAAAAGGTAATCAGTGGGCATCCTCTGGGACACTTTAACCATCTCAGGTGCGTCAGACATTGTTCAGGTAATGTAGTGCTGTATCTGAATCATCCTTAATTTCCCTAGCTGGTCTTGGGATTTATATGAAGCCTACAAATTCAACAAGAAAATTGCGAAATTTGAGTGGTTATGTGGAGAGTATTCTCAGTTATTAACCCATTCACGGGGCCATGGGGGATATACTGCCCATTAAATGTATTTCTGTACAATGTATAAGGGAATATGTTTTACTAGTTATATATACTCCTGACATCTATTGGCAGTCCGCTGCACCAGCTGTAGTTTCTGTTTGTTGTGAAATATAGTCTTCAGGACTGTGGGAAGTATATATCTCACCAAACAACAATGTTTTAATGGTTATTGGGAAGTATGGTTACCACCAAAGTAGTTTCTGAAAGAGGCTTGAGAAGTATACTTACCAAAAAATTAATCTGTCATTTGTCGTCCATAAGAAGTATAGTTACCACCAAATTAGGGGCATCCAAAAACTATTCGGAATACATCTTACCACCTCTGTCTAGTCTGACATCTTGTGGTGTCTGAAAATTGCTAACACAATCCATTTCTGTTCGTCATGGGATCACTGCTGTTGTTGGAAGACATTGCTTCACTTCTGCAATATACATTATTGTGACTTGTATCAGCTCATACCTTCATTGCATGATAAAGTTGCAAGAACTGTTTTCACATCGTGGTAAGTAAACTACAAATATTTTTAAATAAAGTAAAAGAAACCATGAAATAAAAATAGAAAACACTGTTCATTGTTTTTTATGTGGAATAGCAACACACAACAGCTCACAAAAAATTCGTTTACCAACATAGCTTTTATACCTCACAAAGGTGTCATGGTGGTGTATATACCACCATAGTTTTTGGTCCTAAATCACAAAAATGAAATGATCAAAAACTAAATATATTCAGTTGATCAAAATTGTAATAGGTTAGCAAAAAAATTATCTTTTCTGAGTTGATACAAAAAATGTGCCTGCAAAAGGGTTAACCAAAGAGTTCACATAATTAGTCAGTCTGAGACAATTTTTAAATCTCATCCTGTAGTGAATTATTTCTTAACTGTTATTGAAAGAAACAAAGGCACCTTTGAAAAAAGGATGTATGTCTCAACTAAAAATGAGCTTTGAAACTGTGCTGCGCTCCTGTTTGAAACTGAGAGAAATGCCCAAGTGAGGAAACGCCTAATTCAAAAGCACTTGGTGAATATTCTGTCAACAGTGAGCTGCAAACTGCTTCAAACTGGAACAAATGTTGCTACCTGTTTGAACATTATTCACATTGTCCTTCTGACACATGTAGTGCAGGTTATCTTTTAAACTGCTTTTCCAGGTTGACTATATCTCACTTCATGCAGGCATTGGGGCTAAAGAAAGTCATAAAGGTAAATGATGAAATTACAGTGGAGAGACCAAAACCTGTGCCACTGCACAATCATTAACAGAAATGATTAGAGCTCCAGGCAGCAAGATCTCACAACACAGGAGCTGACCTCAGATGCCTCTTAGCTCAGAAATAAAAATGCTCTCTTTGTTCCCAGGCCTGTGAAAAGTCTCTTCTCTAATTGGCAGAATAGCGCAGTAGCCAATCGGCATCCTATTTCAACTTTTACAACTTGATAATTTCTTTCTTTTAATAAATTCTAGTTCAGAAATCAATTTCTACAAAAATCCAAACTATTCTGTTCCAAAATGTAATAAGATAATCTTTTCTTTACTCATATCATGGTCCAAAGTAAATATTACATTACCAAAGTGCAGGAAATGGGCTGTTTTATAATTATATTGATATTATATGTGACACACATCAAGGTTACATAATTTACTTCTCATGATCAGTTATACTTCATTTTTAACAATTTCAGTCATGATGATATCCAAGAACTTAAACTGAAAATATCACACAAAATTTTATCCCTTTAACCAAAATGCTGTTTAGTTAACATGAAAGTATTCAGCTAATTTCTTTGCTGATGTTTACAGAAAACACAGTAACTTTTCAGAAAGTTACTTACCACGGTAGGTCCAAAATTCAGCATTTTAATTGATTTTGCGTTTGTCAGAATTAAATTTAAATATAAAACAGAAATTAATACTTTCATTAACTATTATCATTACAAAAGACGGCACAAAGTTTAATCACAATTAGGTTGTTAGAAATTTCTTTAACAACTTGTCTGGTTGTACATGAGATTTGCTCTCTGTTAAGCATAGATTCACTGCTCGGCTTGATGTATCAGCTGGTACACGTGAAACACGCCATTACCAGCACGCAGACGTGTTCTGTAGGGCCAAGTGTCATTGTGTGACAGATTCCCTACTGGAGATGTAAACTGCTGCACCTCAGTTCCATCTAACACATAGCTATCTACTTTTAAGTGACAAGTGTAGTGAAATTCCATTATTTGAATATTTTTGATCCTGAAAGAATGCTTCATAGTTTGCAGGTGACACAATTTTATTCATTCACTCTACTGAATGTCTTAACAGTCCGAGACGGTGGTCATGTGTGCATGCGGTGTGGTTGCTTGTGTGAATTAATGTTTGTTCTCTTTCTGACAAAGGCTGTGGCCAAAAGCTAACATCTAAATGTCTTTTAACTGTGCCTCTCTGTAACTTAACATGTCATCTTTATGGTAAGTAGCTAACAGTAAATCTAGATATAAATTGACAAGAGTAATACAAACTTCTGAATGGGTTTAATATGAAAATGTTTTTTCTTCCCTTCTGAACTATGTAATTGTGGAAACTAATGTTTAACTCCTATAAAGATATAGGTCCTCCAGTAGAGGGGCTTTGGTGTGTTTCATGTAAAACATACCATTTGCAATCATCTCAAACGTTTTTCTTAAGAAAACATTTGCTGCTACAAATTAAATTTTCGTCATACTTTTAAGAGTGTCGGATATGCTTGGTGAATGATTCTGACTGTGTGTGTGTGTGTGTGTGTGTGTGTGTGTGTGTGTGTGAGAGAGAGAGAGAGAGAGAGAGAGAGAGAGAGCGAGAACGGATTTCACACGAATGTTTTACATTGCATCACATTTTACAATTCCGAGCCATGCAATTGTTAATTCTTAGACGCGCCTGTTATTTGGTTCTTCACTTTCCCCCCTGTATTGTCACACACAATAAAACCAAAATCTTGGGACGAAGAAATTCGGTAAACGAAAGCTACACACCAACGTAGCACTCGTCAGCTGGGGTCTTTCACACTAAATCGTTAGTCTGCTAAAACCAGCGATGCTGTTTGGTTTGTACAGACTAAGGGTTTGTAATTTGCGTAACAAAAAATTACCAGATTCACTATATATTTACAGGTGTTCCTAAATCGAATCGTTCACAATATGACACGCGCGAATCGAAGTTTGACTAGAATCGAATGGCGTCTTGTTGGTCGATAGCTATCGACCAACTTCGTGCGGTTGGTGCAGTCGATTGCGTATGTGACAGCCGCGGTGGTGTGTACAGGCGTGTTTGAACGCAGACAGTGAGTGCGTAACCTGATTAAGCGCGTCTCAATCTCCTGTTTCCTACGATGTGCAGCATGAGCCGCTTTCATACATGGAGCTTCGCGATTGTAGCTGGCGTCATCATTTTAGAATGTGGCGGCTTTTCACAGGTACTGCTGCTCCTCATCCACAACACTTGTATGTTCACCGTATTTGCAGGGCGTACGATCCAGATAACACTAGTATTTATTTCCGCTTTACCAGCTGCAGAATCCAGTAACGCCTTTATGATATTAACGTTTTCTCGTTCATACCTCCATCAAATTTTACTCGGCTCTGTATAGTGACCAATTAACGACAGTTTCGTCGCTGCATACATTAACATTGTTTACAGTTACATTCAAGGGTATCGCATGGGAAGAAAAAATTGTTACAGGCCTTCGTGCGATCTTTATTAGACTTCATCTTTACAGTCGCTACGGGAACGATCTGTAAGAAGATAAGGCATATTCTTAGATTTCGCTCTGAAAAACTGTTTGTGGAATTACTGACGTAGGTTATCTCGAGATATAACGCGTAATACACATCGAAGAACAAACAATGTTTGGAGAAAAGTAGCCGGAGATATTTAGGAGACGATATTATTTGTTGCTGAGAATATTTATTCAAAAATTATTTCGTGTGTACTGAACTTGGGTGACAGCTCTGATTTGTAAAACATCTTGAGAATGTTTATAACTAGTTATGTAAAGATTATAGCAAGAAAAGGGCGTATCAGTTTATAAAACGAATATTTATGGAAATCAGTTGTGAATGATTAGCAGCAGAATTTCAAAATAAAACCTATAGAATCCCCAAGATATGAGCTAACTCATAACTGTTTAAAACTGTATATGATAATAGCCAAAGACATTAATGGCACAACTTAATAGCAGGTACCCATTGCCTATATATATCCGAAGACTTTCTGTATTCATATCTTTAGCAGTTTTTCACATGTACTGGTAACATGAAAAAAAACTTCGGCAGCTGAAGACACATCGCTACATGAGTTTCTTAGAGCTCAGAGCCATCTGGTATTTTCAGTTGCAAGGAAAATGTGACGAATAGCGGCTAAATAATTTTCAGGTTTCACGACAAATACCTCTGCTTGCACTTGCTACTAGGCAATATCCTTTGAAAGTTTGGCTTCCTCCCTCTGTCTTTGTGGCAGGATTTGGTAGCAGTTCGCTTTGGTGTGTGTGTGTGGTCTCGCGGTAGTGTTCTCGCTTCCCGAGCCCGGGTTCGATTCCCGGCGGGGTCAGGGATTTTCACCTGCCCCGAGATGACTGGGTGTTGTGTCGTCTTCATCACCATCATCATCATTCATTCCCATTAGGTCGGAGGAAGGCAACGGCAAATCATCTCCATTAGGACCTTGCCTAGTACGGCGATGCGGGTCTCCTAACACTGATACCAGTAGAACAATTAGCGCTGATATCTCAATGTCGGTCATTTTGCGCTTTCTGGCTGAGGCATATTGACAAGTCAGTCTTGCGCATTCCAGATAGTCTTTTCTCAAAGTTCATTACTGGGACGTGCGACTTGCCAAAGAGATTAATTTGCTTCAGTGTATACACTACTTCAGGCGTTTACTTATGCTATCACAAGTGTCCTGGAGATACAAAATATCTCGTATTTTATATTGCATATCATACACATTTTTGTTTCTTTCAGAATATGATCCTTATATGCGTCATGGTTTTGTAGCTATAAACTGTCGTCCGACACAAGCTGATGAGTTTGATTAATAGTTTTGCCTATGATATGCAATATGCTTTTTAGTTAACAGTTTACAAATTGAATTAGCTTTCTAAAATTAATTCGTGCAACTTCAACTTGAAAAAGCAATTTTACCACTCAAGCTGTTTCTGAAAGTTTCGGGGTCAATATCAAGCAGCGCATTAAACTCCTATAATAGCCCTTCCACGTTGTCACCTCATGTACCACATTCCCGATCATGTACTTTTGAAAATTAATTGTTTAATTCTGCTGTTTAAGTTTTTTTTTGAGAAAGTCTAAGAGATATAGGCTCTACATAAACTCTGTGAATCTTTACTAGTCAGAACGAGAAGAGTAACAGCAGCCACTCAGAAACGTCTTTATTCTTTTAAGCAGTGACGCACAAATATGAGGATAAGTCATTAAAAATTAGGAACATTATGATAATTTTTTACGAAGCTACAAGAAAAATAGTTGTTTCTACGGTTTTCGACATAATCACCCTGCATTTCGTCACACTTGGTTTACCTGTCTGTAAGCTCATAGCTGCCAACTCACAGTTTGGCGTTGTTCGTAACTGTTTTCTCATTATATTCATTATCTCGCTGTCAACTGCAAACTTGGCGCCGTAAAAAAAACGTTTCAAAATTCCCAGCATTATCGACGACGTCGTCGACGGCGCTCGGTACACACCGCTCGCAGTTACCTGGAGGACAGCACGTTTAAGTCTCCCGCCTGTGCTCCGTCGGGTGAAATCTCTCTCCATCGCTCACGGCCTCCGAATGGGGGGGGGGGGGGGGGGAGGGAGTCAGCCTCACATACAGGCCACCTAATGACGCTAAAATATTAGGGTGTCTATTCCTCCCATTTTTATCGGGACATTGCTTTTTTCAAAATGTCCCACGCTTCAAAAGCTGGACTGAACAGAGAAAAGGAGCGCGTTCCGACTTTAATTCCGCGAAATCTTGTGAAGATTGCACTGATGTATACTTACCCAGTGCTGGGGTGTCATTCTAGTCTCAAGTCGATATGATACGTTGACGGTAAACAGTGAATCGGGCACATTTTCCATATACTGTGCCGTGCTTGGTAGCCTTTCGGTCTAGGGCGCCTTGCCACGCTTCGCGCGGCTCGCCCCCCCCACACACACACCCGTTGGAGGTTCGAGTCCTCCCTTGGGCATGGGCGTGTGTGTTGTCCTTAGTGTAAGTTAGATAAGTTAGATTAAGTAGTGTGTAAGCCTAGGGACCGATGACCTCAGCAGTTTGGTCCCAGAGAACTTACCACAAATTTCCAATTTCAGATATTGTATGTGTGGCCTGTTCAAAACACTGACGGGAAAAAATCGAAAAACCAAAAAAAAGATGAATGTGGAGTAATGAAATTTCTGGAATACATTTGTCTAGGTAACATATTTAAGCGATGGATACTTTTATATCACAGGTTAATGGAAGCACGAGATAAGCCATTTCAAATGGGAAATGCTGGTAGATTAATAGCAGGTGTAACCGCTGGAAAGTTGAATGAAAGCATGCAAACGTGGATGAAATATTTCGTACAAGTGCCGGATGTCAATTTGTGGGATGGGGTTCAACGCCGTTGCAAATGGTCGGTCAATAAAGGGACAGTTAATGCTGTTTGTGGATGACACTGAAATTGTTGTCCGATGATGTCCCATATGTACCCGATTGGAGACAATTCTGGTAATCGAACAGGCCAAGGCAACATGTGGACACGCTGTACAGCATGTTGGATTACAACAGCTGTATGTGCGGCGAGCGTTATCCTGTTGGAAAACACCCCTGGAATCCTGTTCACGAATGGCAGCATAACAGGCCGATTCATCGGACTGATGTGTATACAAAGTTGCATTCGTGATGCGTGGCATAACCACGAGAGTGCTCCAGCTGTCATCCAAAATTGCACTACAGACCCTAACTCCAGGTGATATAGTGTCTAGCACGCAGATAGGTTGGCTGCAGGCCCTCAATTGGCCTCCTAATCAACATACGACCATCAGTGGCACTGAGGCAGAACCAGCTTTCATCGGAAAGCATAAGACCTTCGCCCAGCGTTCCAGTGAGTTTCGTTGCGTCATTGTTTTGCCAACTGGTGCTCAGATTGCTGCTACAGATGAAGTACGATGCGACAGAGCCATACCGCCTAACACGACGACCCCTCCTCGGTAGTACTACGTGACTGTCGGAAGACAGTCATCTTGCGACGGTATATTCTCGTAACCACCGCTGCCAGCAATCATTCCTGCCAAGTCTCTGCAGTATAGCAGAAGGAACATCCAGCTTCTCGTAGCCCTATTACACGACCTCGTTAAAACTCAGTGAGGTGTTGCATGGCGTTTTTGTCGCCATTCTTGACTAACAACTCACCATGTCAAATTTCAAATGTAACTATCGCTCACGACTTTTACAGCACTAATTTATGTCAAACCTCATCTGCATCCTTATAGTGGCGCTGCTATTACCACTCTTATGCGACTGAAGTAAAATTCGAATAGACATCATCTTTCAGATTAGAAATACGCCTACCAAATTTCGTTTATGTTGCACAGCTCCTCCTTGCTGTTGCCTTTTTTTTCGTCATTGTATATGGCAGCGATTCTGCCTGGTTGTGAGGATATCCAGAAGATATTTGTCATTTTAATCGGTGTAATAACGTATATCGATTTATAACTAAACTACTTCCGGTATTGCCCGAAATTATTGGCTACAAAATTTCATGTGCGTGGCTCCACTTTTGTAAAAGGCTCTCCTACCTTAATGTCAGTTAACGAGTTGAAATGCACATGTTTGCACGTTTCATTTTTATACCTTGCGGCAGTGCCACGCGGTAAAAACGGGCCTGTTAATATTGGAATTACCTGAGAAATTATCTATACAAAAAAGTCTTTTGGGTTGTCTGTAGAATTCTTGTGGAGCTATTCGGAGTTGTGATCATTGGCAAATAATTTTTTTACAACATTAAAATGTTCACGAGCAATATTTGTTTTCGCGAAATACTGCAAAACTGTACAAATTTTGTACAGAAAACTCCAGAATCAAAACATATTTATCAAGAACTACGAAAAAACTTATATTTCTCGAAAGTAGCGTGCCAATTTCACCGCACTCAGAATATTCCGCGATAATGCCCGATACCGACATCGGACCACAGAGTTTTGATTCAAGGATATACCATAACGGAAGCTGCTCCGTTGTCGATTGGTTGGCTACCTGGAGATGAGGAGGAAGCTCGTAAGAAGAATACCTAGCGTTACCGTGGAGATTTTACAAACAAATATTCCCGTGAGAAAGATGTATGTCGTTTTCCATCGGCTTCTGGCATCTTCGCATCCATTTATCTCGTGAATTCAGCAAATGACAACTGGTAAAGATAAATACGAGGCGTGTTTTTTTAAAAAGTAAGTACCGTTTTGAAATTAAAAAAAAGACATGCTAAGATATCTCAATAATTTTATTTTTACATGTAAGCACGTACCTTAATCTTCTTTTCTACATAATTTCCGACAAAACGTTGCACCAGTTTTTGAATACCCTCCTCTTAGAAGTTTGTCGCCTGACTTGTTAACCACTGCATCACCACTGTTTTGACTTCGTCATGAAGACGCTGACCGTCCAGGTGTTTCTTAAAGTGCAGGAACAGATGGTAGTCACTGGGCGCAAGATCGGGGCTGTACGGAGGATTATCTAGAGTTTCTCATCGAAAAGATGTGATGAGATCTTTGGTCTTATTCGCCATATGCGGACGGGCATTGTCTTGCAGCAAAACGATGCTCTTGCTCAACTCATAGAGTAAATATCTCTGGAGTGAGCATTGCGTTCTGCGCATGTTGTCAACATTAAACCAGGATTGTCACGTGATCTCGGGACTTCGCTGTGCCTGTGTGCTTTCTGCAGCGTTTGAAGTTTATAATACCAAGCGTTTTTGTTGTGTTTCACCGTTTGTTGATTGTGTAATAGCGATGGTGAATTACGTTGTTGCTACGGATGCAAAGAAAAATACGTGAATGGAGGGATAGTAACTTTTCATGGGTACATTCCATATAGCTCTAATTATAGTTTTCATTTTAGTAAGAGACACTGTATACGTTTAAAAATTTCGATACGCATTATAATTAAGACTTGATTCTGTAGACCTATTTTTCTACGATTTTATGACTATATAATAGACATTACGGCTCGTACAAAAGCTTACAAACAATCGCTTCCTCTCGTAAATTTGCTAGTGGAACAGGAAAGGGAAAGGTTAGTTGTTTCAGTAAATACTATCCTCCATGCATTTATCAGTGACTTGTCAATTATGTATATAGATTACTCCGTCTACCATTTATTTAATGAACTGGGAGCAAGTACTTAAAATGCGTTAAATAAATACATCAAAGTGCCACCAGTAAGAAAAATTGTGCTTTAGGTCGCAAAAACGAGAAGATAAATACGCAGAAATACAAGAAAAAAGGACGAATTAGCAGGGATATAATCGCTAATGTGTGGTAAATTCGGTGTTTTTCGGACACTTGCGAAAGTACTAACGTACTGTCAAGTCGTTTTGCAGGACTATCACTGCAAAAATGTACTTCAGGCTCTGTAATACTATAAAGTGCGGTATCATACCAAAAACTACCAAAAATCGAGTGCATCTGAACTATGACACCTATCGCAAAGAAGCTGAATGTAATATCACTTGTCCTTAAAAGTTACGTAGCTGGTTTATTCCCCGTATCAAATGGATACTGTTAAAATGTCTGCGCAACATATATAAATAATCCGCGACACGTACGAAAAGAATCCGTCTGTACTAGGGATGTAGTGACATTCTAAATATACGGGGCACTATACGAACAAACACACGAAGCCCCGAGATCACGTGACCAGGCCGGCAATGTATGTTGACAACACAAAATCTGTTCTGCCAGCACCCCCTCTATAGGAGGTGCTGGTTCTGCGCATGTGAGTGCTCACTCCAGAGATATTTACTCTATGGCTCAACTTGCCACGTCTTTTGTTCTGAATTGAACGGCGCAGATTGTGGAATGTCTTACAGTACGCTGCTGCATTGATTGTCTCATTACGAGGCGGAAATTCCACAAGCAATACTCCTTTTCTGTCGCAAAAACTATGCACATGATTTTCCGGGTAGAAATTGTTTGATTAAACTTTACTTTTCTGGGTGAATCTGAATGCCGCCTTTCCATGGACTGTTGCTTTGATTCTGGTGTGACGTAGGCCACCCATGTTACATCTTGAAGAAATACCTAGGCGGTCAGCAAGACGATGACGAAGTCAAAACAGTGATGATGCAGTGGTTAACAAGTTAGGCGGCAGACTTCTATGAGGAGCGTATTCAAAAACTGGTACAACGTTATGAAAAGTGCCTCAATATTGACGGAAATTATGTAGAAAAGTAGATTAAGGTACAGGCTTTCATGTAAAAATAAAATTATTGAGATATCTTAGCAAATCTTTTTTAATTTCAAAACGGGACTTGCTTAAAAAATACGCCTCGTAGACTCCACCTGAAGCAAAAGATCTGCTTTTCAAACCATCTCCTAGTGGACAGCCCAACTGCGCAGTGACACAAGCGACTAATGTGACTGATTTCGATTGATAAAATGCAAAACAGCGAATAAAACATTTCAATGCGGCTATTTCGGATTCTAATTCGTTATTAGCTACTTCACAATATCTTATACCCGAAGCTTTACTCGATTTCGCTACATTTATAGTTTTTCATCCGCCAAAATAGATCCGACATTTTGAATTTTGTTAATTCCGACATCGGATTCCTAATCAGCGTCCCAAGTAACCTAAAAAGTCCATAGTTCTTTTTAGGATTTTATGTCCATTTTCCTACTATGTGCAGGTTTTGAAGCGACTTGGCCTACTGAACGCCGTCCTGATAGGCTTTTTGAGGTCTCTCAAACGTCCTGCTTTTTTGTGATTCCGCCTGACTTAAGTATTTGGCGCTACCGGGTGTTTGATTTGAAATTTACTGCGCTATGAAGCGGCGCTTGTACACTTGTACAACTTGCCCCTCAACCTTTGTTTATTTACTGTTAAAGTTTTGCACTGTTGACACAACCGATTCATGTTCACTGTTTCATCATGTCGAAATGAGAGTGTAATTTTAACAGGGATACATAAGTGAGTTTACTTTTATCACGGGCAGTGGATAAAGTGTACAATGCACATTGTGCAAGTCAAACATTGCTATTGGACATGGTGGAAAGGTCTGATATTGTGAATCACGCCAACTCGAAGGAACATCGCGTAAGTGTTAAACGAAAACGCTCTTTTTGACAAAATGCGGTGTCAGTGCAGCAGAATGATTGTAAAAAGTCGTTTGAGTTCATTTGAGTGCATGCTACAAAGGTAAACTTCTATACCCATTAAAATTATTGGGTACAATTTGTGTCTTTTTCCCCTTACTTTGCTTAGTTTAGAAAAAAACTTTTAAAATTTTCCCGTCTTTAATAAAAATGAAATAGACGCCCTATGCTAAATTGACATGGCATAACCGCCTGTGAATCTTATTGGCCAGCGTGTCTTTTTAATTAGCTGCATCCACAGCTCTCCCCCCCCCCCCCCAACCACACACACACACACACATCCATGCCCGAGGCAGGATTCGAACCTGCGACCGTAGTGGTCGCGCGGTTCCAGACTGTAGCGCCTAGAACCGCTGGGCCACTCCGGCCGGCAGTATATCAGCATTCAAGATTATTTGTTTCTATGAAGAACATTACTTTCTTTGCACTGTATATAACTCAGCACCACAGAAGAACCCAGAGCACTTGAAAGTCACGTATACCTCAATTATTAAGTGTTGTGGTCTTCAGTTCAAAGACTAGTTTGATGCAGCTCTCCATGCTACTCTATCCTGTGCAAGCCTCATCATTTCTGAATAACTACTGCAGCTTACATCCTTCTGAATCTGCTTCCTGTATTCATTTTTTCGTCTTCCACTCCGATTTTAACCCCCTCCCCCCCTTCCCTCCCCCTCACACTTCCCTCCAATACTAAGTTTGTGATCCCTTGATGTCTCAGAATCTGCCCTATCAACCGATCCCTTCTTTTAATCGGGTTGCGCCACAATTTTTTTTTCTCCTCAGTTCTATTCGGTAACTCCTCAATTATTACGTGATCTACCCATCTAACCCCAAGCATTCTTCTGTAGCATCACATTTCAAAAGCATTTGTCTCCTCTTGTTTAAACTGTTTATCGTCTATGTTTCACTTCCATACCAGAACCGTTCTTCATGCATTTGCCAGTCTACATTTTATATCCTCTCTACTTCGGTCATCAGTTAGTCTGCTGTATAATTTTCTAATCTAATTACCTGATTTACTTCGTCTACATTCAATTATCTTTGTTTTGCTGTAGTTGATGTTCATCTTAGACACCCCTTTCAAGGCGCTGCCCATTCCGTCCAACTGCTCTTCCAAGTCCTCTGCTGTTTCTGACAGAATTACAATGTGATCGGCATACTTCAAAGTTTTTATTTCTTCTCCCTGATTTTTAATTACTACTCCAAATTTTTCTTTGGTTTCCTTTACTGATTGCTCAGTGTACAGATTGAATAACATCGGGGATAGCCTACAACCTTGTCTCACTCCCTCCTCAGCCACTGCTTCCCTTTCATGGCCCTCAACTCGTATAACTGTCGTCTGATTTCTGTACATTGTGTATATAAACTTATTTACGTATTTTTTGTAGATGTCTGATTGTCTTCGTTAGATAGCTCTTCTACCGACACATCGCATACGGCACCACCTCTGTGTTGTAAGGTGGTGTTTAAACATTTGAAATTTCATGGAGAAAGTTTAATATGCACTACATTTGAGAGCCGTCAGTATGACTTTCCTCGTGGATGCCTTCCCCGGGACAGTGGGTGTTTCCACTGATCTATTGCGTCTTAAGCCTCTGGTTCATAGTGATTCGTTTCCTGCGGCAGTCCGATAGGGTAATGCATCTACTTGATGCCCATAACGGCCCAAGTGCTCCTGAGGTAATGTCACAGTTGTGGTAACATAAGAGCAGTATTGGTTGCATGCTTTCCTATGGCCAATGGCATCATGGATGACATTATATGGAGATCGGTAAACCGTGTAGATTTCTGTCAGTTTCATCAACAATGACGAGCCTGTTAGCACGGATTCGTTGTTTTTACCGACTATTTCACTGTCTCTGTCCGAACGCGTACTTCTACAGTTCGTCTGAGACTGCGTCTTCGTTTCTGAGCCTTTGAACCCACATCTACTTCTAGACAGGCACTCCGCAAGCCATCTTATGGCATGGGGCGGAGGCTACCCTGTACGACCACTAGTCATTTCCTTTCCTGCTCCATTCGCAAACAGAGCGAGGGTAAAACTGTCTATATGCTTCTATATGAGCCCTCATTTCTAGTATCGTATCTTCATAGTCCTTCTGCGCAATGTACTTTGGCGGCAGTAGAACCTTTCGGCAGTAAGCTTCAAATGCCGGTTATCTAAATTTTCTCAATAGCGTTCCTCGAAAAGAACGTTTCCTTCCCTCTAGGGATTCGCATTTGAGTTCCTGAAGCATCTCCGTAACACTTGTTGTTCGAACCATACCGGTAACAAATCTAGCAGCCTGCCTCTGAATTGCTTCGATATCTTTCTTTAATCCGATCTACTATGGATCTCAAACACTCTAGCAGTACTCAAGACCAGGTTGCACCAGCGTCCTATATGCGATTTCCTTTACAGATGAACCACAGTTTCCTAAAATTCTCCCAATAAACCGAAGTCGACCTTCGCCTTCCCTACCACAGTCTTCTCATTCTCCCTCCATTTCATATCGCTTTTCAACGTGACGTCCAGATATTTAAACGACGTGACTGTGTCAAGCAAGACATTACTAATGCTGTATTCGAACATTACGTGTTTGTTTTTCCTACTCATCCGCATTATCTTAAAATTTTCCACAGTTACAGCTAGCTGTCGTTCATTACAGCAGCTAGAAATTTTGTCGAAGTCCTCCTACAGTCACTCAACTTCGACACTTCCCGTAAACTACAGTGTCTTCAGCAAACAACTGCAGTTTGGTGCTCCCCCCCCCCTGTCCACGCCAAATATTTATGTATACACAGAATAACAACGGTCCTGTCACACATTCCTGGGGCACACAATACCCTTGTCTCAGACGCAGCCAACTCATTCGGCTCATATTTGGCAGGCAGCTTGTGCGCGACCGAACGTGAAAGACTCTTAAGATACTCAACAACCGCCCCCCCCCCCCCCCCGTTATGAAAAAGATACCCCTAAAGTTCATGATGTGCAATCGACTCAGAATTGACGAGATCGATAGATAATTGAAAACCGAACATTTGTCGTCAACATATATGGGGTCCGCAAACGCATATTTTCCTTGAAATCGATGGAAAAAACTTTTTCGACTGCCGCTTATGTACTGGTATGGTAGGCGCTGCTAAATGAAAGCGCCAATGCTGTAGCGACCAAGGCATTTTACTACGAAACGGGGAACTTATGTTCGATTCTTAGTTGCAATCTACAGTTTTTTTATTTGTATTTTTTACGCCTCGAAACTGGTAGGACTAGAACGGTTAATAAGGTACGTAAATCAATAGAGAATAATAACTAAACAGGCAAATAAATTTCTCAAACGACTTCTATTAATAAAGAATTAACATGTTAAGCCTCTTCGTAAGAAAGCAATTCCGAGTAAAGCTACTGCGAAAACGAGCACTCGACGCAAGTTATAGCATAAAGAAGAAAAACTAACCCTTGTCGCGGTCGATAGCGTCCTTAAAGCGGCCCCTCCCGCCGGAGGTTCAGTCCTCCCTCGGGCATGGGTGTGTGTGTTGTTCTCAGTATAAGTTAGTTTAAGTTAAAGTAGTGTGCAGTAAGTCTAGGGCCCGATTAGCTCAGCAGTTTGGTCCCTTAGGAATTCACACACATTTGAACGTTTTGTACTTAAAATAATAACACATTCATACACGGCGCAATGTTCTATCGTAGTGTCTGAAAAATTGTTGCCTACAGTTTCCCCGTGCTTATAAGAAACTAACGATTAATTTGACCGTGGGGTACAGAAGAGGCCCATCCCTTAAGAAACGCGTCAAAGAATGTTCACTCCACTTGTTCCAAGTCCGGGAAATAGAAAAAAAAACATATCTTGAGAACATTTTAAAATCACATGTTGCTGATAACAAATTTTGAATGGTACAGCGCGCCTGTGGTGGACAAAATAACTTGGGTGGTCTAAGGCGCTGCCGTCATGGACTGTGCGGCTGGTCCCGGCGGAGGTTCGAGTCCTCCTTCGGACATGGGTGTGTGTGTTTGTCCTTAGGGCAATTTAGGTTAAGTAGTGTGAAAGCTTAGGGACTGATGACCTGAGCAGTTAAGTCCTATAAGATTTCATACACATTTGAACATTTTGACAAAATAACACCGTCTTGTATGATAGCTCTTTTATAAATGACGAGGGTCCTTGGACGGTAGAAGGAATGCCGCCAGGCTTTACACCTGAGTGCCACCCATGTGTTTATTTTTATAGCCAAGTTAAAAATTTTATTTCTAGGCTCCAAAATTGTTGTCTACTTCTGGAAACCCAGGAGGAGCTGCACAACCGAGCGGATGTAATAACGATTCACAGCATAATCCACGGTCCGCTTTCAGCACCGATTTTGCAGGCAGTGTTATAGTATGCGTGGTATGCATCAAAATGAAGTCCCGAAAAAGAAATATTTTTAAATACAAACCAAATCTGTATTCGTGCTAACCATCGGAAGGGATGCTGTAGATGCGCGAAGATTGCATTCGTTAGATGTTCTTGATGGAAGTCTTCGAATTTTCATATGACAAGTATATTCCAGCCAACTGTTCGAAGGAAACTGATAGCATGTAACACAGTGAGAGAAAGACACCGTAAATCGACCAGGTTTAAATTTTTAATTCCTTACTAATCCAAGTCGTTTGATAAATTTATTTGGCTACTCTTTTATTAGCCGTCATTGATTTATTTACTTTATTGGCCTTCGTATGCCTACCAGTTTCAAGAGGGAAGAAAAATAAAAACCTACAGACTGCAACTGGGAATCGAACTCGTGTTCTCTGCTACGCAGGCAGATGCCTTGGCCACTACACCAGTGACACTTTCGTTGAACAGCGCCTACCTTATAGGTACGTAAGCGGCCCCCATTTATGTTGATGAAAAGTTGACAAAATGCTCAAGTATCATTTATCAATCGATCCTGTCAATTCTGAGTAGATTACCTGTCACAAACTTTAGGTGTAACTTTGTCAAAAAGGGGTGGGGATTGGGGAGGGGGTGTTGACCCAAAATTACTTAAATTTTAGCTTTAAAGCCCCGTCGACAACGAGATCATGAGAGATGATGTCCCAGCTCTGTTGGACAAGGAAAGGAGAGAGAGAGAGAGAGAGCGAGAGCGAGAGCGAGAGCGAGTTTGAAAGGCTAGAGAACGGAGCTCAATACACAGTACTCCAGTGTATCTGCCACTAGACCATACATTGGAGGCTGAGTGGTACGCAAGTTACGAAGATTAACGTATAATTACTTAAAGCGAAACCAGCCACTGGAACTCAAGAATACCATGATCTGACAACACAGTTCTCTATAACTCATGTTAGCAGCATATTGTGGCTCCGCTGCGCAATCTGGTGACCCTTTCTCGAAACATGGTTCATTGTGGTCTGCTCACAGCACGTCGCTGTACCACTCACTCCTTTTCGGGATGATTGTGTTAACCTCCGCCTCACTGCCTGTTCCGCTTTTCATACCTGCGAATAATAGAGACATAAGACATTCTTTGTCAACAGCATCAGCGCAGTGCCATAAGCTGGGCAACACAAAATGATAAGCCAAAACATTATGTTAACTGCCCACAGAGACATTGGATGCCGCCTTGTGGCGCTGTGGGCACATGATGCGGTAACTAAAGTATGTAAGCGGTCCAGATACGGACGGGGGCTCACCCTAGCGAATATACGGACTGCAAATGGGAAAATCTATTCATATAAGCGACCTTGACAAAGGGCAGATCATCATCATGCAAAGCCTGCGAACGAGTATCTCGAAAACGGCGAAGCTGGTCGAATGTTCACGAGCTACTGTCGAGAGCATCTACGGAAAGAAGAAAAAGGTCAGTGAAACTACCACTAGGTGCTACATCGTAGAATGTGGGGTTGGAAACTTGTCTGCTCGGTAAAGTAGGATAGATGGTGATTTGCGACATTTTTGCCGAAAGAGCACAATGCTGGTGCACGCACAAGTATTCCGGAGGACACCGTTCGTCGTACATGGTTGAACATGGAAATCTGCCGCAGACGACCCGTACGTGTTCACATATTGACCCAACGACATCGTGAATTACGATTGCAGTGCGCGTGGGATCATCGGGATTCAGCCGTCGATCAGTGGAAACGTGTCAGCTCTTCAGGTGAATCACATTTTTGCTACACTGGGTCGATGGTCGTCTCCACTAGAGGCGTCATCGAGGTGAATGGCGGATCGAAACGTGCAGAGCGCCACAGATGTACACTGGTGGAAGGAGTATTATGCTATGGGAGATATTCTCCCACGCTTGCATGTGACCTGTGGTAGTAATGGAAGACACTCTGCCAGGTGCAAACCACTTGCATCCCGTCATGTTTGGTGTCTTCCCCGATGGCGATGTCATCTTTCAGCAGTAGAATTGTCTGTGCCTCAGAGGCAGAACCGTGCTACAGGGGTGAACTCGTGTTGATGTCTCGGCGACCACATTGGTCTGATGTAAATCCTATGGAACACATCTGCGTCGCTATCACCGAGTATGCAAATCAGCAGCCTGTTACTTCTGCGAATTTTATGACCATGTGTAGACGTTAAAAAAAAAAAAACTTATGATATCAGTTACTACATGTGTGCAAACAATATTTGTATTTTGGGGATTGTAAAATTTAGTTATGATGTTACGATAGACATCATAATCATAAATCTGGCATCATTTAATGATCTGTAACTAACGTATGCAATGCCTGCCCAGTTAGTCGTGCGGTCTTACGCACGGCATTCCAGATTGGGAAGTCCCCAGCACGAATCCGCCTGGTGAACTTGTGTCAAGGTCCAGTGAGCCGGCCATTCTGTGGATGGCTTTTAGGCGGTTTTCTATCTGCCTTGACGAATGTGGACTGGTTCCCCTTATTCCACCTCAGCTACACTATGTCGGCGATTGCTGCCCAAACAAGTTCTCCACTTACGCGTACACCACCATTACCCTACCACGCAAACATAGGGGTTACACTCGTCTGGTGTGAGACGTTTCCTGGAGGAGGGGGGGGGGGGCTTCGACCACCAGGGGCTGAACTGTACAATAACCCTGAAAGTGTGGTTCGGTGTGGGGCGGCGGAGGGGTGAAGTGAACTGCGGTAGTCGTCGTGGCATTGCAGACCACTGAGGCTGCAACGGTGATGGAGCCTCTCTGTCATTTCTAGGCCCCCAGTTAAAATACAATACAACGTATGCAACACGTTAATAATAATAATAATGATAATAATTCCCGTGGAGGCCCGGGAAAAGATTAGGCCTCCGGTATGTTCTGCCAGTCGTAAAAGGCGACGAAAAGAACAAACCACTAATAGGGCTAACCCCCCTTTAAGTGTGATTAGTTGGTACAGGACAGAACTAAAGAAGCCTCGGACAAGCGCCATCATGGTCGGGGACGACGCTTGAACCCTATGCCCGCCCACAAAGGTAACGACACTGCTAGCCAACTGGAAAATGATTCAAATGCAAATAGAGGTGTTTTGCAGGATATGCATCCAGCAACCACCCTAGAAGGAAAACAAAGACAGAGGATGAGATGGTCAGATGAAGTTAATCGACACCTCATGTTCTGTTATTACCAAGCAACAAACCTAGGAACCAACACAACTGGATACAGATCACAAGTATACACAACATTTATTACCAGATACCCAGAATTATAATTTTTAACAGAACAACGACTAGCTGATCAGATCTGTGTAATAATAAAAAATAACAGGATACCCCAGTCAGAATTAGAACACATCAAACAAGTACAACAAATACTGGAACAAAATAATGTGCAGTCAGAAGAAGAAGAAAATACAGTAATGGACTCAAATATCCCAGAGCAAACAAACAAAGAACAACACGCATCAATTAAACAATCAGAGGAAAATGAAATCTTAAGACAGCCACCAGAAAAAGCACAAATAGAACACGAAGTGAGTGACACACACGTTAGATATAGAAGAAAAATTTCAGCTGACATATAGAATACAAAGACACAAATACAGACATTAGACCATTCTTGCACAGACCGCCAAATAACCCACAAGTCGAAACAACAATAAAAACTATCAACACAATCATACACAACAAAATAAATGAAAACACAACTATGGAAGAGTTACAACTACTGGTTTATATAGGAACACTCACTACACTAAATATACACACTAGGCAGAGATCAGAACCAACCAACACACAGAAGAAACCCACAAAACCAGCATGGCAACACAGGCTACAGATCAGAATAGAAAAGCTGAGAAAAGACATCGGACAGCTAACACAATTTATAAGAAATGAAATGTCAGAAAAAAAAACGAAAAAGGTTAGGTAAAATCTCACAACAAGAAGTGATAGAGCAATTAGATGAAAAGAAGCAGAAATTACAAGCATTGGCCAAACGACTTAGAAGATACAAAAAAAGTGAAAATAGAAGGAAACAAAACCAAACATTCAACACAAACCGAAAGAAATTTTACCAGACAATAGATAACACACACATTAAAATAGACAATCCACCAAACATAACAGACATGGAACACATCTGGAGCAACATATGGTCAAACCCGGTACAACATAACAGGCATGCACGGTGGATACAAGCAGAAACACACACATACAAGATGATACCACAAATGCCTGAAGTGATAATTTTGCAACATGAAGTCACCCAAGCAATTAATTCTACTCACAATTGGAAAGCCCCTGGAAAAGATAAAATAGCAAATTTCTGGCTAAAGAAGTTCACCTCAACACATTCACATCTAACTAAATTATTTAACAGTTACATTGCAGACCCATACACATTCCCTGATACACTTACACATGGAATAACTTATCTGAAACCTAAAGATCAAGCAGACACAGGAAACCCAGCTAAATATCGCCCCATAACATGCCTACCAACAATATACAAAATATTAACTTCGGTCATTACACAGAAATTAATGACACATACAACACAGAACAAAATTATAAATGAAGAACAAAAAGGCTGTTGCAAAGGAGCACGAGGATGTAAAGAGCAACTGATAATAGATGCAGAGGTGACATATCAAGCTAAAACTAAACAAAGGTCGCTACACTACGCATACATTGATTACCAAAAAGCTTTTGATAGTGTACCCCACTCATGGTTACTACAAATATTGTAAATATACAAAGTAGATGCTAAATTGATACAGTTCCTAAACATAGTAATGAAAAATTGGAAAACCACACTTAATATCCAAACAAATTCAAATAGTATCACATCACAGCCAATACAGATTAAGCGTGGAATATACCAAGGAGACTCATTAAGTCCTTTCTGGTTCTGCCCTGCTCTGAACCCACTATCCAACATGCTAAACAATACAAATTATGGATACAATATTACTGGAACATACCCACACAAAATCACACATTTGCTATACATGGATGATCTAAAACTACTGGCAGCAACAGATCAACAACTCAACCAATTACTAAAGATAACAGAAGTATTCAGCAATGATATAAATATGGCTTTTGGAACAGACAAATGTAAGAAAAATAGCAGTCAAGGGAAAACACAGCGACTGCATAGAAGTGATGAAAAAAACAGATGCCTATAAATATCTAGGATACAGACAAAAAATAGGAATAGATAATACAAATATTAAAGAAGAACTAAAAGAAAAATATAGACAAAGACTAACGAAAATACTGAAAACAGAATTGACAGCAAGGAACAAGACAAAAGCTATAAATACTTATGCTATACCAATATTGACCTACTCATTTGGAGTAGTGAAATGGAGTAACACAGACCTAGAAGCACTCAATACACTTACACGATCACAATGCCACAAATATAGAATACATCACATACATTCAGCAACAGAAAGATTCACATTAAGCAGAAAGGAAGGAGGAAGGGGATTTATCGACATAAAAAACCTACATTATGGACAGGTAGACAATTTAAGAAAATCCTTTATAGAACGAGCAGAAACTAGCAAAATACACAAAGCAATCACTCATATAAATACATCGGCTACACCACTGCGATTTCATAACCACTTCTACAACCCTTTAGATCACATAACATCAACAGATACGAAGAAAGTAAATTGGGAAAAGAAAACACTACATGCCAAGCACCCGTATCATCTAACACAGCCACACATCGATCAAGACACAACCAACACATGGCTAAGAAAAGGCAATATATACAGTGAGACAGAAGGATTCATGATTGCAATACAGGATCAAACAATAAACACCAGATATTACAGCAAGCATATTATTAAAGATCCCAATACCACAACAGATAAATGCAGACTTTGCAAACAACAAATAGAAACAGTAGATCACATCACAAGTGGATGTACAATACTAGCAAATACAGAATACCCCAGAAGACATGACAATGTAGCAAAAATAATACATCAACAGCTTGCCTTACAACATAAACTTATAAAACAACATGTTCCCACATACAAGTATGCACCACAAAATGTACTGGAGAACGATGAATACAAATTATACTGGAACAGAACCATTATAACAGATAAAACAACACCACATAACAAACCTGACATCATACTCATCAATAAAAAGAAGAAATTAACACAACTAATCGAAATATCCATACCCAATACAACAAATACACAAAAGAAAACAGGAGAAAAATTGAAAAATACATCCAACTGGCTGAGGAAGTCAAGGACATGTGGCATCAGGATAAAGTTGACATTATACCAACTATGCTATCAACTACAGGAGTCATACCACACAATATCCACCAGTACATCAATGCAATACAGCTACATCCAAACTTATATATACAACTAGAGAAATCTGTAATTATTGACACTTGTTCAATTACCCGAAAGTTCCTAAATGCAATGTAACATATACCGTACAGTTAAAAGGAAGTCACGCTTGATCAAGGTCCACGTCACCTTCCATTTTTAACCAGACATAACGTCTGAGACAAGAAAGAAATAATAATAATAATAATAATAATAATGCTTGACCCAACTGCAACCCATGCTGTCACAAATTCTTCTAAACATACCTTTCCAGTTACTAGAATGTTACTTTTGGTATTCATTATTTGAAATGATAATATTTTCAGCAACACAACACAATCGCAATGCTGAATTAGGAAAGCCAAGATATCGATACACGTAGTTACAATAAGGACAACTTTAGTCAAGGTCATGAAAATTAAAAGTATGTTACTGAAGTTTGTCAGATTACGCTTTTCACTTGTATAAACACAGATTAAGGTAAAACTTCTACTATTATTATTATTCAGGTTTAGACTAACGAGTTATTTACTTCGAAAAAAATCTGATATTTTGTGCTGAGAAAAATTTACTTTTGCTTTCTGGCAAATACTCTCAAACGAATATTTTTTTCTCATTTAAATAATCAGTCAGAGCCTGAAAATCGAAATACAGAAAAAGGGGATAAGGACCCAGTTCCAGATAATACTGACTTGGAAAAATGATCACCAGTGTCTACAGATACATTTCACTCAAAATTGTATTTTTGTATACAGGGTTTTCAAAAAAGTGTAGAGTACTTTGAGAGGTGGAAGTACTCATCTAAATAAGAAAAACAAATCCAATAAACATGGATCTGGAAACGCATACCTTCCGAAATGTGTTTGTAAGAAGGACTGTGTGACAGGTGGATGCGGATATTAGCACAGTAGTTGCATTGGCGCTCCATCAGATGTGTCGGCAGAGTATTATGATGCCTTACTCAAAGTACTCTACCTACCATAGTCAGTTGTGTGGTTCGAGTCTTGTTGAAGGCTACTATAGTTTTAGTCGTGTTTGGGGGCCTTATTACACACCACTGTCAACCCTAAGTATGTATCATGGTGTTTTACCTTCTACCAAACGCAGATTCACCTATGTGTTTACTGTTATTGCGCTGTTTGTACGTACAAATGGTGTAGTACATTTACATTTTCTCTCTTCCACTACTTGTTAGCAATGGAAGCCTACTACTCGACAAGTGAAATGGCGGATTTGATATTCTGCTGAAGTTTAGCAAATGGACGTAGCCTGCGAGCCCATGTCTCCTATTGCGAAAAATATTCACAGCGCAGAGTGTCGTCTGATAAGCTGTTCGGCAAACTTCTCCAGCGTCTAAGGGACACAGATAGCCGTGTACCTCAGAAGACTGTCGTATGCCTCATATATGACAAGACAATGGAAGGCTGCACACAGGCCTGACATGGAGGAGCATGTGTTACGTTCGGTGGAAGAAACCCCTGGGACCAGTGTGCGACGATTAGCACGAGAAGGCGTGTTTGCTCTCTTATCTGACCGGTATACTTCATGAATAGTTGCTGTACCCATACCGTCTACAGCACGTTCAGACCCTAAGACCACAGGATCATCTTTGGAGATGGCAGTTCTGTCGATGATTGTTGAAGTATGCCTCAGATCCACTGTTCACATCCAAGATTTTATTTACTGATGAGGCAGGGTTCACAAGATAAGGTGTTGTGAATTTACATAGCCAGAATGTATGGGCAAATGTAAATCCTCAAGCATTTCAGGAAAGAGGGCATCAACACCGATTCTCAATCAATGTATGGGCAGGTGCACCTGGCGATAGATTAATAGGCCCATACATGCTGCCACAAAGATTAACTGGGGTGCATTATCTGGACTTTCACATTAATGTATTGCCTGACTTGTTGGAGGCTGTGCCATTGCAGCAAGGAATACAAATGTGGTTCATGCATGATGGCACACCAGCACACTTTCGTCACAATGCGTGTGAACGTCTAACATAGACATTTCAGGACCACTGGTATGGTCGAAGGGGCCACACACCTTGGCGTGTTCATTCCCCAGACCTCAATTCCCTAAAACTTTTGGTTATGGGGCACTTGAAGGAACTGGTCTAAGCCATGCCAACCAACGACGTGCAGACACTACAGGGTCGCTTCGTCAGTGCATGCCAGCAGGTACAACAATAACTGGGTATACTTCAGTAATAGGGCAACAAGGACACGAGGACAATTTGGTAGTGCAGGTTGTCTACATTCAGGGGCAAACATACATTCAGAGGCAAACCAATTTTTCCCCCTTGAATGACAGGTCATTAACCTATTGTTCTGCTAAGAAGAAGAAGACCCCTGGGCTATAATGCTTCCTTTTCATTGACAGGTCCTTAACCAATTATTCCCCCACCCCCTACTCCTAATTCCTCAGGAAAACTCCAACCCACCCCCATTCTCCTCTCTGATAAAAGTACACTTTCAGGTCTGAGTTATTTGAATAGCCCTCTCTCACTCTTATCGGTTTGATTGATTAGCTAATTAAATTGGTCAATCAATTAACCTCTCCCCCTCTGGTAAACCCTCCATCCATCCCCCTACCCTCACCCCCTCCCCTTCCCTCCCCTACCTGGAAATTGGCGGCTCTGTGATGGTGAGGAAGGATGTCATGACAGGAAATTAAAGGGTAGATTGTTTATTTATATAAAAAAAATCAGTTTGAAAGTGCTGGATTTCACTTACTCATCATTCAATGCTGTTTGGGAAGACGCAGGTATTTTAAGAAGTAATAAAATCGATCGCTTTTTTTATTCCGATAGCGCAAGGAATACCGTCATGAAACACCTACCACACGTAATGCTGTCAAGTCTTTCCATCGCGAAGCACGCACAGCCCGCTGTGCCCCGTCCACTTGGTACTTTTAAAAACCCAATCGTGACGTTAAGTTCCCGATTGATGAATTTATTGTTTCCAATAGTTGTATTGCATGCACGCATGCGTTCAATATGGGGAGGCATGGCCAGTGCGCTGCAATGAACAAGAATGGCACTCGACAGCAAGTGGCGCATGCATAGTGATCGCGAGTTTGTGTGAGTGTCAGGATTTTTTGTCACCAGATATGTTTGGTGGAAACGCCGTCGTGGAGGAGGGCATGTATGTAGCGCTATGATCTATTTGTGAAGGAAATTTCATAACTTGATTTGCATAACTTTTGCATGTGATACTCAAACGTTGAAAAAAATGTTTTACGAGTATTATGAAGAATGATCATTGTAAGGTGGAAATGAGTGTTTAAGTGATCTATTTGACTCCTGTAAATTCATTCATTTTCGTGTCTGGTTAGCATTTCCAGAAGGCAGCAATTCCGATGGCCTTGTTGTTTCCCTCACTCAGGTCCTGTTTTGTGCAGAGTTGTTCAAGTTGAAGACGAATTAGCAAGTGGGCCGGATATTGTGTTGTTCCACACTCGCAGGATATATCTCCATCAGCTGGAAGAATGCCCCATTTTCGCATGTTGGTCTTGTAAAGAGGAACGCCCACCGTAAGACGATTGAACGATCTCCAACTAGGGTAGGGCAAGTCATTTCCTAGAGATAGCTCTTCCTTTACAGGGATATTAGGTGGTGGCTTGCTATTCCACTTGGTGATGCTCTTCCACTGTGGTGTTCCCTCTAGTGGTCGAGTCCTGGCCATGAAGCTCTTTCTCGACTTCAGTCGACGGACTACAGCCTGATGATCATGCAGTGGATGTCGGGGATCACAAGTTTGCTTAGCCCTCTCTACATCAGCAGTAACAGCCCTTCTAATAGTGGGGGGAGTTTTCTCATTGACAGAGTAGTGCAAACGGATTATTTCACTCCATTTTTGATATCGAAATTGCGCCAGGTTTCCCTTTGTTTCCAGCACTAGCCATAGGAACACAGTATTCTGAGGAGAAATGAAAAAATCCATCTTCATGTTTGGAGATATTGGTTCACACAGATAAGAAGGAGTGGATTCTTGGGAACGACAGAGACAGGAAGCGAGTCTGGAGTTTGCCAAACAACAGAATGCTGCCACTTGATGCATTGTTTGGGAGCCGCGAGGCCAAAGAAGGGCGATATCTGGCCCATAGTTGGAGGTATCTAGTGACATGATATGTAGTTAGAACATTGAGCTGTTTTGACTTTCGTGGCGGCGCCTTGACGATAGACACACCCAGGAGAGCCCAAACAGTTGCTACTATATGACACTTCATTCCATTCCCTTGTAGTTTTAATTATTATGTCATGGGGAGCAGGGGTCGGGAGGTGGTGTGGAGTGCAGTTCTAACATTCTGCGTGGTGTCTGTTTGTTCTATATCGTGTCTCCCTACCAATTCCGCGCAACGACGCTCTGAGCGTATTTTTTAGGGAATTGACTAGTTTGAACCTGGGACCTGTTGCTGGTAAGGAGACGCCAGACCACACATGACATGTAGAATTCAGAAGAGTTCAGTGAGACTAGCGATGATATAACCAAATACTTAATGATTTCGGCGTCAGCTCCACTGCACTCCCTGTAAAAGAATCTTAATAGTAACTAAATTTAGTGGAAGGGGTTCAAGGCTATCCTATTTTTAGTTAGCTGGTAAAATAACGTCGAAAAAGCAGTTAAGTTTACCACTGGAAATTCTATTCTACTCACAAAACATTGTTTATAAATTGCACTATTGATAAAAGGAAATGTTTTAATACAGGATGGTAAAAACCAACTGCGTTCAACAAAAATGTGAACGAATATTCCCTGAGTTGGTTTCCAAGTTCTAAAATGGATCGAAGGATGACCTATGCCATATCACAACTATAATCTAGGTTTAAATTAAGTTTCACAAGAGAGAAAACTATCAAAATGGTCTACAGTGACCCTCAATTATCTTTAATTACTTATCTAACTTGTAAATTACAGTGGCTGATGTGGCCTCTCAATAACTACACTCCTGGAAATTGAAATAAGAACACCATGAATTCATTGCCCCAGGAAGGGGAAACTTTATTGACACATTCCTGGGGTCAGATACATCACATGATCACACTGACAGAACCACAGGCACATAGACACAGGCAACAGAGCATGCACAATGTCGGCACTAGTACAGTGTATATCCACCTTTCGCAGCAATGCAGGCTGCTATTCTCCCATGGAGACGATCGTAGAGATGCTGGATGTAGTCCTGTGGAACGGCTTGCCATGCCATTTCCACCTGGCGCCTCAGTTGGACCAGCGTTCGTGCTGGACGTGCAGACCGCGTGAGACGACACTTCATCCAGTCCCAAACATGCTCAATGGGGGACAGATCCGGAGATCTTGCTGGCCAGGGTAGTTGACTTACACCTTCTAGAGCACGTTGGGTGGCACGGGATACATGCGGACGTGCATTGTCCTGTTGGAACAGCAAGTTCCCTTGCCGGTCTAGGAATGGTAGAACGATGGGTTCCATGATGGTTTGGATGTACCGTGCACTATTCAGTGTCCCCTCGACGATCACCAGTGGTGTACGGCCAGTGTAGGAGATCGCTCCCCACACCATGATGCCGGGTGTTGGCCCTGTGTGCCTCGGTCGTATGCAGTCCTGATTGTGGCGCTCACCTGCACGGCGCCAAACACGCATACGACCATCATTGGCACCAAGGCAGAAGCGACTCTCATCGCTGAAGACGACACGTCTCCATTCGTCCCTCCATTCACGCCTGTCGCGACACCACTGGAGGCGGGCTGCACTATGTTGGAGCGTGAGCGGAAGACGGCCTAACGGTGTGCGGGACCGTAGCCCAGCTTCATGGAGACGGTTGCGAATGGTCCTCGCCGATACCCCAGGAGCAACAGTGTCCCTAATTTGCTGGGAAGTGGCGGTGCGGTCCCCTACGGCACTGCGTAGGATGCTACGGTCTTGGCGTGCATCCGTGCGTCGCTGCGGTCCGGTCCCAGGTCGACGGGCACGTGCACCTTCCGCCGACCACTGGCGACAACATCGATGTACTGTGGAGACCTCACGCCCCACGTGTTGAGCAATTCGGCGGTACGTCCACCCGGCCTCCCGCATGCCCACTATACGCCCTCGCTCAAAGTCCGTCAACTGCACATACGGTTCACGTCCATGCTGTCGCGGCATGCTACCAGTGTTAAAGACTGCGATGGAGCTCCGTATGCCACGGCAAACTGGCTGACACTGACGGCGGTGGTGCGCAAATACTGCGCAGCTAGCGCCATTCGACGGCCAACACCGCGGTTCCTGGTGTGTCCGCTGTGCCGTGCGTGTGATCATTGCTTGTACAGCCCTCCCGCAGTGTCCGGAGCAAGTATGGTGGGTCTGACACACCGGTGTCAATGTGTTCTTTTTTCCATTTCCAGGAGTGTATATAACAGAAAAATCATCGCTTTTCAGATTTTTACTTCAAGTGGCAAATGTGAACACCATGAGCTTTAATTGACGATCAACACTAGTATTACGCAAAAAGGGGGTGTAACTGATGATACTTCTGCAGTTCTGAAGTTTTATGCGCTGTTATGTGGCATCGAGTGCGTTCATTACCTTGTCGGTGTTCGTCAGGGGGCGGCGGGCAGCACAGCTCCGCTCACCTCGCTGTCTTGGAAGCAACTCTCCCCTAACTTCTCCTTACTACAATTTCCCGAAGTTGGTTTAAAAAAACTATCTGGCTGTGTTTTCATCTGACCAGTCAGGGTCTCAATGTTAACCTTAAGCTCCACCTACAAAAATTCTGTCCATCCAATGAGAAACGTTATGCTTTTCGTGGTGGGGCAATGTTTTTATAATTTGCAACGTAACAGAGACGCGAAAAAGTCTCACACTAAAACTTGCGACTGGGGTGGCCCTTTTTGTGGTATCGTAAGATCTATACTGTTCTTCTGGAGGGCTCTAGCTTTTGACATGGGCTGGGGGTGGTCCTGACGTAACAGAGACGCGAAAAAGTCTCACGCTAAAACTTGCGGCTGGGGTGTGGTCCTAGCGGTTAGCTGGCGACGTGGGTGTCCGTCCCTTATCGTAGGGCCTTCCAGCTTAACACGGTTCTGCTCTCGGCTTCTGTTCTCGTTTCTCCCCTCGGAACTGCGTCTGTCTCATGGTGGGAAGGAATGACATGCATTTAGGCATTCTTGTGTTAGTCTGTGGTATTCCATTTGCTCACTCGTTACTCGTATTACTTTGGTTAATTTAATGTCACGATTTATTCAGAGCTATGTGACATACTACTGGATTTGCTTATGTCAGGGTTTTCATGGAAGGTGTTGGATTTGCCTGACACCTTACACATCACCACCCTTCGAACTTAATTTTTGCACTGAATTTAGGCAATGATTGAATCGTTGTCTAAGTCAGTCAAAAATTATTCCTTTATCTAAATTTTGTTGCTTACTGTTCAGCCACGTTATTCTGATTCTGTGCTAGTTTGTATTAGTAATTTATATTTTTATATTCTTCCACATTATTCTCAAAAATGACAAGAGAAGAGTATTTTTATGCTATTATTAATTTTTAATTATTTTCTTTCTTTATTTAAGTGTGAAGTTTGTTTTTTAAGAAGTTTGTTACCGAAAGTGAGGAGTCTTTCACATCGATTTTCTTAGAAATATATTTTTTTATAGATGTAGTAATTAAGTAAAATCTATTCCTAACACATTTTCTAAATATCATGTATAAGTAAAATGTTTTTGCTTCTAGACACTCATTTCAACATTGTTACACTAACAAATAAGAATTGCTTTGACAAAGAAATGTACATACACAAGTATTGAGATATTATCCTAACAAATGGTACAAATGTTAAAAAAAAGGAAAACATCCAACAAGATAATTTTTTATTCTTTGTTTTTATAAGGAGAAAATAAGTAAAATATAGTTATTCTTTTATTTTTATGAGGAGAAAATAAGTGGCATATAGTTTTAGTGTTTATTATGCCTTACTTTTGTTCTTTATATACTGTCCATTTCAGAACTAATGACTTATTTTTATCGATAGTCTATTTTTTACTTAAGTCCATAGTCAATGACTGTTATTTTGTAGTTTATTAGCTGTCTGGTGTGCTTAACTTATTTAGTTTTTCACACATTTCTTTTGCACAATTCCTACATCACATAATTTGATTTCACACATTCACACAATCCTATGAATGTTTAAGCATGAGGTTGGCGAATGTTTTTTGCACGAAGGTGATGGACTTGAGTGAGATGGATGTGGGCAAGTATTTGATGTACAGCTTCATTCGTCGTTTCTTGTTGGCTTTGCAAGTGTGTGTTGCTGTTGTGGAGGTCCCATAATGGAATGGAGCTGTGAGTGCAGAATGTCGTGGTTTACTGGCTTTGTATGCTTGAAAGTCATCGTCATGTGTCGCTGAAAGCGGTGGTTTTTCGTTATAATACTTCGCAGACGACTAGTTTACAATAGGATAGGGATTTGGGAAGGTATATCGTCTATTTTTCACCCATCTTCTTTCTTGGTCTCAATCTTGCGAATCTTCAACTTCTGTTCTTCCTGCTTTTTCTCTGCTTCTTATTTGCTTCTTGGTTCTTCTGTGGGCAGGATATGGAAATATTTATTGATAACTATTCGCTTTGAAGTTCTCCTCTTAGTAACAGTTTGATAAATTGTTTGTGTGTGTCATTTTTACTTTGTGGAAGTTTTCTTCAGTTTCGTGCATCAGCATGCTGTTTAATAGCAGTAGTGTGACTTTTACACACATTTTTTTGCTAGTGGTGGCTTGCCCAAGTGGTCTTCTTGTCGGGCCGTTGTTTGCTCGCTCGGCTGATTCGGGGCACTCAGAGACCCTTGCGGCATTCGGCGTCCTGTCGTGTCTCTGCAGGGCTCCACCACTGTGCGGCTCCGTGTTCCGTCCCAGCAGGGTTCCACCTATCAGGCAGATTTACAGCCCAATTCCGATACAAGGGTCTTCTGTTGGTCTTGCTGTCCTTTCCTTTCTCTTGACGCTTCTGCCTTGTAGGAATCATGTCTTGCTAATTATGTTCTTTTCTTTCTTGATACTTCTCGTGTTGCAACTTTTGGGTTGTTGCGTCTCGTCATTGCTGGAATTTTTACAATGGTTCTTACAAAAAGTTTTACTTATAATCATCTAACATATGTCTAGTACCTACATTGTTTTACACCTTCTTAAAAGCTTTACAAATTTCAGAGCCCTTTCCATGTTAGAATTCTAAGATATTTTAACTTCTAGAAGAATCCTCAATTTGGTTTTTTATTTTTTGTGTAGTGTCGTGGTGTATAGCTTTTAGTATTTCATGCTGTTAGACTATCTACGCTTTATCCTTTCACCTTAATCTATGGTACTATTGGTGTTATTATTGAAACTACTTTCTTTTTCCCACCTTCCTCTCTCTTCATTCTTCCTTCTCCTGAAGATCTTATCTGCAACATAATCTTGAAATATTGTGCTGATTATTTACCAGTAATAAAATTACTGGTAAATGGCATAGCCAAAATGGCTAAGCAGGGATGGCTAGAGGACAAATGTAAGGATGTAGAGGCCTATCTCACTAGGGGTAAGGTAGATACCGCCTACAGGAAAATTAAAGAGACCTTTGGAGATAAGAGAACGACTGGTATGAATATCAAGAGCTCAGATGGAAACCCAGTTCTAAGCAAAGAAGGGAAAGCAGAAAGGTGGAAGGAGTATATAGAGGGTCTATACAAGGGCGATGTACTTGAGGACAATATTATGGAAATGGAAGAGGATGTAGATGAAGATGAAATGGGAGATACGATACTGCGTGAAGAGTTTGACAGAGCACTGAAAGACCTGAGTCGAAACAAGGCCCCGGGAGTAGACAATATTCCATTGGAACTACTGAAGGCCGTGGGAGAGCCAGTCCTGACAAAACTCTACCATCTGGTGAGCAAGATGTATGAGACAGGCGAAATACCCTCAGACTTCAAGAAGAATATAATAATTCCAATCCCAAAGAAAGCAGGTGTTGACAGATGTGAAAATTACCGAACTATCAGCTTAATAAGTCACAGCTGCAAAATACTAACACGAATTCTTTACAGACGAATGGAAAAACTAGTAGAAGCCAACCTCGGGGAAGATCAGTTTGGATTCCGTAGAAACACTGGAACACGTGAGGCAATACTGACCTTACGACTTATCTTAGAAGAAAGATTAAGGAAAGGCAAACCCACGTTTCTAGCATTTGTAGACTTAGAGAAAGCTTTTGACAATGTTGACTGGAATACTCTCTTTCAAATTCTAAAGGTGGCAAGGGTAAAATACAGGGAGCGAAAGGCTATTTACAATTTGTACAGAAACCAGATGGCAGTTATGAGTCGAGGGACATGAAAGGGAAGCAGTGGTTGGGAAGGGAGTAAGACAGGGTTGTAGCCTCTCCCCGATGTTGTTCAATCTGTATATTGAGCAAGCAGTAAAGGAAACAAAAGAAAAATTCGGGGTAGGTATTAAAATTCATGGAGAAGAAATAAAAACTTTGAGGTTCGCCGATGACATTGTAATTCTGTCAGAGACAGCAAAGGACTTGGAAGAGCAGTTGAATGGAAATGAACAAGGATAATGGAATGTAGTCTAATTAAGTCGGGTGATGCTGAGGGAATTAGATTAGGAAATGAGGCACTTAAAGTAGTAAAGGAGTTTTGCTATTTGGGGAGCAAAATAACTGATGATGGTCGAAGTAGAGAGGATATAAAATGTAGGCTGGCAATGGCAAGGAAAGCGTTTCTGAAGAAGAGAAATTTGTTAACATCCAGTATTGATTTAAGTGTCAGGAAGTCATTTCTGAAAGTATTCGTATGGAGTGTAGCCATGTATGGAAGTGAAACATGGACGATAAATAGTTTGGACAAGAAGAGAATAGAAGCTTTCGAAATGTGGTGCTACAGAAGAATGCTGAAGATTAGATGGGTAGATCACATAACTAATGAGGAAGTATTGAATAGGATTGGGGAGAAGAGAAGTTTGTGGCACAACTTGACCAGAAGAAGGGATCGGTTGGTAGGACATGTTCTGAGGCATCAAGGGATCACCAATTTAGTATTGGAGGGCAGCGTGGAGGGTAAAAATCGTAGAGGGAGACCAAGAGATGAATACACTAAGCAGATTCAGAAGGATGTAGGTTGCAGTAGGTACTGGGAGATGAAAAAGCTTGCACAGGATAGTGGCATGGAGAGCTGCATCAAACCAGTCTCAGGACTGAAGACCACAACAACAACAACAATAAAATTGATCTTCAAACTTTTTGATATGGCTCACATGGTGAAGTCCTAAGGTTTTGCCTGTTTTTGGGTTCATTAGTTCCACATTATTATCATGAGCAATTCAGCTAATTATGACAGGTCCTTTGTATGCAGCGTAAAACTTATGTATTTTGTGTTTCTGTTTGCTGGAGAGATGGTGTGTTTTTACAAATACTTTCTGGGCTACTGAAAATGTTCTTTTAATTGCTGTTCTATCTTCTCTTTCTTTTCTTTTAATGGCTGCCTTTCTGATGTTGGAGAGTGCTGTTGCTATGACTTGTTTGTGCTGTCTACGTGGTGCAATAGGAAATCTAACATTTTCTCTGGTTATGTTTGGAGTTCAATATTTTTAAGTACAGTAACTGGTGGTAGTAGTGTAGTGCTATGTGGCATTTAATTTATTACTTCTTGAAAATCTTTAAGGTATATATCCCAAGTGTTGTGTCTTTTGCCTGCATATAATCGGCATAAAGTGCCTATGTCCTTCATAGATCGTTCTGCTGGATTTACGCTAGGTTTGTACTTAGATATGTAGATGGTTTTTATTTTGTGTTGTTTTAACGTGTTCTGCCATTGCACTGATTTGTATTGTGGGCCATTATCAGAAATTATTCGTTCCACTCGACCTACTTGTCTGACAAAATCTTGTCTAAATGCTTTACTTATAGTAAGACCTGTTGCCCATTTTAATGGTGTCAAGGTAACATATTTAGAAGTAAGTTCCAAAACGACAAATATGAAAATATATCCATTTTTGTGCTTGGGAGGGGCCCCATCAAATCTGTTGCGGCTATTTGTTTTAACCTTTTAGGGATTATTGGAAACATAGGTGGCTTGGTTTGGAAAGTGACGTGTTTAGCCCTCATACATTTTTTGCATTTGACTAGTACTGTTCTAATTCGTCTTTCCATATTAGGAAAATGGCTTGTTTGTTTTATTTTTAAAAAGCATTTCTTTGGTCCAAAGTGGCCATTACTTAAATGTGTATACCATATGTACTTATTAATTAGTTCATCTGGGATATAAATTAACCATTCATTAGTTGCAACATTTCGTCTAAAAAATAAAATATTGTTTTTTACGAGATAGTGCTGTCGAATGTCTGGAAAATTCTTACTTCTCCACTTGTGTTTGATTCCTAGTATTTCGGGATCCTTGTCCTGTTATTTGCCTATGTTTGTCAATGCTGTCGTAATGTAGTTTTCGAAAGGTACTTGTTTCATATAGTACATTGTAAACTGGTCTTCTGCTGCTTCCAAACCTATGTTATTGGATGCACCCTGTGGACATCGTGATAAAGCATCTGCTAATACATTCGCTGGTCCTGGTATGTGTGTAATAGTGAAGTCAAATTCTTGTAGTATTAACATCCATCTGGCTAACCTCCCATGAGTTAGTTTGGCGGATAACAGAAATTCTAATGCTTTGTGGTCAGTGTATACTTTCGTTTTTCTTCCGAATAGGAAGTATCGAAAACGTTGGAAGCCCCATACAATGGCCAATGCTTCCAGCTCCGTGACTGAATAGTTTTTCTCGCTTTTTGTGAGTACACGACTGGCAAATGCAATTGTTCTATATGATCTTAGCCCTGCCTGTTCGTATTCTTGGAATAAAACAACTCCTAAACCTGTTTTCGCGCTATCAGTGGCCATACAAAAATATTGTGTTAGATCAGGATGTGCTAAAATCGGTGCTGTTGTTAGTGCGTTTTTCACTTTTAAAAATTCTTCATTGGCTTGTTGATCCCATACCCATGGCGTGTTTTTTCCAGTCAATGCACATAGGCGTGGTGTTGCGAGAGAGTCGATCCAAATAAATTTTTTATAGAATCCGGTGAGACCTAGAAATCCTGAGATTTTTCTTATTATATGGAGTACAGAATTCTTTGATTGCCGTTAGTTTTTCTGGGTCGGGCATTACCCCTATCTCGGAAATTGTGTCCTAGAAATTTGACCTCTCGCCTTCCAAATTTGGATTTTGTTATATTTACTGTGACCCCATGCTCTTTCATGATCTGTAAAAACTGATTTAATGTTCGTTGTGATGTTCCCAAGAGGGTTCTGCTATAATCACATCAACAACATAACAAGTAATTTTTTGTAAAATTTCAGGACTGAGTATAGTATTAAATCCCCTAATAAACGCTGCTGATGATATGTTTAAGCCAAATGGCAATCGTTTAAACTGGTAACATTTACCGAATACGAAAAATGCTGTAAATTTTCTACATTCTGGGGCCAATTCTATTTGCCAGAAACTACTCCGTAAATCAATTGATGAAAATATCTTAGCACCGTGGAAGTTTTCTATCAATTCCTCTAATTTTTCTGGGCGATCTGTCTCAGTGATTATGACTGTGTTGATCTGTCTGGAATCAAGCACTAACCTGATGCTCCCATCTCGTTTTTGTACAATATGGAGCGGGCTGTTATATGTGGAGGTAGCTGGTTCAATAATATCGTCATCTAACATTTTAGACATCTCCTGGAATACTTTATTCCTGTAGCTTAATGGGATTGTATAGGGTGGCAATCTAAATGGTTTGTGCTGTTTTACTTCAAACTTGTACTGAAAGTGTTTAATACTGCCAGTCTTAGGTAAAAATACCTCTGCTTTATCTCGTAAAATACCCTCTAATTCTCTTTTACTATGTTCCGAAATACCTTGAACTTCTTGCAATTTTTCGTCGATTTCTTTATGGACTTCTAACATGAGTTGAGGCGATTCCCCCTTTTGTGCATACCATTCTAATTCTTCATCCTCTTTATCTCGCGTCATTCTTAATTGTTTGATTATAACTGGTATTTCTTCTAATTTTAGCTTTTGCTCAAAGAGAAGTGTGACATTCCCGAATGTTACGCTACCTTTCCCCATATCTATTATTGCTCGTCTCTCATTTAAAAAATCTGCACCTATAATCAAATCTACAGTTAGTTTAGGTATAATCACGAAGTTGGCTTCGATCTTTTGACCTTGACACGAAAGAGTTAACCTTGTTTGTCTCGTAACTTCCGCAGCATTGTTTCTAATAGGACCTCTTACTTCAATCTTACGTGTTTTCAGAACTGGCAATTCCTCATTGGCATTACACTGCATGAATAAATTTTCTGAGATCGCAGTCAGTTCACTTCCGCTATCAATTACAATATTGACTGGGATATGCTTTACCATGGCCTTCGCAATTGGTTGAATTTGAAAGGGTTGGTTCTGTTCTTCTTGCATCAACGAATCCTCCACTGAATCATACATGAGTCTTTTTAGGAATTTCCCTTGTGAATTCGAACTTTCTGTAGGATAAGCTTCGACTGCTACTTCTCTCTCTTTTATTTCCTCTTCTCTATTTCTTCCTTCATTTATGCTTTCTTGAACATCCTCTACTTTTCCTCATCCTCGTCTATCTTCTCCTTCTTCGTCGCTACTTCAACATAATCGCATCTAAATGTTCTAATTATCGTTTCATAACTTCCTTCATCATATACGTTGGGTTGTGTGCCCACTCGTAACTTATTTTCAACTTCTGTCGACTGCGCATTATCCTCATTGAATTCGCTTTCCCTGGTTTCCATCTCAAATAGCTCTGCAATACTCATTACTTCGTCCTTTCCTCCTACATTCGTTGTGCATGCCTCTGGTAATTCATCTTCCTCGTCAGTATTCTCCCAATTAATTTCGTCCAACACGATATTGTTATTTTCTTGTCTTCGTTTTCATCTGGTCCCTGCGGATTTGTTTCTTCCTTCTTCTCATGATAAGATTTTTACTTCTCTGTTCAAGGTGCTGCATTTGTCCTGGGTCGGTGCGTCATTCTCTTTGGCATGGGCGCTTAGCTGTCAATTCGAACGTTTATCGAGGTTTGGTGGTCTTACCTCCACAGTGGTTTCTTTGTTGATGATTTGTCGGTCTATTGGTTCTCCAGTACCCGTTCCGGTTGTCGTTATTCCCTCTGTAATAGTTGTTGCCGTTCCTGGGTGAATTATAGTTATTGCCATATTCTCTTCTAAATCCATAACCGGTTCTTTGTTGAAATCTATTGTCGTTTCTTGGTGCGAAGTTATCACATGGTTCGTAATTATTGTTTCTTCGTACTGTCTTGTGGATTCCACTGCTTTTTGCTTTCGTTTTCACGTGCGCTTCGTCTTTTTGTTGCGTCATCTTCCGAAAATATGAACTCTAGTTCCCTTAGAATACCTTTAAATGCTTCGACGTCATTGCCTCCGCGACCTACTAATGATTGCTGGTATTTCAATGGTAGCTTCATCGCGCATAATTTAATCAACTCTCCGTCACTGTATGGTACATCTAAGCATTGATTTTTCTTTGCCATTAATTCGAAAAATTTCACGGGACTCTTCTCTCCTGAATTTTCAAAATATGGGTTCTGTAATAAGACGTACTTAACTCTGTTCTGTGCTTCGTTGGACCAATATCGTGAGAGAAACTTCTCTCTGAAATCTTCGTACGATCGGCATGTCGCTGCAACATTCTGCATGGTTTCTGCGACTGTTCCTGACTTGTGTGCACATATAAAGTCTAATTTGTGTGCTAGCGTCCAGTGTTCTGGTAATCCTACTCGGAATTGATCAATAAAAGTTCGTGGATGTAATGAGTTTCCTTCTCGAAAGTGTTGAAATTTTCTGACTGTGAGGAAATGATCGTTGTCGTACTTCGTCATAGTTCCATATGAAATTCGCGATTCTTCGCCACTTTTGTTTCTGATCATTTCTCCCGTCGTTCTTTCCGGTTGTGGTAGATCCATTGGATATTGTCCACTGTAACTTTCGCCTACCCTTGCGTAGTATCGTTGGAGTGGTACGCAATAATTTGCCTCCATCGGTTGTGAACGTGTAGCTGAATGCATTGCACTGTACTCTTCGCGACCTGCCGGCCGCGGTGGTCTAGCGGTTCTAGGCGCGCAGTCCGGAACCGCGCGACTGCTACGGTCGCAGGTTTGAATTCTGCCTCGGGCATGGATGTGTGTGATGTCCTTAGGTTAGTTAGGTTTAAGTAGTTCTAAGTTCTAGGGGACTGATGACCACAGTAGTTAAGTCCCATAGTGCTCAGAGCCATTTGAACCATTTCTTCGCGACCTGGCTTTCCATTGTCGTGTATTGGTTGGGTATGTCGTCTGGCTAACCTTGCCGCTTCATTGCACGATCCAAACTGTCTTGAAACATACATTTGTAGTTCCGCATGTGTTTGTGATGACGTTTGTTCATCAAGAATTTCGAAACGTGTTTGTTGCTGTGCAGGCTGTCTGATTTCACATATGTTACTTTCCGCCTGTGATTGGAATCGCAAATGCGTAATATCTTCGTTAATTGCTTGTTTTTCCGGTGCTGTTACAGATACGGATGTGGTTGTAGACTCTGTGCTTGTTCGATCTTGTTCACCACGTTCTTCAATGGTTTGCAACAACTCTGTTCGCAATTTCTGAAATTGTCGCTTCGTTTGCGCTTCTATTTTGACTATGCGGTTATCATATCTTTTCAGCGCTGCTTTCGTGATACGTTTGTGTAACACACTGTTTTCAACAACTTCACGCGCTGTACCTGCTGCTTGTCTAGTAATTTCGTTTATCTGTTTCTCTAGTTTCTTGACCTCTCCCTGGGTGTTGTTACGTAATGTTTTGATCTCGTCCTGAATGTCATTACGCAATGTTTGTACGTCCGCTTGTACCTTGTCAATGTCTGTTCTCAATTGATTGTGACCTGTTATTAAGTTTCCTATCACTTCTCGAGATTCTTTTGCCTCGTCTTCAATATGACTTAGGTGTAACTGAATTTTTTTGTTTTGTTCTTTAATCGCACGCATTTGTCTCGTGGTTTGTGCAATTTGTTTCGTCGTTTCTGCATTTTGAATTTTAATTTGGTTCGCAATTTCTTTATTTTGCCTTGTCATGGTTTCCGTAATTAATTGTAATAATTCTGCCAGATTGGTGGGTCCTATTGCGTTTTCTTCCGATGTCCTACGCTCTGTGTTTTCGCCCAATTGTTGGTTTGCAGCCGATTGCATTGAACTGTGCGGTGACACGTTTCTGCTCGCATTCCTTGTACTCTGTGGTGAGGGAGCTCTGATTACTTGTACTATGGGTTCTACGTATTCAAGACGCAAGTTAGAATCCTCATCGACTGTCTCTCTACTTTCCTGCTCCTCTGTCGTATGCTGACTTAAGTTTTCTATGCCTTGACGTACATTATCCTCGTCATGGTGCGTTATATGTCCTATTTCTCGCCGGCCGCGGTGGTCTCGCGGTTCTAGGCGCGCAGTCCGGAACGGCGCGACTGCTACGGTCGCAGGTTCGAATCCTGCCTCGGGCATGGATGTGTGTGATGTCCTTAGGTTAGTTAGGTTTAAGTAGCTCTAAGTTCTAGGGGACTGATGACCACAGCTGTTAAGTCCCATAGTGCTCAGAGCCATTTGAACCATCCTATTTCTCGCGATACTGAATCGTCTGTTGTACTGTCCTCTATTCTCTGTCCATCTTCATGCTGGGTCTCTACCTCAATTCGGTCAAGGTCTCGATCTGCCATTGCTAATCTTTCTGAATGCCTTATTTTCTGTTTTAAAAGCAATTAACGCGCCCTACTTCGAGTCAACATGCGCTCATACGATCTCACGCGTTTCATAAACTTCTTGTTCACACGACTTGACAAACCATTCACTTACTTTTTGGGTCAGAACCAACTTGTCAATGATGTATCCGCCACCTGTGCGCTTTCATTGAAGAAAAAATTAATTCTAACAATATTAAAATTCATAACTTAATTACGCTATTGTCTCTGCCAGAATATCTCAATTTTATTGAATACTTACTATCTATCGCTGCAGCTACTGTTTTCGATTATTTATAACGTTCAAAAAAAATTTCTTTTATTACGAAAATTTTTCAACAAGATATTTTTCTGACCTAGTTAGGCATGTGGTCGACCTTCAATCATGGTATTTTACCATCCTGGCAGGGTCGACATTTTCTAACATTCTGCGTGGTGTCTGTTTGTTCTATATCGTGTCTCCCTACCAATTCCGCGCAACGACGCTCTGAGCGTATTTTTTAGGGAATTGACTAGTTTGAACCTGGGACCTGTTGCTGGTAAGGAGACGCCAGACCACACATGATATGTAGAATTCAGAAGAGTTGAGTGAGACTAGCGATGATATAACCAAATACTTAATGATTTCAGCGCCAGCTCCACTGCACTCCCTGTAAAAGAATCTTAATAGTAGCTAAATTTAGTGTAAGAGGTTCAAGGCTTTCCTATTTTTAGTTAGCTGGTAAAATAACGTCGAAAAAGCAGTTAAGTTTACCATTGGAAATTTTATTCTACTCACAAAACATTATTTATAAATTGCACTATTGATAAAAGGAAATGTTTTAATACAGGATGGTAAAAACCAACTGTGTTCAACAAAAATGTGAACGAATATTCCCTGAGTGGATTTCCAAGTTCTACAATGGATCGAAGGATGACCTATGCCATATCACATCTATAATCTAGGTTTAAATTAAGTTTCAGAAGGGAGAAAACTATCAAAATGGTCTACAGTGACCCTCAATTATCTTTAATTACTTATCTAACTTGTAAATTACAGTGGCTGATGTGGCTTCTCAATAACTATATAACAGAAAAATCATCGCTTTTCAGATTTTTACTTCAAGTGGCAAATGTGAACATCATGAGCTTTAATTGACGATCAACACTAGTACTGCGCAAGAAGGGGGTGTAACAGATCAGACTTCTGCAGTTCTGAGTGAAGCTTTATGCGCTGTTATGCGGCATCGCGTGCATTCATTACCTTGTCTGTGTTCGTCAGGGTGCGGCGGGCAGCACAGCTCCGCTCACCTCGCCGTCTTGGAAGCAACTCTCCCCTAACTTCTCCTTACTACAATTTCCCGAAGTTGGTTTAAAAAAACCATCTGGCTGTATTTTCATCTGACCAGTCAGGGTCTCAATGTTAACCGTAAGCTCCGCCTACAAAAATTCTGTCTATCCAATGAGAAACGTTATACTTTTCGTGGTGGGGCAATGTTTTTAAAATTTGCAACGTAACAGAGATGCGAAAAAGTCTCACACTAAAACTTGCGACTGGGGTGGCCCTTTTTGTGTTATCGTAAGATCTATACTGTTCTTCTGGAGGGCTCTAGCTTTTGACATGGGCTGGGGGTGGTCCTGACGTAACAGAGACGCGAAAAAGTCTCACGCTAAAACTTGCGGCTGGGGTGTTGTCCTAGCGGTTAGCGGGCGACGTGGGTGTCCGTCCCTTATCGTAGGGCCTTCCAGCTTAACACGGTTCTGCTCTCGGCTTCTGTTCTCGTTTCTCCCCTCGGAACTGCGTCTGTCTCATGGTGGGAAGGTATGACATGCATTTAGGCATTCTTGTGTTAGTCTGTGGTATTCCATTTGCTCACTCGTTACTCGTATTACTTTGGTTAATTTAATGTCACGATTTATTCGGAGCTATGTGACATACTACTGGATTTGCTTATCATGTCAGGGTTTTCATGGAAGGTGTTGGATTTGCCTGACACCTTACACAGTCACGATGTCTGCCCAAGTGGGGGATCTTCGTCTCCTGCGAAGTGATTAAATAGGGAATATGCATCAATATGACATTGACTGATTTGAATTTCGTGCCTTGAGATCCTTCTTTTCCAACACAGTGAGTCCAGCACAGAGTGAGTCTTTTTCCTACCAATATTTTCTGGGCAGGGGCGGAGAGGGAGGGGGCGAGGGTAGGGTGTGTGTGTGTGTGTGTGTGTGTGTGTGTGTGTGTGTGTGTGTGAAATGTCCTCTAGTAGTGGCATTGTGCACTAGCTCAGTCGATCCCTTCATGTCAATGTGAGTGCACACAGTAAAATTTTGCTATAAGACGACACTTTCAATCTTCTGCAGTGCAATTACACAATTAGAGCATGTAGTTGCTGGATGTGAGATTTTCCCACCAAATAAAAGTGAGTTCCAGCCTCTACAAATTGAATTTTATAGGTAAACAGTATATCCTATGCTATATAATGGCGGAATCCATTGGCAGCCAGGAGTTTGACTTGGAAGGAAGACGTCTCAGGTGCATCAGTATTCCGCATGGGGTTTACCGGTTGAACAGTGCTTTCTTTGTGCTTCGGTCCCACCACAACTGTTTTGGGACACGAGGAGAAACAGAGAAATAGCATGTGTTTCGACAGGAATTTTTCAGGTGTCAAGTATGAAAGGGATGCTGCCACCTAATGATTTTCTTCAGGGATTAGCGTGACATCAGTCTGTCAGTCACGGTGGGTTGCGAGCGGGGCTAGCTACATGTGGCGGCCACTTCTTAGACTCTTGCCAGTGCAACCTGACTCCTGGCAGGGTGTGTGGTAGCCTTCTGTGCGGTCCTCTTACAAAACCTTCATCTTCCAAAATAACAGACTGATGAGCAAGAGAAATCCAACCACTGCAGACTGATTTTTTTATAAACACTATACCAACATAAAAGTTTTCTGCATATGGTACTGTGTTATATTGTATAAAACTACTGCCAAAGAAAACCAATGTTTTCTGCATATGGTACTGTGTTATATTGTATAAAACTACTGCCGATGAAAACCAATGTTTCAGCCATGGTTGCAGCGGCCTTCTTCTGGGTCTACTGGTCCAGATGCTCTGGGTCCGTACTTCATATTGTTGGACGATAATGCTCGACCTCATGTTTGATGCTTTTCTGGAAACAGAAGATATTGCCCGTATGGTGTGGCCTGCTCGCTCTCCCGATTTGAATCCCATAGTGCATGTCTGGGATGCACTAGACAGACGGCTTGCATCATATCAGCATCCACCAACCTCCCTCCAAGACTTGGGAGCAGTTCTTCAGGAAGAATGGGCGTGTTTGGCTCAATAAGAGATTGATGACATCATTCACAGTGTGTCTCGTCGTTGTCAGGCGTGTATTGGTGTCAGAAGTGGTCACACACCTTACTAAGCACATTGACCAGTTATCAAAATGTGTGTGCAAATCCGTTAAATCGGAAAAAAACGAAGAAAGTTTGAGAGATTGCAGCGCACTCTCACTTCTGATATGGTGTTTTACTGCGTTATGTTCTTAGGGAAGCTGATCTTCATTACTTGGTTGCTATACCTGGATACGATCTGACTTTATTCATATGATGAAATGGTTGGCAGTAGTTAACGCTCTTGCTTGTGTGAATGAGTAGCGGTAAGCTTTACCTGTGTTCAAAGTAAGAGGGTGCCGATTCAAATGACTGCAGTAAAAGCATATGGCGGCTGAAGGTCGAACAAATGGTTAAAATGGCTCTGAGCACTATGGGACTTAATTGCTGTGGTCATCAGTCCCCTAGAACTTAGAACTACTTAAACCTAACTAACCTAAGGACATCACACACATCCAAGCCCGAGGCAGGATTCGTACCTGTGACCGTAGCGGTCGCGCAGCTCCAGACTGTATCGCCTAGAACCGCTCGGCCACCCCGGCCGGCGCAGAGGGCCGACGGGGGGCTTTTTTTCTGTGGAACCTTGGTGAAAAAATTTGCAGACTGCCGACTTCCTCGGTCTCATTGTGCAGACACATTGGATGGCGCCGGTCGGTCGGCGGCCGCGTCCAGGTATTCTGACAAGGGCCGAGGAGTCGCTGCTGCTCTGGGCAGAGCATTGAAGACCGGCAATATAGCAGAGGATGGGCCCTTGTTAGGCGGGAAGCCATTGAGAGTACTGAGTTTCTGCGAATTTCCGTGAAACAGGTCAGTGGCTCCCAGACGTCCACACTCTGCTACAAAACATATTTATGAAGGCACGAGGCTTTTAGCGAGTTTATGACCATTCTTTGGAAAGTAGGAAATGTACGCAACAGGGGAGATAACGATTTTTTTTTGGAGGGCTGTGGTTCCATCCAGGTCATGCTTTAGCAAAGACACGGCGTAAACGCGTGGGAAAGAGGCCGCGAAGCTGAATCTTTTTTCCTTTTCTCCCAAGTAATTTTTAAAGTCGCTGGTTCGTCAAATCTGTGTATGCAGAGCAAGGGCAGTCTCCCAGCTTCGAATTCTGCGCTCCAGCTCGTCATTGTCTTGTGCTAAAGTGGGAGTGGCCTAAGTTGTAAATTTGCTATGCTACCGAGCTGGCGAGGAAAGCTGAGAGAAAGAGAAGAAGTCACTACTGTACTGGCGCTTTGCTAATAAGAAACTGCAGGTCTTTCCCTAAACGGTGAAACTTGTGTCCTTCGCTAGTGTGCCACATAGAGCCTTTGCCAGTCACCATCTAGCTTCACTCACACAACGAGTGATGCGTGGGTGTACTTATTTGTATTGAGTCGCCCGTCTAAACATTTGACATATTTCGTCACGCATAGTCGTGGCATGTATTCAAATTGGTTTGGCAGACCAGCAAACGGGTCCACCTGCACACTGGAATCCACCGGGATTTCAGAGGCTCATAGGGAAGTACCTGCGTTCCGAATTAGCCGAACGCGAGACCGTGTACTTGCATTTTTATCGGACGCGCGCCGTTAATAACAGATAGCTGACGTCAACGACTCCAGTCGCAGAGCGCATCGCGATGTGCCTCCCTGACCAACAGGAGGGTAAAGTATTCGCTGCTACGGCGTAGGGCTCCAATATATGCTTCTCAACACCCTGTTCTTTCGAACCATATTTTTCTTTATGAGATAGTAGAGTACAGATGCTTGATTGTGGCATAGTTTTTGGACCATACCACGGATTCACATGTATGAATTCAGGTAAAGCGATTAGTTCTGGTTAGTGTCGTGTGATGATCCCCTGGTGATCGCTTTGTTCACCAAGGCCGCATATTAGTGAAAACGTTTGTCAAATAAAAATGTTTGTCATGTCTATTTAGCCATTTTTTGTCTTGTGATGTTAAGAATGAATAAATCTATTGTTATTTAGACCACAGCTCCTCGTAGTGTTCTGATTAACATTACCTTTCCCAATTTTTATTAAAGTCATGATTGCAATTGAAAGTAGGAAGTTTGCAAGTTTTTGTCTACCGTTGTGAATGTTATAGTTGATTATATTCTGTATTCTTTACATTGTTTCTACTTTACTTGAGACACCCTGCTAAGCCCGCAGGACAGGACAGGTAGTTTAAGTTGTGGAAAGGGGCCAAAATAATCGGCTGTCAGTTACACTCAAACATACAACCTTTTATTTGATCAAACATTACAAAAGCCAAGAAAATTAAAAAAAACACAGCATTAGTTTTGCAACTTAATTAGCGGCTGAATGCGCCGTACAATCTCATGCCTTAAGGGCATGATCACTTTAATTTAAAAACGGCTGAAAGCCAATAACTTAAAGCTCAACCAAAATCAGAAATTTAATAGGCAAAGCCCTATCTTAAAACAGTTCATTAATTAGGCTGAAGGCCAAAGAAACTGACTCATTAAGCGCAAACAACTTAAATTCAAAATCGGCTGAAGGCCCAACACTTAAGACACAATAACATTAATTTTAAAAATGCCAAAGGCTTTACGTAAAGCAGTTCTTAAATTAGGCTGAAGGCCCAAACCATTTGACACCTTAAGGGCAAAACAACCTTAACCTATAAATCGGCTACAAGCCACACAGGTACAAACAACAAGAACAAACAAGAAAAGGCAGAACACCAAAGGGCGCTCAGAAGTTCTGAGGGTCGGCCTGGAATTCAAACACTAACGCTCACTTAGGTGAGACAGGCAGTCGGCCCAACCATTGTCGATCCAATGACAACCAAACCGACAGAGTGTCAACTGACCCACTGACAAGATAACCTCTGCTCCACCTGACCAGCACACAATGGAACAACGTAGAAGGTATTGGCACCCACAACCAATTATACATTGAGCTGTCAAACTACACACCACACTGGATAGCAACAAGATGAGGAAAATACACTGCCTGAATTTACGTCAATGGCCAGGGCAGGTAACCAGAACATTAACGACCACAAGGCAGAAGATTCCGCTGGTGCACTTCAGTTCAAATAACCAAGTAGAGTTAAACACCACCAGAGGGTGGCCAAAGTTTGCCAACTTGAAAACACATGTTGTTGCTCGCGGGAATACCCCAATAGCCGACAATGACGTCCAAATGACGCAATGTGAACAGTCGCGACTTGCTGGTAGATTAAGTCAAACTCAACTTTCATGTCCAGGATTGGTGAGCCACGAACCTCGTAGCAATGGGAACAGCACCGCACACTCCGACACCTCATAGAGGCTGCCAGCGGGCCCAGCCAAACCACACGCCGTGGAGATTTCCTCGCTGCTCCACGCCAACCGACCAACTGCCCGCACACAGCCCTGCCGGAAACTATAAGCGCCAGGCCAAAGATAGTCCAAGGTGCGAATATCGACACACACCGCTGCTGCCACCTGCGGAAAGAGAGGATAATAGCATAATTGTGATAACTGCGGGAGACTAACTACAGAATAGCAACCAAGGTTTAAACCAACGCAAAGCATGAGCCAGTCATGGCTCTTTACTGTCACTTGTTTATACTGTTATGTGACTAAATAAACGCAAGCTTGCGAAATTTCCGTTTGTTGCTTTAATTTTGGACACCAGCGTACGTGACGCCGCACTGGAGACGTATTGGCTTGTGGCACCGCCTGAGTATACGAATAGCTGTATAGCTGTGTACCGTATTTTACGGCGGACAAAGCAGGGAAGGACAGGGCTCGGATCATAACTGAGCCATCCCCTGCCTGGGACACAGCCCTGTTGGCACACAGGAAACACAGCCTCATGGTGTGTAACCCGGACTGTGACCCCCATATGCTCGATACAACTGATACTATGACTTATGCTATACGCTGTCATTTTCGCGTGGTCCAGTGACGAAGTTCGTGGACCCATGCTAGTCATAGAGTTTTGTGTCTAGATAAGCGCAGAGGGACACAATCTGTCATCAGCCGCTGAAGTTTGTGCGGTGCATTCGTCTTCGCACAGTGCTGGTTGAAAGGAGTTCCATCCGCTCCACATTCAAATCGACAGCCATTCGACCCGCAGCACATCGCCGACAGCCACGCCTGTCTCTGCAGTATCAAGAGACGTCCGTTTGTCAGACACTTATGGGTCGTCCTGAGGGGCGGTTTACGCGTTTGGGGACACTGGATCTGACTGCTACATGGAACTGCGATATGAGTATACTTACTCTGTTTTACTGTACTCTATTAGCTGCTGGCGGGCTGTCATAATAAGTGGCTGTATTTATTACCAAAACTGACGTTATTCTTTAATAGCAAAGCTGACATTATTCTTTAATTTGGCTGAAGTTACGTAATTCATAGTTAAACTTTTTCTTGACAACAATAAAATTTTGCAAAGTTTTACGTTGATGGTTTTTGGGATGGATTATAATCAGTAATGCAATATTGCTGGCAAAAATTAATTATATTCTGAAAACGATTCTTCAAATATTTACTGTTGGTAATGAAATGATTTTACAGACGTTCAAATGGGACTTACTTTTTACAATAATATTACAACTAGCATTGCGCAATCATATCTTCAGTAGTCTTGAATTCCCCCCCCCCCCCCCCAAAAAAAATAATATTAGTTCCTCTTATGATAATAGTTAGCTGATGTCCCTGTACATCCGTTTATAATCTCTTGTAAATTATAGCTGGTGGCTGGCAGGCACACCGCTCCTCTCAACCTCTCGCTTCAGACCTGCTACCGACTCGCTTCACATCTCGCTGACTACGGACTTCCAACGAACGCTTAAGTGCGGTCTCTCCCGCCAACAATGCTTTCTGGTGCAGACATTCCCTGCTATCACAAGTATTTCCAAAATGACAAATATTATTCCTACTTAATCCTATTATTAAAATATAAACATCTTTCATAAATTGTGATTTGACAATAGAAATAGACACGTTTTACAACATGTCTATAAGAGAATGATGAGATATCGTGTCTACACTTGCGACGTACCCGGATACCGCAACTAACGTATCGTTCAGGGCACGTGATCGAAAGAACAACCTTTCTCGTGATTTTTGGGCATTCCATTTAATGAGTGTGATATTGCAGAGCCACTTAAGAATAAATTGTACCTCATATGCCTCACAAATGTCTTGCGCAGAAGTCACGAAGCTTTTTTCACAGTGGGGTGGATAACTGACAAAATGATGTGCGCGGACCACATCGTCTTTCTGTTCAATAGCTGAAACCAGAATGAAGGCTCCGGAAAAAACGACGAAAAACGAAGTTCAGCATTCCGTGTTCATCATAGGTGAGAGCGCGGCATGCAGTGCACAAAAATCAAGGGCAAACAAAATATTTATTTACTAAAAAGTTGCCGACCGGTGTGGCACAGCGGTTCTAGGCGCTACAGTCTGGAACCGACCGACCGCTACGGTTGCAGGGTCGAATCCTGCCTCGGACACGGATGTGTGTCATGTCCTTAGGTTAGTTAGGTTTAAGTAGTTCTAAGTTCTAGGGGACTGATGACCTCAGATGTTAAGTTCCAGAGTGCTCAGAGCCATTTGAACCATTTTTGAACTAAAAAGTTATCAAAGAAGGAGACATTCGCAAAAAGTCGGTTACATTAGACCTAGTGTGCATATATGCGAATCAGCATCGGAAAATCAACAACTGTATTTCTTTTTCAATAAATCATTTACATCCAAATCAATGATCTCCAACTGCAGTACAACTGGCACAACATCAAGACTACATTCAAACAGATTCTGCAACAGAAGAATATGTCACTCCCAGTTCTGCCAAGATATGTATCCCCAAAAAATGCTCCTTCAAGTCACGAATAACATTTTTCGGAATATCAAGGTTGACATCATCGAGGATTGTATCACAAAACTCTTTGACACAATGAAAATGAGAGTTCTCTCTTTCTAGTTATACTTTAAACAATGACAACTTTCTTCGGAATCATCTGATGAAACTATAGAGATCACAGACAAGGTTGTCCTTTTCCTGAAGTTTCAAATTCATGCCACTCATGAGGGATATGATATCGATCAAAAATGAAAACTTTGACAGTCAGATATGAAACGAGTCTTTCTTGGATACTGAGACATTTCAATGAAAAGTTTCTGAATAAGCGAATACACAAAATAATGCGAATGATATAAGATTTTGTATAAATTATCGCAACAAGAATACACATCCAATGACGACAGGAAAAATTCTTTCCATGGAAGCGCCGTGGAGTGCAACAAATTCATAGTTGTAGAAAATAGAAGTAATTAGCGTTTAAATATACCATCGTCAGAAAAATGAAAGTGGGACCGCATGAGGCCATTGAGTATGTTCGGTAGCGTCATTGTTCAGTGATGTATGACCAATCAATTGAGAAGTTATTACGCGGCAAAATACGTAATAAGATAAAGAAAACGATCAGCAAATTAATCTGGGGGTGGTGGTTCTGTTTTCAACTAAAGAGGAATTAACGATAGGGCAGTGTGTTCGGTCGTTTCATCATCTAAAATCCGCTTCCAGCTTCTCATCGTCGGTCACTGAACGTCCTAAAAATACAACGAAAATTACGTTCTTGACAAAGGAAATGAGGAAGGTAATTGATTCTGGAATGATTAAACTTGATGAAGTATATAAGATAGGTCAATTATTGCCAGCAAAAGGGAATAAAATACGTCTGATCTCTCTGAGCTCACACATGAAAAAGGTACGAAAGTATTTACAAAACAGATGATTCGTTTGTCATATAAAACACATAATAGAAATTGTGCAGGATTCCGGAAGCTTAGTTCAAATGGCTCTGAACACTATGGGACTTAACACCTAAGGTCATCAATCCCCCTAGACACATCCATGCCCGAGGCAGGATTCGAACCTGCGACCGTAGCAGCAGCGCGGTTCCAGACTGAAGCGCCTAGAACCGCTCGGCCACAACGGCCTGCCGGAAGCTTGGCTTCTTCGATAAATATTCACTTTGATAACGAAGAAAAAAAAGTTTAATTTTTAAATTTTTATCACACGCAGAGTAGTTTAGATAGTACTTAAAAAATTCAGGTAGGATCTGACAGCTGTGAATCGTTTCTATCTTTTTCACCGAGAAAAACATCTATCTGACTCGTATCTTATAAAAACGAAACATCACTTTACCGCAGCTGAGCCAACTCACTGTTATTGGATAAGCAAGTGACAGAATTCATAACCAGTTTCTTCGAGAAAGCCTGGGACTGAAACTGATTGAGTGCATGTTCCCGAATAATTCACAGCGGAAACGACTGGTTTCAGTACACAAGGAAAACTTAAGCCTTTTCCCCCCAGCGGCCTGCTGATGCATGGCACCCAGCTTATGAAACAAGGAAAACTTAAGCCTTTTCCCCCCAGCGGCCTGCTGATGCATGGCACCCAGCTTATGAATAGAGCACCCGGAATTTTCATATCTTCCAACTGCGTCTTGACTTGCCCCACTGGACCCTTCCTCACTCGAACTATGCTTTTCCTCCATCAACTGTAACGTCTCGAAGCTGATTCCATAGAAGTTTGCATTTCCATCAAAATGTCGTTTACAGTTGTCGTTTCCGATCTGATCATGTAAGCGTAGAAAAGATGTGGAATGATTTCAAAGAGATAGTGTCGACGGCAGTTGAGAGATACATACCACATAAATTAATAAGTGATGATACCGATTCTCCATGGTATACAAAAGCGGGTCAGATCGCTATTGCAGAAGCAACGAAAAAAGCATGGCAAATTTGAAAGAACGTAAAATTCCCAAGACTGGCAAAGTTTTGCAGAAGTTCGAAATATAGCGCGTACTTCAATGCGAGATACTTTTAATAATTTCCACAACAAAACCCTGTCTCGGAATCTGGAAGAAAACCCAAATAGATCTGAGATGCAGTGGGGCCGGTGGAGGGAGAGTGGGGCAATGACGATATATGGCCTTTGCAGGAATGTGGGCGGACAGCACACGATAATGATGTCGGCTATAATGTACGTAACATAAAGCATTCTGCGAGAATGTTCCTGGTTTCCGTTGAATATGTAAAGATCAGTTTCACTGCGAATGTTGTTTACTGATATTCACACGTGGCTGGCATCTGTGAAGTTTCACTTTGGCTTGGGAGCCTTGATGTGTGGAAGGAAACACTGAGGAAGCCGCCGGTAAACACCGTCCCAGACAAGGCCGGTGTGGAGTCTGTCAGGGTGCTGTGTGTGGAGCGGCTGTGTACGCTGCCGTACAGTGAACGGGCTGGGCAACACGTCAGTCATGACGTTGTTTCACAGTTCGCCGCATTTGATCTTACGCTCCGAGAAACGTGTACCAACACTCTGTTAGCATACGTGATTGGGAACTCTCTCATGTGCCCCACTGTTACAACGCACATTCTCTAAGTGGTTCGGAGAATTATTTTTTTCTCGACACTGAAAGAACTTAAAAGCATAACGATATTTTTTTATAAAATTTTATCTAAAGCTTTAGGCCGTTTGGTACAGCAACCGTATGTAGAATATTTTTATTAAAAACAGTCGTTGTTGCAACTTTTTGTTTATTATTAGCAGTATTTTTTTTATTATTTGATCATTTCAGTCGGCTGTGGGTAACAATTACACTATTTCTTCCACTTCTTAAGTTCTTTTCTCTTTCGCCAGTAGTTTTTTAAGCTTCTTGCACGTTCTATGGATCATAGTCGTGACACCTCGCTATGAGGTACAACGTGCCAATATATTTACAGATACGATACATTCTTTGTTTCTTGAGGCATTCCCGACTGACTATACTACTGTCTGTAAAAATGCGCCGGCCGCGGTGGCCGTGCGGTTCTGGCGCTGCAGTCCGGAACCACGGGACTGCTACGGTCGCAGGTTCGAATACTGCCTCGGGCATGGGTGTGTGTGATGTACTTAGGTTAGTTAGGTTTAAGTAGTTCTAAGTTCTAGGGGACTTATGACCTAAGATGTTGAGTCCCATAGTGCTCAGAGCCATTTTGTAAAAATGCAGCTCCCATAAGGAAAGATCTGAATCACGCCAAAATCGGAGGAAGTGTAAAAGAGTGGAATCATAATAAGTAATAAAGTTTTGAGAGAGAAATTAAGTTTTCAGCTCGTGCAGGGCAAGCTGCCATGACAGTAATGCACGTGCGTAACCAGTGCATAGAAAGGAATCGTACAGAACGACGTTCGACATTACAATGTGACCACAGAGAGGGACGACCGCCATTTTTTGTGCATGCCTGTAATCGCCAGAACAGCTTCATCCACAGTGTTGGCTCGATGTTGGAGCACTTCAGCAGGTGCAGACAAGTCTGACGCTGTCTGCTAAGGGCTAGAATGGTGGGACCCATGCTATTGCGTCGGCTTCCATTGACCGAAAACAAAACGCCTAAGACCACATTGGGCGCTATAATTCGTCCTCTTTAGTGATTAATTAAATGCTATTTGCTTTATTTGATTAGCAAGAAAAGAAAGCGGAATTATTTTAATGACGGGAGCGGCGACAAAAATCGGCGCAATCAATGATAGTTGGTCCGTTGCTAGCAGAGTGATGCGCGACCGTGGAAAGAAACACAATTATTTCAACGCCAGTATTAGCGTTGCATAGCTAAGTTTCTTTTCCGGATCAAACTCCGTGAAAAGAATTTGAATACACTCATGTTCTTTTATTGATCATGCAATAGGCATTTAAGGCTGCAGGAATAGCGGCCGATCAATAGTAACACACAACTTCATTAGGCGCTCTCCGTTACAATCCTGAAAAAAATTTAAAGAAAATTTTAGGAAAGGAAATATCACTAATATTAAACAAAAATAATGCAATTTTGGATCATAATGTGATGAAGTTGTAAGACGATTAACAATATCACGTTCACGTACCGCTTTCTGCGCAGACTGGAGAGCTGCCAAAAAGTACGTGGTACAAGAAGCTGAGTCAGTCCCACTAAACGTTTAAAAACAAAAACATAACGAAAAGCTTACGTAGAGGTTACAATTTTTTACATCATTGCTGATCTTGCCAAGCTGTAGAGTCTATTTCATAATGTTCTATTGCAGCACTTGAATGCGTCACTGATGTGCTGGGTGGCAAACTGTATTTTCGAAGAGTTCCACTTCAACTTTTCCTACAGTGATATCCAAATCGTTTGGGAGGTCGCCCTGGTAAACGCGATCTGACGCTCTGCACTGTTGAACGGCGTTCCTGTCAAACGCCAAGTGCGATGGGTTGGTGTCATTGGTCACGTGATCTCGCCACCTACGTGTTCAAATGGCTCTGAGCACTATGCGACTCAACTACCGAGGTCATCAGTCGCCTAGAACTTAAAACTAATTAAACCTAACTAACCTAAGGACATCACACACATCCATGCCCGAGGCAGGATTCGAACCTGCGACCGTAGCTGTCGGTTCCAGACTGTAGCGCCTAGAACCGCACGGCCACTCCGGCCGGCACCTACGTGTTAAGCGCAATCTGAACAGCAACAGCTACATCAGATGGATTAGAGCCCGCAGCACTGCCCTTCTTGGAGGCAGCCTATTTATTTTTATTTTATTTACACGCCAGTTCCTTAGGACCAAATTGAGGGTAAATCTCTAAGGTCATGGAACATTTCAGTGAAATTACAACATAAAAAAACAGATAAAATAAAATGTTTATGAATCCAAAAAAGTCAAACCATAAATTTAAATAAAGGCAATCAACAATATAACATAGGAATCAGCTTAATTTTTCAAGGAACTCCTGGACAGAATAGGAGTGACCCATGAGGAAACTCATCAGTTTCGATTTGAAAGCGCGTGGATTACAGCTGAGATTTTTGAATTCTTGTGGTAGCTTATTGAAAATGGATGCAGCAGTATACTGCACACCTTTCTACACAAGAGTTAAGAAAGTGCGATCCAAATTCAGATTGGTTTTCTGTCTAGTATTAACCGAGTGAAAGCTGCTAATTTTGGGAATAAGCTGATATTGTTATCAAGAAACTACAGTAAAGATATATATATATATATATATATATATATATATATATATATATATATATATATATAGGGTTTTACAATAAGGTACGGCCAAACTTTCAGGAAACATTCCTCACACACAAAGAAAGAAAATATGTTATGTGGACATGTGTTCGGAAACGCTTACTTTCCATGTTAGAGCTCATTTTATTACTTTTCTTCAAATCACATTAATCATGGAATGGAAACACACAGCAACAGAACGTAGCAGCGTGACTTCAAACACTTTGTTACAGGAAATGTTCAAAATGTCCTCCGTTAGCGAGGATACATGCATCCACCCTCCGTCGCATGGAATCCCTGATGCGCTGATGCAGCCCTGGAGAATGGCGTATTGTATCACAGCAGTCCACAATACGAGCACGAAGAGTCTCTACATTTGGTACCGGGGTTGCGTAGACAAGAGCTTTCAAATGCCCCCATAAATGAAAGTCAAGAGGGTTGAGGTCAGGAGAGCGTGGAGGCCATGGAATTGGTCCGCCTCTACCAATCCATCGGTCACCGAATCTCTTGTTGAGAAGCGTACGAACACTTTGAAATGTGCAGGAGCTCCATCGTGCATGAACCACATGTTGTGTGGTACTTGTAAAGGCACATGTTCTAGCAGCACAGGTAGAGTATCCCGTATGAAATCATGATAACGTGCTCCATTGAGCGTAGGAAGTACAGTACATACTGACGAAACTAAAATGAGCTCTAACATGGAAATTAAGCGTTCCCGGACACATGTCCACATAACATCTTTTCTTTATTTGTGTGTGAGGAATGTTTCCTGAAAGTTTGGCCGTACCTTTTCGTAACAAACATATATATATATTTATTGAGATCGAGGCCAGTGATCAGGGGTCGACAAGAGGTTCGCGAACTTGCACCACTTACTGCCCGTTTCTGGGCCAAAAATATCCTTTGAGAATGGGAAGAGTCGCCCCAAAATATAATACCAAATGTAAATAAGCAAAGTAGACTAATTATGGTGACGAACGATCACTTACTTCAGATACCGTTCGAACAGTAAAACTGACAGCATTAAGTCTTTTAACAAGATCCTGAACGTGGGCTACCCACGACAGTTTATCTATCTGAACACCCAAAAATTTGAACTGTTCGGTTTCACTAATCCTATGCCCATTCTGTGTAATTAAAACATCGGGTTTTGTTGAATTATGTGTAAGAAACTGTAAAAACTGTGTCTTACTGCGATTTAGCGTTAGTTTATTTTCTACAAGCCATGAACTTACGTCATGAACTCCACTGTTTGAAACAGAGCCAATGTTGCGCACAACATCCCTTACGACAAGCTAGTATCATCAGCAAACTGAAATATTTTAGAACTATCCGTAATAATAGAAGGCATATAATTTATGTAAATAAGGAACACGAGTGGTCCCAACACTGGCGACCGGGGCACCCCCGATTTGACCGTGCCCAACTCAGACCCCACATCACAGCCATTCTCAACACTGCGAATAATGACCTTTTGCTGTCTGTTGTTAAAGTAAGCAGTGAATCAGTTGTGAGCTACTCTCCGTATTCCATAATGGTCCAACTTCTAGAGCAATATTTTATAGTCAACACAATCAAACGCCTTAGCTAAATCAGAAAATACGGCTTCGCATGCCATATTTCAGCAGGACAATGCCCGGCCACATATGACGAATGACGTGCCGGCCTCCTTCAACGAATGTCAGGTACCACTGTTTCCATGCCCTGCATCATCGCCTGATATGTCGTCCTTCGAACACGTCTGGGACAAGGTCAGTCGGCAGATTGTTCGTTCTGGTCTTCCTGCAACCACAGTCGATGTTTTGTGACTACGCCTACAAATTGCGTGTCATTGTGTTCTCCAGCAGTATATCTTTGATTCCATGCTACAATTAGAGATGGGTCGTTCGCGAAGTAACAGGTCCAAGGGAACGGTTCACCAAGATGAACGGAACGAGCGAGGAACGAACTCTAAGGAACGATCTTTCATCGTTCACTTCGGTCGCGGCTTTCTACTTATAGTTCTCGGGAACGGGACACGGTCGGTCTCATTCCAGCAACAGCACGTCTGCCGGTCTCGTTCCAGCCTCGGTCCCGTTCCCGTCTTTCTCGGTCTCGCTCGGCCGGTCGCGTGGCCACTCGTCGCAGTTCCACTGCCGACTGCTCGTAGTTCAGTATCGAGTTGTTGTTCGTTTCGTTCGACAATTCTAGATCTGTTCCAACTCTGAACGTCTGGTTCTTTTCGTAGTCTATCCAGCGTCCACGACCGGGCATTAAAATGTATTTTATAATAATGTAAACTACATAAAAATTACGTGGCATGTAATGCATACATCTTTTCAGGTAACAAAACGGCGTATCAGTTTACTTCACAATTTTCGATATACAGCAGAAGAAATACTTGTAAAAAGGCGAGATTTTTTTGTTATTATGCATGCAAAGGACGTCGGCACGGCACATAGGATTGGCCATTTTCCGTATTTTTTTGATCCAAGGTAAAAGACGATGTTCATTGTTATGAAAGGCAGACCGACTTACAACCCAATGCAGCCCGCGCTTTGTAATCGTGTGTATGGTGTCACATTTTGTAAAGAGAATACGATGACTCCTATAATATTATTTCAGAGGCAAAGGGTGGCACACGAAAAATCGGCCCCGAGTACTAGACTGCTTATTGGCCCTGTTGTTTCGAAGTTGTTTGCATTAGCTTATTTGTTATGTCTTCACTGCGTAATTATTACATGTTTATCTATTCTGCTCGTAGCGTTCAACAAATTCTGAGTAACTGGCAAGCGGTCTGTACTCGGGGCCGGTTTTTCGTGCGCCACCTTATATTATTTCACTGCAATCAGCCACATAACGCTGCAGTTGTCTAAAAGAGACGTTTTCCAGAATCACGAAAATTACACTTGTGTGAGAATTCTGTTATGAATAAAAATTCTGTACTTCGGGTGGAGGCAACTTCCGCCACTTGGCTCCTTCCATCTCTATTCACCTATGCTACTCGTAGTGTTGGCAGAAGAGCCAACACTGTTTTCTAGAGGAGGCCGAAATGCACGCGTTTAATTACACGCTGACTGGCGTGAGGTCTGGAACAGGACAATATCTTGAGAATTGCAATGAAGTACGAAAATCTTGTAATACTTAACTTTAATCCACATTTGTAGAACATCGCTCTTGATGATACATGCTTCACATAATAAATATCAATTGAATATGGCGCCTTGCTAGGTCGTAGCAATTGACTTAGCTGAAGGCTATGCTAACTATCGTCTCGGCAAATGAGAGCGTATTTGTCAGTGAACCATTGCTATGAACGTCGGCTGTACAGCTGGGGCGAGTGCTAGGAAGTCTCTCTAGACCTGCCGTGTGGCGGCGCTCGGTCTGCTATCACTGACAGTGGCGACACGCGGGTCCGACGTATACTAATGGACCGCGGCCGATTTAAAGGCTACCACCTAGCAAGTGTGGTGTCTGGCGGTGACACCACACTACTAATTTTCAATTTTTCTTAAGAACCGTATACCATGCACAAATGAACGGTGAACAAGTAAAAATGAACCACTCCCAAAAAACGTCTGTGGTTGTGATTGTATCATGTGGCGGCTTCACACCAAACTGAACTCTCACGAGCAAAGTGCTTGTGCAGTTCTGTAATACTAATCATTTGCGTATTGTCATGTCCTTAAAATGTGGATTAAATTTCATTGTAACCACATGTCTACTTCTTGGTGTCGGAATTTTCATAAACAGTAGGGTAGTTGTGGGAATGGTTCTCGGGTGATACGTCGGATGTCGTGAAATCCCCACAATATTACATCGGCGCAATTGACATATCCATGTGCGACGAAGACACTACCGAGCCATGACAGCAATCTGACATTTGTGTCATTGTAAGTGGGAAACTAGCAGGTATGAAAGCGCCAAATTCGGTGGCCATTACCGAAGAATTCTTGGTCTGTAGCACGAAGGACAGCTGCGCCAGTTGTCGGGCGATGAAGCAAGAACTTCGGCGTACGCGCAAAGTTGTTTTCTCTGTGCACTGCCGCCAAACCGCCCCAGCGACCTCTGTCAGGAGCAGACAAGCCGAAAGCCGCGTCCGCATGGCTTGAGGCCATCCTCGCCGATGTTAATCCGAGTAGCCAAGTAGCGACCAAAGAATCGTCCCTTGGTTGGCAGTGAAAAGATGCGTTATCGCGTTTCTGGCACTGAAACACTCCCAGATAAGCAGGATTTTTGACAGTATCTGCTGGCGTGCTTATCGCCACAAGTAAATGGACACTTTGACACTTGTCAGAACATTTGACATGTACCTCTCGAAATTAGCGACTATCAGTTATCATAAAATTGTTTGCCGACTAGTGCTAATCGTGTCGAGGATTCGTGCATCCCGGAGACTGTCTTGGGAATACACAAATCATTGATCTTTTCACTTGATGGATGACCACGAGGGCCGGCTGCGGTGGCCGAGCGGTTCTAGGCGCTTCAGTCAGGAACTGCGCGACTGCTACGGCCGCAGGTTCGAATCCTGCCTCGAGCATGATTGTGTGTGATGCCCTTAAGTTAGTTAGGTTTAAGTAGTTCTAAGTTCTAGGGGACTGATGACCTCAGATGTTAAGTTCCATAGTGCTCAGAGCCATTTGAACGATTTTTTTGACCACGAGGGAGCCACTGATTTTATGTGTGCTACCAACGGAAGCGTTTCCAAGTTGACATTGTGTTTTGTTTCTGCATAAACCATTTCTTAAAAAGCATGCTGGTGCACTTTCTAATATGATTCTGCACTTTTTAGCAATTGCTGCTGATCAGTAATATACAGAGTGTTACAAAAAGGTACGACCAAACTTTCAGGAAACATTCCTCACACACAAATAATGAAAAGATGTTATGTGAACATGTGTCCGGAAACGCTTAATTTCCATGTTTGAGCTCATTTTAGTTTCTTCAATATGTACTGTACTTCCTCGATTCACCGCCAGTTGGCCCAATTGAAGGAAGGTAATGTTGACTTCGGTGGTTGTGTTGACATGCGACTCATTGCTCTACAGTACTAGCATCAAGCACATCAGTACGTAGCATCAACAGGTTAGTGTTCATCACGAACGTGGTTTTGCAGTCAGTGCAATGTTTACAAAAGCGGAGTTGGCAGATGCCCATTTGATGTATGGATTAGCACGGGGCAATAGCCGTGGCTCGGTACGTTTGTATCGAGACAGATTTCCAGAACGAAGGTGCCCCGACAGGAAGACGTTCGAAGCAATTGATCGGCGTCTTAGGGAGCACGGAACATTCCAGCCTATGACTCGCGACTGGGGAAGACCTAGAACGACTAGGACACCTGCAATGGACGAGGCAACTCTTCGTGCAGTTGACGATAACCCTAATGTCAGCGTCAGAGAAGTTGCTGCTGTACAAGGTAACGTTGACCACGTCACTATATGGAGAGTGCTACGGGAGAACCAATTGTTTCCGTACCATGTACAGCGTGTGCAGGCACTATCAGCAGCTGATTGGCCTCCACGGGTACACTTCTGCGAATGGATCATCCAACAATGTGTCAATCCTCATTTCAGTGCAAATGTTGTCTTTACGGATAGGGCTCCATTCCAACGTGATCAAATTGTAAATTTTCACAATCAACATGTGTGGGCTGCCGAGAATCCGCACGCAATTGTGCAATCACGTCTTCAACACAGATTTTCTGTGAACATTTGGGCAGGTATTGTTGGTGATGTCTTGATTGGGCCCCATGTTCTTCCACCTACGCTCAATGGAGCACGTTATCATGATTTCATACGGGATAGTCAACCTGTGCTGCTAGAACATGTGCCTTTACAAGTACCACACAACATGTGGTTCATGCACGATGGAGCTCCTGCACATTTCAGTCGAACTGTTCGTACGCTTCTCAACAAGAGATTCGGTGACCGATGGATTGGTAGAGGCGGACCAATTCCATGGCCTCCACGCTCTCCTGACCTCAACCCTCTTGACTTTCATTTGTGGGGGCATTTGAAAGCTCTTGTCTACGCAACCCCGGTACCAAATGTAGAGACTCTTCGTGCTCGTATTGTGGACTGCTGTGATACAATACGCCATTCTCCAGGGCTGCATCAGCGCATCAGGGATTCCATGCGACGGAGGGTGGATGCATGTATCCTCGCTAACGGAGGACATTTTGAACATTTCCTGTAACAAAGTGTTTGAAGTCACGCTGCTACGTTCTGTTGCTGTGTGTTTCCATTCCATGATTAATGTGATCTGAAGAGAAGTAATAAAATGAGCTCTAACATGGAAAGTAAGCGTTTCCGAACACATGTCCACATAACATATTTTCTTTCTGTGGTGTCACCGCCAGACACCACACTTGTTAGGTGGTAACTTAAATCGGCCGCGGTCCATGTAGTACATGTCGGACCCGCGTGTCGCCACTGTGATCGCAGACCTAGCGCCACCACCAAGGCAGGTCTCGTGATACGAGAGTGGACTCGCCCCCAGTTGTACGAGAACCTAGCTACCGCCCAGTTGTACGCGACCTAGCTATCGCCCAGTTGTACGAAGCCTTTCTCTCTCATTAGCCGAGAGACAGAATAGCCATCAGAAGTTAATGGCTACGAACTAGCAAGGAGCCATTTGTATCAGTGCCTATAGCTTACGAGTATTCAAGAGAGATGTATTCCACGAACTAAATAAAAGATAAGTAAAAAGCATCTACCTACTTTTCTTCTTATTCATTTATAAGTTCTCATGTTCCAGACTTCACGCCCGTCGGCGTGTGTGTGTACGCGTGCCTGTCTTTCTTTTGGCTACTACCGTGTGGCGTAACAGTCTTGTTACGTCACTACAGATTGGCGACGAGTAAAAACTTCTTTCTGATTGCTTACATTTAATTGTGTCATGGCTTCGCCACGATCTCCAGATGTACTGTCCGAATTTTATCGCTTGCAGAATCAGCAGACGCAGGCGTTACTGGATGCCCTTGGACAGCTCGTCCAGGGTCAACGTGCGCTGCACACCGATGCGGCCGCCGCCGCTTCTTCGCTACCGCTGCCAATGAACGCTGTTGCACCTCCCTTTCGACCATACGTGGCAGCCGATGAGACGTGGCAAGAGTGGTCTCGTCAGTTCGCCTTTCACATGGCTGCCTACAGAATTCAAGGTAATGAGCGGCAGCCGTTTTTGCTTTCTTGTGTCGGTGTGTCCACATACCGTGTGATAGTGAAATTGTTTCCCCGACGCGACGTAGCAACTCTGTCCTACGAGGAAATTTTGTCTGCATTAGATGCCTATTTTAAAGAAACAGTTAATGTGGTTGCAAAACGGTATACGTTCTTTCGTACAAAACGTACGGCCGGTCAAACTAATAGGGAGTGGGTAGCAACATTGCAAGGACTTACTAGGGACTGTGCCTTTGAATGTGACTGTGGTCTTTCTTATTCAGATACAATGGTGCGTGATGCAATTGCACAGAACGTTTCTGATGTTCGCATACGGGAGCAAATTTTGAAACTAGTTAATCCCTCCCTTCAACAAGTGATAGACATATTGGATAGACAAGACACACTTGACTGTGCTCAGGAATCTTTTGAAACTTCGCCAGCCGTGTGTAACATTAACCGGCCCGCTGGACGCGCTCCGCGGCCCGGTAACCGGGCCGTGCGCACGGACGCACAGCGACCGCCGCGTGCTAAGCCAGGTGTGCCGCGCCAGCACACAAATGCAGTGAAATCATGCCCGCGGTGTGCTACTAGACATTCGCGTGAACATTGCCCGTCACGCCAAGCTATTTGCTTTTTCTGCAATAAGAAAGGACATGTTCAAAGTGTTTGCCAGAAAAAGCTCAGATCAGACAATCACAATCATTCCAGGCCCTTTGCTTCGCGCCGGAATCGAATCAAGGACACTCAGGCTCGTGGACCTTCGCCTATGGACATTCATGTCGTTAATTCCACTTCGTCCAGTGACACTTTCTCTAACAGTAACTGTGATCGTCCCACAAAAACTGTGCGTCGACGTCGCCGGAAGTCACGTCAATTAGCAAGTGATTCTGTACCAGTGTCTGTTCCCATTGCACAAAACAGTCGCTCTTGTCGTCAGCAGGACAATAAACTTTTTGTGGACTTAGACTTTGAAGGCAAAGTGATACCATTCCAGCTCGATACCGGAGCTGCAGTTTCATTGCTCAATCACGACACGTACAAACAACTGGGCGCACCTCCGTTGCGTGCCGCAAATGTTAAGCTAACCACATATTCCGGACAGACAATTCCTGTGTTAGGACAGTGCAGCCTTCTTGCGACATACAAGGGACAAACAAAACTTGTGTCCTTTTACGTTCTTCGTTCTTCTTCTGCTGTGAACTTATTTGGTCTAGATTTATTTAAGTTGTTTAACATGTCTATTGTAAATCAGGTCCTATCAGTGAATCAGACTGTGCCTACAGACAGTGTTTCTCGGCTGTGTGACGAATTTGCAGATATTTTTGCACCGGGCTTAGGTTGCGCTAAAAACTATGAAGCACATTTAGAACTGAAGGTAAACGCGCAACCGAAATTTTTCAGGGCGCGCAATGTTCCCCACGCATTGCGTGATGAGGTCGCAAGAACGTTACACGATCTCGAATCACAGGGTGTACTTGAACGTGTGCAAGCTTCTCTCTGGGCCTCACCCTTAGTCATTTTGCCAAAACCTTCCGGAAAATTGAGACTTTGCGTGGACTTCAAGGCCACAGTGAATCCACAGCTAGTGACTGCTACTTTTCCTTTGCCCCGCCCGGAAGATCTTTTTGCTAAACTGTGCCCGGGAAAATATTTTTCAAAGTTGGACCTAGCCGATGCGTACTTGCAAATACCGGTGGACGACGAATCCCAGCGCGTATTGGTGGTTAACACGCATCTTGGATTGTACCGCTTCAAAAGACTGCCATTCGGGTGTGCATCCGCCCCTGCCTTGTTTCAGCAATATTTACAAACTATTTGTGCGTCGGTCCCTACTGCAGCAAACTATCTGGACGATATAGTGATCTCCGGACAGACAGTAGAAGATCATCTTGCGAATTTACGAACATTATTTCAGGTCTTGCGGCAAAATGGTCTTCGCTTGAGGAAGGACAAATGTGTGTTTTTTGCTCGTGACTTACCATACCTGGGGCATGTCATTAATGCCCAAGGCATACATCCAAGTCCAGAGCACCTCCGTGCCATACACGATTTGCCTTCCCCTCAAAATCTGAAACAGCTACAGAGTGTGATGGGTAAAATTAACTATTATCATAAATATGTGCGCAATGCCTCTTCCATTTCAGCTCCGCTTCATCGCTTACGCCGTAAAGGTGTTCCGTTCGTCTGGACGACGGAATGTGAACGCGCCTTTCGCCAGTTGAAATCGGCGTTGCTTTCTAATACTTGCCTTACGCCATTCGATCCCCAGAAACCCCTTTTGTTGATGGTAGATGCCTCAGATTTCGGGATCGGTGCTGTGCTTGCGCACAAAGTTGGCTCCCATGATCGCCCTATTGCCTTTGCGTCCAAATTGCTCTCGTCTGCGCAAAGAAATTATTCACAGATAGAGAAAGAAGCTTTGGCTCTCGTGTTTGGTGTTACTAAGTTCCATGATTTCTTGTATGGTCGTCACTTTACCATCATCACAGACCACAAACCTTTGACATCGCTTTTTCATCCGTCCAAGCCTGTACCTCCGCGTACAGCGCAGAAATTCATTCGCTGGTCTATTTTCCTCTCGCAGTACCGCTACGATATCTTGTATCGGTCCACTGCTAAGCACGGAAACGCCGATGCGTTGTCCCGTTTGCCTGTTGCTGAGGATAAAGCATTCGATTCTTCCGAACTTGCTTGCATGTTCATTGATTCGGAAACCGATGAAGTGGTCGAATCGTTTCCGATTGATTTTCGTCGTGTCGCTACAGCCACAGCTGCTGACCCTGTCCTTGCTACTGTTTTACGTTTTGTTGCTACGCACTGGCCTTTGTCAAAGTCTCGGATCGAGGATCCGTTGGTTCGCCGATTTTTTGCTCACAAGGAGAGACTTTTTGTTCGACGTGGTGTTTTGTTGTTGCGTTCTGATAATGATCAGTCCAGAGTCGTGGTCCCACGTTCGTTACAGTCCTCTGTTTTACGGCTTCTTCATCAAGGACATTGGGGTATAGTGCGAACGAAACAACTTGCTCGTCAGCACTGTACTTGGTTCGGAATCGATGCTGCGATTACGAATATGTGTTCTTCGTGCCCGGCGTGTGTCGAACAACAGTCCGCACCGCCGCGGAAAGTCTTTGCGTGGCCAAAAGCCACTTCCCCTTGGCAACGCTTGCACATTGATTTTGCTGGTCCATTCTGGAATGCTCGATGGTTGGTTCTGGTCGACGCCTTCAGTAATTTTCCTTTTGTTGTCCGGATGTCTTCCACGACGTCCTCCGCCACCATCCAAGCGTTGTCTGCTATCTTTTGCATTGAAGGTCTTCCGCAGACTATTGTTTCCGACAATGGCCCACAATTCATGTCCGCAGAATTCCAGTCTTTCTGCCAGGCCAATGGTATTCAACATCTGACATCCGCGCCGTTTTCGCCTCAGTCCAACGGTGCCGCTGAACGATTGGTCCGGACTTTCAAGTCACAGATGTTGAAATTGAAAGAGTCGCATTCTCGGGAGGACGCCTTGTTGCTCTTTTTGTCTTCGTATCGCTCTCAGCCCCGAGATGGTCGCTCGCCGGCTGAGTTGCTCCACGGTCGTCCTCATCGCACCTTGATGTCTTTGCTGCATCCGCCGCATCAGGTTCCTGTGCAGCGGCAGACTCCTGCTTTTGCTCCAGGCGACGTTGTATTTTATCGCAACTATCGAGGTTCACGGCGTTGGCTCGCAGGGCGCATTCTTCGCTGCCTCGGCCGCGCGATGTATTTGGTTTTGGGGGCCTCTGGTGAGGTGCGTCGGCATCTCAATCAGCTGCGCCTCTGTCGTCGCTCGGGTTCTGCCGCTCCCCGTCTGCTTTCAGCGACGGTGCCGTCCGGTCAGCGCCCTGGGGACCCATCTACTGGCTCGCCTCATCCCCAGGTGTTACCGACGATGCCTTCCATTTTGCCCCATGGCGACGCGCCGCCGCCGCCGCCGCAGCAGCAGCAGCAGCCGCCGCCGCCGCCGACCGCATTCGACGCTTCGTTGCAGCCGCCAAGCGCCTCCCAGGGTCACGCGCCGCCGATCGCTTCCCGTGACCAGCTGTCCTCCGCCATGGAACGCCCGCCCGCTCCGGACCACATGACGTCTTCGCGCGTCGGCTACCCCGACGCCATGGACGTCGACCCTTCGGCCCCTCATGTTTCTTTACGGGCGCATACACCACATGTTGACGTGCACCCTGGACTAGATTTGCAGGCGTTTCCTAGCTCCCCTCGGACCGGATGGCCGGGTGCGGGTGGCACAGCCTCGCCTGTTGTTAGGCTCCCCACCTCATCGCATACGTCAACATGTGGTCCTCCCCACGGCGGGCGGAAGCCTTATTACACGACCGTTCGCCGATTTGCGGGGGAGGAATGTGGTGTCACCGCCAGACACCACACTTGTTAGGTGGTAACTTAAATCGGCCGCGGTCCATGTAGTACATGTCGGACCCGCGTGTCGCCACTGTGATCGCAGACCTAGCGCCACCACCAAGGCAGGTCTCGTGATACGAGAGTGGACTCGCCCCCAGTTGTACGAGAACCTAGCTACCGCCCAGTTGTACGCGACCTAGCTATCGCCCAGTTGTACGAAGCCTTTCTCTCTCATTAGCCGAGAGACAGAATAGCCATCAGAAGTTAATGGCTACGAACTAGCAAGGAGCCATTTGTATCAGTGCCTATAGCTTACGAGTATTCAAGAGAGATGTATTCCACGAACTAAATAAAAGATAAGTAAAAAGCATCTACCTACTTTTCTTCTTATTCATTTATAAGTTCTCATGTTCCAGACTTCACGCCCGTCGGCGTGTGTGTGTACGCGTGCCTGTCTTTCTTTTGGCTACTACCGTGTGGCGTAACAGTCTTGTTACGTCACTACACTTTCTTTGTGTGTGAGGAATGTTTCCTGAAAGTTTGGCCGTACCTTTTTGTAACACCCTGTATTGCGTTGTCATTTTTGTTAATATATGTACCCCGACATCAAGAGAATCAATATATGTATATGAATTTTGTTGATCTTATTTACAAAATGCAAAGGAATTTGTCTTTATGGTTCTATGAAGGTCAAAAAATACCGAAGTCGTCATAAAATGTTACTGTCAAAAAGAAGAGGGTGATGTATTGCAATTTACCATTACAAAAAAATGTTTCAAATGGCTCGGAGCACTATGGGACTTAACATCTTTGGTCATCAGTCCCCTAGAACTTAGAGCTACTTAAACCTAACTAACCTAAGGACAGCACACAACACCCAGTCATCACGAGGCAGAGAAATTACCATTACAAAATTAAAATCATTGTACTGAATTAATTTCGAATTGTCCTTTCACTGTCTTATGGAATGAGTAGATTAAAGACGTTAAACTTAAGGCATGCGTCAACAGGTTTTCCTTCTCTCTTTTGTCTCATCGTTGTTAGTAATACATGCACAAATGTACACTCTGCTCAGGCTCATTAATTCGTTGCCGTAATCAATGGTAAAACAGCGCAAACCCACATGCTGCAAATGACAGGTACCTGTATATGAAACCGTCAGTTATTTCCACACAAGCTAGTTAACTGAGTCTGAACTGCCCGATGAGGCACATATGCAACAGTGTGAATTTATAGAAGAGCTAGAGAAGACCCGGCAAAGAGCAGCATGTTTATTTTTTTTTTTTACGATGCCGTTTAATAAATGCGAAAGCATTACGAAGATAGTTAACAGACTACAGTATTAAACAGCGTTGTGCATTACATGGAGGATTACTATTAAAATTCTGGAAAGTTTCGTTCCTAGTAGAGTCGGGGAACACATTGCATCCTCCGACATTAGTCCCGCCAAATGACCAAGAACAGGAAATCAGCTAAATTGGAATGTATACAGAGCCTTATGGACAATCGTTCTTTCCACTTAGTATCCATGAAAGGAGCAGGATGGGAGAAATTATACTTGTGCTCCAGCCATGCATCGTAAGGTGGCTTGTGAAATATTGACGTAGATGTGATATGACTCATTTGTTTCTACATGACGTTCATTTTTTTGTCACACTCCCATATTCGATTGTTATTATATTCAAAACCACGCCGGACATTTTCTTCTCCATTGCCGCGCGCAGTGGCCGCGCGGTTAGAGGCGCCATGTCACGAATTGCATAGCTCCTCCCGCCGGAGGTTCGAGTCCTCCATCGGGCATGGGTGTGTGTGTTGTTCTTAGCGTAAGTTAGTTTAAGTAATGTGTAAGTCTAGGGACCGATGAATTCAGCAGTTTGGTTCCTTAGAAATTCACACATACATTTCTTCTCCATTATAAAGCTTGCTGCTCCTAGTTATGTACGAGATAAAAAATAACAATACCATTTATTGATTTTCCCCTTACACATTACACATTTGTCTTTCAGAAATAAGTCGGAGAGAAGCACTTTCTACAAACGTCTGCCTTGCAGCCGTATAGCCTGGATGTTTACTGGCGCTCTGAGAGGCGAGTGATGTCCGTATGACTCGTTGTTTGGAAGCAGTTCAATTCACTGTCTGCCCTGTCGAGGGCTCAGAGCTGCGAGAAGGTTAACGCCAGTGAGTCAATAGCAGTCAAGTGCTTGTGAATGCGGAAATGTATATCTCATGTGCCATGAATAACCATTTGCCCACCGGAAAAAAACTGAAGAAAAAAACTTCTGAAACAATCAAGTTGCCTTCATGGCGGTGTCTGGACTGGCGCCAGGGAACTGTTGCTCGGCCATCAGTGGCGTGGCCAGTCCTTGGCGTGTATTGTGACTTGTATGCACCCTCTTGTTTGACAGTTATAAGAGACCTAGCTGAGGGCATGTCGTTTGGGGAATAAGCAGGTAAAATTTTAGTCTACTGGCCTCTATGCTGAGATCTTCCAAATCTGAAACATGATGTTGGTTTAATGGGAGACAGTCATTCCAGCCATATAACGCGGTATGTGGAAACTAGGATATTGTGCAATATGGGATATCCCGTCTAAGATGTAAAATAGGGAACAAATAGCGCACCATGAAGGAATCAACGTGGGCCGGAAATCGGTAGAGGCAAATAAATGATCAGAATTTAAGAAAAATTACATGACTTATTTGAGAGAAATACATTCACAAATTGAGCAAGTCAATAAAGCATTGGTCCACCTTCGGCCTCTATGCAAGCAGTTATTGAGCTTGCCACTGATTGACAGAGTTGTTCGGCGGGCTCATGAGGAATATCGTGCCAAATTCAGTTCAATTGGCGCGTTAGATCGTCAAAATCCCGAGTCGGTTGGAGGGCCTTGTCCGTAATACTGCTAACGTTCTCAGCTGGAGAGAGATCCGGCGACCTTGCTGGCCAAGGTAGGATTTGCCAAGCACGAAGACAAGCATACAAACTCTCGCCGCGTGTTGTCGGGTATTTTCTTGTTCAAGTGTAAGCTCAGGATGGCTTGTCATGAAAGGCAACAAAACGGGACGTAGAATATCGTCGACGTACCACTGTGCTGCAAGAGAGCCGCGGATGACAACCACAGGGGCCCTGCTATGAAAAGAACTGGCACAGCAGATCATCATTCCCGGTTGTCTAGCTGCAAGGCGGGCGACAAGTTAGTTTCCCACCGCTGTCCGCTACGTCTCCATACACATCCTCAGCCTGGAACCTCATTGACTGGAGTAAAAATGTCTTCAGTGATGAGATCCGCTTCGAATTGAGTCCTGACGACCGGTGAAGACGTGCCTGGAGATGCTCCGGACAGCGGTGGGGTACCAACCCGACTTTCGCCCTCCATAGGGCTCGACAACCAGGAGTGATGGTCTGGGATGCCATTTCATTTCATAGCAGGAACCCCTTTGATTGCCATCCGCGGCACCTTTGCGGCATAGCGAGACGACGACGATAATGTACGCCCTGGCTAGTTGCCCTTCATGGCAAGCCAACTAGGCTTATATTTTAGCAAGATAAAGAATCGAGGGGCATGAAAGGGAAGCAGTGGTTGGGAAGGGAGTGAGACAGGGTTGTAGCCTATCCCCGATGTTATTCAATCTGTATATTGAGCCAGCAGTAAAGGAAACAAAAGAAAAATTCGGAGTAGGTATTGAAATCCATGGAGAAGAAATAAAAACTTTGAGGTTCGCCGATGACATTGTAATTCTGTCAGAGACAGCAAAGAACCTGGAAGAGCAGTTGAACGGGATGGACAGTGGCTTGAAAGGAGGATATAAGCAAAACGAGGATAATGGAATGTAGTCGAATTAAGTCGGGTGATGCTGAGGGAATTAGATTAGGAAATGAGACACTTAAAGTAGTAAAGGAGTTTTGCTATTTGGGGAGCAAAATAACTGACGATGGTCGAAGTAGAGAGGATATAAAATGTAGACTGGCAATGGCAAGGAAAGAGTTTCTGAAGAAGAGGAATTTGTTAACATCGAGTATAGATTTAAGCTTCCAGAAGTCTCTTCTGAAAGTATTTGTATGGAGTGTAACCATGTATGGAAGTGAAACATGGACGATAAATAGTTTGGACAAGAAGAGAATAGAAGCTTCCGAAATTTAGTGCTACAGAAGAATGCTGAAGATTAGATGGGTAGATCACATAACTAATGAGGTATTGAATAGGATTGGGAGAAGAGGAGTTTGTGGCACAACTTCACAAGAAGGGACCGGTTGGTAGGACGTTCTGAGGCATCAGGGATCACAAATTTCGCATTGGAGGGCAGCGTGGTAGGTAGAAATCGTAGAGGGAGACCAAGAGATGAATACAATAAGCAGATTCAGAAGGATGTAGGTCGCAGTAAGTACTGGGAGATGAAGAAGCTTGCACAGGATAGAGTAGCGTGGAGAGCTGCATCAAACCAGTCTCAGGACTGAAGACCACAACAACAAATGCCCGAACACACACGGCGAGAATCTCTACTGCTTGTCGCCGGACCTCTCCACAACTGAGAACGTTTAGAGCATTATGGGCAGGGCCCTCCGACCAACTCGAGATTTTGACGACATAATGCATGGTGTGGGTTCCTGTAGTCATGTCCTAGTTCATGAACCACGGGCAACGTATGAGTGGCCAAATAAGTGGTCCCGACAGTCGGGATACCAGTTACTTTGGAATAAGGCTGGGCATCTCGGACATATTCTGAGTCGTGGTCACCTTTGTGCTCATACGGCAAAGACTATCAAATCCACCGGTTAGTTCCTCAGCCGTTAGGGGTAAAACCCAATGGGACTCGGGGCAAGTAAGGCTAGCAACCTGCTTCCCTGGTACTTTAAATATGATGTTGGCAATAATCAGAGCAAAATGCCTCGGACCTTTGGAGGTGACGGAGTCCCACCTCTAACTGACAAACCAGGGACTCCTAAGATACGACTTGGCAAACAAATGGTAATGAGATGGGGAGCTATTAATATCAAGGGGGCTACTCTGGGAAGAAGGTAGAGCTGGCAGAGGCTGCAAGTAAGATGGGGCTGGACGTTTTAGCTGCTAGTGACATTCGGGTAAGGGGTGAGAAAGAAGAGGAAGTGGGAGAATACAAGGTCTACCTGTCAGGAGTCAAAGCAGGAATAGCACAATGGGGTGTAGGGCTTTACATCAGGAAAGAAATTGAACCCAGCGTAGTTGCAATAAGGTATGTAAACGAACGACTGATGTGGATAGATTTGACAGTGTCTAGCAAGAAAATTAGGATTGTGTCAGTATATTCGCATTGTGAAGGGACAGATCAAGATAAGATGGATAGTTTTTATGATGCACTCAGTGATGTAGTTGTTAGAGTAAAGGACAAGGACAGTGTTCTGCTCATGGGTGATTTTAACGCCAGGATTGGAAATCGAACAGAAGGGTATGAAAAGGTTATGGGTAAATTTGGAGAGGATATGGAGGCCAACAGGAACGGGAAACAACTCTTGGATTTCTGTGCCAGTATGGGCTTAGTAATCACAAACTCCTTTTTTAAACATAAGAACATTCACCGGTATACTTGGGAAGGCAGGGGAATCAGATCTGTCATTGACTATATAATAACAGATCAGGAGTTCCGGAAGGCTGTGAGGGACACACGTGTATTCAGGGGATTCTTTGATGACACTGATCATTATTTAATCTGCAGTGAAATTGGGATTGTGAGGCCGAAAGTGCAGGAGGTCAGGTCCATATGTAAGAGGATATGAGTGGAGAAACTTCAGGATAAGAAAATCAGGCACAAGTACATAACAGCGATCTCAGAAAGGTACCAGTTAGTTGAATGTAGTCAATTACAGTCATTGGAAAAGGAATGGACAAGGTACAGGGACACAGTACTAGAAGTGGCTAAAGAATGTCTTGGTACAGTAGTGTGTAAAAGTAGGATGAAGCAAACAGCTTGGTGGAATGATACAGTCAAGGCAGCCTGTAAAAGGAAAAAGAAGGCGTATCAAAAATGGCTATATACCAGAACCCAGGTAGATAGAGAAAGTTATGTTGAAGAAAGAAACAAAGCCAAACAGATAATTGCAGCATCGAAGAAGAAATCGTGGGAAGACTTTGGAAACAGGTTGGAGACTATGGGTCAAGCTGCTGGAAAACCATTCTGGAGTGTAATCAGCAGTCTTCGAAAGGGAGGTAAGAAGGAAATGACAAGTATTTTGGACAGGTCAGGAAAACTGCTGGTGAATCCTGTGGATGCCTGGGGCAGATGGAGGGAATATTTTGAAGAGTTGCTCAATGTAGGTGAAAATACGATCAGTAATGTTTCAGATTTCGAGGTAGAATAGGATAGGAATGATGATGGAAATAGGATCACGTTTGAGAAAGTGGAGAAAATGGTCAATAGATTGCAGTGCAATAAAGCAGCTGGGGTGGATGAAATTAAGTCGGAACTCATCAAGTACAGTGGAATGTCAGGTCTTAAATGGCTACACAGGATAATTGAAATGGCCTGGGAGTCGGGACAGGTTCCATCAGACTGGACAAAAGCAGTAATCACACCAATCTTTAAACATGGAAACAGAAAAGATTGTAACAACTACAGAGGTATCTCTTTAATCAGCGTTGTGGGTAAAATCTTCGCAGGTATTGCTGAAAGGAAAGTGCGAGTATTAGTTGAGGACCAATTGGATGAAAATCAGTGTGGGTTTAGGCCTCTTAGAGGTTGTCAGGACCAGATCTTTAGCTTACGGCAAATAATGGAGAAGTGTTATGAGTGGAACAGGGAATTGTATCTATGCTTTATAGATCTAGAAAAGGCATATGACCGGGTTCCTAGGAGGTAGTTATTGTCTGTTCTACAAGATTATGGAATAGGAGGCAAACTTTTGCAAGCAATTAAAGGTCTTTACATGGATAGTCAGGCAGCAGTTAGAGTTGACGGTAAATTGAGTTCATGGTTCAGAGTAGTTTCAGGGGTAAGACAAGGCTGCAACCTGTCTCCACTGTTGTTCATATTATTTATGGATCATATGTTGAAAACAATAGACTGGCTGGGTGAGATTAAGATATGTGAACACAAAATAAGCAGTCTTGCATATGCGGATGACTTAGTTGTGATGGCAGATTCGATTGAAAGTTTGCAAAGTAATATTTCAGAGCTAGATCAGAAATGTAAGGACTATGGTATGAAGATTAGCATCTCCAAATCGAAAGTAATGTCAGTGGGAAAGAAATATAAACGGATTGAGTGCCAAATAGGAGGAACAAAGTTAGAACAGGTGGACGGTTTCAAGTACTTAGGATGCATATTCTCACAGGACGGCAACATAGTGAAAAAACTGGAAGTGAGGTGTAGCAAAGCTAATGCAGTGAGCGCTCAGCTACGGTCTACTCTCTTCTGCAAGAAGGAAGTCAGTACCAAGACTAAGTTACCTGTGCACCGTTCAATCTTTCGACCAACTTTGTTGTATGGGAGCGAAAGCTGGGTGGATTCAGGTTACCTTATCAACAAGGTTGAGGTTACGGATATGAAAGTAGCTAGGATGATTGCAGGTACTAGTAGATGGGAACAATGGCAGGAGGGTGTCCACAATGAGGAAATCAAGGAAAAACTGGGAATGAACTCTATAGATGTAGCAGTCAGGGCGAACAGGCTTAGATGGTGGGGTCATGTTACACGCATGAGAGAAGCAAGGTTACCCAAGAGACTCATGGATTCAGCAGTAGAGGGTAGGAGGAGTCGGGGCAGACCGAGGAGAAGGTACCTGGATTCGGTTAAGAATGATTTTGAAGTAATAGGTTTCACATCAGAAGAGGCACCAATTTTAGCACTGAATAGGGGATCATGGAGGAACTGTATGCTCCAGACTGATCGCTGAAAGGCATAATCAGTCTTAAATGATGATGATGATGATGATGAATGCACCAGTTGCACAGAATTTGGCATGATATCCCTCAGGAGGACCTCCAACAATTCTATCATTCAATGCCAAACCGAATAACTGCTTGCATAAGGGGCAAAGGTGGACCAAAGCGTTACTGACTTGGTCAATTTTTGAAGTTCTTTTTCTTGAAAAAATTATGCAGTTTTTTCTGAAATTCTAATCGTTTGTTTGTACATGCAAATTACCTCTACCAAATTCCGTCCCGTTCGGATAATTACTTCGTTGTGCGTAAGGTTTTTTTTTATTTATTTTGCCCTTAGAGTGTATTCAACCAGGCAGTAGCACTGGGTACGTGCAGCAAACCGGAGACGAGAAACGTATTTCTCAGGGCACCCTCTTATAAGGACGCGTTGCCTTTTGTGGCCTTTGATTGGCTAGCATTAGAAAATAGAGACCCTAAAAGGGCGTGATGTGGAGGATGACTGAGGGCGGACACGCACGGAGGAAAGACGTGCACAGTATGGGCAGGCACTGTAAATAGCCCTTACGTTAATCACATTTTACGAGGGCAATCCCCAAAGTAAGGTCTTCTATTTTCTTATAAGTACATACACCTGTTTATTTCTGCAGTGGTTTACATCAGTTTACAGCTTGAACATTTAGCTATTTTTCGACATAACCACCGTTTCTGTTGATGTATTTTTGTAGACACTGTGGCACTTTTTGTATGCCCGTGTCATACCAGCTTGCCGCCATGCTGTTCAGAAAGTTTAGGAAAGGGGAGGGGGGAACATTTTTGGAGACAAACATGATACCTGTGCAATGCCGCCAATAATTTAAATGTCTTTCTGCTCATGTTTACTCATACGAATATATGGATGTGTGATTTGCAATTTAGAAGATAGTTATCTGATTCATAGATCAGAAACATACACTCATGTTCGGAAGAAACGGAACACCTTGAACGACTTGAGACAGGACGTTCGTATTCAAGCAATGTCGCGATACGATAAACTGCAATCGCGATAGGCTACAATCCGACCTTTATCAAAGTCGGAAACGTGATGGTACACATTTCTCCTCCTCACACGAGGCATCACAACAACGTTTCACCAGGCAACGCCGGTCAACTGCTGTTTGTGTATGAGAAATCGGTTGGAAACTTTCCTCATGTCAGCACGTTGTAGGTGTCGCCACCGGCGCCAACCTTGTGTGAATGCTCCGAAAAGCTAATCATTTGCATATCACAGCATCTTCTTCCTGTCGGTTAAACTTCGCGTCTGTAGCACGTCAACTTCGTGGTGTAGCAATTTTAATGGCCAGTGGTGTAGATCAACATCGATATCACGTCGCAACACCACCTGTCGCTAAAATGTGCCTGCGGCTCTCGTTGTCGCAAGCGGAAGTAATGGATCAGTGCGATTTGAGCAGACGTGCAGGATGCCTCGCAGACGTATACGCGAACCGTACTGTCAAATCAGTGAGTTTTAAGGAGGTGCATTATCGGCATGAGAGAATGTGGTGCATCCATCAGGGGAACTGCTGCTCGTGTGGGACGAAGCGTTTCTGCAGTGCAACGAGTGTGTGCAGAATTGTACAATGAAGCCGTAGAACACGAGAGATGTGTCAGGTGACACCACCACCCAGACACCCCTCCAGAAGATAGACACCTCATCCGAATGGCATTGCAGGATAGATCTGCGTCCCGCTAACTGTGGAACAGTGTAACACATCAATACATCGTACTCTATCAGGGCGTGACAGTCAGTCGGCGTTTATTACGGCATGGGTTACGTGCGCATCGTCCACTTCTCTGCCTACCTTTGACGAGTGGGGAAAACTTGCTAGACGGCAATGGTGTATGGAACGACGTCACTGGGGACAGGAACGACATCAGATAGTGTTTTCGGACGAATTCAGGTTCTGTTTGTTTGAAAATGATAGCCACATTTTGATTCGCCGCAGACAGGGGGAGCGTCATCATACTGACTGCATTCGCCCAAGACAGACAGCGCCAACTGAAGGCCTTATGGTGTGAGGTGCCGTTGGTTACAACTAGAAATCACAGTCGGTGCGAGTCCAGGGCACTGTGACCAGTGAATGGCATACTGCGATCTGTAGCCATACCCGTTCTGTACAACACCCCAGACGGCATTTTTCAGCATAAGGCGCACACATTTCTGTAGTCAGGGCTATGTGACGCATGAATGGTGTAAAAAGCGGCAGCACTGGACAGTGGATGATTGGAAACGACAGATTTGGAGCTATAGGTGTTACGTGTCGTCAATGAAGTACCGAGGTAATGGTGTTACTGCATGAGGGAGTTTTTCATGTTTGGTTGTGGTCCCATTATTACGAAATGCAGAAGGATATGAACACGTTTTACAGCATTTTGTACTGCGTACAATAGAGGAATAGTTAGGCAACAATGATGGTGTCTATCAGTATGACAGTGTACCCTGTCATGAAGCAGAATCTCTATCGCAATGGTATGTAGACAATGACATTCCTGGAATGGACTGGCCTCTCCAGAGTCCCCATTTGAACCCAGTGGAAGCACTTTAGGGGTGACTTAGAAAGTCGACTTCGCTCCAGACACCAGCCACCAACTTCACAACCTTCTCTGGTTTTGGCTCTTGAGGAAAACAGGGCTGATATTCGTCACAGACATTCGGGCACCTCACTGAGAGTATACCGAGCAGAGTTCAAGCAGTCATAAAGACGAAGGGTGGATGCACCTCACATTAATGTCCACAAATCAGGGTTCGGATACTTCTGATCAGATAATGTATAATTCTGATTTCTCCAATTTTCTAGTAGTGGTCATTTCGCGAGACGTTTATAGAAGGTAGTAATACACTGATGTGCTAAACGTAAAGATAGAAATGTTGTTGTTGTTTTGGTCTTCAGTCCAGAGACTGGTTTGATGCAGCTCTCCATGCTACTCTATCCTGTGCAAGCTTCTTCATCTCCCAGTACCTACTGCAACCTACATCCTTCTGAATCTGTTTAGTGTATTCATCTCTTGGTCTCCCTCTACGATTTTTACCCTCCACGCTGCCCTCCAATGCTAAATTTGTGATCCCTGATGCCTCAGAACATGTCCTACCAACCGGTCCCTTCTTCTTGTCAAGTTGTCACAAACTCCTCTTCTCCCCAATTCTATGCAATACCTCCTCATTAGTTATGTGATCTACCTACCTAATCTTCAGCATTCTTCTGTAGCACCAAATTTCGAAAGCTTCTATTCTCTTCTTGTCCAAACTATTTAGCGTCCATGTTTCACTTCCATGCATGGCTACACTCCAAACAAATACTTTCAGAAATGACTTACTGACACTTAAATCTATATCCGATGTTAACAAATTTTTCTTCCTCAGAAACGCTATTCTTGCCATTGCCAGTCTACGTTTTTATATCCTCTCTACTTCGACCATCGCCAGTTATTTTGCTTCCCAAATAGCAAAACTCATTTACTACTTTAAGTGTCTCACTTCCTAATCTAATTCCCTCAGCATCACCTGATTTAATTACATTACTTTCTATTATCCTCGTTTTGCTTTTGTTGATGTTCATCTTGTATCCTCCTTTCAAGTCAGTGTCTATTCCGTTCAAATGCTCTTCCAAGTCCTTTGCTATCGATAACAGAATTGCAGTGTCATCGGAAAACGTCAAAGCTTTCATTTCTTCTACCAGAACTTTAATTCTCTACGCCAAATTGTTATTTAGTTGCCTTTAATGCTTGTTAAATGTACACATTGAATAAACTCGGGGAGAGGCTACAACCCTGTCTCACCCCCTTCCCAACCACTGCATCCCTTTCATGCACCTCAACTCTTATAACTGCCATCTGGTTTCTGTACAAATTGCAAATAGCCTTTCGCTCCCTGTATTTTACCCCTGCCACCTTCAGAATTTGAAAGAGAGTATTTCAGTCAACATTGTCAAAAGCTTTCTCTAAGTCTACAAATGCTAGAAACGTAGGTTTGCCTTTCCTCAATCTATCTTCTTAGATAAGTCGTAGGGTCAGTATTGCCTCACGTGTTCCAACATTTCTACGGAATCCAAGCTGATCTTCCCAGAGATCGGCTTCTACCAGTTTTTGCATTCGTCTGTAAAGAATTCGCGTTAGTATTTTGCAACCGTGGCTTATTAAACTGATAGTTCGGTAATTTTCACATCTGTCAACACCGGCTTTCTTTGGGATTGGAATTATTATATTCTTCTTGAAGTCTCATACATCTTGCACACTAGAAATAATATTGTGTGTCATTGCCAAGTAACATTGCGTCATGAACCTTAGGCCATACATAGAAAGAACTGCTACAGTATAGTACAGAAGCTAGCTGGAATTCGCAATAAGACAAACAGAAATGACATTTTATTCATAGACAATAATGGCACGGAAGTCAGCGCGACACATGGTGGTCCCTGCACGCTGCAAAAGACGAGACATGGCTCTTAATACAGTGTGTGATTACCCGGTAGCGTTCTCGCTTCCCACGCCCGGGTTCCCGGGTTCGATTCCCGGCGGGGTCAGGGATTTTCTTTGCCTCGTGATGGCTGGGTGTTGTGTGCTGTCCTTAGGTTAGTTAGGTTTAAGTAGTTCTAAGTTCTAGGGGACTGATGACCCTAGATGTTAAGTCCCATAGTGCTCAGAGCCATTTGAACAATTTTTTTGTGTGATTACCACGGAAGGCAGTGCACGCCCTGAAACGTGCTCCCATGCTGGCCACAAGGTTAGTAAGGAGTTCTTGTCGTAGGACCTTCAATCCGTCCACTGGCACGGATGACAGCTGCTATATGGTCGTTGGTGTACGTGGACGTCCTGAAATACGTCTCCCTAATACTTCCCACACGTGATCGATGGAATTAATGGGCAGCCAGTCCACGCATCCAATATCCTGTCGTTCAGAGAGCTCATCCACGTACACTGTTCGAGGCAGTCTCTACTGTCATTCATAAAAATGAAAGACCCACATGGGAATGCTGTACAGTGTCATAAGAATGTTGTACGATAAGTGTACTCTCTTAAAAGATTGGGAGGTCGGTATGTGCATGCAGTGTTATTCCTCCACACGCCATGACACCTGGACCACCAAAACGACTACGTTCGACAATGTACCTGGATGCATTACGTGTTCCCACCTCTCGCCATATCACGGCATGTCCAAGAGCGCCCCGCAGAACGAATTCTGGTCACTGCACATTGCAGGACGCAGGGGTGTGGGAACACCGCCTGCAGAACAGGTCCGCCCTGCCTGAAGAGGTGCCGCACGCGTTACGACACATAAAGTAAGAATATCGCTATCATCAAATCGTAAATGTCACTTAGTATAGCGCTGTTTGTTTACATGATATCTTAGTATTATATTTCCGTGTTATTACAAATTTATTATTGGCAACCTCAATGGTAAATAATTGTTGGTGATGCAGATGCAAGTCGAAATGTACAAAAGGAAGAAAGTTTACTTTACATAGCCAAGCACCACAAAGATTTGATTATACAGGGTGATTCAAAAAGAATACCACAACTTTAAAAATGTGTATTTAATGAAAGAAACATAATATAACCTTCTGTTATACATCATTACAAAGAGTATTTAAAAAGGTTTTTTTTCACTCAAAAACAAGTTCAGAGATGTTCAATATGGCCCCCTCCAGACACACGAGCAATATCAACCCGATTCTCCAACTCGTTCCACACTCTCTGTAGCATATCAGGCGTAACAGTTTGGATAGCTGCTGTTATTTCTCGTTTCAAATCATCAATGGTGGCTGGGAGAGGTGGCCGAAACACCATATCCTTAACATACCCCCATAAGAAAAAATCGCAGGGGGTGAGATCAGGGCTTCTTGGAAGCCAGTGATGAAGTGCTCTGTCACGGGCTGCCTGGCGGCCGATCCATCGCCTCGGGTAGTTGACGTTCAGGTAGTTACGGACAGATAAGTGCCAATGTGGTGGCGCTCCATCCTGCTGAAATATGAATTGTTGTGCTTCTTGTTCGAGCTGAGGGAACAGCCAATGCTCTAACATCTCCAGATACTGTAGTCCAGTTACAGTAGCACCTTCGAAGAAAAAGGGACCAAAAACTTTATTGGCTGAAATGGCACAGAAAACGTTCACCTTAGGCGAGTCACGTTCATACTGAGTTGTTTCCCGCGGATTCTCAGTGCCCCATATACAGACATTGTGACGGTTGACTGTCCCGTTAGTGTGGAAAGTTGCGTCATCACTAAACACAATCTTTGAAACGAAAGATTCATCTGTTTCCATTTGAGCAAGGATAAAATCACAGAAATCGATTCTTTTAATCTTATCAGCTGCAGACAGTGCTTGAACCAATTTCAGACGATAAGGTTTCATAACTAACCTTTTTCGTAGGACTCTCCATACAGTTGATTGTGGAATTTGCAGCTCTCTGCTAGCTCTGCGAGTCGATTTTCCTGGGCTGCGAACAAATGCTTGCTGGATGCGTGCTACATTTTCATCACTCGTTCTCGGCCGTCCAGAACTTTTCCCTTTGCACAAACACCCATTCTCTGTAAACTGTTTATACCAACGTTTAATACACCACCTATCAGGAGGTTTAACACCATACTTCGTTCGAAATGCACGCTGAACAACTGTCGTCGATTTACTTCTGCCGTACTCAATAACACAAAAAGCTTTCTGTTGAGCGGTCGCCATCTTAGCATCAACTGACGCTGACGCCTAGTCAACAGCGCCTCAAGCGAACAAATGTACAACTAAATGAAACTTTATAGCTCCCTTAATTCGCCGACAGATAGTGCTTAGCTCTGCCTTTTGTCGTTGCAGAGTTTTAAATTCCTAAAGTTGTGGTATTCTTTTTGAATCACCCTGTATACTGCTGGCCGTTGAAACTACAACCAGGATGAATATCATACAACGCAATTTTTCGTTTTGTGCGTAGACAATATAGCGAGAACAGTACATGGCTAAATGTGTATGTGGTTTGAGACCGAGCAGGGCGAGTAATTCAGTACACAAAGCTGTCACCTCTTGCAGCAACGACGGATCTAACCTGGCTGAGCTGGATAACAGACGCGGCTACGTCATTCCATGCTGCTTCAACTCAGCACATGAGCTCATCGGTCGATTTGGTGGGCTAATGGTGGTGTGACAGGCTCTCGGCAACCCATGAGCAGATGTTTTCATTTGGTGAAATATTTGAAGAACGCGCTGGCCAGAGAAGCAGTCGAACGGCGTCTGTATCGAGGTAGGTCAGGACAGTGCGGGTGACGTGTGGTCTTGCATTGTCTTGCTGAAAGGTGACGTCACGAATACCTGGAGGCAGAGCGCATCCACCTGCCTTAAAGCGTCATAAATGTAACAACTGCAGCCCATGTTACCGTGTATGGTAAGTAGAGGTAAAATGTTGGGTACCTAATAGGACTAGACACCAACACGCCATGTGTGGAATCCTTACCAGGCAGGATTGACGTAGGACATCGAAAAAGTGCGAAGAAGGGCAGCCAGTTTTGTGTTATCGCGCCATAGGGGTGAGAGTGTCGCTGATATGACACGCGACTTGGGGTGGCAGTCACTGAAACAAAGGCGATTTTCTTTGCGACGAGATCTATTTACGAAATTTCAATCACCAACTTTCTCTTCCGAATGCGAAAATATTTTGTTGACACCCGCCTACGTAGGCAGAAATGTTCATCATAATAAAATAAGAGAAATCAGAGCTCGAACGGAAAGTTTTAGCTCTTCCTTTTTCCCACGCGCCATTCGAGAGTGGAATGGTAAAGAAGTAATATGAAAATGGTTCGATGAACCCTCTGCCAGGCACTTAAGTGTGAATTGCAGAGTAACCATGTAGATGTAGATGCATGGCCCATATGATGACGACGTTATCTGCTTACGTTCTTTCTCCTAAGACCCTTTCTCGTGATACTTTGCAGAACCAGGACTCGTTCAGACGAAACGACATGGTGCCACTCCTGTGCCAAGAGGTGTCATTGGGCACAGCGCTTTTGGCGCTCCTCTTCCTGCCGCCGCATCCAGGAAAGCCGCGACAAGTGTCCTGTCAGTTCGAATGCCATATTTGCTGACCCTACGTATGTGAGACAGTTGGTTCTACGACCCTACACGACGTAACGAAAGATATGTGTGCTCTGTCTCTGCGCTAGTCGCGTGGGGCCGTTGCTGTTTTGCGTGGCTTTGAGTATTGCCCTCCAGAACAAAGCGACTCCATATTCGCACGGCAGACGTAGAGTCCCGGCTAATGCGAGCAAGTATGTCACGGGACGGTAAGCCGCAGCGTGGATAGGTCGCGAACCTGCCGCTGTCTAAATCCTATACATTCAGATAGCCCTTCTTCTTACGTGAAGTGTAACACGATCTTGCCATCGACAACTAACATCATTAGATTGCGGTTTCTGAACGAGAAACCCTTTGCTTAAACTTTCCTTATAAACAAAACGAGTTACTTCGACAATCTTTGAACAGATACGGTGAAATGCTAATTGTTTGCAAATCCAAATATGTAGTACACTTTATATCAGTTTGGTGTATGCTGCAGGCTGGCTTCATAGTTTTGCAATTTTAAAGATCTGCAGTGTTGATAAATGGTCACTTTACGTACAGAATAATATTGAGTCACAGTGCAGTAAACAGATAATAGCCAAGGCCCATTTTATATGGCTATACGGCCATACAGCCATATACTTAAGAGATGATTGGTAGATAATTTCTGCGGAGTTCGTGAAAGATGTCAGCAGTTCCACTAAGTGCATGCGTTTTTGAGCAGTTTTAATTTGCAGTTAAGATTACATACGTCAGTCTGTCTCATTATCTCCGGATGATACAGATATCCAAACCAGTGTGATTACTTTAAAGCATTCACAATAGTAAACTGATGTGCTGTCACCTACAGAGCGTGGAAAAATATGTGGAAACAATAAAAACACAACACATTACCTCGCCTAATACGGTCGGGGAAACCGTTGCCATTCAAAACAGCTTCCTCTCGTCTCGGAATGCATAAATACAGGTCCTATATGGTCTTCAAAGCGATGTTATATTATTCTTCCTGCAAAATAGTGGTAAATTCGGGTAACGATTATACAGGTGAATGGCGACAACGCACCATTCTCTCCAAAATGGATCACAAAGGCTCAGTAATACTGAGAGCCTGTGATTGTGGTGGCCAGTTGAGATGCAACAATTCGTTTCCACAAAACCAGCGAGGATCTCTGTCATCTTGGAACACAGCATCATCACTGAGGAATAAACATTGTTCTGTTGGATGGACTTGATCAACCAAAATGGTTCAAATGGTTCTGAGCACTATGGGACTTAACTGCTGAGGTCATGAGTCCCCTAGAACTTAGAACTACATAAACCTAACTAACCTAAGGACATCACACACATCCATGCCCGTAGCAGTCGCGCGGTTCCAGACTGCAGCGCCTAGAACCGCTCGGCCACCGCGGCCGGCCAAAATGGTCGCATAGTTCTTGGCAGTAACGTGATTCTGCGGAGCAACCGTGAGACCCATGGAATACAACGATAGAAAAGATCACTAAACCCCTGCCATGTTCCACAGTGGAATGCAAAATTGGCCAGAAATTGGAAACAGCGTGAAACAAGATTCATCCGACCAAATAACGTTCTGACATTGTTCCATAGTCTAGGTTTTATGGCTCCAGCACCACGTTTTTCTCTCACATGCATTTGCAACACTCATATGCGGTTTTAGAGATCCAGCTCGCCCTACAGTTCTCTGTTTCGTATTGTTTTTGTGCTGAAAGAGTTCGCGAGTGCAACATCCGGTTCTGCAGTGACTTTTGCAGCTGTCATTTTCTTATGACACAATCCTCTTCAGGGACCGTCTGCCACGATCACTCAACACAAACTTTCGTCCGCGTTGTGACTTCGCATATGATGTTTTCCCCATTTCCCCACTTCCCTGTATGTGGTGAACACCGAACACTTCGTCTGTCTTGGTTGCGGAAGCAACCACCATACGCCCAGCCGTAATTTGCCCACGTACGCATCTCCGACATGATGAAGTCAGAGAACGCTGCTCTGACCTCGACTGATCCTTGCACTTAAGGACATCGCAGAGGTGCCGTTTGTGGTCAGATACAGCAGCACAACCTGCAGTCTTGTCTAACATCTGTATTTTTAGTGCAAGGAGTCTCATAGTTCGGCGGTCTTAAGGAAATCCAGGAAGACTTGCACAAGGCTTCCACTTGGCACAATGAATGACAGCACTCTTTAAAATTGGATAAATGCAAGATAATGCCTACAAAAAAGAGGCCGGTCGTACTCCATTACAGTACTAGCAGCGAAAAGCTTGGTTATCCCACACTATAGAAGTATTTAGGAGAAAAACTAAGAAGCAACCTGAAACGGGATGTTCACTTAGAATCAGCATTGGGGAAAACGAAGAGTAGACTTAGGTTTGTTGGAAGTTTTCTGCGAAAGAGCACTACGCTTGTAAATAAAATAACGCACGAGATGCTGGTGTGGCGAAATGGAGTTGGGGCGTTTACGTCATGTTCCTGCACACTCTTATATTTTTGTTGCTATATTTCAATGCACAGTATAGGAAGATATTGTTACGGGAGGCTAGGAAGTAGGATCACAAGGCAAACTCATCGACGACGCGCCAGATCGTCACATAGCTTGGGAATAGCCGGGCGAGCATGGGCATTATCTTAATGGAGCGGAGAGAGATAGTGGGCGCCAAGAAGCGAACCTTTGCTCAGTCATATTTACTGTTTAAATATTAGCATACAGCACTAACCGCGCTGATGACATTACTTGCACTGAGAACTTGTTAATAATAATAGCAGTATCGCTCAATTCATCAAGAAATGCTAATTTTAGTTACTATCAGTGCTTATTGATGGAAAGGATGGACCACTCACAAGTGCGCCCTGAAAGAGCAGGCGTCAAATTCTTCAGATAGCCCACTACTAGCCTACGATCAGTTTCCGAGGAGGTAATACAAGAATCCGTGTATAAAATCTGATCTCATAGAAAAACAGACCAGTTTACTGAAAAACTACCACAGGTGACGCACTTGGGCGATGTTGTGTAAATTCAAGGCAGTCCACGATCGATTTTCGACGTGGCAACACACGAACTAGTGTGTGAAGTGGAGCTCCTCGTGAAGACGGAATTAATTGTTGAAGTTACCTCGGAAAACATATTTGTTCTCTCTCACGTTGATTCTGAGATCGTTTGAAGCATTTTGTGACCTTTCCGGTGCTCGGGAACTAATTATTAATGACCGGGAATCTTCTTATGAACATTAACGATAGACTGGTTCTAGAAATCGTTTTACTAATAGTGCTATTGGACAAATAAAACAAAATTGGTCGGCATCTTAACGTTGTAAGATTTTTGTTATGCTTAGCGTTTAAACCGACCCGCTTGCCACATTGTTATGCGTTGATTATTGCACAAGCGTTAGAGCTCGCGACCGACGGAGATGAAACCAATTTAGTTACGAGAAGTGGGGAGCGGACGCCCTGGACTTTCTTACAGTGAGTCCAAAAAGTGTTCATCTAATTTTAATTTTTTTAAAAAAAACCAAGTATATGTCACGTAAAAGTAGGGGAACATAAAATGTGAACATCCAGCCATATGCAACGAGCCTTGGTAAGTCATTTTTATTGATGGTCAAGGAAATAAATACATCCATAGCGACAGCAAATTTGACAAAATGGAGAATTTATTCAAGGGCAACTTCGAAAAGTATTCGTCCACTCATTTTTTTTTTTTTTTAATTTACAGTCTGAAAATATGATTTCAATTAGCCGGCCGGGGTGGCCGAGCGGTTCTAGGCGCTAGTCTGGAACCGCGTGACCACTACGGTCGCAGGTTCGAATCCTGTCTCGGGCATGGATGTGTGTGACGTCCTTAGGTTAGTTAGGTTTAAGTAGTTCTAAGTTCTAGGGGACTGATGACCACAGCAGTTAAGTCCCATAGTGCTCAGAGCCATTTTTATGATTTCAATTACAAAGACTAAAATTGAGTGTGGTTTTCCTTTGCAACTATAACTGCTTTTAGTCGTCTGGGCATCGGCTTGACCAAGTTTGCCGTCAGAGGGGCTGGAATTTTGTCCCATTCGTCTTTTAGGTCTCTCTTGTTAGAAATGTATTCTCCTGATGCTATCCTCCAGTACTTTTCAAAGGTGTTCAATAGGATTAATGTTTGGGCTCTGAGGAGGGGTGTTAAGTTGTTTTGGGGTATTGTACAGGAGCCACAGCCTTGCATTTAGAGCCGTATGCTTTGGGTCGTTATCTTGTTGAAAAATGCAATTTTGTTGCAGGTAATTTTTCGGCACTAGGCTTCAGATTGCCCTTTATAATGTTCATACACATATGGTGATCCATTGTACCTTCTATGAAATGTAATTTTCCAACATCTGCAGCACTCATACAGCCCCACACCATCAGTGAGCCACCACTGTGTTTAACCGTTGACACAAGATTGTGTGGCAACATCTCTGCGTTCTTCTAACGCCACACCATTCGCATGCCATCCGACTCGAATACGCTATATTTACTCTCTTCAGAAAAAATTACTCTATTCCAGAAGTCTTCGTTTTTGAATCTATGTTCTATCGCGAAATGAAGACGTTTCTTTCGATTCAGTTCACTGACCTAAAATTTCTTGCGCGCTACCCGGCCGTGATATCCATAGGTTTTGAAGGTATTTCTGATTGTGTTGGCACATACCTTCTTTCCCCTAAAATCTAACTCCCTAGCCAACTTATGAGCGCTGATTTTAGGTTTCTTCTTCACTTCCCTCATGATAAATCTCACGTCTGCATCAATCAAAGTGTGAGGGCGTCCGGTACGTGGTTGGTTTCTTAATGATTTTTTGTGCAAAATCGATCTATTATCGACTGAACCGTCGATCAAGGTCTACCGACTACTTTATCAATCTCGTAAGATGTTTTGCACTCATTATGTAAGCGCAGAATAAGTTTGCTTTCGATCAGCGTCGTCTCACTATCCTTACGGCCCATGGCGCTAATTGCACTGTATCGAAGCCGTTCAGAACCACAGCTGGCGATAGAGTGGGGCCGCGCACGGTTGACTCTAGTGTGTGCCGTGGTTCATCGTTGTAGTTTAACCACTGCACGCAGAACTACGGCATTTTGAGATGGTGGACGAATACTTTATAAACTAGCTCTTCTATTACATTTTCTATTTCGTTAACCTTGCTGTCGATCTGGATGTATTTCTTTCCTTGCTCTTCAGCAAAAATGACTTACCGAGGTACTTCTTACATGACTGGCTCTTTAGATTTTGCACACACATCTTTTGATGTGGCACAGACTTTGTTTTCTAATATATATTCAGCCAGACGAATACTTTTTGGATTCACTGTATGTAAATCACACGTAGCATCCCAGTATGCATATTGTGCCACCCGACATTTCGAACATTCGTTCCCCTGTCTTCTGTGATAGTGTTACAGAATGTTGTTCCAGTGTTTGGAATTCTTTTCAGATACACAGACCAACAGCGAACAGATTTACAGATATGCTGGCAATGGCTCTGAGCACTATGCGAATTAAGTGCTGAGGTCATCAGTCGCCTAGAACTTAGAACTAATTGAACCTAACTAACCTAAGGACGTCACACACATCCATGCCCGAGGCAGGATTCGAACCTGCGACCGTAGCGGTCGCTCGGCTCCGGACTGTAGCGCCTAGAACCGCACGGCCACTCCGGCCGGCCACAGATATGCTGCTGGGATCGCAGCAGGCCGGTGCAACCGACACGAAAATGTAACAGAAATGTCCCGAGCAGATTAGTGTTAATCTTTGTGAGAAACACCTCACAGTTGTCCCAATGAATTGCTGGGTAAATTTAGAGAACCCGCAGTCAAGGAGCACTGTGTGTCCATCATCGTATATCTCGCAGAGAGATTATGAGGTTAAGATAAGAGGATTAAGATGTATGGAGGGGCACATAGATAGCAGTATTCCCTCTACCGATACGCATTTGGAAAAGTGTGGAAAATCTATAAAATTGGCATAACGCACTCTCCAACATGCACTGTAGAATGGTTTGCGAAGAACAGTAGCCGATCAAAAGTATCCGGACTCTGGCATGTAATGCGGAATTGGCCGCTAGATGTCAGGCGAGGCGGACCCGCCAGCATAAAAAGATGCGAGGAGTATCGTGTTGTCAGTAGAGAAGCAGCAACAGGAGAATGGGCGGGTCAGGAGAGCTCAGTGACTTTGATGTTAGTTGGGTATATCTCGCGGATCAAGGAGATTTCAAACCTTTTAAAGCTGACTGAATCGACTATCAGCGATGTGATTCCGGAGTGGAAACTAGAGATGGGCAAACTCTTTCATCCCTGAGAACTAGTTCACCGGTGATCGCTCTTTTTTGGGAACAGTTCATTTTTACTTGTTCACCGTTCATTTGTGCTTGGTATACGGTTCTTGTGAAAACTGAAAATTAGTAGCATAGGTGACTGAAGATGGAAGGCGCCGAGAGGGGGCCCTTGCCTCCGCCCTGGAGTACAGTTTTTATCCATAATAGAATTCTCATACAATTTTAATTTTCGTGATTCTGCAAAACGTCTCTTTTAGACAACTGCAGCGTTATGTGGCTGATCGCAGTGAAATACTATAAGGTGGCGCACGTAAAACCGGTCCTGAGTACAGACTGCTCGCCAATTACACACGATTTGTTGACTGCTACGAGCAGAATAGATAAACACGTAATAACTAGGCAGTGAAGAAATAACAAATAAGCTAATGGACACAACGTCGAAACAATAGATGACGATTGGTAAGCGACAATGAGCAGTCTAGTACACCGGGCCGATTTTTCGTGCGCCACCCTGTAGCACTGAAAAAATATTGTAGAAGTTATCATATTCTCTTTACAAAATGTGACACCAGACACTCGATTATGGAACACGGGCTTCATATGATTGTAAGTCGGTCTGCCTTCCATAACAATACTGGCCGGTGTGGCCGAGCGGTTCTAGGTGCTTCAATCTGGAACCGCGCGACCGCTACGTCGCAGGTTCGAATCCTGCCTCGGGCATGGATGTGTGTAATATCCTTACGTTAGTTAGGTTTAAGTAGTTCTAAGTTCTAGGGGACTGATGACCTCAGATGTTAAGTCCCATAGTGCTCAGAGCCATTTTCTTCCGTAACAATGAACAAGCCCTTGTACCTTGGATCAAAAAAAGACGGAAAGTGGTCACTCGTTTGTGCCGTGCCGACTTCCTTTGCATATGTAATAACAAAAAAATCTTGCCTTTTTACAAGTATTTCTTCTGTTGCTTATCGAAATAGTCAAGTAAGCTGATAAGCCGTTTTGTTACCTAAAAAGATGTTTATATTACCTAAAAAGATGTTTATATTACATACCACGTAATTTTATGTAATTTAATTATAAAATACATTTTAATTACCGGTAATGGGCGCTGAATAGAATACGAAAAGAACGAGACTTTCAGAGTCCAAAAAAAGGTTTGAAACAGATCTAGAATGGGCATGCGCTGCGAACGAAACGAACAACTCTATACTGAACTATGAGAAGTCTGCAGCGTAACTGCGACGAGTGGCAACGCGAAGGCCGAGTCCGGCCGAGCGAGACCGAGACCGAGACAGAGGGGAACGGGACCGAGGCTGGAACGAGACCGGCCGACGTGCCGTTGCGGGAACGAGACCGACCGTTTCCCGTACCTGGGAACTATAAGCAGAAAGCCGCGACCGAAGTGAACTATGAAAGACCGTTCCTTAGAATTCGTTCATCGCTCGTTCCGTTCATTTTGATGAACTGTTCCTTTGGACCCGTTAGTTCGCGAACGACCCAACTCTAGTGGAAACGCGAAAGAACCACCACAGCTAAAGCAAGACCAGGCAGATCTGGTGTACTGGCAGACAGGCACCGTCGAACATTGCCGAGGGTGGTTGTAAAAAAATCTTAGAAGAAATCAGTCGCGTGTTTCAAAATACTACCAGCAGACCGGCTGGCGCATTGACTGTGCGTAGGCAGTCACAAAGAATGGGGTCCAATGGTCCAATGGTCGAGCAGCTCCTCATTAGGCACACATTTCTGTAGTCAGTGCTAAGCGACGTGTGCCAGGATAACACAGTTCGTGAGAAGCAAGGTTCTGGGTTCGAGTGTCGATCCGGCACACTGTTTTAATCCGCCAGAAAGTTTTGAAATGTGGCATTGTTACTTCGTTTCCATAACGAGAATTGTCATAAAAACTTAAAATTATTTAAAAGGGATTGTTATTGTTGTTTGTTTTTGGTAATATGCAGCTGAAAATTGAGTCTATTGCTGCATTACACATAAAAATCATAGGGTCCCATTCCCCGTTCAAGGTAGTGAAGCACCAGAATTGAGAAACAAAGATCGGAGCCATGATTTCCTTTATTCCGAAGGGTCGCGAGTAAGGACAGGTTAGTGACCAGTTGCAATGCGTGCAGGTTGGCAGAAGCTTCGAGTGGGAAACGTTCCGTGTGGACGTTCCAGCGTGGATCCTCGAGCCTTCTAGAAGGCTAGAATATGTTCTGCCTGACAAAAAGGTGTGCAGTATACTGCTGCATCCATTTTCAATAAGCTACTACAAGAATTCAAAAAAATCTTAGCAGTAATCCACGCGCATTCAAATCGTAGCTATAGGATTTCCTCATGGGTTACTCCTTCTATTCTCGCCAGTAGTTCCTTGGAAAATTAAGCTGATTCCTATGTTATATTGTTGATTTCGTTTACTTTAACTTACTTCATGTACTTTTTTCGGTTCATAAACATTTTATCCCCCCCCCCCCCCCCCCCCATGAACCATGGACCATGCCGTTGGTGGGGAGGCTTGCGTGCCTCAGCGATACAGATAGCCGTACCGTAGGTGCAACCACAACGGAGGGGTATCTGTTGAGAGGCCAGACAAACGTGTGGTTCCTGAAGAGGGGCAGCAGCCATTTCAGTAGTTGCAAGGGCAACAGTCTGGATGATTGACTGATCTAGCCTTGTAACAATAACCAAAACGGCCCTGCTGTGCTGGTACTGCGAACGGCTGAAAGCAAGGGGAAACTACAACCGTAATTTTTCCCGAGGGCATGCAGCTTTACTGTATGATTAAATGATGATGGCGTCCTCTTGGGTAAAATATTCCGGAGGTAAAATAGTCCCCCATTCGGATCTCCGTGCGGGGACTACTCAAGAGGATGTCGTTATCAGGAGAAAGAAGACTGGCGTACTACAGTAGTACAAGTTTATATGCCAACTAGCTCTGCAGATGACGAAGAAATTGAAGAAATGTATGATGAAATAAAAGAAATTATTCAGATAGTGAAGGGAGACGAAAATTTAATAGTCATGGGTGACTGGAATTCGAGTGTAGGAAAAGGGAGAGAAGGAAACGTAGTAGGTGAATATGGATTGGGACTAAGAAATGAAAGAGGAAGCCGCCTGATAGAATTTTGCACAGAGCACAACATAATCATAGCTAATACTTGGTTTAAGAATCATGAAAGAAGGTTGTATACGTGGAAGAACCCTGGAGATACTAAAAGGTATCAGATAGATTATATAATGGTAAGACAGAGATTTAGGAACCAGGTTTTAAATTGTAAGACATTTCCAGGGGCAGATGTGAACTCTGACCACAATCTGTGGATTAAAACTGAAGAATCTGCAAAAAGGTGGGAATTTAAGGAGATGGGACCTGGGTAAACTGAAATAACCAGAGGTTGTACAGAGTTTCAGGAAGAGCATAAGGGAACAATTGACAGGAATGGGGGAAAGAAATACAGTAGAAGAAGAATGGGTAGCTTTGAGCGATGAAGTAGTTGAAGGCAGCAGAGGATCAAGTAGGTAAAAAGACGAGGGCTAGTAGAAATCCTTGGGTAACAGAAGAAATATTGAATTTAATTGATGAAAGGAGAAAATATAAAAATGCAGTAAATGAAGCAAGGCAAAAAGGAATACAAACGTCTCAAAAATGAGATCGACAGGAAGTGCAAAATGGCTAAGCAGGGATGGCTAGAGGACAAATGTAAGGATGTAGAGGCCTATCTCACTAGGGGTAAGATAGATACTGCCTACAGGAAAATTAAAGAGACCTTTGGAGATAAGAGAACGACTTGCATGAATATCAAGAGCTCAAATGGAAACCTAGTTCTAAGCAAAGATGGGAAAGCAGAAAGGTGGAAGGAGTATATAGAGGGTCTATACAAGGGCGATGTACTTGAGGACAATATTATTGAAATGGAAGAGGATGTAGATGAAGATGAGATGGGAGATACGATACTGCGTGAAGAGTTTGACAGAGCACTGAAAGACCTGAGTCGAAACAAGGCTCCCGGAGTAGACAACATTCCATTGGAACTACTGACGGCCCTGGGAGAGCCAGTCCTGACAAAACTCTACCATCTGGTGAGCAAAATTTATGAATCAGGCGAAATACCCTCAGACTTCAAGAAGAATATAATAATTCTAATCCCAAAGAAAGCAGGTGTTGACAGATGTGAAAATTACCGAACTATCAGTTTAATAAGTCACAGCTGCAAAATACTAACACGAATTCTTTACAGACGAATGGAAAAACTAGTAGAAGCCAACCTCGGGGAAGATCAGTTTGGATTCCGTAGAAACACTGGAACACGTGAGGCAATACTGACCCTACGACTTATCTTAGAAGAAAGATTAAGAAAAGGCAAACCTACGTTTCTAGAATTTATAGACTTAGAGAAAGCTTTTGACAATGTTCACTGGAATACTCTCTTTCAAATTCTAAAGGTGGCAGGGGTAAAATACAGGGAGCGAAAGGCTATTTACAATTTGTACAGAAACCAGATGGCAGTTATAAGAGTCGAGGGACATGACAGGGAAGCAGTGGTTGGGAAGGGAGTAAGACAGGGTTGTAGCCTCTCCCCGATGTTGTTCAATCTGTATATTGAGCAAGCAGTAAAGGAAACAAAAGAAAAATTTGGAGCAGGTATTAAAATCCATGGAGAAGAAATAAAAACTTTGAGGTTCGCCGATGACATTGTAATTCTGTCAGAGACTGCAAAGGACTTGGAAGAGCAGCTGAACGGAATGGACAGTGTCTTGAAAGGAGGGTATAAGATGAACATCAACAAAAGCAAAACGAGGATAATGGAATGTAGTCGAATTAAGCCGGGTGATGCTGAGGGAATTAGATTAGGAAATGAGACACTTAAAGTAGTAAAGGAGTTTTGCTATTTGGGGAGCAAAATTACTGATGATGGTCGAAGTAGAGAGGATATAAAATATAGACTGGCAATGGCAAGGAAAGCGTTTCTGAAGAAGAGAAATTTATTAACATCGAGTATAGATTTAAGTGTCAGGAAGTCATTTTTGAAAGTATTTGTATGGAGTGTAGTCATGTATGGAAGTGAAACATGGACTATAAATAGTTTGGACAAGAAGAGAATAGAAGCTTTCGAAATGTGGTGCTACAGAAGAATGCTGAAGATTAGATGGGTAGATCACATAACTAATGAGGAAGTATTGAATAGGATTGGGGAGAAGAGAAGTTTGTGGCACAACTTGACCAGCAGAAGGGATCGGTTGGTAGGACATGTTCTGAGGCATCAAGGGATCACCAATTTAGTATTGGAGGGCAGCGTGGAGGGTAAAAATCGTAGAGGGAGACCAAGAGATAAATACACTAAGCAGATTCAGAAGGATGTAGGTTGCAGTAGGTACTGGAAGATGAAGAAGCTTGCACAGGATAGAGTAGCATGGAGAGCTGCATCAAATCAGTCTCAGGACTGAAGACCACAACAACAACAACAAACATTTTATTTTGTCTGTTATTATTTTTATGATGTATTTCATGTACTGACATGTTCCATGACCTATGAGATTTTCTCCTCAGTTTGGTCCTACGGAACTAAACGTGTACGAAGGGCGTTTGAAAAGTCCGTGCAAAGTCCGAGAGATGGCACCACCGGCGCGTATCGAAGTCGTGTTTAGTTAGTAGCATCTTTGGAAAGAACGCACACCAAGTTTCAGCCATATTGATCTATTTCTGTGTGTTTGGCATTCGTGTGAATCAAGGAAGTCGAGTGACTGTCAAAAAATAGACGAAGAAGAATTTCGTGCGTTGATTAAACATTACTTTATGAAAGGCAACACGCCTCAGGAGACTAAAGATATGCTTGATAAACATTGTTGACTCTGCACCTTCGATTAGAGCAGTTTATAAGTGGTTTCAAAATTTTCAGAGTGGCCATATGGGCCCAAGTGATGCTGAACGTTATGGACGCCCCGTGGAGGTTACGACTCCAGAAATCATTGATAAAATCCATGATATGGTGATGGATGAGTGAAGATGCGTGAGATTGCTAGTGCTGTGGGCATCTCGAATGAACGGGTGCATAATATTTTGCATAAATATTTGGACATGAGAAAGCTATCTGCAAGATGGGTTCCGCGATTGCTCACGCTTGACCAAAGACGGAATCGTGTGAAGTGTTGCAAGGATGGTTTGGAGATGTTCAAGAAGAATCCGCAGGACTTTAAGCATCGTTTCGTCACTGTGGATGAAACATTGATACATTACTATACTCCTGAGACCAAACAACAATCTAAACAATGGATTACCAAGGTGGAACCTGCACCAAAAAAAGGCGAAGACCATTCCTTCGGCCAGAAAGGTTATGGCGACTGCCTTTTGGGATTCGCAAGGGATAATCCTCATCGACTATCTGGAAAAGGGCAAAACTATTACAGGTGCATATCATTCATCGTTATTGGACCGTTTGAAACCGAGCTGCAAGAAAAACACCGGCGATTGGACCGCATAAAAGTCCTTTTCCATCACGACGATGCACCAGCACACACCTCAGCAGTTGTGGTCGCAAAATTAATGTAAATAGGACTCCAACTCGTTTCATATCCCCCCCCCCCCCCCCCCCCCCCCGCTATTCTCCAGACTTGGCTCCCTCAGACTACTGTTTGTTCCCCAATTTGAAGAAATGGCTGGTGGGACAAAGATTTTATTCAAACGAGGAGGTGATTGCAACAACTAATAGCTATTTTGCAGACTTGGACAATTCCTATTATTCGGAAGGGATCAAAAAATTAGAACAGCGTTGGAAGAAGTGTATAAGTCTAAAAGGAGACCAAGTCGAAAAGTAAAAAAGGTTTACCTCTAACACGTAAGTAGTTTTTATTTTTGCACAGACTTTTCAAATGCCCCTCGTAAAGTAAAATAAATAAATAATAGTGAAGCATCCAGAAGGGGAGGAGGAAACTAAATGAGACTACACGGATCGACATAGTTTAGGCTGTTTCATTAATTACAAAAAAAGAGTCAAATTTACAGAGATGTTGGCAGTATGAGCTCATTTTCCAGTATAACATTGCATCCCCTCTGGTCTGGGTGCTTATAGTGAAGGCCTTATGTAGTGTCGTCGTATCCTCTCCTGGGACAAATGCCCCACAACTGTTATAACTGATCCCCAATATCCTGGTTACTGGCACAGGAACAGTCTTGACACCTGAGATGGTCTCACATTTTCTGTGTCCACAGATGTGGGGATCTTGCTGGCCAGTACCTCAACATCACGCAGACTGTTCATAGACGCGTTCCATGTGTGGAAGTGCTGTTGAAAAGTTGACACCACAATACTGTCGCATGAAGCATGAGGATGCAGGATGTCCGTGGCATACCGTTGTGCTGTCAGAGTTCCCTCAATCACTACTAGCCGTGACGTGAAGTCATACCCAGTGGCTCCCCACACCATGAGTAACACCTCTGTGCCTCTTCAAAACATTGGAAGAATGGGACCTCTCCCGAGATCGTCACCATACTCGCCGAGATGGGCGCAGCCCCAAATCTTCCGCGGTCAGAAAAATGGTACCGAATCCTCCCAAGCCCGGAAGGGTCTGAAAAACGATGGGACCGAATCCTCCCGTTTGAAGCAGGTAGCAGTTCTAAACGTTATGGCCGGCCGTAGTGGCCGAGCGGTTCTAGGCGCTTCAGTCTGGAACCGCGCGACCGCTACGGTCGCAGATTCGAATCCTGCCTCGGGCATGGATGTGTGTGATGTCCTCAGGTTAGTTAGGTTTAAGTAGTTCTAAGTTCTAGGGGACTGATGACCTCAGATGTTAAGTCCCATAGTGCTCAGAGCCATTCTAAACGTTATGAATACTCCAAGCAGGCAAAGGGAAGCGTATGAAATTATAGTAGAAGATGTAAAATTTTTTCGAGTGTGTTGTATGTTTAAAAGTTTTATGTTATTTAGATATTTATTTTTAGAAACTGGAATCATTTATAGCCTTATTTCTTCATGATTAATTTATTAAAATAGCAAATCATGATTTCGCAACACATATTCTATATCATTTTATGAAGTATGGTTACATTTCCAGCAAATCTATATACACAATAAATTGATAAGTGTCCGATGTCTCAACATAGGAGATGGTTAAGAAAAATAAATTTGAATGGTCTACAGAAGCGCAATAGACGGCAAAAAAAGTTTTTATAATTTCTTCTGTGTGCCTGTTCGTACTCGCATTATGCAAAAAGTAATGTACGAAGTTGGATACTGTTTAGGCACTTATATTGTAGCGGGTCTAATGTAAAATCTGGTACATATTACTTCTTTATAAGCAGCCTAGAGGCAGAGTTATAACAGTTTTACCACAAGACCGTGAGCGGATGCCAGTGTCGTAGCTGGGGGCTGGTCAGAGGGTCGGCGCTTGCTACCCGCAGCCAGCACACCGCTGGGGCACAGCCACAAAACTATTGTGGACTGAATACGATATTGCAAAAAGCATAAATGTTTACCTTGTACTTGATAAATTACACTCAGAAAAAGCCCGAACACTGTAGGCCTACGTTGATGGAAGCTCCTAGTTCTTAGAAATAAGCTTTACAGAAAATGCATGTAGAAAATATCAGTTCGTTTAGCGTTACCCAGGGTGCACCACGATGAGGCGAACTGATTCACACCCCAAAAATATTTACATTTTTAATTTTTAATTTTTTTGCATTTTTAAGTATATTTACAAATAAAATCATTTTATCCTAATATGTTTATGTACATCTAAAAATAACAATTATTTGTTGTGAATTTTTACCATCTTCGAAATTTGCCACTTGCTGTTGCATAAATTTCAAGCGTGGGCAATTTCTTTAATATTTCTTCGTTTTCGACGAATTTATTGCAATTTTAGAATCGAGCTGAATTTGTTTCAGCACTTCGCGAACCGCGGACTGGCCGCAGGCAGCTGTGGTCATTAGCGCACACAATGATCTGTCGCATTGTGTCAGTTTGAGAGGATTCGGTCCTGTTACCTGCTTACCTACCTGGTTTGGGGAGGAATCGGGGCTGCGCCCACCGAGGTAGTCATTACGGTTAGAACAGAAGCGCAATTTTTCGGTGAATACAATTAGACACCATTCATCAGCATTCTATGTTATACGGTCATGGCACCTCTCCAACAGTGGTCTGGGATGACGCAGAATGTTGCAGACAGTCCATTACTTGTTCTTAGTTGGCAGACGCAGATGTGAAGGAGGTGTGATATACTTGGTACATAATACTGAGATTGTCTCATTTGGTCATCAGATGTGATCCACCGGAACCTAGACGAAGATTATGTCTGCTCTCACGTTCCCCTGGAGTCCGACTTGGAGCCACTGTCACATCCGAGTGTCCTGAAGTTTCGTTTGAAAACTATTTTCGCTTGGTTTGATTCTGAACTCGTACTGGCTTGGCTGGTTGGTTGTAACTTTGCTATTGCTTCACTCTGGGTGACTGTGCATTTCCATCTGCGAGAGAAACCAAATATACCTGCCTGCGGGAATACAACATGAATTTGGCGCTGTTTCATAATCTTTCTAAAAACTGTGCAATCTGATTAAATCGTGAACTCTACTATTAATCTCTTTAATTAAACAAAGTGGTCCCTGTGCGGTGATGAGCTGCCTAATAATTCTGTTCATTAAATGGTCTCTGTGTGTTGATAAGCCTCGTAGCAAACTGATTCTGAAATGAAAATGTCTTACCTGGTAATGTATGTAATTGCTTGGAAAAGTGATGCTTGCTGCTCTCTGTGCGTCAGGTGAAAATTTCTAACTACAGTTGCTGAGAGCGTAGTGCAATGTTCAAGGCACCAAGTAAACTATTTTGTACATGTCATTGAGCGAGACATTCTTTAAATAAAAATGACTTGGATCGAGGATGTGGACAATGCTCTTAGGTGAAATATTCCTGTAACAAACTGTTTTTAAACTATCTGATATATTATTAATTTCATGAAATTCATGTTACAACTTTCATTAACATTGACAAAGGGCAACATTTATATCAAACTCTTACTCTCACAAAGTTAGACGAATAACTGATAAACATAAAAAAAACATCGCAGTGAAAATTTCACAATCTTTAATGAAAATTCTAAAGTTTCCTGTTATGGATCTCTCATTCAACAATGATTCTGAACAGCTCGTGATTGCAGTGGCACTAAATAAAAAATACAGGGTGCGGCAGAACCGACTAAGCAGTTTTAAAGGGCAATAAAAAGAAAATCTGTATGTATAGAGAAAAAATTTGTTTATTTTCTAAATTAGTGCAATATACCGTTTTACATTCATTTAGTTTCGAAAATAATGTCGTCAAGATGGCGGCCGTTAGCGTCAATACATTTTTGTAGACGGTCCCTGAAGTTTCGAGTAGGTCTTGCACACATATTGCGGGGTAGCATTCACTTCGTTAATAATCCGCTCTTTTAACTCTGGTAGGGTGTGAGGGCGGCTTTTGAAAACATTTTCCTTCAGATATCCCCAAAGAAATTAGTCACAGATGCTCAAATCTGGTGACCATGCAGGCGACCCGACATCGCCCTCAAAGGTATCCCAGAAACATTTCTCTCAAAACATCAAGTGAAATTCGAACTGTGTGAGCCGTGGTTCGATCCTGTTAGAACCGCAAGTCCACCAGTCCATGTTCTTCAACAATCTCGTCCACTCTGGGTTGCAGAAAATTTTGCAACAGTGAAACATAACGTGTCGAATTCATTATTACAGTCACTCCTTCCTCCTCGAAAAAGTAAGGGCCTACCACGCCAAATTGTGATATGGCACACCATACTTTAGGAGAATGTTGCGGTCTTTCATGAATAATTTGGGGGTTATTTTCAGCCCAGTAGCGAAAGTTTTGCTTATTCACACACCCACTAAAGCTCGTTGTGTAGCGATCACAGATCTGTTGTTTTCATAATAAGCGCGAACGGCAAAACCATGATGTACACCGGTCCAGTCCATATTGGCTACTGAAATGCGGTCAACGACTGAACAAAAGCAGACCACGTGCAACTGACTACCCCCAAATTAGCCCCAGCGCTAATCGATCGAAACTGCTTAGTCGGTTCTGCTGCACCCTGTATTACCTTCATTCCTCTTCATTCACTTTTCTAATCTCATTTCATTCTAAATCACTAATCGAGCCTTTCTCCTCTGTTTCACAATATTCAAACACAAATCATTTTTCTTAACCACAGATTCTCTCAACTTTATGTGTACATTGCCACGAGTCCTCCGCTCGGCATGTCTCACTTCTGCTCTAACGATAGAACTCCTGAGCTCCTCGCTGCCAAGCAGCGATGGCAAAAACAAGCACATCTTGAGCGCCACAGTTACTCTGACCAAAGACTGCGCGCGAATAATATTCAATTCACAATTGTCGCTCAGCATTTGAAACATCCAAAGTATGAACAAATTCCAGAAATTCAAATAACAAACTCCCAACTGAACTGTTTCAGCCCCATAAATCTGGATGTTGCATGATTCGAACAGCCGGTCAAAGGGAGATACACAGTGAGACCGCTTTCAAACTCTGTAAGGTGCTGATAACGCTGTCTTACACGTGTACGCGCCATCTCTTTGACCTTCTCAGTGGTCACAGCTCCTGGCGTTATTGACGCTCCTTGTATTCCCTAGCAGGCCTGGTGACAATACAAAGCACGGACAACACTAATTCGCACTGATAACGTGTCCCCTTGCGAGATGCTTTTCCACTTTCTTTAATTTTTAAGAACAAATATATAACAGACACAAGAGGCATATTTTTTGATTATGGGTGGCAAATGTTGTAGGAAATGCCTACAGATCTGTTTTGGTTATTTGGAGCTGTTAGCAAGATTGGTAATGAAATCCGTAATTGTCAGTTTTTTGCTCTGAAACTAACAGTGTAACCAAAATGCATTCGATACTACTAGTAATAGCAAATGAAAGAAAACAGTTTCCGCCGCCATTTTACAGTTCTGTGCCTGAACTCATTGCACTGAAGTCGCCTTCAAAGACAACTGTGACTTTAATGGTGTCATTACTGGGGATTAGACATGATTAGACAAGGTGAATGCAGTGTACACCACGCCTATGTGTCTTTTCCCACATCTGCAACGGTGAGTTGGGTTATGATCGCTAGTTTGCTGCATGATTTTCTTAATGCTGTATAGATATTCGCTGACAGCTGTCTGATGGCGAATGCGTGTGTAAAACTTGTCAAATGTGGAGAATTCTGCGTTGATATGTGTTTCAATAGCCTCACATTTTATGAGTAAAGTCCTGCGTGGAAGGAGTATTTTAACAGGCATCTGTAGAAGAGAGTAGTGAACTTTGGGCTGTGTGCTTAATTTTACACGGGTTTTCGCGAGTTCGTAAGAGGGTGTAATGGGAAGACGATTACTCTGTAGTGGCTCCCGCGAATGTTCGTTTGATTCGGACGAAGAGCACAAGTTTCTTAGATATTAAACTTTGTATTAATTTAATTGAAGGACGCAAGACCTCAACAATATACGAGGGTCACTGCAAAACTCACTGGAATTACTTTTTGTCTCGTAAATGTTAACGAATTAAAAAATTCTTAAATATGCTAATGGAAGGTTAGTTCATACGTAAACACTGCGTGTAGGGTGATAGATGAACACACACACACACACACACACACACACACACACACACACACACACACACACACACACACACAAACCATAAAGATACAGAGTGCGTTAAATGCGACCAATTATTTTCCTCGCGCTGTCGAAGCGACATCGAGGACACGCGGAATGTTCCCCACGACAACGGACTGAGTCACAGCGCCTTCATTGTCAACGACTTCCTGGCCAGGACCAAGACCCCATAGGTTCCCCAGCCTCTCTACAGTCCTGACCTGGCTCCTGACTTCTTTTGTTTCCACAGTTAAAAAGGAGTCATGAAAGGAAAACATTGGGACACGATTGAAAGCATCCAGATGCATGTTACTTCAGCTCTAAAGGACATTCGGGAAAAGGCGTTCCAGGATGCCTTCCAGGCATGAAAACACCGCCTCCAGAAGTGTATCGACGCAACAGGGTGCTATTTTGTAATTTTTTGATTATTTGTACGAATATATTCAATAAATTATTTTTTATGAATTTGGTCGCATTACTTATGGAACACACCATGTATAGCACGAAAAAAAGACTAAACAAATTTTGTCGTTTCAAACGTGCTTCACTGTCAGTTGCTACAACACACAATAGTGATATCTTAGAGTCTCTCGAAATAGTCTCCCAATGAATCAGTCACACACTGCCAACGCTGCGGAAGACGCCGACTACCCATAGCCTCACCATCAGCAAATCGCCGGACGTCACGGTCACTGCTCTGGCAGTGTCTTCGGGTGTTCGAAAGCGTGTTCCTCGCAAAGGCTCTTTCAGCTTTCGTATGAGGTCATAGACGCAATGTGGTAAGTCTGGCGAATGTGGTGGGTACTCCAGTACTTCCCGTCCCCATCGCACGAGGAGATACCGCACACACGCTGCCGTATGGGCTCTCGCGTTGACCTGGAGTATTAATGCCTCGTGTAGACGTTCAGGGCTTTTCTCCCGAATAGCCTGTCGTAGGTGTCGTTGCAAGAATGTGCGTCAGTAATAAAGTGCATTAACAGTTTTGTCAGTGCTCCTCGTGGCGTTAATCGCGCATTACCTTCCATTGTGAACTGTAATATTTACAAGAGCGCTGATCAAGTCTGGTAACATCCATCATGAATGGGTGCTCTACTCACGCTGTGATCTCCATTTCCGCTTCAATCTCGTGGAAAGGACTGCCATTTAGCGTTACGTCACGTTACTGTGTATTCTTGGGGCGACTGCTGATGCCGTGGGGTGCGCTTAATTTGTGATGTAATATAGTGTACTTTTACAATTGACGATAAAACACGTTTGCAACGACAAACCTTTTTTCATCTTTTTTTCTCCTACTATATCTTTATGGCGATGTGTGTGTTCATCCGTCTCCCTACCGGTAACGTTTACACATGAACTAACCTCTCAACTGCCTATTTCAGAATTTTTTAATTCGTTACCATTTTCGAGACAAAAAATAGTTGCCATGACGTTTGCAGTCACCTAGTTTTTAACAGACCAGATGGATAATTATTTGTGGGGTAATCACCCTTTTCTCTTACCTATCTTTTATTTTAAAGTAAAGATATGGACCGTCAGAAGGACCGCAGCGTCGGATCAACTCACGCAGTAAAAGGTGGGGAGGTGAGATCTGCAGGTTGCTGTGTCGTTGAAATCGTCGCCATTTTCACCAAACCAGGTGAACACGAGCCAGGGCGTTCTTCTGCGTGCCTGAAGCTATGCTAGCCACCCCAGGTGGGAGTTCTCTTTTTATAGAGACGTTGATGTTGTAACTTCCTACAGATTGGAGAACCCTGCAACTAATATTATACGGCGATACACATCTGGAAAAATTTTCAGTGGGCAGACAAGGTTACAGTTTCAGCAAAAAAATGTATTACTACCAACATAGTGAAGTAAAACATAACATACTCAGCTGTTGAGTCCCATTTTCTGTATTTGTAGCGACGTTATAGTAACATTCAGCAAGTGCGTTACGAATTCGGTGTTATCATTACTTAATGAAGGTGTTAAAAAACAAAGGAAGATTAGACTAGGGTTTGCGAAGCCCAGGGTCGTTCTGGGGATGGAAGGAGAAGGAAATCGGCCGTGTATTTTTCAAAGGCGCCACCTTCCCATTTGCCTTAACCACTTTAACTAAACCAAATTGAAACCTAAATCTGGATGGCTGTATGGGCATTGAAACTGTGGTCCTCCCCAATGCAATGTAGTGTCTTACCGTTGTTGATAAAGGTTGCATGGGGGCTTAATTAAATAAATATGAAATGTAAATACTTTTTAAATTTTTAGTAGCTAACTGTCCGGTTACGCTGTGTCGTAAACGGTTGGCCCTGACTAGTTTTAGTACGCAATTTGACTGCACAGAATAACAACAAAGAATGAAAGAAAATTTCCGTTAACACAATTAATTAATTAAGTCCCCAGCAACTATAAAACGTACGAAACCAAAGCACAAGTGTAACTGTTCTGTGTGTGGAAGTGTGATTCAACGTACACATCTGGCACGGTTCTTCTTCAATAAGACAAGAAATTTTAAATATCATTTATACTGAAGTAATTAAAAAAAATAGAAATACTATAATTGCGCAAGAAAACCAGAATTACACTCTAATACAAGAACACGAGCCAGATGCTTTGTTGAGTGAACCTGTAATGACGCATTATTTACGACATTGAAATAATAAAAAAAAGGGAATTTTTTTACCTTCATATATATTGACGAAAAGCACTCTGATCATTACAATATCTCCATTCGAACAACATCTGCTGTCTATCCCATCAAACAACGGCATAAAACATGGAACAAGCACTTCCTACTACAACATCTCAACACCGACTCACTACTACCACATCTCGATAAGCACTCTCCACCACGACTTCTCGATAAGAACTGCCAGTGGAGGCGGCTGAATAATACTCTTTGGCGCAATCTCTGGCGCTGTGGCTCAGTGTAGCCACCTTTCATATGCCCTTCCTCCACGGGCCAGAATTTGATGGTATTTTTGCCAGCAATGGTGGTGAAAATACCACCAAATTCGTCCACAAAAATACAGACAAAAATAAAAGATAATATTAATACGTAAATATCACATAATTAGATAAAATTTTGGCTTTGCACTGACCTTTCAATAACCTAATATATAAAATACAGTAAGCAATACAAATTCTTTCATACATGTGACTTTACATAATAGTTTACACAATACACAAAAAATCAGTTTATACAAATGTTCACATAACATGGTTTCCATAGTTCAAGAAACAAGTAGTTGACAGTTCCAGCAGTAGCACCCAGCAATGGTCAACAGGTGCAAATACCAACAAGTGACATTATGTCAGTAGAAGCAGTCCATCAGTGGCACCCAGTAATGTTGAACAGGTACAGACACCAACAAGTGACATTATGTCAGTAGAAGCAGTCCATCAGTGGCACCCAGTAATGTTGAACGTGCAGACACCAACAAGTGACATTATGTCAGTAGAAGCAGTCCATCATTGGCACCTAGTAATGTTGAACAGGTGCAGACACCAACAATTGACATCATTTCAGGAGAAGCAGTCCATCAGTGGCACACAGTAATGTTGACAAGTGCAGACACCAACAAGTGACATTATTTCAGTAGAAACAGTTCCATCAGTGGCACCCAGCAATGTTGAACAAGTGCAGAGACCAACAAGTGACATTTCAGTAGAAGCAGTTCCATCAGTAGCACCCAGCAATGTTGAACAGGTGCAGACACCAACAAGTGACATTTCAGTAGAAGCAGTTTCATCAGTGGCACCCAGTAATGTTAAGCAGGTGCAGACACCAACAAGTGACATCTTTTCAGTAGAAGCAGTCCATCAGTGGCACCCAGTAATGTTGAGCAGGTGCAGACACCAACAAGTGACATTATTTCAGTAGAAACAGTTCTATCAGTGGCATCCAGCAATGTTGAACAGGTGCAGACACCAACAAGTGACATTTCAGTAGAAGCAGTTCCATCAGTAGCACCCAGCAATATTGAACAGGTACAGACACCAACAAGTGACATTATGTCAGTAGAAGCAGTCCATCAGTGGCACCCAGCAATGTTGAACAGGTGCAGACACCAACAAGTGACATTATGTCAGTAGAAGCAGTCCATCATTGGCACCTAGTAATGTTGAACAGGTGCAGACACCAGCAAGTGACATTATTTCAATAGATGCAGTCCATCAGTGGCACCCAGCAATGTTGAGCAGGTGCAGACACCAACAAGTGACATTATGTCAGTAGAAGCAGTCCATCATTGGCACCCAGTAATGTTGAGCAGGTGCAGGCATGAACAACAGTTTGAATGCACACACAATTGCTTTTACAAAATTATGCTCAATGCTCTTACACTAAACATACAAATTATAATAAACACACAAATGATATCAGATAATTGTCATATTAACTATTACAATACACAAATGACAGTAAACCTATAATATTTATGGGTGTCAGTGCAAGCCACAACGAACAAATAAAATAATATTTAGGAGATAGGTCGATACCAATTATCTGGGATTAGGAAGGGGAAACACGCAAAACACACTCACTCATCTTTCATCCACATTAAGTGCTACTGTATAATTGAATAGTGTTAACTGTGTAAATACAATTCTGTCAAAGATTTGATGTTCGACATGTGTATCAAGTAGTAGTGGAAGCAATGTATAACAGTCAATAATAGTTAGTCAAAGTCATAGTCATCATGTCAAGACCAATGTTTGCCAAGCCAAATCAAATGTACGGTTGCTGAACAACTGTCAGTGAGCCAAGATATGCAAATGTTTCCTCTCTCAAAAAAAAGTATATACTGCTTAGTGATTTAACAAAGTTTGTGTAGACAATCTTCCTTCTACATGAGTGTTCTAGTCTGCCAACTTCATCTTCCTTGTTCCATATAGACCCAAAAAAAAAAAAAAATGCTCCTCACTTACTTTACCTCTTATCCACCAAAACTCCAATAATCATCAGCATCACATAATCTTAATACTTCAATAATACCTCTTACATCGATACATATAAACCTTATCATCAATATCATTTACCTTACCTCTTGTCCACCAAAACTCCAATAATCATCAGCTTCACACAATCTCAATACCTCAATAATACCTCATCAATACGTCGACACATATAAACCTTATCGCCAATATCATTTCACTTCCATAACAACTCTTTCCTCTAGTCAGTCTCCTCGAACAAGTACAGATAAAATCCTAGTGCAAACTTCAATTCATCATCCCATACAATCCGAAGACACAATGTCCACACACAACCTCTGTGTAATTCATCTGACCCAAATCTTCTACTCATTATGCATCATAAAATACATTTTGGTTACCTTGTCCATCATTAAATAAAAGAAATGCATACGTGACCTGTAACAGCCTTTAGTTCGAAGAACTTTCAGCAAGTAAGTACGATAATTAAGTCCCCGGCAACTATAAAACGTACGAAACCAAAGCACAAGTGTAACTGTTCTGTGTGTGGAAGTGTGATTCAACGTACACATCTGGCACGGTTCTTCTTCAATAAGACAAGAAATTTTAAATATCATTTATACTGAAATAATTAAAAAAATAGAAATACTATAATTGTGCAAGAAAACCAGAATTACACTCTAATACAAGAACACGAGCCAGATGCTTTGTTGACTGAACCTGTAATGACGCATTATTTACGACATTGAAATAATAAAAAAAAGGGAATTTTTTTACCTTCATATATATTGACGAAAAGCACTCTGATCATTACAATATCTCCATTCGAACAACATCTGCTGTCTAGCCCATCAAACAACTGCATAAAACATGGAACAAGCACTCCCTACTACATCTCAACACCGACTCACTACTACCACATCTTGATAAGCACTCTCCACCACGACTTCTCGATAAGAACTGCCAGTGGAGGCCGCTGAATAATACTCTTTGGCGCAATCTCTGGCGCTGTGGCTCAGTGTAGCCACCTTTCAAGGTATTGTGTGGTTCACCTAAAATGCCCATTACTTAACACGTTTACAATCCGTTGCACTGAATTAGTCTCATCCCTGCTATTGTCACTAATTTTATCTCTTTTTTTCAGGGTCACCAGTGCTGGCCTGAAGTACCTGTTAACGATACAGGTGAGTTGCAAAACAATCACTACCTAGTGCCAGAAGTACGAAGGTTGAATGAAAAGTAATGCCTTCACCTTCGTTAACTGCGTTTGAAAGGGAATATTTTATTAAATCAAACGCAGAAAAAATCATTAGAATGTGATCTTTAATTACCAATATTCACTTTTCCACATAATCGCTAGCCAATTGGATACATTTCTGCCAACGATGGACAAGTTTTCTGAAGCCATCACAGGAGAAGTCGACATTCTGTTTCCGCAACCACAGTCTCACAGTTGTGTCAACGTCTTCATCAGAAGCATGATGATGTCCCCGCAGATGGTCTTTCATTATCTGGAACAGATGGAAGTCAGACGATGCTAAATGTGGACTGTATGGAGGGTGCCGTACGGTGGTGAGATTCAGTCTCTGAAGTTCTACTGTCGTGGCACGTGAAGTATGTGGTTTGGCATTGTCATGCTGTAGGAAAACATTTTCCGCTTTCTTTCGGACCCTTTTTAGCAGTCGTTTCAGAGTTCGCAGCGTTGTGATGTAACGCTATGAATTTATTGTTTTTCAACGATCAAGGTAATCAACATGGATAACACCATCTGCGTCCCAGAACACTGTGGCCATGATTTTTCCAGCTGAAGGTTGCTTCTTGAATTTCTTTTTCTGGGGCGAGTCTTTGTGTCGATATTCCATAGACTGACGTTTTCGTCCCCGGGTCGTACTGGTGTACCCACGTTTCGTCTCCTGTCACAATTGAATGGAGAAAGGCGTCACCTTCATTCTCGTAACGCGAGAGGAGTTCCTGGCAAATTTCAAGTCTGTGCGCTTTCATTTCAGGGGTCAGAATCTGGGTTATCCATCGTGCACAGATCTTCCGATTGCCAAACAAAGCAATAATGTGACCCACACGTTTTTGTGAAATGCCGATTGAGCTTGCAGTTTCCCTTTGAGTGATACGACGATCGTCCTGAAGCAATCTGTCAACATTTTGCTTGTGGAACTCGGTGGTTGCTGTCACAGGCCGTCCAACTCTTTGTTTGTCACGAATGTCAGATGTTCCCGCATCAAACTCTTTAACTTTCTCGCCCAACGACACACAGTACTCACATCAACACAATCACCATAAACTGCTTTCATTATCTGATAAATCTCCTTTTTGACACCTTCTGCTGTCAAGAATTCAATGACCGCACGTTGCTTAAATCGCATTGGCCGACCGTATGCTCAGGGTTCCATACTTTACACTGTAACAGCACGACCTTTCAATGTTAAGGCTTCCTGCCAACTGGAGCTGTAGAAAAGAGGCTACGGAACACGCCAGTACTTGCCGCATGCCATTGCTGTCAACTGTTGAAGAGTTACGAAGGTGGTGACATTACTTTTCAGCCAACCCTCGTACAAGCTACATTTACTGCCTCCAAAAAAGAAGTCACTAAGGCTCAGTAGAGAGTCTACGAGCGGTTCCATGGTACTCAGTTCAAATCCTGGTGGTGGAATAAAATTTGGTCATCAGTACTTGGCCAATAAAATTTATTGATCACCAGACCTTGTACTGCTACTTCAGCGGAGAAAGCTACGTACCGGCTATAGGTCTCACTCTACACTCATTCATAACACAGCAAATGCAGCACATCACTGCGGAAGCACTCATCCACATGATACTAGCAACGCTAGTAATGATAAATTTCCTTCTTCCCACTATTTCGCGCAAATTTTAACTGAAGGGCGACCTTGGTACGAATACACTAAGCAGATTCAAATAGTTGAAGGTTGCAATAGTCTTTCAGAGCTGAAGAAGTTTCCGCAGAATAGACCAGCGCACACAGCTCCATCAAACCAGTCTTCGGACTGAAGACCAAAAGAACAACATGCACAATGAGACGTAGCTATAGAGTAGACTGCACCAATCACTTTTTTTTAAAAAAAATAAAAAGCCATCACTGACTGGTTTGATGCGGCCCGCCACGAATTGCTCTCCTGTGCCAACCTTTTCATCTCAGTGTAGCACTTGCAACCTACGTAGTCTATTATTAGCTGCATATATTCCCATCTCTGTCTTCTATACAGTTTTTACTCTTTACAGCTCCCTGTACTACTCTAGTACCATGGAAGCTATTCTCTGATGTCTTACCAGATGTCCTATCATCCTGTCCCCTCTTCTTGTCAGTGTTTTCCATATATTCCTTACATCGCCGATCGTGCGGAGAACTACCTCACTTCTTAACTTATTAGTCTACATAATTTACAACATTTCTTCAGTACCATCACATCCCAAATACTTCGATTGTCTTCTGTTCAGATTTTTCCACAGTCCCTGTTTCACTACCATACAACGCTGTGCTCCAGTTGCATCGTCTCAGAAATTTATTCCTCAAATTAAGCGCTCTGTTTAACACTATAGACTTCTCTTGGCCAGGACTGCTCTTTTTGCCAGTCCCGTCTGCTTTTTATGTCCTCCTTGTTCTGTCCGTCATGGGATATTTTGCTGCCTAGGTAGCAGAATTCCTTAACTTCATCTGCTTCGTGAGCAGCAATCCTGAAGTTAAGTTTCTCGCTGTTCTAATTTGTACCACGTCTCATTACTTTAGTCTTTCTTCGGTTTATTCTCAATCCATATCCTGTACTTGCTAGACTGTTGATTCCATTCAGTCAAATTCTGCAGTTCTTCTTCACTTTCACTGAGCATAACAATGTTATCAGCGAATTATATCATTGATACCCTTTCAGCTTGAATTTTAATGCCACTCCTGAGTCTTTCTTTTATTTCCGTTACACGATAAATCAGTCTAATCCAAAAACCGTAAATTCAACTAAATACCTAGGTATTACAATTACGAACATCTTAAATTGGAAGGAACAAATAGAAAATATTGTGGGGAAGGCTAGCCAAAGACTGCGTTTTATTGGCAGAACACTTAGAAAATGTAACAGATCTAGGAGACTGCCTACACTACACTTGTCCGTCCTCTTTTAGAATACTGCTGCGCGGTGTGGGATCCTTACCAGATAGGACTGAGGGAGTTCAAAGAAGGGTAGCACGTTTCGTGTTATCGTGAAATATGGGTGAGAGTGTCAGAGAAATGATACAGAATTTGGGCTGGACATAATTAAAAGAAAGCTGTTTTTCGTTGCGACGGAATCTTCTCACGAAATTCCAATCACCAACTTTCTCCTCCGAATGAGAAAATATTATGTTGACACCGACCTACATAGGGAGAAACGATCACCACAATAAAATAAGGGAAATCAGAGCTCGTACGGAAAGACATAGGTGTTAGTTTTTTCCGCGCGCTATACGAGATTGGAATAAGAGAGAATTGTGAAGGTGGTTCGATGAACCCTCTGCCAGGCACTTAAATGTGATTTGCAGAGTATCCATGTAGATATAGATACAGGACGAAAGACTACATCCTTGTCTTACACCCTTTTTAAACCGAGCACTTCGTTCTTGGTCGTCCACTCTCATTTTTCCCTCTTGGTTGCTGTACATAATGTATTTTAACTGTCTTTCCCTGTAGCTTACTCTTAAGTTTCTCGGAATTTCGAACATCTTACACCATTTTACATCATCGAACGGCTTTTCCGGGTCTACAAATCCTATGAATATGTCTTGATTTTTCTTCAGTCTTGCTTCCATTATCAATCGCAACGCTTTACCTTTTCTAAACCCAAACTGTTCATCTGATACATTCGTAGTTTTCTGTTCCTTCTTCTGTATATTATTCTTGTCAGCAGTTTGGATTCATGACCTGTTAAGCTCATTGACAATAATTCTCGCCCTTGTCGGCTCTTGCAATCTTCGGATTTGTGTGGATGTTGTTGTTGTTCCGAAAGTCTGATGGTATATCGTCAGTCTCATACGTTTTACAAACCAATGTGAATGGTAGTTTTGTTGGCACTTCCACCAATGATTTTAGAAATCCCGATGGAATGTTATCTATCCCTTCTGCCTTACTTTATTTTAGAACGTCAATAGTTCTTTTAAATTTTGATTCTAATACTGTATCACCTGTCTTTTGCCTGTAGACTCGTGCTTCTTCAACTGTCACGTCAACAGACAAGTCTTCCCACTCACACACATCTTCAATGTACTCTTGCCATGTGTCTGCCCTCTCCTCTTCATTTAACAGTGAAATTCTCATTGAACTTTCAATGTTACCGCCTTTACTTTTACGTTCACCGAAGATTGTTTTGTCTTTTATATACGCTGAATTTGTCTTTCTAACATTTCTTTTTCGATTTCCTCACATTTCTCATGCAGCCGTTTAGCCTTAACTTCCTTGCACTTCCCATTAATTTCATTCCTAAGTGTCTTATGTTTCTGTATTCCTGAATTTCCCTGAACGTTTTTGTGCTTCCTTCTTTCGTCGATAAACTGAAGTATTTCTTCTGTTACCTAGCGACGATATAAACTGCAGATGGGGAAATCTAATGACATAAGCGATTTTCACAAAGAGTACATTGTTATGCCCGCCATCTGGAACCTCGGACACCTAGAAGCTCTTAAATTGCTCGTGTGCTACTGTCGTGGGCATCTATGCAAAGTGGTTGAAGAACGGTGAAACCGCCACGCGGGGTAGCGACGCGGTCTTGGGCGCCTTGCCACGGTTCGCGCGGGTTTCCCCCGTAGGAGTTTCGAGTCCTCCATCGATCGTGTCTGTGTCTGTGTGTATGTGTGTGTGTGTGTGTGTGTGTGTGTGTGTGACAGTGTAAGCGTAGGGACCGATGACCTCAGCAGTTTGGTCCCATAGGAACTTACCACCACCACGATGAAATCAAGAGTAGGCGGCAAGGTTTTGAACGCCCACGCATCATCTCCAAACGTAGAGGTCGGAGGCCTGCCCACTCTGTAAAGATGTATAGGCGGTGATCTGTGGCAGATCTGACGGCAGAGTACAGTGCTGGTACCACCATAAGTGTAACGGAGTGGGGTTGGGTTGGGTTGTTTGGGGAAGGAGACCAGACAGCGAGGTCATCGGTCTCATCGGATGAGGGAAGGTTCAAATGGTTCAAATGGCTCTGAGCACTATGGGACTTAACTTCTAAGGTCATCAGTCCCCTAGAACTTAGAACTACTTAAACCTAACTAACCTAAGGACATCACACACATCCATGCCCGAGGCCGGATTCGAACCTGCGACCATAGCGGTCACGCGGTTCCAGACTGCAGCGCCTAGAACCGCTCGGCCACAACGGCCGGAATGAGGGAAGGATGGGGAAGGAAGTCGGCCGTGCCCTTTCAGAGGAACCATCCCTGGGGTGAGTGACGGAAATCACGGAAAACCGAAATCAGGATGGCTGGATGCGGGATTGAACCGTCGTCCTCCCGAATGCGAGTCCAGTGTCTAACCACTGCGCCACCTCGCTCGGTTACGGAGTGGGTATCCAGTACACCTGTTAAACATGGGGCTCCGTAGCAGACGTTCCATACTTCTTTCCATGTTGACCTAACGACATCGCCATATACGACGGCAGTGCGTATAGAATCATCGAGATTGGACCTTGGAAACGTGTCGACTGGTCGGATGAATCATGTTTCTTGTTACACGATGCGCCGTCATCCAGGCGCACGTCTGCTCGAAACATGTACCGGGTCACATACGCAGGCCGGTGGAGACACTATTATGCTGTGAGAAACATTCATCTGGGCTTCCATGGGACGAGTGTTAGTAATGGAAGGCATCATGACAGCTGTGGACTTCTTGAACATTATTGCGTACCACTTGCTTCGCTCACGAGGGGAGGCCACGACACTTGGAACGCGGATTTACTTCAAACTTCGTACATTCGTAGTACTCCACTAGGACAACAAAATGTGTAAGCAGTAGCGCGTACTTCTCAAGCATTATTGAGAAAATCGCAAGATAATTTCAGTCGTCAAATATATACCTGTGCGTTGCCGCTTTTACCATGAAGCGGCGGCAGCCGCATTCAAGCCCCGTAATCGGTGGATCGCTGGATCGAGTCCCGTTCGTCAGTTTCTTTTTTTATTTTCAACACAGTCATTTTCTTTACTATTTATAATACAATTGATACAATGGGGAAAAATACGTGTAATCGGATGAACTTTTATTAAGTTTACAATGTTATTTGGCAGTCTACAAATTTTTATTATCACAAATAATATAATATTCATAACTATCGACTGTAAACGACCAAACGCATTAAGTGATACTGAAAATGCATGCTTGTCCCAGTCTTCAAAATTGTTCGTATTTGATCGAAAAAGGACGAGAAATTGCTTCTCGTCAAGACGCTATTAAAATACACTCGATACTGCATGATCTGTTATCAGCGCCGATTTTGAGGAAATGCTGTTATGAATGGTTTGCTTCCAAATTATCGGCTGAAAGAGAGGTTTTTGAAAATGTTAACGAGGTTTGTTTTTCCACGGACAACCTCAAAAGACTTTGCGTATGCGGAAACAACATTTATTCTATGCAGCTGGTGCCGTTTAACTTTGCTTTCCATGTTTTTACGATAAATACCATCCTGTCATTGTAGTCGTAATGTCGAAAGCGACGATTAATTGTATATCTTTCGAAAGCCGTCTGTGCCGGTCAAAACTTGGAGGTAACAAGTAGTTTCGGGCTCCTTCCAGGTATAAGGGATTTCTCAAATCACGGACAAGCATACATTTTCAGTATCACTTTATGCCTTTGGTAGCTTACTAGTCGATATTTATGAATATTATATTATTTGTGATAATAAAAATTTATAGACTGCCAAAAAACATTGTAAATTTAATAAAAGTTCATCTGATTACATGTATTTTTCCCATTATATCAATTGTAATATAAATAGTAAAGAAAATGACTGTGTTAAAAATAAAATTAAAAAACTGATGAACGGGACTCGATCCATCGATTACGGGGCTTGAACGCTACCCACTCGGCTGCCGCCGTTTCCTGGAAAGAATGGCCACGCACAGATATAGATATCTGACGACCTAAATTATCTTGCGATTCTCTCAATAACGCCTGAGAAGTACGCGCTACTGCTTACACATTTTGTTGTCCTAATGGATTAATAATAATGTCGTGTGACGAGGGCCTCCTGTCGGGTATACCGCTCGCCTGGTGCAAGTCTTTCGATTTGACGCCACTTCGGCGACTTGCACGTCGATGGGGATGAAATGATGATGATTAGGACAAAACACAACACCCAGTCCCTGAGTGGAGAAAATCTCCGACCCAGCCGAGAATCGAACCCGGGCCCTTAGGATGGACAGTATGTCGCGCTGATCACTCAGCTACCGGGAGCGGACTCCTAATGGAATACTAAGAGTGTACGAAGTTTGCAGTAAATCCGCATTCCAAACGTCGTGGCCTCCCCTTGTCAGTGCTTGGTGTCTTCGTCCACAGCGACGGCATCTTCTAACGGCATAACTGTCCGTGTCACAAGGTTAAAATCGTGCTATAGTGAAATGAAATTAAGAGCATGATAGAGAACTCATTTTGAAGTCTTGGCCATCAAATTCGCCTGGTCTGAACCCAATGGGACACTTGCTGGACGCTATCGTGCTCGCTAATATCGGCCCATAATTTACGGGATTTGCGTGGCCTGTGCATAAACATATGGTGCAAAGTTCTTCTGTACACCTGCCAAGGACTTGCCGAATACATACCACGCAGAATCGCTGCTGTATTGCATTTCAAAGATGAACCAGAGCGATATTAACCAGCTGGTCATTATCTTTCCGCTCATGAGCGTAGCTGTGAGCGTGCGAGTAGCAACTCTTTCTCTGTTCTGACAGTTGTAAAATTATTGGAGTAGGCAGCGAGTACACGTGCTTATCCTACTTCCATCACGAAACTTTTATTATTTATACATTCTCTATCAGTGTAACTGTTTTTCAAATTTCGTAACTCACGAACGTGTCTTAATTTGTCAAGGAGCTGTACCAACGTAGAAGTTGTCGACACAATTTTTGCGTTGTGGGAAATGTATGTGAATTTTGATTCATCTTACGCTTCGTGGAATTTATAGGAGCGTATAAAATGCAAGTAAATCATAAGGCTGTAATTATGTTACAGGATTGAAAACGTCGTGTTGTTTATCAGTAGCCTGCCAAATTCTTTATCAGGACGTAGATAGTATTGCGTAGACGGCTAATCCTTTTGCCAGAGATAAGGCAAAGTTTCTTGCGTCCGCAAAAAGTAAACAGTAGTTGTATACATACAAAGGCCCTTGGAAAGTTGACGTGCTGTCCAGATTTCGTGATTGATTGATTATACCCTTTTATTTTTCACGACACGATAATACAAGCATTTCACGGTGTCATGACCGATTTCAAACTGTCAGCTCTCATCTTCAGATTGTGAAGAAGAAAAAGAAGGTAACAAAGAGTCATTAAAGACGCTATAAAATCTGCCAGCTAACTATCTAGACAATTATTTTAAAAAAGACTGAAACTCTACATAGACATTTAAACATTCTATAATAAATGGAGATTTATGTTTCAGAACGAAGGACCCTGATAAACTACTGAACGAACAGAACAAGTTTTCCACCGACACGTATTTAAACATCTACGACGAAGAAAAGGACTTCTCACAACTACCACTTATGTTACAGTTTTAAGTGGAGTTTTTAACTTACCGGCTATAGACTGGGATACACACGCAATTAGGACGGAGAGCAGGGATAGAAAATCGAGTGAATTTTTTCTAAGTGCTTTATCCGATTCGTGAAGATAACATCTTAGACCTTCTGGTGACAGACAGACACCAAACTTTCCGACTTAGGTAGCTACAGGGAGTATGTGACCATAATCCCGTTACTGCATCACTGAATATGGTTGTAAGTAGGGATACAACGAAAGGCAGGTAGCTCTTTCTCCTTAGCAAGAGCGACAAGGAAGGTATTTCAAAGGGACTGATGGCCCTGTAGTTTTGTCCCTTTACATCCCAAATCAACCAACCAAGCAAAGAGGTTTCAAATTACCTGAGCGCTCAGCTCGAGAATTTCATCTCCAGCGATGACAACGTTGAGCATCAATGGACAAAATGCAGGAACATTGCACATTATGCTCTAGACATGGGTGTGCCGACCGAAGTTGTGAGGATTGGAAAAGACCCACCACGATTCGACAGGGATGTTAGAAAACCGCTACAAAAGCAAAGAGAGCTTTAGTGCGAGTTAAAACGTAGCCAAACCCTCACAGACAAACAAACGTTGAGCGAATCCAAAATTAACGTAAGGAGAGCCATATGTGAAGCGCTAGAACAATTAGAAAGTAAAATTCTGTCTACCGGCTTGACAGAAAATTCTAAGAAGTTTTGGTCTTACGTTAAATCAGAAAATGGATTGAAGCATCTGTCCAGACAGTTTGTGAACACAGTGACATTGAGAAGGAAGGCTATACGTGACATTAAACGGCTGTTTCCAAAGTTGTTTCACAGAGGAAAATCGCACAGTAGTGCCTCTCTTAAATCGTTGCACGAACGGCAAAATAGCTGGCAGTGAAATAAGTGGGCAAGGGATAGAAAATTGCACAACAGAGGGAATGCCACTAGAACTGACGGGATACAAATGCGAGTCTACCAATACGATCCTACATAAAGTATGCGAAAGAACTTGCACCTCATATAGCAGCTGTGTGCCGTAGGTCTTTGGAGGAGCGAAGTATTCCTGATGATTGGAAAAAGGCACACGTTATTCCCGTTTTCAAGAAGAGCCGTCGAACAGACATACAAAACAATAGGCCTGTATTCTGATGTCAGTCAGTTGTAGAATTTTGGAGCATTTTCTATACTCGCGTATTATGGCATTTCTAGAGGTTGGAAATCTCTGTAGGAACCAAAACGGGTTTCGGAAACATCGATCGTGTGAAACCCAGCTCGCTCTGTTCGTCCACGAGACCCAGAAAGCAGCAGCTACAGGCGCCCAGGCACTAGAGATCAGAAACGAGCTCCGTATACTCAATTTAAACTCCCCAGCAAGTCCTGTGTCGTCCCCTCAGAACTCGCCAGCTCCACGTGACCCTAGACTCGACTCGTGAGTCTTCGCCCCAGCCCACTCATCACCTAAGTCTGTTGTCGGAACAAGTGCACCCGATTCGCTCACAAGGGAATCTCCACATCGCACCCCCCCCCCCCCTCCCCCCTTTCCCCCTCAGATTTGGTGGTAAGAGAGCCCAGTATACTGCCCGTCAAAAGCTGTACACAGATCAAGCACGAAAACAAGAAGAGGGTGTACTGGACTGTGAAAAAGAAAGCAAAATAGAAACAGTGAAGGATCCAAGTACAAGAAGGGCAACATGAGATAATCTGTCAGAGCCGCGGTGACGCGGTTAAGTGGTCACGGTGTTGGATTGCAAAGCGGGCGAGCCGTGCTCGAAGTTCCCTCGTACTATTTTTTTTTATTTTATTTTTTCCGCTGTTCGCTAAATTCAGATTTGTCTATGTGTCCTGGTGTAACGTCCGTTTGCAACAGCGAGATGTGGGGACGGGACTATAATGAAAGATGATTCTGCACAACTATCCTAGTAGCAATCAAAAGAAAGTGGCTTTCGAATGGGGAACGCTAGCGTACGAAGATAAGCGACAAGTGAGTCGAATCCTCCACAGGAAAACACGACTGGTGTGTCATACACGGCTTTAGAGACAGTACGTCTGTCATATGATAGGAATCTCTTATCGATGCACATAATTTGTACGCTTGGTGAATGAATGAGATATGCCTCCTTGCCAGAGCTAGATGTTCGTATGAAAGTGATGTGATCACTCTCAAGGAAATGGTGAAAACATAATAATTTGGTCACATAAGCTGCAACAACAATTTCTCTCTGTTCTTTCAAATATATGTCGAAGTTGCTTTCCGTTTTGAAAGTTCTGACTGTTGAATTCCTTTGTTGCAACATAGTTCACACCGTTTATTTGTTCTCATTTCTATGAGACGTCTATGTCGTATCTCGCCTGGTCTCTCAATTCTTCAGATTTACTTGCGACAGTAATGTACTCTTACCACATGACTCGTATTCTGTAACCAGTGTATAGTATGACAACTACCAAGACTACAGAAAGTGAACAGACATTTCAGTGACCAGACGGACACTTCATAATGTTGTAAAAAGAAAAAAAAAAGACCGGCACGAGGGAGTTTTGAATACAGTACGTCCGCTTAGCAGTCCAACACCATGAGCACTTAAAAACAACGCCATGGATCTGCCATTTCGCCCACTGTTGCACTTGTTAAGTTTGGACTGTTCTCTGTTTCTATTTTGCTTTGTTTTCACTGTTCAAGATACCTTCTTCTTGTTTTCATGCTTGATCTGTGTACAAATAAATCTCAGAGGGATGTGATGACGAGTTTCCCTTGTCAGAAAGGAGAGCGAGTTGACGAGTTTGCAAGTATAACTGCAGACTCGCGGCGTTCCTGCTACATACGCAACTATTTCGGGAGAAATTTCCGCTATTAAACTGTAAAATACCATTAATTTGTTTCACACAATCATGATTTCGGATTGATAGCCACCTCAAGTGCAAATTGAAATGTTACAAATATCCGATGTGCCTAAATTGCAGAAGTGAGTTACAAGATGTACATGGAAAGTAAGATCCGATTTGGCGCGAAATATAAACCACTATGAAAATCCGATGGAACTTTGCACAGATGTGTTGGGCAGTGTCTTTAGTATGCCTGTCGATGGCTTCACATCGCTCTTTTTCGTTCAGAGCCCAAAGTGATCATGTAGAAATTCATAAAACAACTGTGTCTCCCGCTAAGTATGTGGATCTGATGAGAGATTTCGCCTGAAGCTATGCAACCCACATAACTTAAATGCCATGCGTTTCTTTTTTCAAGACAATTCTCAGCCGCATTCCGCAGGGGCAATGAAGACGCTCCTCCAGCGTTTTCGATGGGAAGTGTTTGATCACTCACAGTACAGCCCTTAATTGGCTCCTTCTGATGTTCATCTCTGCTCACATGAACCACTGGCTATGAAAAAAACATTTTGGCCCAAACGACGAAAGGCAGACCAGCGTAGAGAATTGGCAGAATGCACACACAGCTGCTTTCTGTGAGGAGGATAATGGAAAGTTTGTACAATCTTGGACTGCATAACTGTTGCGAATAAAAAATTTTTGATTTTCACTGTGGTTTCCATTTTGCGACCGATCGGACCTTACTTTCCGAACAGCCCTCATATAATACCAATATAAAGACTGACTGGTTAGCAGTGAATATTGTTTTGTTCATACATACTTCTATATAGATACAACATTATTGAAGACTGCTGTAAATTTATTTTAATATTCAGTACCTATTCAGAGAATGTGTAACAATTAGTTGACATATGTACAAACATTCGAAGTGTTATCGAATCTGTAACGACAGTACCAGAAAGCATGACATGTGGATGAAGTGCCATCTCTAAATGCTGATTAATTATTAAAATAAATTACAGAAATGAATAGTAAGTTACACAACTTGCTGTTAGCCCATAAATGTAAACTGTCGTAACCAAATGAATACAGAAATAGCAAGCTTTTTTGTTGCAGTGATATAACAGTGATGTTGCTCTGTGTCCGTTTTCGTTTTACACAGCATATGTGTTTTCCCATGGTGGAGGTGGAATAAACAAGAATAAAACCACTTTGTTTGCATAGGACGAAATTTGTGTTTTTCGTCCAAAGCGTAGACTGTAGCATGAAACTTCTTCCCCTTTTCATAAATGCTGAAATTTAAAAATAGTTTTTATTTGTTAAAATTCGTTAAAAATTATATAAAAATCATGTCATATTAAGCAATGTATAAAACCTGCCTATGACTGTTCTTTTGGCGAATACAGGGAAGTATGAGTAGACAAGAGATTATTTCAGTGCACCTACAAAACCTCGACCTCCGCCTGCCGTTGCCCTTCGTTACACTGACAACGCATTGGGAGCGTTACTTCACCGTTAGCACCATTTGTGCGTTTAGGTATAATTTTAATCTTTTCTGTAATTATGTAGATAGTTACTTGGCACATTTTATAGGCTCTATAATGAGTCTTTGTCTCCTCTTTTTATTTATTAGCAGTCTGAAGATGATTACTGCCTGGTCGAAAAGTGTTACAGAGGTGTAAAATGCTCATCTCATTGGATGGTAAAAATCAAAGTTCAAAGACTTTTGTTCAAATGGTTCAAATAGCTCTGAGCACTATGGGACTCAACTGCTGTGGTCATAAGTCCCCTAGAACTTAGAACTACTTAAACCTAACTAACCTAAGGACATCACACACATCCATGCCCGAGGCAGGATTCGAACCTGCGACCGTAGCGGTCGTGCGGTTCCAGACTGTAGCGAAAGACTTTTGTTGGCACAGAATGTCACACCATTCCGAATTCCATATTTGTAAATCGGGATTAGACGAAATAAAGTGACGTTCTGGTACAAATACAAGAGTAAGTCATTATGACAGTTTTTAAACGTTTAGAGACAAGCTGTGCTATAGAATTGACAGTATGCTACAAAAGTAGTGACCCACTAGAATGCATCAGTGGGCATCAGCAGAAACTTATTCTAGATGGGACAGGACTGTAAAATCGCCTGTTTTTTACATAACATTTGTTAAGCTTGAGAAGTGTCAGGCCCCAAGAATTAAACTTGACAGGAAGTGCAGAAAACTTTAATTTAAAAAGGTTGATAATTATGCTGTCAATGTTGTTTGAGGATAGATCACTTTTATATCTAAAACATAAGCACATTCCACTTGTGTATGAAACTGCAAAGTACTTTTTACGCTATTAATATGAATGTGATCGCCACCATTTTGATTTAATTACCGGACAGTAAATCCTGCTATGATCGGATCCACCGTACATGATTTACGAAATAAAGCTGGAAATTTTTTACAATCAATAGATTTTTTTATTCGTATACCAACGACGTTAGGTTGACACTGTTAATTAAAAACTAAAACAGAATAAAACATTTCGACAGAGGAAACCCGATTTGATATCAACGGAATATCTAGGAAAAGTGCCACTGATTAATTACAAAATGTAGAAACAGGAACTAACATTTTATAAAGTGCTTATTCAGTATTGATGCCATCTACACCACTTATTTCATACACAAAACGGTACATCTGATCATGTTAATCGGTTGTATTGGCCTCTGATCTCTTCCTTATTATTTTTTAATGTTAACTGCAATTATAAAAGATGGTTTGGTGAAGCATATAATGAAAATTGAACATAATGTTTTGAAAGCTACATTTTTGGCGTTGTTTTGGTAAAGTCTAACTCAGGGCCAGCATTCGAGGAGATGAAGACTATAAAACTTCCAAACAACCATCAAACTACTCGGCAGAATAACAGCCTAGCAGTGCACCAAGGTGGTCTTCGTGTCCTCAGTTTGACACGTTACTGTACAGGCATGGCAACTCAATCGCTGCTTGTTTAGCTGTGTCAAGATCCAAAACCTGGTGTTTGTTACACATTCGAATGGTCGACCTAAATTTAAAAAATATAAATGACCATGAAATAATCGTGACCTAATCTAGTGATGTTCCGCTGAATGAACTTAAGTTTCTGAGTCAAAACTGATTAATTCCACGTCTGTAATTCTGAGGTAAAAAGAGTTAAATCAAACCTACGAACCAGCTGAAAATCAATAAAGCTATGATCACTCTCGTCCTGTATCTTTACTCAAACGTGCAAAAATCAGGACAAAGACAATTAGATAGATTTATTCTCTGCCATTAAATACAGTTTGTACAAGTAAGTAATACCGATGTTGTAGAATAATAAGAGGCTTACACATGCATCCATAAATCCAACCAGTCACTCGAAGTACAATAACGAGTCGAAACCAAGTAAATCACTTAATATTGTTAACATACCAGACCAAAACACGTGTAGGCCAGCTGTGAGAATTGAATGTAGTCCCTGGTGCTCTTCTCGACCAATCTGAACAAAGTATATTTTTGATAGGCTCGCGCCCATGGCGTGTAATGGCGGGTAGCAGATATGTCCGATCAATTCTTAATTATTTATTGCGGGATAAATGAAAATCTGCGGAGCATTGCGAATGCACTGAATGAGTGGGGGCATATGGAGCTACTATTTTACATATTAAAAGAAAAATTGTGGTGAGGAACGTGGAGCAAACGCTACACTTACACAGAGCGTCGCAGAAAAACGGGCCTACTCGGATACAGCGTAACAGGTCAAGGACATTTCACGCACTGTTCATATCTTGAAAATGGCGTCTTGTAGGTGGCCACCGTTGTTACGTTGACACAAAGACAGTATGTGATGTAAACCGTTTACGACACGTCCAAGCATCAGGGATGTTTCTGACCGCTGCACGAATGGTGTCTTTAAGTTCTGTAATTGTGTTTAGACGTCTAGCATACATCCTCTTTCTCAGGAACCCCAAAGGAAGTAATCACAGACCGGTAAGTTGGGAGAGGTTGGAGACCACGAAATGTCCCCATTCCTTGGAATGACGTGATTACCAAACATTTTGCCCATTGCTGCCATTGAAATTTGAGCACAATGAGACACAGCGCCAACTTGCTGAAACCAATTACTGCAAGAAAATGTTGAAGTTCAGATTCGAGGAATATATCAGCCGTGCAAGATACCGCTGAGATGCGACTGTGGTTGCTCATCCATGTAGATCCTCAAAAAAGAAATGGCCGATTTTGCACATTAAAGAGACAGCGGAGCGCACTTGGACTTTCTGGCGTTGATGGAGTTCGTGAGGATCGTTGTCGCACCATTAACGGCAGTTTTGCTTGTTGACATAACCAAGGAAGTGGATCTACGCCTCGTCACTCAGCCATAGCAAATTTAAGAAGCCGTCGTTGCCCCTATTTTAGTCAACAGTTCAACAGACAATCATTCGCTTTACATAATCACTTTCATTTAACTGTTGCACAACCTGTACCTTTTGCGACTGCAACTTATAAATCGTTCCGTAAAACTCTGTGCACACTACTGCCGCAGTTTGTCTCGCAGAACGCTTTGGACTGCTGGTTACAGCATTTTGCACCTACCTTATTTTTTCCTGTGACTGACAGCTTTTGGTACTTCCTGGCGATTTCAGCTTATGTGCATCTCCTTCAAAGCTGTTTTTTCCGATAGCGCGGTTGCGTGTGCCGATGGTACAGGATCATTCCGTCTAAGGTTGCAACGAGGACGGTATTCCCGTCTAGCAGCAGCAACAGTCACAGTTTGTGTAAAAAGCCGTCAGAGCCACAGCACGTTCAGGCCCCCTCCAGCGCTCCGTCTCAGCAAATGGCGTACCTGCCTGAAACATATGACAAACATTCAGTGTTGCCAATAGTACCAGTCCACTTTCAGAGACAGGCTAAATAGTCCGTTTTTCTGCCACATCCTATATGTTGTCAAGCGGTGCCACAAATTCCTCTTCTCCCCAAATCTGTTCACTACCTCCTCGATAGCTATGTGATCTACCCATCTCCTCTTCAGCATTCTCCTGTAGCACATTTCTAAAGCTTCTATTCTCTTCTTGTGTATCGTCCGCGATTCACTTGCATACATCGCTACACTCCATATGAATACTTCCGGAAAAGACTTGCTGACGCTTAAATCTATACTCGATGTTAACAAATTTCTTTTCTCCAGAAACGCTTCTCTTGCCATCTCCAGTCTACATTTTACATCCTCTCTACTTCGACCACCATCAATTATTTGCTGTCCAAACAGCAAAACTCATCTACTACTTTGTTTCATTTCCTAATCTAATTCCCTCAGCATCACCTGATTTAATTCGACTACATTTCATTATCCTCGTTTTGCTTTTGTTGATGTTCATCTTATAATCTCATTTCAAGATACTGTCCATTCCGTTCAACTGCTCTTCCAAGTCGTTTGCTGTGTCTGACAGCAAATTTCAACATTTCTATTTCTTCTCCCTGGATTTTAATTTCTAGTCCAATTTTTTTCTTTTATTTCCTTAACTGATTGCTCAATACACAGGTTGAATAACATCGGGGATAGGCTACAGCTCTATCTCACTCCCTTCTCAATCACTGCTTCCATTTCGTGATCCTCGACTCTTATAACTGTCATCTGGTTTCTGTAAATAGCCTTTCGCTCCCTATATTTTACCCCTGCCACATTCAGAATTTGAAAGAAAGTATTCCAGTCAACACTGCCAAAACCTTTCTCTAGAAATGCTATAAACTTAGGTATGACTTTCTTAACCTATCTTCTTAGATTAGTCGTAGGGTCAGTATTGCCTCGCGTACTCCTACATTTCTCCGGAATCCAAACTAATACTCCCCGAGTTCGGCTTCTACCAGTATTTCCATTCGTTTGTAGAGAATTCGTGTTAGTATTTTACAACCGTGACTGATAAAACTTACAGTTCGGTAGTTTTCACACCTGTCATGATCTGCTTTCTTTGGAATTTGAATTATTAGATGCGGTACCGACCGCTACTCGTTCGGCCGCACTTCCAAATACACGCGCCGCCAGTTACGTCGTCGCGATTCCCTCTCCAGAGCTCCATCGGCGGGTGTACTTAAATTAGAATATTCGTGCACTTGAGCCCACGTTTGTGTGTTTGCCACATGAATAACATTTACAGACTTTCATAGTGGCCACGGCTCGACATCTTCTGAATAAACATTGTACTGAAGAGTGACAGATTTATAAATCTTTCATATCTGTATATACGACGGCAGTTCAATAAGTAATGCAACACATTTTTTTTCTGAAACAGGGGTTGTTTTATTCAGCATTGAAATACACCAGGTTATTCCCCAATCTTTTAGCTACACAACACTATTTTTCAACGTAATCTCCATTCAATGCTACGGCCTTACGCCACCTTGAAATGAGGGCTTGTATGCCTGCACGGTACCATTCCACTGGTCGATGTCGGAGCCAACGTCGTACTGCATCAATAACTTCATCATCCGCGTAGTGCCTCCCACGGATTGCGTCCTTCATTGAGCCAAACATGTGGAAATCCGACGGTGCGAGATCGGGGCTGTAGGGTGCATGAGGAAGAACAGTCCACTGAAGTTTTGTGAGCTCCTCTCGGGTGCGAAGACTTGTGTGAGGTCTTGCGTTGTCATGAAGAAGGAGAAGTTCGTTCAGATTTTTGTGCCTACGAACACGCTGAAGTCGTTTCTTCAATTTCTGAAGAGTAGCACAATACACTTCAGAGTTGATCGTTTGACCATGGGGAAGGACATCGAACAGAATAACCCCTTCAGCGTCCCAGAAGACTGTAACCATGACTTTACCGGCTGAGGGTATGGCTTTAAACTTTTTCTTGGTAGGGGAGTGGGTGTGGCGCCACTCCATTGATTGCCGTTTTGTTTCAGGTTCGAAGTGATGAACCCATGTTTCATCGCCTGTAATAATCTTCGACAAGAAATTGTCACCCTTAGCCACATGACGAGCAAGCAATTCCGCACAGATGGTTCTCCTTTGCTCTTTATGGTGTTCGGTTAGACAACGAGGGACCCAGCGGGAACAAACCTTTGAATATTCCAACTGGTGAACAATTGTGACAGCACTACCAACAGAGATGTCAAGTTGAGCACTGAGTTGTTTGATGGTGATCCGTCGATCATCTCGAACGAGTGTGTTCGCACGCTCCGCCATTGCAGGAGTCACAGCTGTGCACGGCCGGCCCGCACGCGGGAAATCAAGACAGTCTTGCTTGACCTTGCGGCGATGATGACACACGCTTTGCCCAACGACTCACCGTGCTTTTGTCCACTGCCAGATCACCGTAGACATTCTGCAAGCGCCTATGAATATCTGAGATGCCCTGGTTTTCCGCCAAAAGAAACTCGATCACTGCCCATTGTTTGCAACGCACATCCGTTACAGACGCCATTTTAACAGCTCCGTACAGCGCTGCCACCTGTCGGAAGTCAATGAAACTATACGAGACGAAGCGGGAATGTTTGAAAATATTCCACAAGAAATTTCCGGTTTTTTCAACCAAAATTGGCCGAGAAAAAAAAATGTGTTGCATTGCTTATTGAACTGCCCTCGTATTTCGACATTCAGATCTGCTGTTAGCGACTGACTCTGCCACTTTAGCAACAAAATTTTTACTATTTGATATTAGATGTACAATAAATTAATGTCTGAATTCTCTCTTCGTGAACGGCATCTGTTCCTCGCTCCTGTTTCCACTAAACCACACAGCGTTCGAAGGAAGACATAACAGCGAGGACCTCAAACACTAATGCTGTACTCAAGGTTGGGTAGCACTGTCGTTCTACATACGATCACCTTTAAACATGAGCTACGCTTTCCTGGAATTCTCCCAATAAACTGAAATCGACTATTCAGCTTCCTCACAGTCGACCTGATGTGCTCGTTCCATTTCATATCTCTTTGCAACAATCCGCTTAGGTAACGAAACTTCCTGGCAGATTAAAACTGTGTGCCGGACCGACACTCGAACTCGGGACCTTTGCCTTTCGCGGGCAAGTGCATCCCCCAGGCTGTGGCTAAGCCATGTCTCCACAATATCCTTTCTTTCAGGAGTGCTAGTTCTGCTAGTTTCGCAGGAGAGCTTCTGCAAAGTTTGGAAGGTAGGAGACGAGGTACTGGCAGAGGTAAAGCTGTGAGGACGGGGCTTGATTCGTGCTTGGGTAGCTCAGTTGGTAGAGCACTTGCCCGCGAAAGGCAAAGGTCCCGAGTTCGAGTCTCGGTCCAGCACACAGTATTAATCTGCCAGGAAGTTTCATATCAGCGCACACTCCGCTGCAGAGTGAAAATCTCATTCCGAATCCGCTTAGGTATTTAATCGTCGCTACTGTGTCGAGCTGCGTACCAATAATACTGAATTCGAACATTACAGGGCTACTTTTCCTAGTCATCTGATACATTCATCAATCCTATTTATCTGTTACTTCATATTTAATTTTACTTGTGTTTTATATAATATCAATCAAATGTATAACTGTTAATATATCAATTTTGTAATCTGATTATCATAGAAGTAGTTAATGGCAACTTCTTTGGATTCGCTGAAGACTGTCATCTTTGACTTTGAAGTTCTTTAACTTGTACTGCTGCACATCACATGTCCTTATGTCAATGCGCCATCATCTTGCAATCTTGTCACAATTTGATTTTTCTTGGTAATTATGGTTTTCTGTGGTAGCTTACGTCAAGGCATGTATGACATGTGATACATCTGTGATAATTTTCGTGAATATTTCGATCTTGATTCATGGTTTTTCCTCTTTTTTCTTACTTCGTTTGACAGTCACATCGTCCTCTTTTGTATGTCGCACAGCTGCCGTTGATAACGGTAAAATAAAATAATATTATGACAGACAACATAGTGTTATGCATTATTTAAAATTTTAATATTGATTCAGAAGGATATAGATTTCGTTAGTTTCTCAGAGATGAAGAGGCGTGCACAGTCTTCGGACTGAAGACCACAACATCAACCGCACACCTCCCAGGCCGGGCTGGAAGTCACGGCACGCGGCCTGTGCCGTGGATAGCGATGAGGCTGGCTGCTTGGCTGGGGCCAGAGCAGACCAAGTCTTGTGAGTACCAAGAAATCTGCCCTGGAAAACCAGGTGCAGGACGCATGCGACAGCACAGACAGGAACATGGAGATTGCTGCAGAGGTACCAGCGACGACCGACGGTGACGGCGTCGATATCCATGGGAGAGGTGACCTGCGGCTTTGGTGGCATTGACTTCAAAACCACCCGCTCGGTAAGCTGCTTAGAAGGTTGCGTTGTGACGGTCGGATGTGGCTGCGTCACTGTGGTGGACGTCGTGCGATGAAGAAATCTGAAACAGTTTGATCTACGGCAGGATCACCTAATTCACAGAACCGTAGCTGATTCTGGTGGCACCGATGCATGCCTGCACTGCCACGAATAGTATACTGCGCTCTGAGAACAATGCTGGATTCCGATAAATTGCTGTACAATCGATACCAAACTCTGGCGTTCCGGTGAAATTTCTTGGTGAAGTCTAAAGCTGCAACAGAGCGGTAAGGACGAAGCAAATGCCATTTTTCAATCTTCGAAAATCTTGGTCACAGTCTTTTGTCCAATAGAACGGAACGTAATGAGATTTTCACTCTGCAAAGGAGTGTTCGCTGATACTATGAAACTTCCTGGCACATTAAAACTGTGTGCCGGACCGAGACTCTTCCCGAGTTCGTGTCTCGGTCCGGCACACAGTTTTAATCTGCCAGGAAGTTTCAGAACGGAACATTTTTACGTCTGATGCGATCCAGAGGCGCGGCAACTTGCGCCGCATTAAGAATTGACCTTATGTAGGAAGTCAGTTTTGCAAGGACAGATTGCAGTTCACGTAAGTTCTTAAGAGATGGCAATTGCTGAATTGGTTGTAAATGTTTCGTCGAAGGACGAGCGCCATTGGCGTCGTTGACATGTCCTAAGTATTCAATCCCTGTGTTGAAAAAAAGAAAATTTATGCAAGTTATAGTTGAGGCCCGCCTCACTTAAAACATGAGAGAGACAGTCAAAATTTTAAGGTGTTTTTCTGGTGTACGTCCGGATATGATTATGTCATCAAGATAATTAAAACAAGAAAGCACCTTGAACGTTACTTGTTCGAAAAAATTTCAAACAACGCAGGTGCGAAAGCACTTCCAAAAGATAAGTGTTGATACTCAAAAAAGCCGACATGAGTATTCACAACAAAAATTTTCTTTGTCCCTTCGTCCAACGGTGATTGAAAATAAGCTTCTGAAAGATCAGTTTCTGAGAAGAGCTGTCCTCACACTAGGTGATACAAGATGTTGTCTATACCTGGGAGCGGGTAGGAATAAATGACTGACTGTGAATTTACTGTGCGTTTGATACCTACACAACGACGAATTTCCCTATTTGGTTTATGAATGATGACTAAGGCTGATGCCCACTGACTTGCTGAAATTGTTTTAAGACACTAGCGGATTTCAGCCTCTGAATTTCTGTAGCCTCATCGTCGCGTAATGCATGCAGCACAGGGCTTGAATGCGCCAAAATTTGGGTTGTGCATTTGCCTTCAATGTAATGTGAGCATGAAAATCTTTTGCACATCCTAGAATATCGCCTAACAAATGCTGATATTTATCATAGAATTGTTGAAATGCGGCATGGGAGACTTTCATGTCAATGGCACGCACATTGTCCTGTATGTCTAATCTGAAGGAATCAAATGCGTCCGTACCGAAAATATTTGGGCTCATGCATGAGCAGACTACAGTGAAAGGTACTTCGTTAGTAGTGCTTCTGTATTTTCGTATTTTGTAGGTAAACAGCACGTCTCAAGCTGTGAGATACCGTCACCGTTATCGATAGTGACACGCAGACACGATATTTGCAAAGGTGGTTGGCCAATTTTTTCATATGCATCTAGGTTAAACAACGTGACAGAAGTTGCGGTACCTACACTGAAGCCCAAAGAAACTGGTATAGATAGGTATGAGTATTCAAATACAGAGGCATGTAAACAGGCAGAATACGGCGCTGCGCTCTGCAACGCCAAGTGTCTGTAGCAGTTGTTAGATCAGTACTGTTGCTACAATTGCAGGTAACCAAGATTTAAGTGAATTTGAAAGTGGTGTAATAGTAGGTGCTCGAACGATGGGGCACAGCACCTCCGAGGTAGCGATGAAGTGCGAGTTTTCCCGTACGACCATTTCACGAATTTACCGTGAATATCAGGGGAATCCGGCAAAACATCAAATCTTCGACATCGCTGCAGCCGGAAAAAGATCGTGCAAGAACGGGACCGACGACGACTGAAGACCATCGTTCAACGTGACAGATGAGCAACTCTTCCGTATATTGCTGCTGATGATTTGAATACAAGGCCATCAACAAGTGTCAGCGTGCGAGCCATTCAACGAAACATCATCGATATGGGCTTTTGTAGCTGAAGGCCCAGTCGCGTACCCTTGATGACTGCACAACACAAAGCTTTACACCTCGCCTGGGCCCGTCAACACCGACATTGGACCGTTGATGACTGGAAACATGTTGCTAATCGGACGGGTCTCGTTTCAAGTTGTATCGAGCAGATGGACGTGTACGGGTATGCAGACAACCTTATGAATCCATGGACCCTGCGGGGACTGTTCAAGCTGTTGCAGGCTCTGTAATTGTGTGGAGTGTGTGCAGTTGGAGTGATGTGGGACCCCAGATACTTCTAAATCCGACTCTGACCGGTAACACGTACGTAAGCATCCTGTCTGATCACCTGCATCCATTCATGTCCATTGTGCATTCCGACGGACTTGGACAATTCCAGCAAGGCAATCCGACACCCTACACGTCTAGAATTGCTACAGAGCGGCTCCAAGAAAAGTCTTCTGAGTTAAAACACTTCCGATGGCCACCTAACTCCCCAGACATGAACATTATTGAGGATATCTGGGGTGCCTTGCAACGTGGTGATCAGAAGAAATCTCCACCCTCGCGTACTCTTACGGACTTATGGACAGCACAGTAGGATTCGTGGTGTCAATTCCCTCCAGCACTACGTCAGACATTAGTCGAATCCAAGCCACGTCGTGTTGCAGCACTTCTGCGTGCTCGCGGGGCCTCTACACTACACGATATTTGGCAGGTGCTGCAGTTTCTTTGGCTAGTCAGTGTAGCTGAAAAGGCGCTGACTGGTTACAAATGTGCAGTGTAATCCACAGTTTGCGGTGTGTTCTCTGAATGCAATTGTCCATTCCGAGTTGTGAAAGACTGTTCTATGTTTCCACCTGCGCACTAGGGCGTTTTCGTAAAATTCGAGACTGGGAGAGCCGTTTTGCAGTGTGTGGTACTCGATTTAAAAGCTTGTGTATTCATTTTCTGCGTCGTCGTTTGTCTGATTTCTGAGCAGTAAGAGGTGCAGAATCTGAACATAAAATTGATTTCCATCTTTCCTGCTTTACATTATTCCCGCGTGGAACAGAAGAGGGCTTTCTAGTCATTTGCAGGCAGACCGGTTTTGTATGTCCTGCGCGATGACAAAAATTGCATTCAGCTTAGCTGAAGAAGCAATTCGTCCAATCATGGGTGACGTAGCATTTCAGACATGATTTCACTTTACGCAGAGCTGGGACAGAGCAAGTAGCGTTGCAAAAACAGACATAATGTCTTATGGGATAACAGCAATCAGTGATTTTATGTTACTTTAAATCCGTCTTGATTGCAAATTTTTTATTATTCATATGACCGGTTTCGGTTCATTCAGAACCATCTTCAGATCTGATATTTAAGTTACAGGAGTAACCCGTCCAATTCAGCAACTTTCACATGCTACGTCACATTTTATGTGACGTAGCATGTGAAAGTTGCTGAATTGGACGGGTTACTCCTGTAACTTAAATATCAGATCTGAAGATGGTTCTGAATGAACCGAAACCGGTCATATGAATAATAAAAAATTTGCAATCAAGACGGATTTAAAGTAACAAGTAGCGTTGCTTCGGCGGGGCAAACGCTACATGTTGTGTGTCCGGCCGCCTGGTCATCTGGTGCTGACTTCAGCGTACTGTGATTGGGGCTCGGGTTGTTTTGCCTCAAGTAAGCAGAAATCTGACTCGGCTAAACCTTGAACTTCGGTGCATCGATAACTTTAAGCAGTTCAGTTGAGAGGCACCCACATGCCTTTCTCATACTGTGGCATCAAGCAGTCAGGCCTGCAAGATGAGTGGTCTGCCAAATGAGTGGATTTTTTCTTATTTCTCAATGACTGATTATGAGCCCTAGTACCCACAATTAAGCTACAAATTATTCTCCTGTTTGAATATTACGCAACAGAACGTGTAATGCACATCTGACTATTAGAAATTTATACACGCTCTGCCAATACCACATTTTCTTTCTTACTCAACGGCTTTGATCAATACGTGGCCATCACACTGAATATGAATGGCGCACACATTATAAATTCTGGATATCATGACTACACACTATTCGAAAAACAAGGCCATCAATCTTTTTCTTTTCACCATCTTTTTTATTCCGATAAATTCCATTATGATTCAAAGATAAACTAAACACACCATTACATTTTATACAAGAGTTGCACATGAGAAACTCCGCCCAGTGGGCATGGCTTTACATTGGTGATTCTATATCTTATGGTCTCGTAATTATCTAACGCTATAGAGGGTCGAAGTTATGAGAAGCACCCACATGCCTTTCTCATACTGTGGCATCAAGCAGTTAGGCCTGCAAGATGAGTGGTCTGCCAAGCGAGTGGATTTATTCTCATTTATCGCAAAACATCAATGACTGATTATGAGCTCTAGTACTCACAATTAAGCTAGAAATTATTCTCATGTTTGAATATTACGCAACGGAAACGGATAACGCACATCTGACTATTAGTAATTTACACAACTCTGATTGTTCACTACGCACTGGCAATACCACATTTTCTTTCTTACTCAACGGCTTTGAACAATATGTGGCCATCGTAATGAATATGAATGGCTCACACATTATAAATTCTGGATATCATGACTACACACTATTCGAAAAACAAGGCCATCAATCTTTTTCTTTTCACTATCTTTTTTATTCCGATAAATTCTATTATGAATCAAAGATAAACTAAACACACCATTACATTTTATACAAGAGTTACACATGAGAAACTCCGCCCAGTGGGCATGGCTTTACATTGGTGATTCTCTATCTTATGGTCGTGTAATTATCTAACGCTACAGTGCACTTTCTGGATAGGATGGTGGATCTTTTGCTATATCTCACACTTCGACTCTCACACCCATCATCACGAAAATTTCCTCCAGACCGAGCGGTACAAAAAGGAACATGCATAATCCGCTGCCTCTGAACCTATCTTGCTACTCTCCCATGCAAACCACACATACTTAAATTACATGAAATACATCACACTGGCAACATACATCACAAAGAATAGTCACAACGTTAGAATCACTTCACTTTCAGCTTTCCCACTTCAATTAGTATTCATTCCAGTTTCACACGACACTACCCCACTTCGTAACTTTTCTTTCCTACTGCGAACTCTGGAGGATATATGCACGTCTTCCCGTGCAATGCAAGCCAAGTGGCGTTGCTGGATAGACGGCTGACTCACCATTCTTCACGTTCAGAGTATTATAGTTAGAATCAAGCGTCACACGGGAACATACCACGCAGAGTAATGTTAAGAACATATTTGTCACACACGCGAGTCCTCAACTGATACCATGGACGAGTACTTCTCTTTATCCTTTGTCTCATACACAGATTGAGACTCACACAGTATTCACCACGTGGAAGTACTCGTCTCTAATTTCAAGTCCTGCACGTGCCAGTTCTTAAATATTTCCATCTTATGGTACACACGCCACTAATTCAGCTTAACTTTAGCACTCGAAAGTATTTCAACTTAGTACTAGCACTCGCAAGTATTGCAACTTATTATTATCACTCGCAAGTATTGCAACTTAGTACTAGCACTCGCAAGTACACTCCTGGAAATGGAAAAAAGAACACATTGACACCGGTGTGTCAGACCCACCATACTTGCTCCGGACACTGCGAGAGGGCTGTACAAGCAATGATCACACGCACGGCACAGCGGACACACCAGGAACCGCGGTGTTGGCCGTCGAATGGCGCTAGCTGCGCAGCATTTGTGCACCGCCGCCGTCAGTGTCAGCCAGTTTGCCGTGGCATACGGAGCTCCATCACAGTCTTTAACACTGGTAGCATGCCGCGACAGCGTGGACGTGAACCGTATGTGCAGTTGACGGACTTTGAGCGAGGGCGTATAGTGGGCATGCGGGAGGCCGGGTGGACGTACCGCCGAATTGCTCAACACGTGGGGCGTGAGGTCTCCACAGTACATCGATGTTGTCGCCAGTGGTCGGCGGAAGGTGCACGTGCCCGTCGACCTGGGACCGGACCGCAGCGACGCACGGATGCACGCCAAGACCGTAGGATCCTACGCAGTGCCGTAGGGGACCGCACCGCCACTTCCCAGCAAATTAGGGACACTGTTGCTCCTGGGGTATCGGCAAGGACCATTCGCAACCGTCTCCATGAAGCTGGGCTACGGTCCCGCACACCGTTAGGCCGTCTTCCGCTCACGCCCCAACATCGTGCAGCCCGCCTCCAGTGGTGTCGCGACAGGCGTGAATGGAGGGACGAATGGAGACGTGTCGTCTTCAGCGATGAGAGTCGCTTCTGCCTTGGTGCCAATGATGGTCGTATGCGTGTTTGGCGCCGTGCAGGTGAGCGCCACAATCAGGACTGCATACGACCGAGGCACACAGGGCCAACACCCGGCATCATGGTGTGGGGAGCGATCTCGTACACTGGCCGTACACCACTGGTGATCGTCGAGGGGACACTGAATAGTGCACGGTACATCCAATCCGTCATCGAACCCATCGTTCTACCATTCCTAGACCGGCAAGGGAACTTGCTGTTCCAGCAGGACAATGCACGTCCGCATGTATCCCGTGCCACCCAACGTGCTCTAGAAGGTGTAAGTCAACTACCCTGGCCAGCAAGATCTCTGGATCTGTCCCCCATTGAGCATGTTTGGGACTGGATGAAGCGTCGTCTCACGCGGTCTGCACGTCCAGCACGAACGCTGGTCCAACTGAGGCGCCAGGTGGAAATGGCATGGCAAGCCGTTCCACAGGACTACATCCAGCATCTCTACGATCGTCTCCATGGGAGAATAGCAGCCTACATTGCTGCGAAAGGTGGATATACACTGTACTAGTGCCGACATTGTGCATGCTCTGTTGCCTGTGTCTATGTGCCTGTGGTTCTGTCAGTGTGATCATGTGATGTATCTGACCCCAGGAATGTGTCAATAAAGTTTCCCCTTCCTGGGACAATGAATTCACGGTGTTCTTATTTCAATTTCCAGGAGTGTATTTCAACTTAGTACTAGCACTCGCAAGAATTTCAACTTAGTACTAGCACTCGCAAGTATTTCAACTTATTGCTACACGTGCTTTCACTGTGACCGTTGGTCACTTCCGAAGATTACTACGATCCCCTTACTATTACCTGCCTGTCATTTAATTCTCCCCCCCCCCCCCCACCCCTCAAAAAGTTGCTGTAATAGAGAAATAATTATTCCATATTACTCTTAAGTATTTCACATGCATACCATTTTCTCCATTCTTTTGTCTTTACTGAGCACACCTAAGACAGGTCTTACCAACACAAGATCCAGTGCCAGAGTGCAGAAACATGGCCGTTCTTCAGGTCATCTCGCACCTCTGTTGAGTTGGGGGAAGACCATGCTACTGTATTGGTCAGCCAATTTCAGGCGCTCAAAGCTTAGGTAAACTTCATTTCTTTGGTTCCACCAAAGGTGACCAAAGGACCGTCTCGAAGATGGTCATATATTGCACATTCACTATCTGTGGTTAGCAGACGACCATACATTCATTGATTTCACAGATCTCACCAAATTTGGTTATAGGGATTTATTTTGTGGGAGTGCACATATGATCAATTAAATAAATAAATTGTCATTCTTTCCTACACTGGTATCCGGCTTCGGTGTATTAAGTGAAATTGAGTTATTATTACAAAAAAATTTGTTGTTCTGACAAGTCTAACGAAGAATTTTGTACCTATTTTCAATGTCGGACGGTACTGTACCCTTTCACCCTAAGGCTAAGGTTGTAATGCTTTATAATTTCGGCCCTCAATCTCTGATGTAATAGATTCTGAATAACAGTATCGCGAAGCATTGCATCCTGATAAATTGTACCACAGACGCAATTGAATTCACAGTATCTAGTCAAGGCCTGCAATTCCACAATCGATTCTTTGTAGGACTGATAACTACGATGTTGCATGCGGAAAAATTTATACCGTGCAGCAGCAACGTGTATTTGACTCTCAAAAAATTCGTCTAATCTTGCAATTATAACATCGCAGGGCTAGGTTTGGGGCTCACTGAGGGGAAACAACTTCACTAGGAGGCGGTGGAGTACACTCCTCACATGAAAAGAAAAATGGACGATGTGATTCACATGTGATTTCGCAGACATCGAAAAGTTAAGGCAGCTGTGTTATGTATTCTTTCCATTTTTCCTTCATGTCATCGCACTGTCGGAAGGATGGAGGCGGCAACTGAATTCCTCCTTTAGCTTCTGGCGCCTTTGGCTTCTGAGATGCTTGTGCTTGTACGAGGTAAGAAACTGCTGACCGCATACTGTTATTTGTTAAGTCTCAAACTACACAAGAGACGTTAGACGCTGCTCAGCACTTACATATTGCTCTCCCTGGTCTGCCACGATTCTTTAAATATTTCAACTTAAATATTTTAACTTAAGTATTTCAACTTAAGAAAGCTCCCAAAGAAAGCAGGTGTTGACATATGTGAAAATTACCGAACAATCAGTTTAATAAGCCACAGCTGCAAAATACTAACGCGAATTCTTTACAGACGAATGGAGAAACTGGCAGAGGCCGACCTCGGTGAAGATCAGTTTGGATTCCGCAGAAATGTTGGAACACGTGAGGCAATATTGACCCTACGACTTATCTTAGAAAATAGATTAAGGAAAGGCAAACCTACATTTCTAGCGTTTGTGGACTTAGAGAAAGCTTTTGACGAATGGAGAAACTGGCAGAGGCCGACCTCGGTGAAGATCAGTTTGGATTCCGCAGAAATGTTGGAACACGTGAGGCAATATTGACCCTACGACTTATCTTAGAAAATAGATTAAGGAAAGGCAAACCTACATTTCTAGCATTTGTGGACTTAGAGAAAGCTTTTGACAATGTTGACTGGAATACTCTCTTTCAAATTCTGAAGGTGGCAGGGGTAAAATACAGGGAGCGAAAGGCTATTTACAATTTCTACAGAAATCAGATGGCAGTTATAAGAGTAGAGGGGCATGAAAGGGAAGCAGTGGTTGGGAAGGGAGTGAGACAGGGTTGTAGCCTGTCCCTGATGTTATTCAATCTGTATATTGAGCAAGCAGTAAAGGAAACAAAAGAAAAATTCGGAGTGGGTATTATGGTCCATGGAGAAGAAATAAAAATGCTGATGTTCGCCGATGACATTGTAATTCTGTCAGAGACTGCAAAGGACTTGGAAGAGCAGTTGAACGGAATGGACAGTGTCTTGAAAGGAGGATATAAGATGAACATCGACAAAAGCAAAACGAGGACAATGGAATGTAGTCGAATTAAGTCAGGTGATGCTGAGGGAATTAGATTAGGAAATGAGACACTTAAAGTAGTAAAGGAGTTTTGCTATTTGGGGAGCAAAATAACTGACGATGGTCGAAGTAGAGAGGATATAAAATGTAGACTGGCAGTGGCAAGGAAAGCGTTTCTGAAGAAGAGGAAATTTGTTAACATCGAGTATAGATTTGTCAGGAAGTCTTTTCTGAAAGTATTTGTATGGAGTGTAGCCATGTATGGAAGTGAAACATGGATGATAAATAGTTTGGACAAGAAGAGAATAGAAGCTTTCGAAATGAGGTGCTACAGAAGAATTCTGAAGATTAGATGGGTAGATCATATAACTAATGAGGAGGTAGTGAATAGATTTGGGGAGAAGAGAAGTTTGTGGCACAACTTGACAAGAAGAAGGGATCGGTTGGTAGGACATGTTCTGAGGCATCAAGGGATCACAAATTTAGTATTGGAGGGCAGCATGGAGGGTAAAAATCGTAGAGGGAGACCAAGAGATGAATACACTAAACAGATTCAGAAGGATGTAGGTTGCAGTAGGTACTAGGAGATAGAGAAGCTTGCACAGGATAGAGTAGCATGGATAGCTGCATCAAACCAGTCTAAGGACTGTTGACGATAACAACAACAACAACAACATTTCAACTTATATATTTCAACATAATACACACACACACGATCACGCATATGCACACACACACACACACACACACACACACACACACACACACACACACACACAAAAGACTTCAATAGAAGGAAAAAAATTGTCCTGCTATGTTGACCAAAGCTCATTGTTTCACTCCCTTTTTCTCGTTTCCAGTCTGTTATGTCTTCCTTTGCATGCTGCGTGGTTCCTTAGTGGAAACAGGAGTGAGGAACAGGTGCCGCTCATGAACAGAGAATTCAGATATTCATTTATTCTCATCTAATAGCAAATGATAAAAATAATACATACCATAGCTTTGTTCCTGAAGTTTCAGAATCAGTTGCCAACAGTAGATTTGAATGTAGAAAGGTTTATAAATCTGTTAGTCTTCAATACTATGACTATTCAGAAGATGCCGAGCCCTGGCCACTTTGAAAGACTGTGTATATTATTCAACTTGCAAACTCACAAAAATGGGCTCAGTGCACGAATGTTCAAACTTACGTACACCCGCCACTGGAGCTCCGGAGAGCGAATGCTTGCATCTCATTGGCAGCGGCGTAATCGTTCGTGGCAGTGCCCTAGTGCCATGGTGGCGGCTTCAGGAAACGCGGCGGCGTAACTGGCGGCCGAACTGGCTGACCGAATAGCGGCCGATACCGCACACACCAGGTCAGATTAAAGGCAGACGTCGAAGAAAATCAGAGGCGTGCTGTTAAGATTTGTTACCAGTAGGTTCGGTCAACACATGAATATTAGCAGGTGCTTTGAGAACTCAGATGGGAATCCCTGGAGCAAAGATTACTTTTTACCGAAACACTATTGAGAAAATTTAGAAAGTCAGTGTATGCTGATGACTGCAGAACAGCTGTATTTTTGTGAACGTACATTTCGTGTACGGGCCGTTAGCCGTGCACGGCTTGTGTTCCCGCCATCATGTATTTTACATCCTGTTTTTAACGTACTTCCACCTCACTACGTTGATTTATACGAGGGCTATCCACAAAGTACATTACGTTTTCGTTTGTGTCCGTTAGGGGCGGGGGCTAGCGCGGCCATCTTGGTGTCATGGCATTCCGCCGCTCAGTCGGCATCCTGCCGTGCTAGCGAGAGGTTCGTTCTGTACTCCGTTGAGTTACTGTGACAGTTTGAAATGTCAGCGTTAATTGAAAATGCCGCGAAGTGTGAAGTGAGTGCTGTAATAAGGTTTCTGACTGCAAAAAACTATACACCGATAGAAATCTATCGGCAGCTTTGTGAAGTGTATGGGGACAACATAATCACTGAAGGTGGAGTGCGTCAATGGGTCATAAAATTTAAAAATGGACGAACTAACGTTCACGACGAAGAGCAAGTGGAGGACCCAGCATAGTGACTGCCGAACTTGTCGAAAATGTCGATGCCGCGGGCCATGAAAACCGTAACTTCACAATAACGGAACTCTCTATGAGTTTTCCACAAATTTGACGAAGTTTGTTGCACGAAATCAATACCGAAAAGCTTGGTTACCACAAATTTTGTGCAAGATGGATACCAAAAATCTTGACAGAGATTCGCAAAAGTCAGCGAGTGGCTGCAGCATTAACGTTTTTGGACGCTTACGAGAAAGATTGCGACTCATTACTCGATAGCATCGTTACTGGTGACGAAACATGGGTTAAGCATGTGAACTGCGAGACAATATTGCGGTCAATGCAGTGGGGCACACAAATTGCGCCCAAAAACCCAAGAAATGCATGCAGACAATGTCGGCAAGGAAGGCGATGGCGACTATCTTTAGGGACAGAAAAGGTGTGATTTTTGTGGATTTCCTGGAAAGAGGCACTACAATAAACTCTCAAAGGTATTGCCAAACTCTGCAGAACCTCAGAAGAGCAATACAAAGCAAGTGCAGGGGAAAGTTGGGCTCAAAGATCTTGCTGATTCACAACAACGCCCCGGCCCACACGGCAAATGCCACTCGTGAAGTTCTCGAATCTTTTAAGTGGGAGTTGTTTCCTCATCCGCCGTACAGTCCCGACCTGCCACCGAGCAACTTCCACTTATTCCCAGCAATGAAGAAGTGGTTGGCTATGCAGCGTTTTGATGACGACGCACAGCTTCAAGAAGAGGTAACCACGTGGTTGAAGACGCAGGCGGCCGAATTTTACGACGAAGGAATTTCCAAGCTCGTCCATCGCTATGATAAGTGCCTTAATTTAAATGGCAACTATGTAGAAAAGCAGTATTTAAGTGTGGCTTTCATCTGTATATGATAAAAAAAATTTCCAGTACTTTATTTATTTTTAATTCCAAAACGTAATGTACTTTGTGGATAGCCCTCGTATTACTACTGCTGGGTTGCTGCTTTGCCTGACCTTGAGCGGCATTAGCAGTGTGTATCGATATATCCCCTCTCGTAGTATTTTTGCTTGACTGCTATTACTTCCCAGTCACTGTCTGTCGTAGAACAGTTGGGGTGGCTAGTTCGGGTTACAAGTTCGGGTCCGCTAATCAGTTGGAACATGTCTGGAGCGCAGTCTGGACTTGCCAGTCGGGGAGTTGCAATGCAGCACTAGTGCAGTTGGGTTGGAGCAGCTGTGACGTATGTGTCGACATGGCTCGCTCGACCATTGCCGCCATGCATCACTTGAGCCGGGCCACGGTCTTGATGGATCGTCGATCGGTCATCCTCCTGGACGACATGTTATGGCTCGCCAATCGTTCATGAGTTAGCTGTGTGTGTGTGTATACATCGACTCCCAATTTGTCTTCGTGCGTGCTTAGTAACTGTTGGGTACCTTTCAGGTCTTCGTGCAAGCGTTTGTCAGGTTGTGTGTGTAGTTGCCGTTATTTCTGTTGAGGACTATTTTAGGTGTAGTCGGCATTCACGGCAGTGCTCCGTCTCATCGGCGACATGTAATTTGTTCTCTGAGCACTTCTGGTCCCTTTCAGTTACCATCTTGTGGAACTTGGGTCAGTCTTTTCCTGGTGTAGGGATGTCGTTTACCCAGTGGGCGTGTTTCCTAAGCATGGTTGGGTCCGAGCCAGTATTTCCGCCGTCGTGTGTCTGGAAGTGAGTGGGAGACGCACCAGCAGTGCAGTCGCGACGGAGCAGCAGTCACGGACGGACCAGCAGTCCAGTCAGTCGGTTGCTGCGGACCAGGGAAGATATTTCCACGCAGTGCAGTCGCTGGGTCTGCTGCCGGTCCCTGTGCAGTGTCGGAGTGTGTGTGGAGCTGTCCAATCGCAACGAGCTTCCTGGTTCACCGACCCAGGACGTCAAAGTTGAGTGGTGTTTTAAGTATGCAAGCCTCGTCGATTCATGTTCTGGTACGTTTCGGTGGTTTGCTGTTTAGGAGGTTTTCCTGTGAGCAACACAGTGTTTGTACATATTTGATTGTGGATAATTACGTCTGTAATATTTTGTGTTTGAGTTCTCATGTACCGACTGGTGGCAAGCAAGTCATTGTCGGTCGGTCTGTGGCTGTCCACTGGGTGGATTCCGATGGATCAGGTGTAGTTGGGCACACCACCTGTCTCGCTTAAGTGAACGAAGGCAGACCGACCTCCCTGGAAGCTTCTAAGTGCCAGCGGTGTTTAGTTATCTGTTGTCAGATACTTTAAAATCAAGGCTTATGGTTATTTTTTATTTTCTTAAAATTTGCTAAATTAATTTTTAATTTTATCTTTCAAGCTTAAACTTTGCGGCCATCTGCCTTTAAAAGATTATGGTAATATATTTTAAAATTTTGAAACTTAATTGTGGTCTTCAGTCATTGGTATTGCACCTTGCATATGTGTGTTCTATCTGCTTAGCCTTAGGGTTTCCACATAGCTGTGATACTTTTTTTATTTATTGATTTACCTTTTTAATTGCATTTTAATCTTGTTGATTTTTAAGATTTTTTATTGTTAAACATTCTGGCCTCCTGCCTTTAAAAGTCTATGGTAATATACTCTAAAATTTTGAAATTTAATTGTGGCCCTCAGCCATTTGTATTGCACTTTGCATATGTTTGCTGTTTTTTTATCTAAATCATTTTATTACTATCTTAACTGGATTTTTATCTTGTTGATTTGTTAAGATTTCTTGTTTGGAAGCCTTCAACAGTGAAAGAGTTGCATTTGGTAAAGGTCTGACTTTGTGCCGCTTTGGTTGTGAGGGTTATTAAATTACAATAAATGAGAATTAGAAGGAGAAACTGGCCTCAACCTTTGGCCCATTCCACAATCCTATTACCTGTTCTGCCCAGCGGGTTTAGCGGGTGTATCAGACCGCAAAGACAAGATAACAGAAATTAGGGCTCCTATGGAGGAACACAGACAGTCATTCTATCCTCACTCCATTTGTTAGTGCAACAGGAAGGAAATGGCTAGGGGTGGTACAAGATACCATCCATCATGCACCATACAGTATCTTTTGGAGTGTGTATGTAGATAATGATGTGGTAATATATGGGATCCCTTCGCCCTGAATGCGCCAGTGGCGATTCATGCCATGTACTCCACACAAGATATCAGAAGGATTGTGCAGCCACCCTAATCAATGTCTGTTCCATGACCAATCGAAATTCGAGGTGATGAGGCAATACGCTGCAGATGACACAAAGTGCTACAGTGTAAAGTCAAGCACTGGCACACCAGTCTGGAACGAGAGAGAAGAGATGGCTGTGAGAAGATGTCAGCCAATTGCACACTGACTGACCTCTCTCCAGGATGACAATGCTACAGCAGCGGCCCTTGTGTGAAGAGGGCATAAGTGCTGCGACCCACTGGCGACGCCCCAGTTGAATAGCAGCTTCAAGATTAGCAACCTGGATAGAAGTGTCAATGTCATTACTTCACTTGTACTGTCTGTGTACTATAGACTTGTGATTGTTTATACTTAAGAAGATTGCTTATTTTGTATGTCGCCCTTTGCTTGCGACACTTCTCTGTAATTGTCAAAGTTAAGTATTGTCATTTATTTTTTGTAATAAAACTCATTAATATGATTTGTTTGAATGTTTGTCTAGCAAACCTAGTAAGCAGGCTTCCTAGACGCCACATATTTGAGGGTGAGCATGGAGGCATAATACCAAGGAGTCCTACGTTTAGTGGGAGTGAGCTCAGGTGACTTTGGAGAGCACATGTGAGAGGAAGAGCATAAGGAGTACTTCAAATCTTTCTTACTTAGTTTTGCAATCTTCCACCTGTCCTTAATTTGATGTGGCGCTTGAGGATATCACAATGATTAAGCGAGAGCCGAGGGCACAGTAGCTGTGGCGATATGAGCACAGCCTGCATTGTTACTGTAATTCCATCCCTATCCCTGTGAGGTCAAAGATAACTTTATGCAACGTTGACAGTCTCCCTCTGACATGATACCCCAATTTCACATATATAAATTGGCAGGAAAATAAAAAAAAAATATCATAATCTACAAACTGCCCGATTGTGTTAAGAGTAAAACAGCACAAAATACAAAAATCCAAAATGATTGACCTATCATATTTGTCATCAGTGCAAAACCCAAAATGGCTGACCTGTTCACATCACTATTCAAAACGGCAGTCCAATATGACTGACCTGGGAATATGAGCTCAGTCTCTGTGATGTCATAATCCAAGATGGCGATGGCGATCCAAAATAGTGGACTTGAGAATATGAGCACAGCCTGCATGGTTTTCATGCCACATGTATAGAATCCAAGATATCCACTCTGTTTCCCCTGGTGTCGCTGGTCATTTATCAAATCCTAGAGCCCATTTGAAAATAATCACAGCACAGTTCTAAGTTTCCACTGAGCCATTAGATTACCCAACATGCTGAAACTAGTAGGACAAGACGTCTGGAGAGGCCACAACGTGTACACAGTGCTTTACATTCTGACCTTGCTGATGTGGGGCTATTAACAGTATTCTAGGTTTCTCCTGATGATGCAGCCTGTATGGTTGCTGGAGTACTGTAAAAGTTTCAAATTGATAAAATGTCCCACAGATATGTACTCGGAGAATTTATCTCTTCGGTAGCTGCCGCACAAGGGAGACTCGTACAGCTGTCGACAACTAAGCTGCCCACACATAGCTGTAGACGATGGCCACCTCATCCCAAGTTTAGAACCTAAGAACCCACTTGCCCCAAGTTAAAAAATGTAAGAAATTCAAAAATCCAAGACAGTAGTTCCAATTTCCACCATTAGTATACTGTTTGTGATGACACTGTAAGTCATCTCCCCCAACACACAGTTCCTCTCACATCACAGCCCACATGTCCTAAGTTAAAATGGCAGGAAAATTTGAAAATGCAAGAAACGTATTTATGCTGTAACTCACATTGAAAAATGGCTGGAAATTCAAAATTGCCCAAATTAAATGATCAATAGCCTACACATACATTCTGGAGGGCAAATCAAAAATTCAGGCATACTACTTCTGTGGAAGAACATGTGCAATATCTCAGGAGAAAAAAAGGTACTATGTTTATAAAATACACTATCCGGATTTTACTGTGTTGGATGGGTGCAGACATTAAATGAAGTGTAACCTGTCTGCCACAGTTCTGTCAAAAACACACAAATATTATATGTACACCCATCATGCATCCACCACATTGAGTGCTAGACAGCATTCGCTGCATAGTGAAGGTATACATCAAAGTATCTGGCCTGCACACTGACTGTCAGCTGCTAGTGGCTGTGGCACCCGTATAGGCCTACGTTTCAGCAAGCAACAGTACGCAGTGAGACAAGCTACCTGTTCATATCAGTTACCGGTGTGTATTATTGCCCTAGCTGAGCATTTGAGTATATTACTTTAATCTTTTATTTCATGCATTACGTCATCATAGGATTTGTCGACCTGGAAAAAGCGTTCGACAATATAAAATGGTGCAAGCTGTTCGAGATTCTGAAAAAAGTAGGGATAAGCTATAGGGCGAGACGGGTCATATACAATATGTACAACAACCAAGAGGGAATAATAAGAGTGGACGATCAAGAACGAAGTGCTCGTATTAAGAAGGGTGTAAGACAAGGCTGTAGCCTTTCGCCCCTACACTTCAATCTGTACATCGAGGAAGCAATGATGGAAATAAAAGAAAGGTTCAGGAGTGGAATTAAAATACAAGGTGGAAGGATATCAATGATACGATTCGCTGATGACATTGCTGTCCTGAGTGAAAGTGAAGAAGAATTAAATGATCTGCTGAACGGAATGAACAGTCTAATGAGAACACAGTATGGTTTGAGAGTAAATCGGAGAAAGACGAAGGTAATGAGAAGTAGTAGAAATGAGAACAGTGAGAAACTTAACATCAGGATTGATGGTCACGAAGTCAATGAAGTTAAGGAATTCTGCTACCTAGGCAGCAAAATAACCAATGACGGATGGAGCAAGGAGGACATCAAAAGCAGACTCGCTATGGCAAAAAAGGCATTTCTGGCCAAGAGAAGTCTACTAATATCAAATACCGGCCTTAATTTGAGGAAGAAATTTCTGAGGATGTATGTCTGGAGTACAGCATTGTATGGTAGTGAAACATGGACTGTGGGAAAACCGGAACAGAAGAGAATCGAAGCATTTGAGATGTGGTGCTATAGACGAATGTTGAAAATTAGGCGGACTGATAAGGTAAGGAACGAGGTGGTTCTACGCAGAATCGGAGAGGAAAGGAATATGTGGAAAACACTGATAAGGAGAAGGGACAGTATGATAGGACATCTGCTAAGACATGAGGGAATGGCTTCCACGGTACTAGAGGGAGCTGTAGAGGGCAAAAACTGTAGAGGAAGACAGAGATTGGAATACGTCAAGCAAATAATTGAGGACGTAGGTTGCAAGTGCTACTCTGAGATGAAGAGGTTAGCACAGGAAAGGAATTCGTGGTGGGCCGCATCAAACCAGTCAGTAGACTGGTGTCTTGGCAGTCATCTTCATATGACATAACATATCTGGGACACTAATGGACGTCAGTTCTGCACCACAATTTATGGGAAATGTGTAAACGTGTGGCGCCCGATGCCTCTGGAAACCTGAAAGAATCCTCTGTAGCACAGCTTGTCTGAATACTCGATCTGCTAACAATCCCATGCAGAGCGCAGTGTAAGTCGTAACAGCAGACACCCACTGTTACGACTGTCCACAAACTTGACTAGTAAAAGACTTCTCTCACACCCTTCTTGAAGGAAACACGCCTGCATTCATCGGAAATGATTTAGAAATCCTATGCAAAGAACCTATGTATACTCCACGCTTATTAATGCGTATCCTGCAGACCAATGCAACTATCCCTTTTAATTTCGGCGCTTCTCCCTTGGAATATCTTTTACGGGTCGATTTTGACACAAAACTCGCTGATTTCGATGGAAAATTGACTGATTTGCTGTATGTACGCACCATAGTGTGTGTGGTCGATTTCCTCTTCTGTTGTTTTGGATAGTTTTCGTCATTCGTTTAGGCTTATCTCCAACCTGTTGTTCACATACCTTTTTCTTGAATCTTGCTGGTTCACTTTTCGTTGCGCTAACCATGATTTTTCCGAAGACGGTGTGGTTTTTGCAAGCATTAAGGTGATATTGTGTGTGTTCGTCTCAGTGTCGCTACAATTTTCTATTTCATTTCAGTTCAGAAAAGACCTACATACATACTCTACAAGCCACCTTATGGGCGCTTAGTGGCTTGTAGCTTGTATTACTGACATTAATTCCCTTTCTGTTCCACTCGCAAGTTTAGCGATAGGTGAATGACTATGTGCTTCTGCATGAACCACGATTTATGCTGTCTTCATGGTCATTATGTGAGATGTACGTTCCCCTCAGTAAATCTCAGAGCTTTTCAGATTTCAGTAAAAACTATTAAATGCTGTGACCGGTGGTCTTAGCTCCCATCCTCATACCGTAGTCATTGTCTTGCACCACCGTATCGTCAGACATGGCATAAAATATATCAAATCATCAAATAACGATACTTTAGTGATGGTGGAATGAGTGTATACATCTGTATATGTTCTGATTTTTGTTGTCTTTGAAGTCCTTACGTTAGATGTGCGTTAGTGGCTGTACATCGTTCTGCAGACAGTTGCACATGTATGTTCCTCAAACTTTCTGAATAATTTTTCATGACAAGAATGCCTGGACAATTCTGAATTACTTCGATAGCTTCCTGTCGTCCCAGTGCCTCACTAGGAAGTTCATCGCGTTAATTTATAAAAAATAGTACGTTGGGGAACAGCTGCTGTGGAAGATGCATTTTGTCCTCTTTCGAATTTTTTTCGTAACCATTTGATGTCACGTACCTCAAGAAAACTACCAAGGGTTTATGTCTTGCAGAATCGATGATGTATTGGGTGTCTTAAATTGGTAGAATATGTGGAATTCGTTGACGTTGATGTAAAGTAATAAATAAAAGGGGAATGCTCTCGGATAGGGCAATAACATGCGATGGTAACTGACGAGATCAGGTGGCGTTTCTCTCGGGCTACCGGTGTTGATTGGTGGTTCACCACAGGTCTCACTGTCACGAGCGGCTGACACAGTATGCTGTTCCAGATAGTCTGACATACACTATGTGATCAAAAGTATCCGGACATCTCTAGAAACATAAGTTTTTCATATTTGGTGCATTGTGCTGCCACCTACTGCCAGGTACTCCATATCAGCGACCTCAGTAGTCATTAGACATCGTGAGAGAGCAGAATGGGGCGCTCCGCAGAACTGACGGTCTTCGAACGTGTTCAGGTGATTCTGTGTCACTTGTGTGATACGTCTGTACGCGAGATTTCCACACTCCTAAACATCCCTAGGTACACTGTTTCCGATGTGATGGTGAAGTGGAAATATGAAGGGACACGTACAGCACAAAAGCTTACAGGCCGACCTCTTCTGCTGACAGACACAGACCGATTGAACATTGGAAAAACGCTGAGTGGACTGTCCAATCACGGTACACAATGTGGCGATCCGATGACAGGGTGTGGGTATGGCGAATGCCCGGCGAACGCCATCTGCCTGCGTGTATAGTGCCAACAGTAAAATTCGGAGGCGGTGCTGTTATGGTGTGGTCGTGTTTTTCATGGAGGGGACTTACATCCCTTATTGGTTTTCGTGGCACAATCACAGCACAGGACTACTTTGATGCTTTAAGCACCTTCTTGCTTCCCCCTATTGAAGGGCAATTCGGGGATGGCGATTGTATCTTTCAACACGATCGAGCACCTGTTCATAATGCACGGCCTGTGGTGGAGTGGTTGCACGACAATACCATCCCTGTAATGGACTGGCCTGCACAGACTCCTGATCCTAATCCGATAGAACACCTTAGGGATGTTTTGGAACGCCGACTTCGTGCCAGGCCTCACCGACCGACATTGATACCTCTCCTCAGTGCAGCACTCCGTGAAGAATGGGCTGCCGATTGAAAGTATGCCTGCGAAAGTGGAATCCGTCATCAAGGCTAAGGGACACCATATTGAATTACAGCATTACCGATGTAGGTCGCCACGAACTTGTAAGTCATTTTCAGCCAGGTGTCCGGATACATTTAATCGCATAGTGTATATCTTCACTGTGTGGAGAGTGCTTTCTCGCATCATCTACCACTGGCCGCCGTTGGGGCACTCAATCAGGTACCGCCTCTGCATCTTTCCAATGAATGGGGTTACATTCTGCTGATGGTGACAGAGGAGTTCTTTAGTCTTGGAATGTGTCGTGCAATTACGCATTAGAACTCTTCTCTCGTAATATGCTATTCTTTTATCCACCTCATCTGCTTGTATCTTTGTTTATGGTTACAGTTATATTTGTAAATTACACTACTGGCCATTAAAACAGCTACATCAACAAGAAATACAGGTGATAAATGGGTAGACATTGGAAAAATATATTATACTAGAACTCACATGTGATTACATTTTCACGTAATTTGGGTGCATAGATCCTGAGAAATCAGTACCCAGAACAACCACCTTGATACGCCTGGGCATTGAGTCAAACAGAGCTTGGATGGCGTGTATAGGTACAGCTCCCCATGCAGCTTCAACACGATACCACAGTTCATCAAGAGTAGTGACTGGCGTATTGTGACGAGCCAGTTACTCGGCCACCATTGACCAGACGTTTTCAGTTGGTGAGAGATCTGGAGAATGTGCTGGCCAGGGCAGCAGCCGAACATTTTCTGTGTCCAGAAAGGCCCGTACAGGACCTGCAACATGCGGGCGTGCATTATCTTTCTGAAATGTATGATTTCGCAGGGATCGAATGAAGGGTTGAGCTACGGTTCGTAACACATCTGAAATGTAACGTCAACTGTTCAAAGTGCCGTCAATGAGAACAAGAGGTGACCGAGACGTGCAACCAATGGCACCCCATACCATCACGCCGGGAGATACGCCAGTATGGCGATGACGAATACACGCTTCCAATGTGCGTCCACCACGATGTCGCCAAACACGGATGCGAACATCATGATGCTGTAAACAGAACCTGGATTCATCCGAAAAAATGATATTTTGCCATTCGTGCACCCAGGTTCGTCGTTGAGTACACCATCGCAGGTGCTCCTGTCTGTGATGCAGCGTTAAGGGTAACCGCAGCCATGGTCTCCGAGCTGATAGTCCATGCTGCTGCAAACGTCGTCGAACTGTTTGTGCAGATGGTTGTAGTCTTGCAAACGTCCCCATCTGTTGACTCAGGGATCGAGACGTGGCTGCACGATCCGTTACAGCCATACGGATAAGATGCCTGTCATCTCGACTGCTAGTGATACGAGGCCGTTGGGATCTAGCACGGCGTTCCGTATTACCCTCCTGAACCCACCGATTCCATATTCTGCTAACAGTCATTGGATCTCGACCAACGCGAGCAGCAATGTCGCGATACGATAAGCCGCAATCGCGATAGGCTACAATCCGACCTTTATCAAAGTCGGAAACGTGATGGTATGCATTTCTCCTCCTTACTCGAAGCATCAAAACAACGTTTCACCAGGCAAAGCCGGTCAGCTGCTGTTTGTGTATGAGAAATTGGTTGGAAACTTTCCTCATGTCAGCATGTTGTAGGTGTCGCCACCGGCGCCAACCTTGTGTGAATGCTCTGAAAAGCTAATCATTTGCATATCACAGCATCTTCTTCCTGTCGGTTAAATTTCGCGCCTGTAGCACGTCATCTTCGCGGTGCAGCAATTTTAATGGCCAGTAGTGTAGTAACAGCTATAACAAGTCATATGTCTTTGGCTTGTGTAGTACCTCAAGTACATACGGCAAGAGTAAGCCATTAACGCTTGTTTTTCCCTGGGCAACAGGTGAAGAGTTGAAATGGATGTGTGGGCGCAAAACAGTTAGTCTATACTGACAGGGGTAGCCCACTTAGTAGTGCAGTTACGACTGTGCAGAAAACATCAGGTCGTAAAGTTTGTGGTGTGTTTGAGTGAAGACTGTTCAACACCAGGAAAAATCAACCAACACATTGATGTGTGTACATATTAAGGTACCACATACAAAAATATCTGCACTTACACTCATTTCACCCTGTATAAATATCGTTACTGCACCCTCATCATGAGAGTTTGTTGGTACAGATTTGCGTCAAAATATGTGTAACATTCGAACTTGATAATTGTTTCATTCGTAGTAAACTCTTGGTAAATTTTATAGCGGTTGTTTGTAGTTATCAAATGAGTTAATTGTTTAGTTTTGTGCCTCATATTGAAATTATCATATATTTATTTGAGAAACAAAAACAGGTTTCTGTTCTGTGATCATATCTAGTTTGTTTTATTTCTGTTTACAGACTGCAAAGCTTTCAGGGACTTCTGCTACATCTTCGACATGTACCCTCACAAGTAAGTATAAAGTCATTTGCTTTAATTATTTACCACTTATATATCCATATTACATAATGGCTGAGGAAGATTGTGCTTGTTAAGCTGCGCTCTAGGTGATCGGAAAACTGAGCAGAAAATTTAACTATTTTTTTCAGTCATACAATTGGTATATGAGCTTTATTTAAATGTCTTACACTTCATGAGATAAATCAGGAACTTCGATAATATATAACGAAAAGTACGAGATCCGAAATGTAATGCCAGATAAGGAGCATAAAGTCATTCGAGGCAAGAAGAAAAAGCAGTCAAAGCTGGAGAAAGAACAACATAAGTGGACTTGCAATAGTATTTATAGAATTTCCGTGAAGGGAGAGAGTTCTCCAAGACTGTTTTACTTTCCAAATCAGAGCGAAAGAAAGAGCAAAATACTTTAAACCCTGTACGTGTTGTAAAATACACTTCCAAGACAAAAAAAGAGGCACCACGAAAGAAATATCCGAATGCAACAAAAATCAGTAGATGTGATGTACGTGTAGACCCAAACAAATAATTAAAATTTCATAAAAATTGGATGATTTATTCAAGAGAAAGAGCTTCACAAACCGAGCAAGTCAGTAATGCGTTGGTCCACTTCTGGCTCTCATGCAAGCAATTATTCGGCTTGGCATTGGTTGGTGGAGTTGTTGGGTGTCCTGCTGAGGGGTATCGTGCCAAATCTGTCCAATTGGCGCGCCAGATCGTCAAAATCCTGAGCTGGTTGGATGACCCTGCCCATAATGCTCGAAACGTTCTCAGTTGTGGATGTATCCAGCGACCTTGCTGGCCTAGGTAGAATCTGGCAAGCACGAAGACAAGCAGTAGAAACTATCACTGGCTTTGGGAAGGCATTATCTTGCTGAAATGTAAAGAATAGCTTGCCATGAAGAGCATCAACGTGCTGTAAGGGTGCTGCGGACGACAGTCAAAGGGGTCTTCCCGCGAAAAGAAACGGCACTTCAGACCTTCACTCCTGTTTGTGGGGCTGTATAGTGGGCGATAGTCCGTTTGGTAACTGACCGAATCCATGGCACCTCCAGACACATCTTCGCTGGTCATCGAGGCTCAGTTCGAAGTGGGACATCACTGAACTTAATTCTATTCCAGTTAATGAGTTTCAAGGCCAAGTGTGCCAGACGCCACTGAAAATAAACTTCTTGGTCTACAGAGGCATTCGGCGTAAGGGGCACCATGAACTTAGCCCCCTTTCTGTGAGCCAGCTATTGAGCGTCCTTGTGGTCACTGAAGCACCGATTGCATGTCGGATCGATGATAGTGATGAATCCGGAGCTCTTAGTGCATCTCTGACGATTCCTCAATTCTATCGTCTCTCTAGGTCGACCGCTTCCTTCTTGATGCTGTGTTTGGCGATTATTTCCCCATTCCCAGCAGCATCGCTCGAGTGATTTGCCGAGTGCTCTGACTGGCTTCTTTGAGCCCAACCTCACGTCCTCTCTCAAATACTGACAACTGCCTATGTTGTTCATGCGCCTGTCCAACTGAGTACACGGAATGATTTCGCAAAGCCTTTATGACCTGCTACCGACATGCACCCTGCTTATTGTCTGTACCTGCCGCATGGTGAAATTATGCTGCAGCGTCACACATTCATCGATCAGCTGCCAACGTTTGTAATTTTGTCTGTTCAATCGATACCTGTATGAAGTTTATCCCATAATGTCTCAACATATCACATATCCTTTTGTAATACAGCATCTCAGGCACATCCAATAGTAGGTATTTTCTGTTAGTTCATACGATATTGATGCAATGAAGCAACACTTCTCTATTCAATGTATTTTTATTCAGCATGATTGACAACAACTCAGTAGCGAAAGACCACGGATTTGTCAAAACTACTCAGTCCAACAGCAAACAATACATGCTTATGGGCGTCTTCTAAAGCCCAACATTCTGGCGCCAGTGTTTCCCACGCAGTCTCTCTCCCCCCCCCCCCCCCCACACACACACATACACACACTCCTCGCAGTAGAGCAGAACTCCTGGAATGTGCAGGTACTTGTACCGCTCTCGTCAGCCTGCCCTGGTGTTAGTCTGCTGGTGGCTTCGGTGTTTCTTGCTGTGCTGACGGTGGCGCCGTGGTTGCTTGCCCAGACTCTCCACTTGGTCGCTGTGGCATTGCGAGTGTGGCTGTGTCATGATCCTCACTAGATGTCAGTCTATGTCAACACACAGGCATAGCTCGTTCAGGTGACACCGTCTGTCGCTCGTCTTTATATTGTGTCTGTACTGTATGTGCATCACGTTTTAAAAACTTGGATGGACCAGAGTACGGGGCTTCTAATAGAAGGCGCTCTGCATCCATCCTTAACTGCATGGCTAGCACGTTTTCAGATTTCTGTGTACGAAAATATTATGCTCCCCATGGCGTAATAATAGTAGTAGTAGTAGTAGTAGTAGTACTTGGTTGGTTGGTTGGTTGGTTTGGGGAAGGAGACCAGACAGCGTGGTCATCGGTCTCATCGGATTAGGGAAGGATTGGGAAGGAAGTCGGTCGTGCCCTTTCAGAGGAACCATCCCGGCATTTGCCTAGAGTGATTTAGGGAAATCACGGAAAACCTAAATCAGGATGGCCGGACGCGGGAGTGAACCGTCGTCCTCCCGAATGCGAGTCCAGTGTCTAACCACTGCGCCACCCCGCTCGGTGTGTAGTAGTAGTAGTAGTAGCAGCAGCAGCAGCAGTTTTAGTAGTAGTAATGGTAGTAGTAGCTTTATTCAACTGTAGATTTACAAGGATATAGGACATGTCAAAGTATTTACAAATTTAGATCAATTTAAAATATCCTAATTCGTATAGACGTATATTTACGGACTTCCGGGTAGAGGAAATCATTAGATTTACTCCTGGTATACAATACTTTTTTTTACAAATAACTTATTAAATAATGTAATGCCAGATTGTTCACTGATATCTCACTATCACTCACTGCACGCACACGCACACTGGTGATCTCTGGGCCATTTTCTGTACTGCAACTTCCCATTTGCTATCCTGAAGAGCTGAGTCAGCATCCCTCCATAATGAGTGACATGTTGAGCTCAGAAAGAGGAAGAGGTGTTGGTATTGTGCTATGCATAGCTTGGGGGGGGGGGGGGGGGTAAGTATTTCTAGAAAGGAATAAAAGAAGGAAAAAAAAACATAAAGTGAAAGTGTTATGTGGAATGTTGGATATTTTATAATCATTATTATTATTATTATTTATTTGTATAACATTTTTTATCAAACCCCTACTCTGTTTTAGCTAAGTAATCCTTCAATGTATAAAATGTATTGCTAACAGGTACTTTTTAGCTGCCTTTTTAAATAAGTGTATTTTCGCAATTTCTTTAATCTCTTTTGGTAATTTATTGTACAGTTTTATTCCTTGGTAGAAAATGCTGTTTTGAGTTTTATGTTTATTTTTTCTTGGTAAATGTAAGTTGAGTCTATCTCTTGTTGCATGGTCATGGACAGAGCTGTTTGTGCAGTAATTACCAATGTTATTTTTGATGACTGGTAAATGTATTCACACGGAGCAGCTAAAATCCCCGGTGTTCTGAACAGATATTTACAATGAGCTCGACTAGTATTTTTGGTTATTATTCTTATGGCTCTTTTCTGGAGTTTGAAAATTGTGTTCATATTTTGTGCATTTGTTCCCCAAAAAAGAATGCCATAGCTAAGAACTGCGTGTACATATGAATAATATGTAACCAAATGCCGGCGAAGGGCATGGATCGGATATCTGGGCCTTTAGTTGCTGTGGTAAATACGGCAGTTCTGTGTGTCTCGTTATTTGCTGCGTGCTGTCGACGCCCCCGTATCTGGCTTACACAAAATGCACAGACCATATGAGACTGGGCGCCGTTGCTAAAGTTATAATGAATCATCCTCCTCTAACATTACCATTTTTTATAGAGATAACCGATACCATGCATACTATCGATTCTTGCATAGGTTAAAATTATCTCAGCTGTTTCATTAAAAGAATTCATATAATTTTGTATACAATGTATTATATTTCAGGCTAAAATGTATAAAAAATAAATTGTGTTACAATCGATATGTACTAACAGTTAAAATTACTCTTTTTTTAGAAATATTTGAAATTACGAAATTTCTGGCATACTTAAAATTCACATTATTAATTGCACAATCTAATGCTATTTATTAAATTTATTTCTAGATTGATTTACAAAATAATGATGTATTTTAGCCAATATTCGTCTTTGGTAAAGAAAGTTTGTAAACCCTTTCGCTCCGTAAACTCTTTAGAATAATGTGAGTACCGCAGAATGTAAGTAGTGGTGGGCATGCCTCTGACGGAAGTAGACGTTTTCTAAGTTTGTCACCACCAATGTAATTATTGTTTTTTTTTTAATGGGGAAAATGTAAAAACCGTGTGATGTTGAAAGATTTGACAAAGAATAAAATTCAAGAATAATACAGGCAAATCATCATCAATTATTTAGTCATCGAGAACCTACAAAATCGAAATTTCAGCTGCAAGAATGCACCCCTAGAAAAGACTTTGAGCCATCGACAACAACAACGAGATAATGAAGATAAGAAAAAAGTTATTCTTTTGCATATCTTACGCCTCTCGAAGCTTTCAAAATTTGTGCAAAGACAGAGAATTTTAATAGTGATATGTGGGAGGGTAAGATTACGAAGTCCAACTGTCTTCGTTACAAATGAGCGCAGCTTTCAATGTCCTGTTGCAGTGGTCTTCCACCCCACTGCTTTCCATGTAGTAGCAGGTTGTGTGGTGGCACTGGAAAGAACACAACTTGGACAGATGCAGGAATAGGATTGATGCTAGCTGTCTTCCGTGATCCATAGTAATATGCAATGAACAGTGGTATCCATGTCGTCAAAAACGTTCGCGTTACTGTCTGATGATTGGTACTTCCTCTGCCCACTTGGTTTATATGCCTGTACCAGTAAATATCTAGAGATATCATTCTGATGAAGGCAGTGGACCCACAATATCTATGTCTAGATGGAAGAACCTGCTTGTCGCCTCTGAAAACTCTCCCACATCCTTGCGCACACGTGTGCCCGTCTTACATTGCTGACACGCTATGCATTTTCTTGCCCATTGACGACAATCATCTTTATGCTGGGCCACAACAACCTTTTTGTCCACAATTTAATGCTTGTTTTTGCGCTCTGGTACGCTAGGTTATGAATACTATCAAAAACTACTTTACCTAACTTCTCCACCTCAAGAGGCTTGGTGCTGGTTTTGGAAATATCACACCAAATCATACCGTTAACCTCCAATAGCCGCACCTGATCAGGCTGTAGCCATGTTGAACCATTTTGTAAATATTCCTGCAGCGTCTATCAGTAGCCTGTGCTGTGCTGAGTTGTTGTAATCAACTGTGCACGAGGTAGCTTTAATTCGTGAGAAGAAATCAGCTACTACATTCTCTTCCCCTTTTATGTGCCTTATGTCTATTGTGGACAGGCTGATAAACTCAAACTAGAGGAATATGTGATGGGTAACAGCTATTCTTGTACATGCTAAAGGCAAGCAGGATAGGTTTATGGTCCGTGAAGATTACGAAAGGCCTTGTCTCGATGGACGGGCGGAAGCATCGCACAGCTTCGTAAATGGCTAATAACTCCCAGTTGTAAGAACTCTACTTCGTTTGTGTCTCTGTGAGTTTACGAAAGAAAAAAACCAAGGGTTGAATGTTTTGCTACATATTGTTGGAGGGCTGCGCTGGTTGCTTGCTGCCTAGCATCTACCACTATCGCTAACGGTGTGTTGTGAATTGGAGGATAGTTCGACCTTTTTGAAAGTTTTTGGATTTCCAGTGTACATGACAGAGTGCATTGGCCCATTGCGTTGTTACCTGACAGCGTTGTTGTCAGCAATGCTCGAATTTTTGCTGCTAACGGTGGGTGTTAATGGTAAAAATTCACAACCCCTAGAAAGCTGTTGATAATCCGTAGGGCGCGGTATTCCCTTCATTACGTCGATCTTGTCTTTTGATGGACAAATACTGGTTGCTGAAGCAGCATGTCCACGGAATATTACTTGCTTCTGTTGCAGAGCACAATTTGCTTCATTGACTGTTATACTGCATTTGCGTATCATGTCTAACACCATTCTGAGGTGTTCGTCGTGCCATGCCATTATCTTCGAAAATACCAGCATGTAATTCGAGATACACAAAGCATAAATTGAGTCCTTTGAATAATTTGTGTATGAACCTTTGCCATATCTATGTGGTGTTCTTCAAACAGAATGGCATATCCAAATGTTCAAAAAGGTCAAACAGATTTACACAACAATCTTGGGTATGTCTTCTTCCACTACCAATATCTGATTGTAAGCTTTCTTACAATCAACCACGCTACAGACTGGCAACTGCAAGTATGTTTGCGAAATTTCTTGTATTTGGTCCAGATAGTAGCTTGGAATTATGTGTGTATTTAACGTGCGGTAATCTCTGCAGGGCCTCCATGTGTCGTCTTTCTTCTTGACCAGATGCAGTGGTGAGGCTCATAGGCTGACTGATCTGATAAACCCCACTTGCAGCATCTCTTCAAACTCCTCTTTTGCTGCAGCAAAGCAGACAGATGCCAATCTTCTCGGCTACCAAGAGACTGGCTGACCAGTGGCATCTTAATATGGTGGGCAGTATCAGTAGCATTTTTCTCATCTGGTCCCCAACTTTTTGTCTGTTCTCCTCTATATTTGAACTGCAGGGTAGACATATGGTGTTCGCTGTGCGTTGGCCTACAGAACCTGTTATGACTTCCCTGTTCATTTTAATTTTTGCCTTATTAAGAAGCCGGTCGCAGTGACCGAGCGATTCTAGGCGGTTCAGTCTGCGACCGCTACGGTCGCAGGTTCGAATCCTGCCTCGGGCGTGGATGTGTGTGATGTCCTTAGGTTAGTTAGGTTCAAGTAATTCTAAGTTCTAGGGGACTGATGACCTCAGCTGTTAAATCCCATAGTGCTCAGAGCCATTTGAACCATTCGAACCTTATTAAGATTTATCTTTATTTCTTACTGACTAATGAAGTCTGCACTTAATATGGGCTCCACCACATCTGCAAGCATGACCCTCCACTTGCACTTCTTGCTGAAACCCAGGTACACTTCACTTCACAGTATCCATATGTTTATTATGGGCGAACTGTTGGCTGCCGTAAGATTCTTATCTTAGCTGACAGGTAACACACTCATGTCCGACCCTGATTCAACTAGATAGCAATGGTTGGCTTTTCTGTCGCTTACAGCCCTCATGACAACACAAATAAGCTTGACTGGTTCTTTGGGCCAGCTGACTTTGATTACTGGACCAAATTAGAACATGGTGTCCTGTTGAACTTTGTTCGAATCATTTCGTACTTTTTCAGGACTCGTGTCTCTTTCTTCTTTTGTAATGGGCGCTTTTGCAGAGTTTTGCGGCCAGCCGCGCGTATTGGTGGGCACTGAGATCGTGTATGTACACATATGGAGATGTGCGTCTTGTGGCCCATTCACCAGAATGTCTGTGGTACCAACACACCATGTTTCAACAACAGTATTGTGTCATTTTCTCACCTGCTTGATTTTTTTCTGAAACGATGTCTTCCTACAGTCTTCCTTTTATCAGGTCTGGGTCCTCCTGTCCACTGTAAGTGTCGACACTTGCTTGTGCAGCGCGTTTGTTTGAGAGTGATCTGGATGCCTTGTCTGAGAATCTAATGGAGACCTGTTCCGGCATAATATCAAGCGTCGGCGTGACGGCCTGGAACGTAACTGCAGAGAAGGCTGTGAGACGACGTCAACCAATAGAACGCTGACTAGGACGATACCACGTCAGGAGCGCCCCTGTATGAAGAGAATATAAGCGCCGATTCAGTTAGCCTTGGCCGCACTAGAAGAAGAGTCGTGACTTGTGATCTAGGAGGGTCGTAACTTAAATAATGGCAACTATTTATTCACAACTGATACAAAAGAGTTACATGTTTGCACCTCTTACTGCCCTTCAAAGTAGTCACTAGCGTTGTGTATAACCCGTTGCCAGCGATGCGGACGACGTAGTATAGCGTTAGCAGAACCTGTTCTGTTGATGGTGTGAATGGAACTGTCTACTGCCTGTCGAATCTCTGGAGCTGTTCTGGAGCGAATGCCACGAAGTGGTTACTCCATCTTCGGAATTAAATCAAAGTCACAAGGACTTACGTCTGGGGAGTAAGGTGGATGGTACAGTACTTCCCAGTCCCATCGACCGAACAGAGCAGCCACCGCTTACACTGTATGCGCCCGTACATTATCGTGCAAAATGATGCGTGGGTTGCGCAGAACGTGTCGCCGCTTCTTTCGCAAAGCTGGTCGCAGATGATGCTCCAAAAACTGTGCACTGACGGTCTGCCGTGGAGGAACGCAAACCACCCATCGTTTTGCACGACAATGCGTGGGTGCAGACAGCACAAGCAGTGGCTCCTCTGTTCGGCGCATTCGGGAGGACGACGGTTCAATCCCGCGTCCGGCCATCCTGATTTAGGTTTTCCGTGATTTCCCTAAATCGCTCCAGGCAAATGCCGGGATGGTTCCTTTGAAAGGGCACGGCCGACTTCCTTCCCCATCCTTCCCTAATCCGATGAGACCGATGACCTCGCTGTCTGGTCTCCTTCCCAAACAACCCAACCCCTCCTCTGTTCGGTCGATGGGACTGTGAAGTACTGTACCATCCACCATACTGCCCGGACTTAAGTCCTTGTGACTTTGATTTGATTCGAAGATGAAGGAACAGCTCCAGAGATTCGACAGGCAGTAGACCGCTCCATTCGCACCATCAGCAGAACAGGCTCTGCTAACGGTATACTACGCCTTCCACATCGCTGGCAACGGGTTCTGCACAGCGCTGGTGACTACTTTGAAGGACAGTAAGAGGTGCAAACATGTAACCCTTTTGTATCGGTTGTGAATAAATAGTTGCCACTATTTAAGTTCCAACCCTCGTACATTAATTGCTTGCATGGAAATTGTACATATCGAAGGACATTGGTTATTTGCATGTCGTCATTTGCTTGCGACACCTCTTTGTTAAAAGGTAAAGTTAAGTATTGTCAATTTAATTTACTGTAAAAATCTCCATTAATAAGATTTGCTTGAACTTTTGTCTAGCTGTCCGAGAAAACAGCTTCCTAGGCACCCTATATTAAACGAGTGGGCGGGAACTCAGAAGGCCTAACTCATGAAGGTAATGTAAGAGATCCGAGCTTATCGAATCAGTATGTAGAGAGGCGGGCATACGTGATAGTAAGGTGTTACAAGGAATGTTAACCCAATGATATCGTACTTCAAGACCTTACTGATTGCTATGAAATCAGATTTATTACATTAATTACATATTAGCTAGTATGACTGTTCTGTATAGTAGACCTCAAACGGTCTTCTAAATGTAGAGCAATACACATTTTTTGGAGTGGCACGCACTTTCACTTTTTTCCCTTTGAGTAGCACACTGCACACTTTGTTGTTCTCACTTGAGAGTATGTGCATTGGAAAATGAGCCCATGTTTTGCGTGAAATCGCTTACTGGTGGTACATGTGGATGGTAGCCCACGAAGAGAGTACTCAGGTTGTTGTGCACACTCTGGCAGTCGCTATAAACTCACCTCGTCATCACCACGGAGCAGTCTCTACGCCTTGTTGGATGTTTACTAATATCAGCTACCACGCCGGCCGAAGTGGCCGTGCGGTTAAAGGCGCTGCAGTCTGGAACCGCAAGACCGCTACGGTCGCAGGTTCGAATCCTGCCTCGGGCATGCATGTTTGTGATGTCCTTAGGTTAGTTAGGTTTAACTAGTTCTAAGTTCTAGGGGACTAATGACCTCAGCAGTTGAGTCCCATAGTGCTCAGAGCCATTTGAACCATTCAGCTACCACACGGAACACACAGCCTGTGCTTCTTTTTGGAATACATTTAAGAGCCATCTATTAGCTACAAAAGGAACTTCGTGTAATCATATAGTGACTCGCGCATTTGCGAGCTGAGTTCTTCATACTATTTTAATGCCACAGCAACTTCATGCGGCTACAGCTCATAATTTTATGCGACTGGATAAAATAAGGTAGAAAATAAATTGTAAAAGTATCAGAGTAGTCAACATCAAATATTCAACTCATAGGAAGAAAAAGTGGAACAAAAAAATGATGAAATTCAGAAGCATTGTACACTACGCCTTAGCTTAGTACGTGCTGGGAAAGAGTGTGTGGTGTTCTTTGAAGTTCCCCCGGCGGTTAAAATTTTCCCTCATTTACTCCGCACTATATGATTGTTTCAGTTGCTTTTAATTCAGCCACTGGCTCTCACCTTAGAGACGGCTGTCCGGTTACCAGCCGAAATATCGGAAGAATACTATCTCGGTTGCTCGTCCGAAAGACGATGGAATAAGGTTGTGCGGGATGACAAAGACCAACCGTATTAGAAAGTTAGCACGAAAGCAACGAAACCGTAATGACACATTTAAGCGACTTGAGTATGTAGGTGACAAACAAAACCTGGACGAAGCCAAAATGAGCGTAAAGAGATCAATGAGATAAGCGTTCTGTTAATTCAAAAATAAATTTTGTTAGCCGATCTGATTGAAAATCCTAAGAAGTTTTGGTCTTATATAAGGTCAATAAGCGAATCGGAATCATTTCTTCACACAATCTGTGACCATAATGGCACCGAAACGGAAGATGACAAAGATGAGTCCGACATGGTTTTGCAGCGGTAGACTGCACTACGATTCCTCCTTACACCCATTGCACGAACACAGAAAGGGCAGATACTGAAGTAAGTGATCGCGGAATACAAAATGAACTAAAACCTCTCAAACGTGGAAAGACCGGATGAGATACCTGTGACATTAGGGCGATCATTACACGGAAGTTGCAAAAAACTGCCAAGTGATTTGAGTGCACCTCCCCCCCACCCCCCACCCCCCGGTCTTTTTTTATTTTTGCTATTTATAATTTTTGATAATGCGCCAAATTTCATTCCAGATAATTAACATTGATACATTCCGAACTTAAATATAGTATCTAAAACCCACTTTAACACTGAAAAAAGTGTGTGTATTTTTTTATTGGTATTAAACCTCCGTTAGACAGGTGGATCCTATACCACCAACACAACTATCCTGCCTCACTTATTTTCCGTGTAAGACCTCTACTACTTTGTTGATTTACGTTTCGTTCCTTTTCCAGACGTTATTATAGCTTGAGAACATTTTACAGTGAGCAAATCACGTATCTTGATAACAGTTTGCAATGAACAACTTATTTATCTGTATAACATTTGACAATGAACGCATTAGTGCTTACATAATAAATCCAAGATAGAATAAAAGTCAAAGTTCCATGTCTGTGCGTGTGTTCGTCCTTCACAACAGATACTTCAGCTTCAAGGACGCAGTCGGAACAAATATCCTGAGCGCAGGCTTTGTGTACGTAATTCGTCTTTCTGTCCTCCTTGTGGCCACGCGGCCGACACCTTGAATCTTTTTCCACTTTTTTTGGCGGAGGGGGGGGGGGGGGGGGTGACGGCTTGGCTGCTGGAATTAGAACGAAGTCCTTGAGGCGCTGCTGCAACGGTTTAGGAAGGTTCCTGGTGCTCGTAAAACTGATCTCGAAGAACGGCGAGGGGGAGGGTTTTGAGGAATTGTGGACGTGTAAGCGTTGCCCGAGGCGAGTTGCAGAAATCGATCACTTGCGCATCGATTCCAGCGTCGTTGAGTTGTGAGAAGAAGATCCTGAGTGGCCATCTTCTGTACGTTTGGCAACGCCGAAAATTCCGCTCTACTGATCGACGATGTCGATACCAGTTTGGTCTTATTGTAGTAGGTAACCAACTCAGGCTTATTCTTGTCCCCAGCGGATTTGTCTATATGATCTTCGCGGTGAAAAGTGGGGAGAACAATCAAAACCTTCTTTTCTGGAACGTAGGACGCCAAGGTGACCTGGTTACTGATTCCGAACACGCTGTTGCAGACTGGATGGCCAGTGGTCTCAGTGAATGCCTTAGGGATTTCTTTTTCGTTGTTCCTAACGTTCCATCCAGGCTCATCTTGTGCTTGCATAGGAGTGTAATGGCCAGTGGAAAGCTGGTGTACCAGTTCTCCGCCTTAGATTTCTTCCCGATCAAGACATCTTGGCTATGAGGCGTTCAATCACATCAGATAGTGAGTTGCTCTTGTGGAAAGTCTTGTCAGATTGCTTTCCGACGCACATCTCCATGCAGGAGGTGTAGAATACTTCGACGAAGGTCTTGATGCTATACTTAACCGGCTTTGTCGGGATGTATTGAATGAAAGAGCATTGGCCAAAGATCGTCGATCGTAACGTTGCTACCGAGGATATAACTGTCCTGGCAGTTATTGTTGAACTGGTCGAAGACTTCACGGATGGACAGAGTTTATTTTGTGCACGCCGAGCCTGTCGGGTACTGAGCTCGTCAAACTTGAGACAGCGCAGGAGGAATCTGACTCGAGTCATGGTCATTGTCAGGGGGAAGATCTCAACACCAGTCCCATCGGTGGCCCAGAAGCTTGCCAGTTTCGTTCGTGCAGCCTCGAATCCCCCTGTTAGATAGAGAAGCCCGAGGAGAGCCATGACATGTTTGTCCGTCTTCCGATACAGGCTATCTGCCTTGGTCTCGTAGTTTTCGATACACGTCTCTATCTTCTTATTGGTGCAGTCGACGATGGTCTGGACAATCTCTGGTGTAATGAAAAGACTAAAGGCTTCCTCGATGTTCTTTGCATTCCTTGCGTTTCTCGTCAGTCCAGGAATTTCTTTGATGGTGATCCAAGATCTGGTCCCAACCTTCTGCAGGCCTGCAGGATTCTTCATCCACTTGGTGACGCCATCCTTTCCGAGGTAGTTGTCATATTTGATAATGGCCGTCGATTCCGTCGTCGCTGGCATCCTTATTTGAGTCAGTGTAATGGTCACTCTCTGTAGTTTGGCCATCAGACTCCTTGCCCCCCATCATCAACAGGTAGCGGTTCATGCAGTTGGCGATCCTCCACATTCTCGGCTTCCTCCACCTCTTCCTATACGTTTTGCATTAGCTCCTTCAGCCTAGCGGTTTCCCTAACGACATCTAAAATATAATAAGCACAATTGTAATATACAGCAATCACTAGGGCCCAGATTTTAATTACCTAAAAACAGTGAAATATGCAAGCATTTATGACCTAAAACTTACATAAATATGATCTTCAAAAATAACATATGACCTAATAGAAGTTTATTTAAAGCATTCTTGTTTGTTTATTTAATTTTTTATTCGCCATAAAGTAATACATAATTCACTTCTTAAAATATTGTTAGTTCTTTCTTTCTGTAGGGTTTGTGGCTAATTTGCACCAATTTTTTGCATGTCTGAATGTTTTACTTCCTAAACACAAAGTACAGTGAAAAGATCATCCATCGAAACAGTAAAACAATGTTTTTATTTCTACATAGTATTTAAAGCGTTTCACATTATTTAATACCATATCTCAATCTTCAGTATCTGCAAAGTTGCACTGGATCACAAGGTGCATTTTCAGGTTTCCCATTGTGAAAGATCTACGGTTGTCGCTGAGGATAGTTTTGCACCAGGAAAAGCTCCTCTCCACTTCACAAGACATCACTGGAGTGTATTTGAAGGCAGCCAGGTCACTGGAGTTCAGCTTTATTTCAGTATCTTCAAATGTTGAGGCATTCCCTGAAAGACTGTCACTAATTTTGCACAGTGTAGAATATCCAGGATTCCGTTGGAGAACACTTTGCAATTTGGTTTTAACTTTGTCAGCCACATGACCACGAGCTCGGCCCAACTCACTTTGCACATGTTGCACAATACTCAGGGCCTCACATTGCTGAGTGCCAACAGCTTCCAGTCGTTTGATGGCTTTTGATATCACTGAAAAATTGGCGTTGATGTATGATAAGTTTCGAGACAATTTATCTGTAAAAACTTCTTTCACAATTTTGATAGCACTTGATTCATCGCTATCAAGCTCACAGAAAATTATCTTAATACTCAGCAGCATTAAGCCAAGAACCCCATCGTGCAATAACAGGTTTAGGCGGGAGGGGCGTTGAAGGTGCTTGTTCCTTGAATTTCTTCACCCGTAGCGGAACCTTCACATAGATTTTCTTGCCACAGGAAATTAATTTGTCCACGTCAGGGTAATTTGATCGTACCTCTTCGGCAACTCAGTGCAACGCATGTGCAAGGCAAGTGGGGTACACCATACTTAGGTAGAGAATCTGAAGCTCTTTGGCTGCTTTAGCCATATATTAAGCACCATCTGTTACAAACAGCAAAACGTTACCGCTTTTCACACCATCTGGCCACAGTAGCTTCAGAGAGTTGTCAAACAAAATAGCAATCGTCGAATTGTTTACTCTATCGAGAGCTTCACACGTTAGTAGGAACATATCTCCAGGGCCATCAACTTTTAGAACACCAACAACAACATTTGCAATATATCGCCCACTAATATTCGTAGTTTTATCTATCGACAGCCAGATCTTTTGCTCAGCAATAGTAATTCGTATTTTGTTGAGCACATCATTGTAGCTTACAGATAAATAGTTCTTTCTCAGTGTAGATTCATCTGGAAGTGGATGTGTTGTGCACTTCTTCAAGAACCGTCTGAAGTGTGGATTCTTCAGCTTTTCCAATAGGATGTTGCAGGACACCATCATTTCACACAAATCCTTGCAGAATGATTGCACGGTTGACGATTGACCTGTCTGTTCAAATAACAGCGTTTGCCTGCTGTTATTTTCAGCACTTCGTTTCACACAGCTGCTGTATATAGCTGTATTACAGTGTTGTTGCACATTAAAGCGCTTTTCTGCACTAACTTTAACTTCACACGGTTTACAAAATAATATTTTTCCCATCAGTACTAAATAACTTCTCTCCAAATTCTCGAACATATCCTCGCAACTTCACGCTGTCGGAGCACTTTGCTTCAGGCATGTTGAACAAGGCAAAAGCTGTATTCAAATTGGTTATTGGGAATACCTGTGGGACTGCGATGATTATTACGGCAGAAGCCGCTTTTGTTGCCTCTGAGAGCGTATTGTCGACTCTGCGCAACAATGTTTTTATGTTCGCGAAACGACTGTTGTGGTACACCAATTTTCTGCTACAGTCCTGAGAAATAAAGCTGTGTACTAATTTATCGGTTTATCTTTCATAATATCACGTTAAATATTGTCTCGTGAGCAACATATTCATTTTCTTATACGTGTGTCCCATAAGATACGAGAAGAACGGTATATGCATTTTTGGTAAAAGTTGACGTAAATATGACCTATTATATTAAAAGTCCCCCTTCCCCCCCAATGAACCATGGACCTTGCCGTTGATGGGGAGGCTTGCGTGCCTCAGCTATACAGATAGTACTGTAGTTGCAACCACAACGGAGGGGTATCTGTTGAGAGGCCAGACAAACATGTGGTTCCTGAAGAGGGGCAGCAGCCTTTTCAGTAGTTGCAGGGGCAACAGTCTGGATGGTTGACTGATCTGGCCTTTTAACACAACCAAAATGGCCTTGCTGTGCTGGTACTGCGAACGGCTAAAAGCAAGGGGAAACTACAGCCGTAATTTTTCCCGATGGCATGCAGCATTACTGTATGATTTAAATGATGATGGCGTCCTCTTGGGTAAAATATTCCGGAGGTAAAATAGTCCCCCATTCGGATCTCCGTGCGGGGACTACTCAGGAGGACGTTGTTATCAGGAGAAAGAAAACTGGCGTTCTACGGGTCGGAGCGTGGAATGTCAGAGCCCTTAATCGGCCAGGTAGGTTAGAAAATTTAAAAAGGGAAATGGATAGGTTAAAGTTAGACATAGTGGGAATTAGTGAAGTTCGGTGGCAGGAGGAACAAGACTTCTGGTCAGGTGAATACAGGGTTATAAATACAAAATCAAATAGGGGTAATGCAGGAGTAGGTTTAATAATAAATAAAAAAAATAGGAATGCGGGTAAGCTACTGCAAACAGCATAGTAAACGCATTATTGTGGCCAAGATAGAGACGAAGCCCACACCTACCACAGTAGTACAAGTTTATATGCTCCACAGATGAAGAGATTGATGAAATGTGTGATGAGATAAAAGAAATTATTCAGATAGTGAAGGGAGACGAAAATTTAATAGTCATGAGGGACTGGAATTCGATAGTAGGAAAAGGAAGAGAAGGAAACGTAGTAGGTGAATATGGAATGGGGGTAAGGAATGAAAGAGGATGCCGCCTGGTAGAATTTTGCACAGAGCATAACATAATCATAGCAAACACTTGGTTCAAGAATCATAAATGAAGGTTGTATAAATGGAAGAAGCCTGGAGATACTGAAAGGTTTCAGATAGATTATATATTGGTAAGACAGAGATTTAGGAACCAGGTTTTAAACTGTAAGACATTTCCAGGGGCAGATGTGAACTCTGACCACAATCTATTGGTTATGAGCTGTACATTAAAACTGAAGAAATTGCAAAAATGTGGGAATTACAGGTGATGGGACCTGGATAAACTGACAGATCCAGAGGTTGTAGAGAGTTTCAGGGAGAGCAGTAGGGAACAGCTGACAAGAATGGGGGAAAGAAATACAGTAGAAGAAGAATGGGTAGCTTTGAGATATGAAATAATGAAGGCGGCAGAGGATCAAGTAGGTAAAAAGACGAGGGCTAATAGAAACCCTTGGTTAACGAAAGAGATACTGAATTTAACTGATGAAAAAGAAAATATAAAAATGCAGTAAATGAAGCAGGCAAAAAGGAATACACAAGTCTCAAAAATGTGATCGACAGGAGGTGCAAAATGGCTAAGCAGGGATGGCTAGAGGAAAAATGTAAGGATGTAGAGGCGTATATCACTAGGAGTAAGATAGATACTGCCTACAGGAAAATTAAAGAGACCTTTGGAGAAAAGAGAATCACTTGCATGAATATCAACATCTCAGATGGAAACCCAGTTCTAAGCAAAGAAGCCGGCCGGGGTGACCGAGCGGTTCTAGGCGCTACAGTCTGGAACCGCGCAACCGCTACGGTCGCAGGTTCGAATACTGCCTGGGGCATGGATATGTGTGATGTCCTTAGGTAACTTAGGTTTAAGTAGTTCTAAGTTCTAGGGGACTGATGACCTCAGAAGTTAAGTCCCATACTGCTAAGAGCCATTTGAACCATTTTTTAAGCAAAGAAGGGAAAGCAGAAAGGTGGAAGGAGTATGTTGAGGGACTATAAAAGAGCGATGTTCTTGAGGACAATATTATGGAAATGGATGTGGATGAAGATGAAATGGGAAATATGATACTGAGTGAAGAGTTCGACAGAGCACTGAAAGACCTAAGTCGAAACAAGGCCCCGGGAGTAGACAACATTCCATTAGAACTACTGATAGCCTTGGGAGAGCCAGCCCGGACAAAACTCTACCATCTGGTGAGCAAGATGTATGAGACAGGCGAAATACCCTCAGACTTCAAGAAGAATATAATAATTCCAAACCCAAAGAAAGCAGGTGCTGGCAGATGTGAAAATTACCGAACTATCAGTTTAATAAGCCACAGCTGCAAAATGCTAACACGAATTCTTTACAGATGAATGGAAAAAAACTGGTAAAGCCGGCCTCGGGGAAGATCAGTTTGGATTCCATAGAAATGTTGGAACACGTGAGGCAATACTGACCCTACGACTTATCTTAGAAAATAGATTAAGGAACGGAAAACCTACATTTCTAGCATTTGTAGACTTAGAGAAAGCTTTTGACAATGTTGACTGGAATACTCTCATTCAAATTCTGAAGGTGGCAGGGGTAAAATACAGGGAGCAAAAGGCTATTTATAATTTCTACAGAAACCAGATGGCAGTTATAAGAGTCGAGGGGCATGAAAGGGAAGCAGTGGTTGGGAAGGGAGTGAGACAGGGTTGTAGCCTATCCCCGATATTATTCAATCTGTATATTGAGCAAGCAGTAAAGGAAACAAAAGAAAAATTCGGAGTAGGAATTAAAATGCATGGAGAAGAAATAAAAATGTTGAGGTTCGCCGATGACATTGTAATTCTGTCAGAGACAGCAAAGGACTTGGAAGAGCAGTTGAACGGAATGAACAGTGTCTTGAAAGGAGGATATAAGATGAACATCAACAAAAGCAAAACGAGGATAATGGAATGTAGTCGAATTAAATCGCGTGATGCTGAGGGTATTAGATTAGGAAATGAGACACTTAAAGTAGTAAAGGAGTTTTGCTATTTGGGGAGCAAAATAACTGATGATGGTCGAAGTAGAGAGGATATAAAATGTAGACTGGCAATGGCAAGGAAAGCGTTTCTGAGAAAGAGAAATTTGTTAACATCGAATATAGATGTAAGTGTCAGGAAGTAGTTTCTGAAAATATTTGTATGGAGTGTGGCCATGTATGGAAGCGGAACGTGGACGATAAATAGTTTAGACAAAAAGAGAATAGAAACTTTCGAAATGTGGTGCTACAGAAGAATGCTGAAGATTAGATGGGTAGATCACATAACTAATGAGGAGGTATTGAACAGAATTGGGGAGAGGAGAAATTTGTGGCACAACTTGACTAGAAGAAGGGATCTGTTGATAGGGCATGTTCTGAGGCATCAAGAGATCACCAATTTAGTATTGGAGGGCAGCACGGAGGGTAAAAATCGTAGAGGGAGACCAAGAGATGAATACACTAAACAGATTCAGAAGGATGTAGGTTGCAGTAGGTACGGGGAGATGAAGAAGCTTGCACAGGATAGAGTAGCATGGAGAGCTGCATCAAACCAGTCTCTGGACTGAAGACCACAACAACAACAACAACAACAACAACAACATATTAAAAGTTAGCCGCAATATGACCTGTTACTAAAATTTGTTGAAATATGACTTTATATGCACAATCAAAATACAGTTTCCGACACTAAAATGCCTAGATTTATGTATAAAGTGTTCTAAAATTCACCCTATACTTCAGAAAAAAATATGACTTGTCATTCAAATCCGGGCCATAGTAATCACAGTAATCAAATAATTATTATATGATATAATACAACAGACGAATACCAGATGCACAGTTCTAAAACATTTGTTATTTACGTCGGAAAGTAGACTTTGTAATAATATTGTAATAATGTATTACGTTGTAGTATTACGGGACTACAGAATATCTATATCTTACGTCTGACGGAGCAGTGCTGAAAATCCAGGCAACAAGCACTGAAAGTGGGTTGCAGTAAAAGTGAACGAAGATGTTTACCCGTCAAATTCTAGCGCACCAATGAGGAAAACGTGTGGAGCGCACTTGGGTAAATGACATTGACAGCTATTCACAACCTCAGCAGTGCCCGTGCCTGCATCTCAATGTTACATACGAAAGTACGGTTAGTGGGGTCTTCTGCACCCCGGCTTTCTACCAGAGTGTTACCAATTGAAATCAGCCTATATATGTTTCGCAAATATGCTTACAGATATTTAAATGGGAGAAATTTAAGTATTACTGTGCATCAGAACAAATAAAATGTGAGAATGCATCATAAATCAATACTAGCTTTAGCACAATTTTCTTTTCAGTGTGTTTCTTCTACAATCCCGGTTTTGTCCCCAGTGATCTTGCACATATTACAAAATGAATTCTTCTTACTCTTCACTGGCCGTTAATAGTCCATTGAACTCTTCCTTTACTTCTTTTTCCTCTGTTCTCCGTGTCATTTGTCATCTAAAGATTTGTCATAGTTTTCTTGGCAACAAGGTAGGTGAAACCTGATAGTCAAGGGAAGGCAGGCTTCGGTTACGATTGTGGACGGAGCCGTAATCAGTTACTATTGGTTGCCTTTTACAGTTACACACAATTTATTTTAAACCAGTAATTCCAGACTCAACAAGAAATAAAAATACCACGCGTTATTAATGAAGGAATAAACAAATGTCTAAATAATAGTTTTTTCAGTGAGTTACAATTTAGCAAATCACCTTTAAATACAGATACAGCAGATACTGTTTTAAAATCAAGCCACTGTAATCTGGGCAGAAGGCCTTACACCCCAAGAATGACAATAAATTAAGAATTGTTTAAAACTCGCTGCAACTTACAAATTACAGGTATTGAAATATTAGAGGCAAGTCGCCACAAACACAGCAGAAGGCATCAGACGCCAGGAATGGCAGTAAATAAAATATTCAAGGCTTACTGCGTAAATACAAATACGAAATTAGAATTTTAAGGCAAGGGACCACAATTACGACCGAAGGCCTTACACGCCAGGAACGGCGATGATACAAAAAACTTAGAAACCTGCTGTAAAACAGCAAATACAATAGCAAAGGTTAATTAAAAAGCAAACAACTGATCACCAAACGGGTGAAATAAGATGATGATAAACTTCGTAACACAACCCTTAACATCCACTGAACAGTACACTGTTAGATTTAATCCAGAAGGCAACCAGAACTATTAATTATACATATATAACCTTTTTTTGTAGGCATTACAAGGTATTGTAATAAATAATAAAACACAGGGACCAGTACATAAGTTCCGTATAGGGTACTGAGGTAGATTATACCCGCAGAAGGCGTGGACTGAAGGAGCATTACATTGAACTACTGGCCATCAGACCTCCTTTTAGAACACACATGTCTTACAAAAACCAAGGGGCCACAGACTGCGCTCCAGGTATCGACCTCTGAGAAGGTCCGGCAACAAATACTTTCGCGAGAGATGAGATAGGCAGCCAAGAGTTGCATTCACTTCGCAAGATGGTAACTTAGACTAGTGGCAGTCTAACGAATGACCAATGATAATCTTGCTGAAACTACCTGACGTCCGTTAAACCAAATGCAACGACGGAACAATACGCCAAAGATGGAACCAGCGTTCTGGACTACATCCTCAGAATACTGTGTTTAGAGCGCCCGGAACGAGAAAGGAATCACTACCACCAGAGTAGAAGAATCACAAATCGGCCCACAGCCAATAAAGCTGTCAAACCTACACGTCTTACCGGACAGCAACGGCAAGCCGAGTAAACGTACACTGCCGTTACATACACTAACCCCCAGGCAGGTAACTGGGGCGTTAGCAGCCCCCAGGCAAGAAAAATTACCGCTGGTTGAACTTAACAAATTGTAACAAGTTGAATGCAGTAAATAGTAATAAGAAGTCGAGGAAAGCTAATCAGATCCGCCTTCCCAGGCACTCCACTTGCTGCCCTTCGCCTCAGCGACACTACGAGCGGCAACACGAACCCAAGTCACTGGAGAATCGCGGGATATCCCAAAGGTGGAGGTTTCTCTACTTGGATTGAAATGCGCTCATCTTAAAGCTTGCTGGATCCGGTTTACGACGAGGTCGTACACCCTGGTGACCACAGGCCTTCCATCCGGCAGTCCACGCGTGCCGCCAGCAGTCCCGGCGCGTTCTGGCACTGCACGGACCTGACTCCTCCTGAGTCCCCAACTGAACTAGCCCACTCACACGACCCGAAAAAAATGACGACGTCGCCCCAAAGATAGGGCAACAGTTACTACATATCGATAACCGCTGCTGCTACCATTAGCGGACAGGCAATGCTTGCGAAACCGAGTGGCGCCAGTCAACACGAGAAGAAGACAAACAACCGCAACATGCCAACTAAACGATACCGTCTGGCCTCCAACAGAGGGCGGAAACCTACAAACAGCACCAACGCGAGCCGCAGCATGGCTCAGTAGGATATGTTTGAATCCCAAGAAATAGGAACTTTATTGAAGAAATCTAGATCTATGCTTAGCTTCTTCAATATGTCCAAACTCTTGACTGACATGAGGTCGTGCAGGATTTCGTAAAAATTATACCATCATCAGAATCACTCACTTCAACAGTTTCTTCAGACGAATCAGCAAGTGTTTCCAAAAACAGTGGGCTGTTATCATCCTTCATCTTCCTTGATTTCTCTTTTGTAACTCTAATCTTCTCCCTTTCCTCTTTTTTCGCCAACTTCCTGGTCAACACCTCCAAGATAACCTCTATGGCCAGCTCTTTTTGATGTAATAAAAAGACGACACTCAGGACAGAACCTCAAGGCACCCTGTTCTCTAAGATAAAGATGGCTGACAAGGCTAAACATACACATAACTTGAAAACTCGGTCTTTTAAAAATTCCCGAAGAAAATGGGGCAGGCAGCCTTGTAACCTCCACATGTATAGAGTACAGCAGGTGTCGCAGGCTTTCTCTATCAAAAAATATGGCAATGATCTGGTATTTCCGCAGAAAACCGTTCGTGACGTGGGTTGACAAAGTCACGAGTTGGTCAGCTGTAGAACGGCGCGCATGAAATCCACATTATGCAGTCGTTAGTAGATTGCAAACTGGAGCCCCCATACCAGCATGAATCATATGTTCCATCACATTGCAAACACAACTGGTGAGAGAAGTGGGGCAGTATCTAGAAGGGAGGTGTTTGTCCTTATCAGGCTTGGGTATAGGTATGACAGTGCCCACACCTCTAGGAAACGTGCCATCTGCCAAAATGTGATTGTCTATACGAAGGAAAAAGTGCTTGCCCGCAAGAGAAAGGTGAACACCGTCTGGCCCTGGGGCAGAAGATCACGATGACATGAGAGCATGGTCAAGCTCTTTCATAGTAAAGGCGACACGATTCTGAGAGGAGAAGGATATCACCCGCGCCTGCTCCACTCATTTTTGAGCGAGAAAGGCGGTGTGATAGTGAGTGGAGCTCGAAATCTCCGCAGAATAGTGGCCCAGATGTTGGAGATAGCAATAGATTTCACAGTGACATCATCTGATGTGGTCAGACCGGAAATCAGCGAATGAACTCTTAAAATACTGGTAAATGAAAGCCAGATAACTTTTTTGCTCTCCAGAAAAATGCGACGACACTGCACGCAACTGTTCATAAAGAATACATTTCACCATGGTACGATGACGGTTAAAAACGCGGAGAGCACGCTTCTGTGTATGAATTGCATCGTGGAACGCCTCAGTCCACGAGGGGACTAGGACACGGCACGGTAAACAAGAAGTGCAAGCTATGGAACGTTTTGTGGCGGTAAGGATATCGTTCATAAGATGCTCTACCTGGTCATCGCAACTAGGGAAATATTGTTCGGTGAAGGTCGCTAGGGAGCAGTAAAGCCTCCAATCGACCTTAAAAAGCTGCCAATTGGGTTTACACGCAGGTGGGGTAGGAGTCAGCGAACGGGTAGCACACGGGAAATAGCCCCCCCGAGTATGTGTCAGAGAGAATGGACCATTCGAGATGATGGGCAAGCTGGGCAGTGCAGAACGAGAGGAATAGGTGTGCTTGGAATCTGAAAGGTACATGGTTGCCCTAGAGTTAAGACAGAGTAGGTTCAGTTTATTGAGAAGGTCAGCCAAGAGGAAACATCTCGAACAGGTTCACAAAGAATCCCAAAGAGCATTGTGGGCCTTAAAGTCACCAAGCACCAGAAAGGGGTGAGGGAGTTGGCCAATAAGCTGGAATAAGTCTGCCCTAGTGACAATGAATGACGAAGGGATGTAGATGTTACAAAGAGAAAAGGTGAAATGAGGAAGGAAAATGCAATCTGCAACAGCTTTCAGCCACGTGCTTAACGAGACGGTTTGGCTATGGACGTCATCCTGAATGAGCAGAATAACTCACCCTTGAGATTATATGCAATCCTTGGAGGAGGAAGGTCAAAGTGGACTGGAAGGAAACACGAGAGGTCAAAGAGGTCGTAAGGACACAGTTTCGTTTCCTGGTGGCAGAAAAAGAACTGGACATTGTGATTCCAAGAACAGTCGTAATTCCTCCTTGTCGGATGTAATGCCATCAATGTTCCTTTGGAGGAGAGTCAAAATGGGGACTGAGGAGGAGGGAACAAACGAAGGGCAGTGACCTTAGTGGCTGTCGAGTACCATCCTTCACTGCTACAGGGTGCGGAGACTGGAGGATCCTGTTCCATAGAATCTACAGAGCTATCGGTATTCTCCCTGTGCCAGCCCTTGGACTCAATGGCAGAAAAACGGTAGGCGATGCGCACCAGGAAATACAGGTCAACCGGGAGAGGGTATCACGCAGTGATACCATTGAAGAGGATCTCCGAGTCAGGACAAGAGAACAGCGTTTGCCTTTCTTCGATTTTTCGGAGTATTTATGAGTGTCAAACGTAGACTCAGATGTTTGTTGATTGGAGGAACATAAAAAGTCTTCGTGGGAGTGTTCCTTTTGTTCTTTCTGGCCTGCCATCTGTGTAGCAGGTGATTTCTCTACTAGGGCGAAGATTTGGTGGCTTGTTGCACAGCTGCAGAAGAAGGAGATAGGGATTCTGCCATGATATGGGCGATTTCACAACCGCAGTACCGAACTGGAGGCTGCAAGTCTGCGTGCCCATGTCCTTCGTGGACTGAGGCATAGCGAGAATGGTACAATATCTGCTGGTTGGTAAAATGCAGGGCTTTGACAAGCCAGCAAGTTGCAAGCGACAGGGTAGGGTACTTTTCCCTTCACCTGGATCTCCTGGATGGCCCACTCATCAAGATAACGGGACACCACAGGATGACGCAGCACGGTCGCCATTGCAACTGATACAGTGGGAAGAACGAGGTGGGCAGTCACCCTCACGAGAATCTCTACCGCAAGTGTTTTGAAGGGACACGTGAGTGTGGTTATAACGTTGGCACTGATGGCAATGCATCAGGTTTGGAGTGTAGTCAGAACTTGATGACTTCATAGCCTGCCTTAATCTTCAATGGAAGCAATACTTTATCAAGTATGAGAAAAAGAGTGCATGTAGACACTCGACTTGCATAACCTTTTTCATTACCTAATGCACCGCAGTGACGACCTGATCAGAGAGATAATGCTGGGTTCCCTCTCAGATAGTCCATTCAGCAGCTGAGTGTAAATAGCAACACACGAAGAATTCAGCATACGATGAGCTGCGATACAAACATGATAACTGTGGAGAAGCGAAGCTGTAAGCAGTTTTTGAGTTTGAAAATCACAATTGTTCAACAAAAGCAAAGCCCATTACATAAGCGAGAGCAGGATTCCACAGGGCCTGCAACTGCATCAACACTTTTCTGAATAATAAATGGATTAACTGTGGCAAAAGACTGGCCTTCTTTGATACGTGATACCACGAGAAACCGAGGTGCAGCTGGGCGAGTCATTGAATCTTTAGCGTCATTCCATTTACATTTAGTAGACGTAGACTGAGATGAAAATGACTGGCTCATTGTGGAAAAATCCCCCATGATTGCCAGTGTCTCCGATGGTGCACTCCTTCTGACTGGGGGCCTCCTCTGGGGAGGGCTCACCAGCCTTAGGTGATTGTTCACACATCCGGTCACACCCCCTGAACTCCAGACAGAGAGACCATTTGACATTTGGGAAGATAACAGCTCAGGCAACCAGTCCACTCTGGCCTGGCCTGTACCAGGAGTGCATACAAACCCTACCTGTCGATTCAGGGCTGCAAATTATGCATTACCCTGTCACATGTTACGCGTCAAACGAGTGGGATGGCCTTCAAGAGCGCACAAGGTGGAACAGAGTCCTGAAAGGCCCAGCAGAGGAAGGGGAGGAGATGGAGAATGAAGGAAGATGGGGAAAAAAACAGACGCCAGCCGTTGTGACCGAGCGGTTCTAGGCGCCTCAGTCTGGGACCGCGCGACTGCTACGTTAGCAGGTTCGAATCCTGCCTCAGGCATGGATGTGTGTGATGTCCTTAGGTTGGTTAGGTTTAAGTAGTTCTAAGTTCTAAAGGACTGATGACCTCAGATGTTAAGTCCCATAGTGCTCAGAGCCATTTGAACCATTTTTGAAAAAACTGACTCCCCAAGGAACGGCAAAAAGAATAGCAAGAGGATAGACATGCAGCATGGAAAGGGAAGAGGTGCTGTAAAGGCTGGGGCCCTGTGGTAGCCAAGCACGAAGTCACCAAAGAGTGGTGAGCTGCTTTATGGGGACCCGCATTCAGTAAACAAACTATGGCATAACGCTAGTACTGGCAAGGATCGAAGCGATATCATCCCCAAGGGAGCCAACAAGTATACTTAAAACTTCGACAAGATTTTCTGCGTGAGCAAGGTCCGTTATCGTTTCCACTGCTCAGTCTGTTGCCTTGTTCACTCGGATAGTGCCGTTTTCGTTGTAGGGCTTTATCTTTATGCGTACATAAGTGGTAGCTGTAACAGTTTTTTTCTCGACTTTTGGCCCCCATACATGATGATGAATATTGCTCAGTTTTAAATTATCAATCTAGCCCATCAGTTTTGAATCTACTGTGCGTCATGAGCTTGAAGGACTGTTTTCTCAAAAACGAGTAGACGGGGGAGGGGGGGGGGGTGGGAATTGTGGGCCAGAATATGCTAGAGCCCTTCATTTTAGGCACTACATAGGCGCCCTGTCAAACTGGGATCGAATTGGTTGGCTGTGTCTGAGGAATTCCCGTTGTGAGTCGCTAAGAAGTCTTCAGTTCAACAACAAATTCAGTTGTTAGTAACAGGATTGCCTTTAAACCTCCCCCCTCACATGTCTCAGGTCCTGAGGGAACTTAGCAGCGTCCCTTAGCTGTCAATCAGTCCTGAAACTGGACACCTCTTTCAGAACAAAGAACGAAGCATAACAGTTATACCATGTTCCTGTGCCGTTTCTGTGGCATGCGAAAAGTCTCGCAACAAAAAGTGCTTCTTTACTTGAACCCTTTCGTCTACAGCCTCGAGTCGTGAAGTATAACAGCATACTGTGTGACAAACACTCAGAGACCTTATTGCACCTTAGCTGACCCACTGAATCACTCGATCTCAATCCCATAGAAAATGTTTTGGACTATCTGCAACAATCGGTGAAACATGCCAGTCTCTAACCTGCCAGTTTGGTAGATCTACAGGATATAATCATTAATGAATGACTCTAGTTGGATATGGCGTTTTGTAAGTGAAGAATCTTGTGCAACGTCTTGCTCGCCAAATTGAAGCCTTTATGAAGGATAGATGCGGTGTTGCTCACTATTGTCTGAGCATCTCGTAGAGGTGTCTAATTTTCTTGTCCGGTGGGCTTAAATAAAATTACCAATATGCTGCTGCAAGCGAAGCGCATATACAGGGTGGTCCATTGATCGTGACCGCGCCAAATATCTCACGTAATAAGCGTCAAACGAAAAAACTACAAAGAACGAAACTTCTCTAGCTTGGCCCGCTAGATGGCGCTGTCATTGGTCGAACGGATATCAACTGCGTTTTTTTAAAAATAGGAACCCCCATTTTTTATTACATATTCGTGTAGTACGTAAAGAAATATGAATATTTTAGTTGGACCACTTTCTTCGCTTTGTGATAGATGGCGCTGTAATAGTCAAAAACATATGGCTCGCAATTTTAGACGAACAGTTGGTAACAGGTAGGTTTTTTAATTAAGATACAGAACGTAGGTACGTTTGAACATTTTATTTCGGTTGTTCCAATGTGATACATGTACCTTTGTGAACTTATCATTTCTGAGAACGCATGCTGTTACAGCGTGATTACCTGCAAACACCACATTAATGCAATAAATGCTCAAAATGATGGCCGTCAACCTCAATGCATTTGGCAATGCGTGTAACGACATTCCTCTCAATAGCGAGTAGTTCGCCTTCCGTAGTGTTCGCCCATGCATTGACAATGCGCTGACGCATGTTGTCAGGCGTTGTCGGTGGATCACGATAGCAAATATCCTTCAACTTTCCCCACAGAAAGAAATCCGGGGACGTCAGATCCGGTGAACGTGTAGGGCATGGCATGGTGCTTCGACGACCAATCCACCTGTCATGAAATATGCTATTCAGTACCGCTTCAACCGCACGCGAGCTATGTACCGGACATCCATCACGTTGGAAGTACATCGCCATTCTGTCATGCAGTGAAACATCTTGTAGTAACATCGGTAGAACATTACGTAGGAAATCAGCATAGGTTGCACCATTTAGATTGCCATCGATAAAATAGGGGCTGATTATCCTTCCTCCCATAATGCCGCACCATACATTAACCCGCCAAGGTCGCTGATGTTCCAATTGTCGCAGCCATCGTGGATTTTCCGTTGCCCAATAGTGCATATTATGCCGGTTTACGTTACCTCTGTTGGTGAATGACGCTTCGTCGCTTAATAGGATGCGTGCAAAAAATCTGTAATCGTCCCGTAAATTCTCTTGTGGCCAGTAGCAGAATTGTAGACGACGTTCAAAGTCGTCGCCATGCAATTCGTGGTGCACAGAAATATGGTACGGGTGCAATCGATTTTGATGTAGCATTCTCAACACCGACGTTTTTGAGATTCCCGATTCTCGCGCAATTTGTCTGCTGCTGATGTGCGGATTAGCCGCGACAGCAGCTAAAACACCTACTTTGGCATCATCATTTGTTGCAGGTCGTGGTTGACGTTTCACATGTGGCTGAACACTTCCCGTTTCCTTAAATAACGTAACTATCCGGCGAACGGTCCGGACACTTGGATGATGTCGTCCAGGATACCGAGCAGCATTCATAGCACGCGCCCGTTGGGCATTTTGATCACATTAGCCATACATCAACACGATATCGACATTTTCCGCAATTGGTAAACGGTCCATTTTAACACGGGTAATGTATCACGAAGCAAATACTGTCCGCACTGGCGGAATGTTACGCGATACCACGTACTTAGAAGTTTGTGACTATTACAGCGCCATCTATCACAAAGCGAAAAAAGTGATCCAACTAAAACATTCATATTTATTTACGTACTACACGAATATGTAATAAAATATGGGGGTTCCTATTTTTAAAAAAAAACGCAGTTGACCTATGGCAGCGCCATCTAGCGGGCCAACCATAGCGCCATCTGGTTTCCCCCTTCAAGCTAGACGAGTTTCGTTCTTTGTAGTTTCTTCGTTTGATGCTTATTTCATGAGATATTTGGCCCAGTCACTATCAATGGACCACCCTGTATAGTGTGGAATTGTTATCAGGTTATTTGCTGGCTATAGACTGCTTGTAGGAGATCTTGTTAGATGTCGAGCAAGACTGGGTGTTGTGTGATGTCCTTAGGTTAGTAAGGTTTAAGTAGTTCTAATTTATAGAGGACTGATGACCATAGATGTTAAGTCCCATAGTGCTCAGACCTATTTTTAGATGTCGAGCAAGAAGCAGCAGTGAGGGCGACACAAGAGAGCAAGGAGAGCGAGATGTGTGATGTGTTGTTGCAGCCGCACGGTGGTGCTGGTGCTGGATATGAGGCGCCATGTCCCAGACCTGCTTGTGCGCATGCGTAGTGCCCAATGCGACTTCCGCTGCCGCGAGGCCTCGGCAGCATCCTGCAACGTCACCGAGCAAGCCATCAGTGAGCCCACCCGTACCGGGTATCATGAAAAGGTCAGTCTGGCTGCCTTCTGCTCTCTTCTTCAGAGCTCTAGCGCTGAGTGCCGGGAGGAGAAAGGTCAGGGATAGTGTGTCTTCTGTATGATCATACAGCGTGAGGCTGCTGAGTCATTTCACTTATAGGGGCCTGGCAAAAATATGCAAATACCTAACACGCAAAGTATTACTGTTTCTAATACGATGTACGAAAACAATTGGCATTCAAAACAACTTTCAGTCGTCTCGAAATGGATAAATACAGGTCCTCACCGACAGATCTGTACCTATAGATTGGAAAATTGCGCAGGTCGCACCAGTGTTTAAGAAGGGTAGTAGGAGTAATCCATCGAACTACAGACCTATATCATTGACGTCGGTTTGCAGTAGGGTTTTGGAGCATATACTGCATTCAAACATTATGAATCACCTCGAAGGGAATGATCTATTGATATGTAATCAGCATGGTTTCAGAAAACATCGTTCTCGTGCAACGCAACTAGCTCTTTATTCGCACGAAGTAATGGCCGCTATCGACAGGGGATCTCAAGTTGATTCCCTATTTCTAGATTTCCGGAAAGCTTATGACACCGTTCCTCACAAGCGACTTCTAATCAAGCTGCGGGCCTATGGGGTATCGTCTCAGTTGTGCGACTGGATTCGTGATTTCCTGTCAGGAAGGTCGCGGTTCGTAGTAATAGACGGCAAATCATCGAGTAAAACTGAAGTGATATCAGGTGTTCCCCAGCGAAGCGTCCTGGGACCTCTTCTGTTCGTGATCTATATAAATGACCTGGGTGACAATCTGAGCAGTTCTCTTAGGTTGTACGCAGATGACGCTGTAATTTACCGTCTAGTAAGGTCATCAGAAGACCAGTATCAGTTGCAAAGCGATTTAGAAAAGATTGCTGTATGGTGTGGCAGGTGGCAGTTGACGCTAAATAACGAAAAGTGTGAGGTGATCCACATGAGTTCCAAAAGAAACCCGTTGGAATTCGATTACTCAATTAATAGTACAATTCTCAAGGCTGTCAATTCAACTAAGTACCTGGGTGTTAAAATTACGAACAACTTCAGTTGGAAAGACCACATAGATAATATTGTTGGGAAGGTGAGCAAAAGGTTGCGTTTCATTGGCAGGACACTTAGAAGATGCAACAAGTCCACTAAAGAGACAACTTACACTACACTCGTTCGTCCTCTGTTAGAATATTGCTGCGCGGTGTGGGATCCTTACCAGGTGGGATTGACGGAGGACATCGAAAGGGTGCAAAAAAAGGGCAGCTCGTTTTGTATTATTACGTAATAGGGGAGAGTGTGTCAGACATGATACGCGAATTGGGATGGAAGTCATTACAGCAAAGACGTTTTTCGTCGCGGCGAGATCTATTTACGATATTTCAGTCACCAACTTTCTCTTCCGACTGCGAAAATATTTTGTTGAGCCCAACCTACATAGGTAGGAATGATCATCAAAATAAAATAAGAGAAATCAGAGCTCGAACAGAAAGGTTTAGGTGTTCGTTTTTCCCGCGCGCTGTTCGGGAGTGGAATGGTAGAGAGATAGTATGATTGTGGTTCGATGAACCCTCTGCCAAGCACTTAAATGTGAATTGCAGAGTAGTCATGTTGATGTAGATGTATCGTTTTCAAGGTAATCTTACGCCAGTGTTCCTGGAAAATCGTGGCAAGTTCATGTAATGGTGATGGAGATGGACAGCGATCACGCACCATCTCTCTACAAAATAGACAACAGATGCTCAATAATATTGAGATCTGGGGATTTTTGTGGCCAGGGGAGACGCAACAGTTCGTTCTCGTGCTCACATAATCACGTGCCTTGTTATCTTGGAACGCAGCTTCACCACTGGGGAACAAATACTGTACCACGGGAGGAACCTGGTCAGCCAAAATGGTCACTTAATTCTTAGCAGTAATGCGACATTGCAGAGTAACTAGAGAACCCCTGGAATACTACGGCATGGCTGCCCAAATTATCCCCGAACCCCCGCTACGTTTCACTGTTGGCAGCAAGTCCTCTGCGTAGTAAGCTTGAGTCGGCTTTCACCTACATAAACTAGGCCAGAAGTTGGAAACAGTATGAAACAAGACACATCCGACCAAATGAGTTTCTTCCATTCCTCCAATGCCTAGGTTTTATGGCTTGGGCCCCATGTTTTCCTGTTATGGGCTTTTTTGCCTCACTGATGAGTGGCTTTGGAATTCAGCTCGCCCTGTAATTCCCTGCTTATGGAGCTACCGTCGCGGTATTTTGGTGCTGACGAGATTTGCGAGTACAGCATTGGCTCTTACAGCTGCCATCGTCTTATTTTTCACAACTACCATCTTCGACCATTGTCTGCCATGATCACTCAACACACTTTTTCATCTGCGTTGTGACTTAGCGGATATTTCTGCTTTCTCCGTAAGTTGTATAAATCTTCGATTAGGTGCCTTTTGGAACACCATTCATGTCGACTACCTTGATTACTGAAGCACACACCAGAAGAGCACCAAGAATTTGCTCACGTTCGCATTCACTTAGCTCCGGAATAATGCATTCACAACTACACAGAACACTGATCTGACCACAACTGACATTTGCAACTTGTTGAGGACATTTTACAGGTGCCGTTTGCTGTCAAACACAACAGAGCCACCTGCAGGCTTGGCAAACATCTGCGTTTATGCTCAAACATGTATATCTCGCCTTGTTTCCACATTTTTGTCCATCCCTTGTATATCCATAACGAGTAAACATATTGAGGTGAAGTTCTTGATAAGTTATAGAGTAGAACATGGTGTATTTATCTACACACGCATGTAATTTTTAACTTCCATGACTACCGAATTATGAAGTCTCTGTCTTCAATGCTTTCTTAAAATAATTCTGTGTACTTTTGTCTGTGGAACTGGAAAGAGTCTTTGGGGAGGACTAGAACATCATACAGATGTGAAAGTTGATTGCATAATAACAAGAGACAAAAAAATTGTAACCTTTCAGCCTGTCCCCTATACAAATACCAGCCACCATCAGTCTGTCTGAAGTCCATATAGTCTTCTTATAGTCTTTTGCTCTATTTCTCCCACATACCAGAAGAGCCACGACTAAACTATGCGTACAGTGGTATCCTGATCATCTGAAACATAACAAAACTTAAAAAGAATTACCTCCTGGTCGTTAGGTGGGATGGTGTTCATGGAAGTCCTTAAGGGGGATGCAGCCGAAAATGTAAACTTTTTTAAAAAAAATTATTACAGCTGCACTTAGTAATGTACAGATTTAAAATTTTGTATGTGTGAATAAAAACAGATATGCTTTAACGGAAAAATATAATAAAAGACGCAAGACTAATATTTTGCCAGGAATTTGAATTTCTAATTTTCATTATCTTTTTTATTAAATGCCATAACTCAGATTCTAATCAAGGAATGAATTTGAAAATGTAATTTTAGTGTCCTAAGGAAGTTATCAGACCACTGAACTACAATCATTATTTTATGGTAAAAACTGTATCATTAACATAATTTGAATTTTGCACATCCAAATTTAAGCTCCTTTTCTACATAAAATCCTATAGAAATCACAAAGTAATAATAGGATCTCGTATTTTTTGTTTCGAACAGCTCCTGAAAATTTCATAGCATTAGCGCATATACTTTTTGAGAAAAGGCTTCTAATAATGCAAAAAATGTAATACCGAGAAAACGGGGTCGAAGACTTTCTTCTCATATTTCTAGATGTAATAAGCTAACCTCAGTTTTACAGTCCTCGATACTGATATTCCTCGTCCTTTAGGTTCTCTTGTCTCCCCTTCGAATTTTCCTGGCCTGTATTTGTATGTAAGACAGTGATCTGTCAGCTTCCTTGTCCCTGATCCCATCGATTGTGCAAAATGCTAAAATGCTTTTGCTGTAAACACACCTGGATCTATACCAACTCCCTCCGACACTTCAATTTTGCCATTATTTCCGTCGTTAAAATATAAAACTGCAAAAAAAAAAAAAAAAAAAAAAAAAAAGGTTCAAATGGCTCTGAGCACTATGGGACTTAACATCTGAGGTCATCAGTCCCCTAGAACTTAGAACTACGTTAACCTAACTAACCTAAGGACATCACACACATCCATGCCCGAGGCAGGATTCGAACCTGCAACCGTAGCGGTCGCTAGAACCGCTCGGCCACAAAGTATAAAACTGCAACAGACGCCTATTTTGACTACGTCAAGTCCACAGAACGTCCGGTTTGAGCATCTAATCCAAATTAAATTACTGTGGCTTTCAATGGCATTTTGTGTCTTTCCACTAAGACACTTCCTCAGTAAATCAAGGTTTGCAAGAAACCTGAATGTGGGCTTAACTGCATTCATACCAGGTTCCAGTAATGAGTGTCGATGTGAAAACGTCTAATTTCTTGTTGTGCATTTTCAACTTCTCGGGGCGTAATGAATAATCCATTAAAGTTCTTCTCTAGTACTTACACCAATCGTCTTTCGGATACAGATTATGCGTTGGTGTTTGGTCAGTGGATAGTCTGTGGAAAAAAATTGCCCACACAGCACGCCTCACTGCCTCTAAGTTGTGTTTTTCCTGTTAGGTCCAGTAAAATAACCGAAGAAAATCAATTTCTTTCAGAGTAAGTCTTTCTTTTCCTCCAAGTGATTTTCCATCCTCAAGCACTTCACCGTTCTTCTCTTTCAGAAAGCGGCAAAGTCTGCCACCAAAACGGTTTTGGATCTGGCCAAACTTTTCTATTGTAGTACTGTACAGTTTTTTTATCTGTTACAGCTTTGAACGAAGAGGAGTCTCCATCACCAAGGTATTTAGTATATCTGTCATCTCACTGTTTCTCAGATCTGGAGAAAATCCTTGTAGTTGCAGAGAGCTCCATGCCCCCGCCTGAGAACTATAATGTTTAGAACATGCTACTGCATGCTTTTCTTACCACAGTTTCTCGTTGTTGTCATCGTTAGACATTTTTCTTGTTACAAATTACTGGCAGTACTTAGGCATAATTTCTACATCTAAACCTTTACCTGAGTCAATAGTAATTACAGATGCAATACCATATAGAGATGTGATCCCTTTTCATCCAGGTTCCATCTACAGAAACACACAGGTCAGTAACATTTGTAGGAGATTCATTGTCATGAATATCTACCACAGCATCTACTTCTTTTTGATTTATTTTCACCAATTCTTCCACTGCTTTCTTCACTGAAACTTTGGCGGTATCACGTACAGCATCAGAAATTTCTATAATTGTTTTTTCACACCTTATAGAAGGTGGAGCCATGTTCAGTAACCCACACAAAATTTACCTCCTTCCCCACCATCTCAGAGCCCATACAAACCTAAACCTGCGTACATAGTTACCAATATTTTTTTTTTAGTGGGGAAATGAAAATTCGTAGCCACATGGATTAGAAATTTTTAAAGTCACTGACTATCCCCACTCTTCTTTTTTCTAGAACAGTCATTCATTCCGTACGTTTACAGCTAACACAGGAGCATGAACGCTTTATAACCAGTGAGTCCAGTGACATCCATATCATCACCACTCACGCTTCTGTACAATACGCCTGTCACAATGTTCGATGCTACAGCCCAGATGTTATGTTCATTTCGAGCTGCTTCCTCCTCTTCTTGGTAAATTGCTTTCCATGAAACCTACGTTTCCAAACACAGTTTTTACACCAGCCATTATGCATATACTTTCACTTCTACGTAAAGAGTTCTTAATTCAATCTTCCACGTAAATATATGTTATATTGTGAAAATGTAAATAAACCACACGCGTGAAACTCGTCAGCGAGAGATGCAGATGTCAGCCAGAGACATCGAAAGAAGACAGCCTTCACACTCATAAAAATTCCTCCGAAGCAAGCAGTTTCCCAAATGTCGGAAAAGATGGGAGTGGCTGCCAGTACAGAGTTAAACAGTTTAATATTTTAAAGGCGTTTCTAATTCTGCTGCCACGATGAAATTGATACACAACATAGGTTAAACTATGTAGATTAAGAAAATAATATGTTTGAAAAATCGATGTTTTGGATCCAAATCCAAATTTAAGTGGACTGTGTAGAGGCTTTTGCAAGAATGAAGGACAACCACAAGAAATCGTGCATCTTGTAAAATGGAAACTTATTGTGTGAATGTGTGGAGGAACAAACTTCTGCTCATCTCACGAAGTGCTGCCTTTCTCCAGATTCAAGCACAGGACTGAAACTGGCGCTGTGTTAGACCAACGCCATCAACGTAGCCAAATACTGATTACAACTTGTATAAATATTGTTTATAGCGAAAATATTTGAGTATGGCCATTTATTTTCCATGAAGTACTTAATATTCTTCTGTTGTTGGTTGATTAATTTGTCCACGTATGTCCCGTACTTTTTACATTCAGTATGTTTTGCTTCGTATTTCTGACATGAATAACAGTAAAAAAATGCTACAAACCACTGCTCTGTCGTCACGAGAAACACATCCCCACAGACGCCTTCCCTTCTGTGCCAAATGTAAGAAAACGCCTAAGTTAGGTGCGGTTCTCGTGCTTCCGTGTTCAGTCGAAGCGTATGAGACAGTGCTCTGCTGTTATAGTGAGCGGACAACTTGCTCGTGAAGTTATTAAGCCTTAAACAATGTGTCACTATCGAAAAAAGAGGTTGGTTTCTACTATGGCGAATATCGCCAAGGTGCTATAGCAGCGACGCTGTTGTTATGTGTAAAGGTCTCCTAATAGTCCCAAGCTCTCACAAGGCCTCTTTCTAAACATAATAGAACATTTCAAGAAACTAGATGGGTGGCCAACACAATGCACTAACGAAAAAGAAAGCAACTATTGAGAGAAAAGCAGTTAACATTTTAGCAGTGGTACCACACAACAACATGTTAGAACGAGGCAGCTCGACTGCGCGAGTTCAATCAGTCAATGGAATGTTCTGCAGACACTACATTCCAACACATTTCATACTTTCCCAATGTTGCTGCAACTTATAGCGTCATGCTAATGACTTTCAAAATGAAAAACATACCTCCAAGTGCTGTCTACGAAAACAGTAAGTGATACAGTGTTTCTACGCAAGACGTTTTTTACAAATGAAGCATCATTTACAAATCATGGGCCATCAACACTCGTAACATGCATTGCTAGTCAGTTGAATATCCATGATGGAAAAGAGTAGTGGATGAATGAGATCTTAGTCAGTGTGTGGTGTGTCGTCCCTTTTTATTGATGAGGCTCTAAAGTGCCACAAGTATTTCTAGTGGCTAACATATATGTTATACTTATTTGAAGACTTTCACTGGACATCAAACTGTCCGTGCAGTACTACACGACAGATGTCCTGCCCATTCCACACAGAAAATTACAGGCATTTTTAAAATCCGTCTAAAGAGAATTCCTGGAGCCCAGAACAAAGCAGTAGTTTTCTTTACGTAGATTATTTGGCTTCAGCAGTTCAGACTGAGTCGTCTGAGAAACTGGAAGTTCACCTCGCAGGTGCTTTGAATAATAAGAGTATTTATTATGAAAAGAATAAATTTCGCCCAGACCCAAATATAACTTAGCTTTGTGCTTTTCACCTTAAACAAAGCCAGGCGCACCCTTCACCACGAGTTGTATCCAGGCATAGAGTGCAACTGTATGCTTCACTGTATCGAAAATATTTGTGTGTTGTACTTGGTCGCACCTTGACTTAAAAGCAGAATTGCCACTTCACAAACTCAAAAGTGGAAGCTGTGAATAACATCCCAAGAAAGATAACAGGCATTACATGGGGCTCACAGCTACGAATTTTCAGTTCAACACCATCATCAGCCGACTGTTCTGTGACAGAATGCGAATGCCTCATTTGTCAAACGTCTGGCCATCCCAAAGAAGTCAACTAGAAGGCACTAAATGAAACGCTCGAGTTTATTTTAGGACGTCTGAGGCCTACATCACTACTAACCAAGAGCATCGTCTGGCACATATTGTTCCCCTAGATATTCCTCATGAGGGTACTACCAGTGTGGAAAGAACAAATCTGCTCACCACGTAGCGTTTACGTAATATATCGATTCTGTAATAACTGTAACCATGAACTTCATTGACTTCAAGATGAATATGAAAATTTTTCTCACTTTTGAGGGTTCCTGCATTCTATTCTTCTGTAAAGGTCATTTTAAAATCTGTCCCTTTATAGAATATACACTGATCATCCAGAACATTATGATCAGCTACCTAATAGTTGGTATGTCCACGTTTGGCATGGATAACCATGGCGACGCATCATGGCATGGAAGCAAGGAGGCCTTGGTAGGTCGCTGGATGGAGTTGGCACCACATCTGCACACACAAGTCACCTAATTCTAGTAAATTCCGGGGAGGTGGCGATGAGCTCTAATTCCACATTCAGTCACATCCCAGATGTGTTCGATCGGCTTCAGACCTGATGAATTGGGAAGCCAGCACATCAATTGGAACTCGCCACTGTGTTCCTCGGACCACTCCACCACACTCCTGGCCCTGTCACATGGCGCATTATCTGGCTGAAAAAAGCCACTGCTGTCGGGAAACATGATCGTCATGAAGTTCTGGACATGTCTGCAACCATTGTACAGGGCTATTACAAATGATTTAAGCGATTTCATAAATTCACTGTAGCTCCATTCATTGACATATGGTCACGACACACTATAGATACGTAGAAAAACTCATAAAGTTTTGTTCGGCTGAAGCCGCACTTCAGGTTTCTGCCGCCAGAGCGTTCGAGAGCGCAGTGAGACAAAATGGCGACAGGAGCCGAGAAAGCGTATGTCGTGCTTGAAATGCACTCACATCAGTCAGTCATAACAGTGCAACGACACTTCAGGACGAAGTTCGACAAAGATCCACCAACTGCTAACTCCATTCGGCGATGGTATGCGCAGTTTAAAGCTTCTGGATGCCTCTGTAAGGGGAAATCAACGGGTCGGCCAGCAGTGAGCGAAGAAACGGTTGAACGCGTGCGGGCAAGTTTCACGCGTAGCCCACGGAAGTCGACGAATAAAGCAAGCAGGGAGCTAAACGTACCACAGCCGACGGTTTGGAAAATCTTACGGAAAAGGCTAAAGCAGAAGCCTTACCGTTTACAATTGCTACAAGCCCTGACACCGGATGACAAAGTCAAACGCTTTGAATTTTCGGCGCGGTTGCAACAGCTCATGGAAGAGGAGGCCCGTCGTTAGGAGTGTTCGGTGCACTGTGTGTTCAGACACACTTGTACTCTGCCCAGCATTAAAGTCTGATGTTAGTTTCGCCACAGTTCACCGCCTGCCCTGTTTTACCAGTCAACCCAGCATACGACATCTGACATCTGTAACGAGGGGTGGCCCCCCAAACCCGTGACATCTGAACGTGGTTTCACCTTGGTTTCGCCACATGTTGAAGACACTCACTACAGCACTCCTTTAACACCCAACAAGTCATGCAGTTCCCGAAATTCTCGTGCCGAGCCTCGGAGACATCACAATCTGCCCTCGGTGAAACTCAGATAGATGGCGCGTCTTCCCAATTCTACACACGGGCAGCACAGTCACTGATACTAAGTACATCCACCGTGCCTGCATCTGATCAGCAGTCATTCCTCGCCCGTCGGCGCAGCTATCACCTGGACGGGATTCTATCGATAGTAGGTCGGTGATCATAATGTTCTGGCTGATCAGTGGATGTGTCACTTGTTAAGTAATCTAGCTGGCTCATCCGTAAGAGCTGTAGTACTGTAATTAGTAGAAAAAGACGGAGGGAAGGCCCTCCATAACGGGAAGATTAAGGCACAAAAGGAATAGGCGGCGAGGCATGAAGTTAGGCTACTTTTGATTCTGTTGACACGAATCTGTGGTTAACCTTTAAAGCGTGAAAATCTCAAGTTTTCAGCTAAACTAAAGTGATTATAAAAGTGGATTAAAATGCCTCGGATGGAAATGGCTATTAGCAGCAGTAAGATGGCCTCTATAGGTTTTCTCTCGATGTATGATGACGTTAAAAAGAATAGTATAGAGCCCATTGCATCAAGAGCTATGATTGCGCCATACTGCGGTACGTAATCAATGCAGAAGATCGCCTCCGCTTACACCATCGGGCAAAGTAATGGTTCAAATGGCTCTGAGCACTATGGGACTTAACATCTATGGTCATCAGTCCCCTAGAACTTAGAACTACTTAAACATAACTAACCTAAGGACAGCACACAACACCCAGCCATCACGAGGCAGAGAAAATCCCTGACCCCGCCGGGAATCGAACCCGGGAACCCGGGCGTGGGAAGCGAGAACGCTACCGCACGACCACGAGATGCGGGCGGCAAAGTAATGGTTTAGTTTTGTACTTCCATGCGTTTGCTGAAGTTTCTGCAATATAGTTGTTCAAGTGCAGCATTCCACTGTATACCTTACTTGTTCCTGAGTAACTAACCTTGTTAGGCTCCTATTCCGATCCCATGAGTAGTCTGAGCATTGAAACAAAGTGGAAGTGTTGAAATAACTGATTAAAAAGTTTTAAAAGACTGTGTTAAAGTAACTGGAGCCATTTTTTTGTAAGTGCACCATGTGCACTAGTTCACTTAATAGAAGAAGAGTTACTTAAAACTCTATAAAAAGAAAAAAATTATATTATTTGTCACGATATAAAAATACGGAGTAGAAACATTGATTAGAAGGTAGGTTGATGGCTGTAACAGATTATGGGCCTACAACAGTTTTACCAGTGCAACCGGTTTGCAATCGTTTATTTATGTTGATACATACATGCTGTTAGTGTTTATTCTTGAAGTTACAAGACAGAACAGTTTATGGATCCCCCCACGCTATAGTCAGTGTATTAGTAAATTATCGCTGAAAGTTTCTTGAAAATTTATGTATTTGTCCTTGAGGTTTATGTGCTTAAAATCTTGAACTGAAGTACCAAATCTAGCTAATAAGAGTCAGGGCTACTATGTGAAAAGCATTTAACTCTGAAATGCGAAAGATTAGCAATATGCAATGACCATGATTTGTTTTCTTCATAGGTGAAAGAAGTGCTCTGTAATTGATTCAAAACTACTCATTTTCTTATCTAGAGAATCAGGGGCCCTCCATTACGATAGAATAGTGCTTACCCTAGTTACGAGGCATACTGCAAATAACATCATTCCTTACTGAAATAATTAGTGTACTTTAGTGTGACATAGTTTGTTGCAGTAATAGTGTCAGACTGTGGGTAAATTCAGACTTTCCTTGTTGCAAGCGCCTGCTATTGTGTCCGTATCTGATTACAAGCGTTTTTCTTATTGAGGTGTTGCATAATGAAGCAGCTGATTTACATCAAGAAACAATTACTATACATTTTGTTGAAATTGCTTTTGTCCATTCTGGGCTGGCGCACGAGACTGCTCAGCGTTTGGCTCCGGTTCGATCCTTACTATCCTCCCATGCCCATTTTTTTTATTGCTTTCTAGTTCGGTTTTAGGAAACCAGACGAAGAACACGTCACACTTAAATCAGTCGGAAACGGGAAAAGTTATCGAATTTGTTTCTTAAGAGTTATTTCTCAGCACAGACTCCCCTGCAACACCCTTACCACCCTAACAAGCTTCTCAGATTGCTTCTACATCTACATCTACAAAGATACTCTGAAAATCACATTTAAGTGGCTGGCAGTGTGTTCATCAATCACCTCCACAATAATTCGCTATTATTCCAATGTCGTACAGCGCGCGCAAAAACAAACACCTATGTCTTTCCGTGCGAGTTCTGATTTCTCTCGCGTTATTACGATGATCATGTCTCCCTATGTAGGTCGGTGTCAACAAAATACTTTCGCATTCGGAGCAGAAAGTTGGTGATTGAAATTTCGTGGGAAGATTCTGCCGCAACGAAAAGCGCCTATGTTTTAATGATGCCCATTCCAAATCCTGTGTCATTTCAGTGACACTCTCTCCCCTGTATCGCATAATACAAAACGTGCTGCCCTTCTTTAGACTTTCTCGATGTACTTCGTCAGTCGTATCTGGTAAAGATCCCACACTACGCAGCAGTATTCTAAAAGAGAACAGACAAGAGTAGTGTAGGCAGTGCCTTTAATAGATCCTTTACATTTTCTAAGAGTCCTGCCAGTAAAACGTAGTTGTTCGTAATTGTAATTCCTAGGTATTTAGTTGAATTTACGGCCTTTAGATTTGACTGATTTACCGTGTAATCGAACTTTAACGGATTCCTTTCACCTCTCATGTGGGTGACCTCACTCTTTTCGTTATTTAGGGTCAGTTGCCAATTTTTGCCCCATGTTTTCTAAAACGTTTTGCAATTTGTGTTGATCTTCTGATGACTTTACTAGTCGATAAACGACAGAAACACCTGCAGCCAGCCTAAGACGGCTGCTGAGATTGTCTCCTAAATCGTTTGTATAGATAAGGAACAGCAAAGGGCCTATAAAACTACCTTGGGGAACGCCATAAATCACTTTTGTTTTACTCGATGACTTTGTGTCAGTTACTACGAACTGTAAGCACTCAGACAGGAAATCACGAATCCAGTCACATAACTGAGCCGATATCCCATAAGCGCGCAGTTTGGTTACAAGCCGCTTGTGAGGAACGGTGTCAAAAGCCTTCTGGAAACCTAGGAATACGGGTTCAATTTTAAATCCCTTGTCAATAGCACTCAGCACTTCGTGTGAGTAAATAGCTAGTTGTGTTTCACAAGAACGCTGTTTTCTAAATCCGTGTTGTCTGTGTGTCAATGGACCGTTCTCTTCAAGGTAATGCATAATATTCGAATACAATGTATGTTCCAAAAATCCTTCTGGACATGGACTTTAACGATATGTTCGAGTAATTTAGTAGATTACTCCTACTACCTTTCTTGAGTATTGGTGTGATCCGTGCAACTTTCCAGTCTTTGGGTACGGATCTTTCGTCGAGCGAACGGTTGTATATGATTGTTAATTATGGAGCTATTGTACCTAGCTGGTACACGCTATGGATCGGAAGACTTGCTCTTGTTAAGTGATTTAAGTTGCTTCACAACTCCGAAATATCTATTTCTACGTTACTCATGTTTGCAGCTGTTCTTGATTCTAATTCTGGAATATTTACTTCGTCTTCTTTGGTGAAGGAATTTCGGAACGCTGTGTTTAGTAACTCGGCTTTGACATCAGTTTCGTCTATCGTATTTCGGTTGCTATCGGGCTCTGTATATTTTGCATCGTCGCTAGTAGTCCACAGGCGGGCAAGTAAGCGCTTTTTTCATAAGCGCAGGGTTTCTGGTTCGAATCTCGGCGTCAGGATTTTCTTTTTATTTTTCATTCCCAAGTAATTCTGATAGAAAATTTATTGTGATTGCGCAGATTGTCAATATCTAGTGAATTATTTATTATTTTCACAAATTTTACACTGAAAAATCGGATTTTTCTCCAAAATTTTAAAAAGTTTCCCATTGTAATCATATTCCCGCAGGTAACGTTACAACTCACAACAGGTAGTATGAGTTGTTTCTCCACCAGCATTTCAGAACCGTGTTGTTGTTGTTGTGGTCTTCAGTCCTGAGACTGGTTTGATGCAGCTCTCCATGCTACTCTATCCTGTGCAAGCTTTTTCATCTCCCAGTACCTACTGCAACCTACATCCTTCTGAATCTGCTTAGTGTATTCATCTCTTGGTCTCCCCCTACGATTTTTACCCTCCACGCTGCCCTCCAATACTAAATTGGTGATCCCTTGATGCCTCAGAACATGTCCTACCAACCGATCCCTTCTTCTGGTCAAGTTGTGCCACAATTTTCTCTTCTCCCCAATTCTATTCAATACTTCCTCATTAGTTATGTGATCTACCCATCTAATCTTCAGCATTCTTCTGTAGCACCACATTTCGAAAGCTTCTATTCTCTTCTTGTCCAAACTATTTATCGTCCATGTTTCACTTCCATACATGGCTACACTCCATACGAATATTTTCAGAAATGACTTCCTGACACTTAAATCAATACTGGATGTTAACAAATTTCTCTTCTTCAGAAACGCTTTCCTGCCATTGCCAGCCTACATTTTATATCCTCTCTACTTCGACCATCATCAGTTATTTTACTCCCCAAATAGCAAAACTCCTTTACTACTTTAAGTGCCTCATTTCCTAATCTAATTCCCTCAGCATCACCCGACTTAATTAGACTACATTCCATTATCCTTGTTTTGCTTTTGTTGATGTTCATCTTATATCCTCCTTTCAAGACACTGTCCATTCCATTCAACTGCTCTTCCAAGTCCTTTGCTGTCTCTGACAGAATTACAATGTCATCGGCGAACCTCAAAGTTTTTATTTCTTCTCCATGAATTTTAATACCTACTCCGAATTTTTCTTTTGTTTCCTTTACTGCTTGCTCAATATACAGATTGAACAACATCGGGGACAGGCTACAACCCTGTCTTACTCCCTTCCCAACCACTGCTTCCCTTTCATGTCCCTCGACTCTTATAACTGCCATCTGGTTTCTGTACAAATTGTAAATAGCCTTTCGCTCCCTGTATTTTACCCCTGCCACCTTTAGAATTTGAAAGAGAGTATTCCAGTCAACATTGTCAAAAGCTTTCTCTAAGTCTACAAATGCTAGAAACGTAGGTTTGCCTTTCCTTAATCTTTCTTCTAAGATAAGTCGTAAGGTCAGTATTGCCTCACGTGTTCCAGTGTTTCTACGGAATCCAAACTGATCTTCCCCGAGGTTGGCTTCTACTAGTTTTTCCATTCGTCTGTAAAGAATTCGTGTTAGTATTTTGCAGCTGTGGCTTATTAAACTGATTGTTCGGTAATTTTCACATCTGTCAACACCTGCTTTCTTTGGGATTGGAATTATTATATTCTTCTTGAAGTCTGAGGGTATTTCACCTGTTTCATACACCTTGCTCACCAGATGGTAGAGTTTTGTCAGGACTGGCTCTCCCAAGGCCGTCAGTAGTTCCAATGGAATATTGTCTACTCCGGGGGCCTTGTTTCGACTCAGGTCTTTCAGTGCTCTGTCAAACTCTTCACGCAGTATCGCATCTCCCATTTCATCTTCATCTACATCCTCTTCCATTTCCATAATATTGTCCTCAAGTACATCGCCCTTGTATAGACCCTCTATATACTCCTTCCACCTTTCTGCTTTCCCTTCTTTGCTTAGAACTGGGTTTCCATCTGAGCTCTTGATATTCATACAAGTCGTTCTCTTATCTCCAAAGGTCTCTTTAATTTTCCTGTAGGCGGTAGCTATCTTACCCCTAGTGAGATAGGCCTCTACATCCTTACATTTGTCCTTTAGCCATCCCTGCTTAGCCATTTTGCACTTCCTGTCGATCTCATTTTTGAGACGTTTGTATTCCTTTTTGCCTGTTTCGCTTACTGCATATTTATATTTTCTCCTTTCATCAATTAAATTCAATATTTCTTGTGTTACCCAAGGATTTCTACTAGCCCTCGTCTTTTTACCTACTTGATCCTCTGCTGCCTTCACTACTTCATCCCTCAAAGCTACCCATTCTTCTTCTACTGTATTTATTTCCCCAATTCCTGTCAATTGCTCCCTTATGCTCTCCCTGAATCTCTGTACAACCTCTGATTCTTTTAGTTTATCCAGGTCCCATCTCCTTAAATTCCCACCTTTTTGCAGTTTCTTCAGTTTTAATCTACAGGTCATAACCAATAGATTGTGGTCAGAGTCCACATCTGCCCCTGGAAATGTCTTACAATTTAAAACCTGGTTCCTAAATCTCTGTCTTACCATTATATAATCTATCTGATACCTTTTAGTATCTCCAGGGTTCTTCCATGTATACAACCTTCTTTCATGATTCTTAAACCAAGTGTTACTTATGATTACGTTGTGCTCTGTGCAAAATTCTACCAGGCGGCTTCCTCTTTCATTTCTGTCCCCCAATCCATATTCACCTACTATGTTTTCTTCTCTCCCTTTTCCTACACTCGAATTCCAGTCACCCATGACTATTAAATTTTCGTCTCCCTTCACAATCTGAATAATTTCTTTTATTTCATCATACATTTCTTCAATTTCTTCGTCATCTGCAGAGCTAGTTGGCATATAAACTTGTACTACTGTAGTAGGTGTGAGCTTCGTATTTATCTTTGCCACAATAATGCGTTCACTATGCTGTTTGTAGTAGCTTACCCGCATTCCTATTTTCCTATTCATTATTAAACCTACTCCTGCATTACCCCTATTTGATTTTGTGTTTATAACCCTGTAGTCACCTGACCAGAAGTCTTGTTCCTCCTGCCACCGAACTTCACTAATTCCCACTATATCTAACTTTAACCTATCCATTTCCCTTTTTAAATTTTCTAACGTACCTGCCCGATTAAGGGATCTGACATTCCACGCTCCGATCCGTAGCACGCCAGTTTTCTTTCTCCTGGTAACGACATCCTCTTGAGTAGTCCCCGCCCGGAGATCCGAATGGGGGACTATTTTACCTCCGGAATATTTTACCCAAGAGGACGCCATCATCATGTAATCATACAGTAAAGCTGCATGCCCTCGGGAAAAATTACGGCTGTAGTTTACCCTTGCTTTCAGCCATTCGCAGTACCAGCACAGCAAGGCTGTTTTGGTTATTGTTACAAGGCCAGATCAGTCAATCATCCAGACTGTTGCCCTTGCAACTACTGAAAAGGCTGCTGCCCCTCTTCAGGAACCACACGTTTGTCTGGCCTCTCAACAGATACCCCTCCGTTGTGGTTGCACCTACGGTACGGCTATCTGTATCGCTGAGGCACGCAAGCCTCCCCACCAACGGCAAGGTCCATGGTTCATGTTGTCAAATTTATGTGTTATCGCGTTATTACTGCAGAAGAATTCGAAGCGATGAGATTCTTTTGGGGAAAGAGCTGTTCACTATACACGAGTGCCGTTTTTGTAAGTTATTCTGAAACATAAAGAAATTTGGCTTCACAATCACTCCCACTTTCTCTTACTATTGGAGTACAAAGCACATCACTAGATTTACACGAAAAAATCAGACATCATGGCTACTAAAAGGCATCGCAAGAATTTCTCTTCTGCGCGAAAGTAAAATCATTGCACAAGAGTTCGGTAAGAAAATACAAAAATCTTTACTGACCTGAAATGAAATACGCGAGTTCCAAAACTGACTTAAGAACCAATGTCATGATTTTTGTAACAGACGTCTAACTTTACGAGGTCAGTCACGCCTTTGTATCATCATCTGTACTAAATAATTACAGTATAATGGCTCCTTTGCGTAACAGGACCTGTATAAAATTCTAATTATTTGCCTCCCATTCGAATCACGCGAGAATTTTGACCTCGAAAGATAGAAGTACCAACATTGTGTGAATATAATTTTACAGAATTGTTGAGATGAACATGTACTAACGCTAATAATTTTCCATTTCTTCAAAAACTTTCCAATGTATGATCGAAATAAATTCATGTGATGAGTAATTACAGAATATAACAAGACATTCACGAACATAGTCGTCTTTGGAAGGCTTGAGTAAAAATTCAGTTATTAAAAAAATGGTTCAAATGGCTCTGAGCACTATGGGACTTAACTGCTGAGGTCATCAGTCCCCTAGAACTTAGAACTACTTAAACCTAACTAACCTAAGGACATCACACACATCCATACCCGAGGCAGGATTCGAACCTGCGACCGTAGCGGTCGCGCGGTTCCAGACTGTAGCGCCTAGAACCGCTCGGCCACTCCGGCCGCCAGTTGTTATTAATATCAAGCGAATCATAGTAGGCACCTTTGCATCCAATATGTACAACTCTCTTGAAAGTATGTTCTTAGTACTTCTAGGTGAACAGTTTTTATTTCTATCATACAGATAGTTTCATTTATTAGAATAGCGTATTGTATATAGTGACGGATGGCGTAGCCATTTATATTGTTGTTACATTCTAGGTATAGATAGAAACCGTTCTTCCAGTAAACTATTCATATCCACAGTAGTAAGTAGTATCTCTAAGTAAATATAGAAATTACTGATAGAATTTTACCATGAAAGGGAACAACATTAGTGAAAAACTGGACGAAATAATGCAGTCCGACGAAATGAACGTGCCGGCAATTGATAACTAGTCGCCAGTGGAGATTGCGGTAACACAAAAAAAAACACTGGAAGTAGGACAAATGGTAATCAGATTTTAAAATCAGTACAAATAACAAACAATGGTTTGTCGAAAATAGATGATACAATCATAACTTATGAGTGGCCGTCTGGATCAACGTCCACAGGCGCGTTCTCACTCTATAGCTTTTAGCGCAATGATTCACGTGAATCACATACAGGGTGACAGTTATTGAACTGTATGAAATAAAATCATCACTTCTGAACTGTTTGCGTTAGAACGTTCAAACTGCACCGTTGGCCGTGGGGCATGATGGGATTTAGTATGTTCATGCATGGTTTGGTTTAGCTGCGAAGCCCACTTTTATTTGGATGGGTTCGTCAATAAGCAAAATTGGCGCATTTGGGGGACTGAGAACCCGCATTTCGCGATCTAGAAGTCTCTTCACCCTCTAAGCGATACTGTGTGTTGCGCTATGACCAGTCACGGAATAATCGGTGCAATATTCCTTGACTGCACAAAGTGGCTATGATTTTGACAAGATGTGGTTCGTGCAAGACGGACCTCGACCCCATCGAAGCAGCGGAGTGTTTGATGTCCTGGAGGAGCACTTGGGGGACAGCATTTTGGCTCTGGGGTACCCAGAGGCCACTGGCATTGGCCTTGATTGGCCACCATATTCTCCGGATCTGAATACATGCGACTCCTTTTTGTGGGGCTTTATTAAAGACAATGTGTAAAGCAATGACGCAGAAACCACTGCTGAGCTGAAAACAGCCATTCACGAGTTCACCGACATCATCGATGTTCCGGCACTTCAGCGGGTACCTCAGAATTTCGCTATTCGACTGCGCCACATCATCGCCAATGATGACAGGCTTATCGAACATATCATAACCTAAATCCGAATATCTGTAGTGACGTTTGCATGTTGAATAAAGTGTGCGCACGACGTAGCTTGTAACTAATTTGCGTTTTTTTCGTATTTTTCAATAATTGTCATCCTGTAAGTTTCTTAGTTAACAAATAGTCGAACAGGAAACGCCCACAGAAAAGGGTCAACAGCAAAGAGGAGGAAATCCTGCCATACCGACATCTGGAGGTGACGGTTTTGCCCTACAGTATCTTGAGAAATGTATGAGCTGTTTGAACAAATATCGTCAAAGCACTGGAAGAAATATCAAGTAACTTCAAACCGGAATTTTGGAATTTGGAGCAAAAGTTAGAACTGAAGTCTAGTGAAACATTTTCCGAACTTGTAAATGAACAGAAGAAAAACACTCAGCAATTGGCTGAGCCACACTAAAGCAAAATAGTTTACGGATAGAATATGACAGCTTACCAAGAACGGTAGCTATGATGCAAGTCAGCATGTCAAAAAAATGTTCAAATGTGTGTGAAATCTTATGGGACGTAACTGCTAAGGTCATCAGTCCCTAAGCTTACACACTACTTAACCTAAATTATCCTAAGGACAAACACACGCACCCATGCCCGAAGGACGACTCTAACCTCCGCCGGGACCAGTCGCACAGGCCAGCATGTCAGATTTACCGGATCAATAACAACAAAAATCTGTGGATATGGGATTTCTTAAATTAGAACACAAATGCATCAGTAATGACGCACAAAAGTTAAACGATCGAACTGATAGGTTATTTGAAATCGATACTACACTTACAGAAAGGTGATAGAGCAACATCGCACTCCCACGGAAGAAGTGGAAAGGATATTAACCATAAGGGAAGATAAGATTTTTAACAAACTCCATACCAATTTGAAGAACGTTATTCAACAAATACGTAATGAAATAGGCGTAGGAAGTTTGGGTTCAAGTGGACCGTTTGTTGTTAAAAGACAAATGGTAAAACAATAAATAAGCGAAACAACCCTGCCTCAAATAATAACGTTAGACTACGGGAAATAACTTTTCATAGCAATCAAAGCAATAACTGGAGTTCTCATCAGCATCCAATTCGAATAGTTGTGGCAGTTAATACTAATGATGGTATTCTGATGTCACCACTGGAAAATGCTAGCCCACCAGATACTGGATTTTTTTTTTGGGGGGGGGGGGTTTCATTCGGCATGTATTCGTTTTTTGAGGTATAATGAGGAACACGATTTGAGAGAGGAGTTATGTTCCGATGAGACAAGGAAGGATGAGGAGGAAGTGGTACAAGTGATAATATATGCAAATGCAGACAATATACTAGTACATACAATTCTGAGCAGAGATGTGTCTCGAACGTTTGTCCATAAGTTTGTTTGATGCAATAGCAAAGACAGGTATGTACCCATTTTCCCTATCCATAACTCCAAAATATTAACAGCCATAGGAAACATGACACAAAATGTCAAGTTGAAAGCATGCATTCCTATTACCTTAGATAATACTAAGATCAAATTCAATTTTCTTGTGATTGAGAAATTAATAGTAAATTGTATTCTAAGGATGGACTTTTTCAGACAATTTCAGGCAAACCCTGGTGTGGATTCTGGTAAATGCTGCTTGCAGATTTATAAAGAGATTTTATCAATTAATTTGGTTGTGATCAAGGAAAATCGAAATATCAGTAGCAATAAAATAAATTTTCATCTTATCTATCCTGAAATACTTTTGATAAATGAACAATGCAGTGAAGAGGTGTTGGATATCACAGTAGCGCAGCATGTTGTCAGTGAAAAGGGTGATGCATCTGGTTATTTAGCTGAAGCATGAAGAAAGAAGTTTTGTAAATTACTCATATAGTATGAACAAGTGTTTTGTAAAAAAACAGGTATTATAAAAAATGTATATCCATGTCAAACTTTGTCATAATTCTTACCTAATCGCTTGGGTGAGGAAAGAGGTGATGAATAAGAAAAACAAACAATGTTAAGTTGGCAAGTAATAGAACCCTTGAATTCTCTATATATCAGCCTGTTAGCTGTCAATAAGGAAAACAGTAGTATTCGATTAGTACTTGATGCACAATCCATTAACAAAATCATTGTATCTGTAAGAAGGAAAGTTGAAAATATCGATGAACAGCTTTTAACATTTCATGGTGTCATGTATTTAATTTCACTGGATCTGTACTCTTCCTTGTTGCAAGTGTCACTTCATCCAGAAATTAGGAAATACACCGCATTTGTATGTTCTGGCCACAGTTACCATTTTTGTGTATTATCTTTCAGACTCTGTGTTAGTGTGGATGTCTTTATAGCAGCATTGGACACTATACTGAGACCAACTCTCCTCAAGAGAATCACACTGTATGACATATTGGTTACAACAAGTTCATGGAGGAAATATTTAGATTTGTTAGAGGAGGTACATAAATAATTTCCTGAATGTAGTATTGTGGTTAATTTACAAAAATCTAAATTTGGAAGAGAAAAAATAAACGTTTGGGGCACATTCTCTCTCCCAAAGGAATTTGCGGCTATCAAACACTTTTCTACACCACAGGTAAGAGAAAAATTTAAGGCTTTTCTTGGACAACTTCATTCCTTAGGAAGTTTGTACTTTTGCATTGTGATCCCCTCATAAACGTGTTAAGAAACAAAATAATACATGGTTGTAGACTAAGGAATGTCGAAATAAAGGAAACTTTAGTAAATTCAAATATCTTATACCGTTCAGACATGACACAAGATTTTTGCTTAAGCGCAGATGAATTGTTTCAGGGTTTCGGTGCTAGTCTGTTTCAAATTAGAGAGACTGATGTAAAGAGTACAAGTTGTATAATTACTTTTACTAGCTGAACATTCACTGAGTGTGAAAGATCGTAGTTGGCTACTGAACTCGAAGCATTAGCCGTAGTATGGACCCATTGAAAGTTTGAATACTATATGTGCGGAAAACACTTGAAAGTTTGTGATCACCAAGCTTTTTTTTTTTGTTGTTGAATTTCAAGTTGTTACACAAGCGATTTGCTCATTGGTCCTTATTATATAAAAATCATTTCCAGTTTCTCTTTTACCTTCCTCAATGAGGATCCTTTTCTTGTAAATTGTCCATTTCTTGACACAGTTTTAAGTAATAGAGCCTATAATAGCCGCCTTGTATTAATACGATTCTAAAATCTGAGATCTGTACATTTAGCTCTGTAAATTCATTTAATATTTGTTGAAGTCTAGAAAGTGCATTAGATATAATTTTTTGTTCGGAGGTGCGACAATTAAGTAATAAGACTGATTTTCTTTGCAAGATGTGGCAACCCTGCAGGCTTGTATAGGCACAATATCTTTGACCTTGGCCTATAAGCTACTTCTAGTCCAAGCGGCACATCCATGCAACTTCTCAGTCGTGAGTTGTGCTGTAATAAGTCAACACATGTTTGCGCCTCTCGTCACAGAAATGGAACTACATAATACTGCACAGTGGTATGCCATTTCTTTTTGTGTTAAATTGGGTGAAAACATGACAACAACTTACGGTAAGCTTCAGAAGGCTTTTGGAGAGGAGGTTATTGCCAAGAGCTCAAGTTTTTCGTTGGTATAAATTGTTTAGTGAAGGCAGAACGAGTGTTGAAGATGAAGACTGCAGTGGACGACCATCAACCTCACGGACAAATGTCAATTTTGCCAGGGTGCGTCAACTCATACGATCTGGTAGAAGATTATCCATGAAAATGATTGCATAAGAACTGAACATCAGTCGAGAAACGTTCGTCTAATAATAACTAAAGATCTTGGTATGAGAAATATTTGTGTAAAAATGGCCATCCCATACTGCTTTGTCAGTACAGCAATTTTTAACATCAAAACAAATTTCAGTACTACCACAGCTACCTTATTCACCAGATATCCCTCCGTGCGACTTTTTCGTATTTCCAGGAGTCAAAACAGCGGTCAAGGGACACTATTTTCAAACAACACAAGATGTCCAAAAAGTTGTGACGAGGGTCTTGGAGGATATTACAGAAGATGAGTTCCAGAAATGTTACCATCAATGGCACAAACGCTAGAAAAAGTGTGTGCAATCAGAAGGGAACTACTTTGTAAGACATAACACTATAATTGACTAAAACAGTAAGCAACATTTTTTCAGAACAGTCTCATTACTTTATTGTCGCACCTTTTAGGAAGGTAAAAGAGAAACTGAGTAACAAGGGATATAGAAATGTAAGTAAATACTACACAATATACAAGAAGTGCTATTTCACTGGCGAGCACTGGAATCAAACTATTCATGAGTCTGTATACCTTAAGATTTTGTAATGGATTTTATTAGGTTTACACACCACACGTGGGATCATTATGGATTAAAGAAGTGTGGTGAGAAAACAATGTCATATAATTGTTCTCCAGATTTGCGTCAGAAGGTGCAAAGAGAAATAAAAATGTGTATCATATGTAGGAAGGTCGTACACTCGAACTGGTCTCGCCAGAATAAATTATGTCAAAGCATTACAACAAAACCACTAGAATTAGTCTGACATGACACAGCTGGACCATTTCCTTGAGGGAGGTGAGGTGTCAAATATTTGCTTGCTATGTTCAATGTCTTCACAAAATGTGTTTGTTTGTATGCAATCAGAAGCACTGTAACCAATAGAATTATTAGGAAGATAGTAGAGTACTAATTTCTTAGAATAGGTAAACCTAAGCCCATATTAACTGACAATACATCGTATTTTACAAATTCTGAATGGAAACCCTTTCCCAAAGAACTACAAATAAAACAAATTTTACAATTCCGATTTCTCCCAGAAGCAAGTCCAGTTGAATGTTTATGTAAAGAGTTTAATCGCTTTATTAGGAAGTATTACCAAGAAAGTAAATAAAATGAGTAGTGTATGTGGCTCCTTTTCAACACATGGTTAATAATTAATCACACTCACATACAGGTTTCTACTGAGCAAACTAATGTTAGAGAAAAATGAACTTGATGAGTGTTCAAAACCTTTCCCACTTGTACCAGTGCATGAACCTTTACTTAAAGAAAAAATAAGACAAACTACAATTATTCTGAGTGAACAAGCAAAAAAAAAAGGAAGGCCAAGTGTGACAAGAGTCTTTAGGCTGGACTTACATCTCCCAAATACGAGATCATATATTGTTACACACACATACAAAATCTAATAGAGTTCAAAAGGAAAGTAAACAAGGAGTGGGAAGTATTATATTCAGGACCTTTCCTTGTAATGTATATTCCACATCCAGGATGCTACTTCCTACCATATCAAAGCACTGTATGTGCACGAACATATGAAGAACTTTGTTCAGAGAATATGTGAACACATGAAGCTTGGGATAAAAGGTAGAGTGGTTAATAATAAGTTTAAATCATGAGCGTTGTCCTGTAGGAAGGTATTTGGATATAGATCCAGTTTGCATCACTAGGGAATGTACCTGAAAATTATGTATATAATTTGTAACTTTGCTATGATCTTACATTATTTGGAGGTGAGTGCCAAATAAAAGACATACATAGAGGAAAATACTATGTTACAACATGATGAGAGTTAGGAATATTTTATGAGAGTCAATCAATGTACATAAATTGTGTGGCATATTTTTAGAATATGATGCAGCAGGTACCATGTTAAGCTACAAGATATATAGAAGTATATATTAATATATACACCTATACACAACAATGTATGTACTACTTTATGCACTCCAAACTAACTACGCATAGGTATATACAATATGTTCACTAAGCCAAAGTTAACAACTACACAAAAACTAAGGTAAGCTTACACCCACAACTACCATCTCATATGCAGTATGATACTGAAACAAGCAACTGCCAAGAAAAATGGATACTATGTAGAGGAAAAACTGTATGAATTATTAAATATGTCAGAAGCAAAGTTACACTCAGTGGATAACAGGCAAGAATTATAAACTTAACTGAAAGCTTGTAATCTGAAAGGATACAAATATAAACATGTTATTTTGTTGGCAGATATTCTTTGATTAGGAACTATTTTTATGAATGTGTATGAATGTATGAGCAGCTAGTTGACCTGCAGGAAACCAGAATCTAACTAGTTAATGAAGTAAATATATATATATATATATATATATATATATATTTGAGAAAGATGATGGAATTGATGCTTTGTACATTCCACTTTATATGAAGCGAGTATTTGATTAAGTCTGAGGTACCAGTGGTGGGCCCTGCTTGTAATGTAGTTATAACTTCATGTGTGAAAGTGTTTTATGAATGACAAAATAATTATTAAGGAACCATGGTATAACAGTATATTCAACTATCAATGAAAAAACAAATATGGCTACTAGTAGAGGCAGAAGGAGTATTTTACCTTAGCCTTGAAGGATCCAGAAAGGCCATGCCACTTCGTAATGTACTCTAAACATTAGATACCTCCACGTATGCACAAATGTGACACACGTGAATCTTATACAGTGTTATGACGAGAAGTTATAAAATAAAGTGATTATATGTAATTGTCTTAGATTGTCTTAGCTACATTTGGTGAAAACACTGACTGCATCAATAGTTACATTACGATAGATGAATCGGTAGATAAAAGGAAAAATATGAGAACTTGTCCAATACATATTAATAATGATACTTCTGTTAACAAACAGAAACTAAAAAAAGAAAAACAACTTCATTATTGATATACACCTTTGAAAGATACAAGAAACACGTATGTCACACATTACATTGCAACACAAAATAATATCTAATATCAAAATATACTGTAAATCGCCACATGGGTGAAGCGAATTGCTGGATAACATGGATGACACTGTGAAGTAACCTCATACTGAAATTGATTTATTACCCTTTGTGTACAACAATCCTTTCTATTCTTTTTAATCTCTGTAGTATATAGTCCCTTATAGTGAACTTCATATAAAGTTGTATGTTCTGTAGTTAAATACAATGGATGTAAATAAGTCTGTTAATTTTTCTTTTGGGGCTACAGTACCTTGAGATGACATGCAGATGTCACCATTGGGATGGGGAAACCTGTCCTTGCCTGTCAGATAGAAATGTAGAATTATAGTAGTATTTTTATGCGTGTGTTCTTAAATCTGAATTTCTATGTAATTGTGTTGAAATTATTATTTTGGTTGTAATTATTGTACTGTATATAATATATTATAGCGTACTCATAGGAAATTAATATTCAAGAATAACGAAAAATGTGTATGATCAAAAGTTATAAGCAAAGGCTACATCAAAAGGGACGTAGGTAAATGCTGTTAGTGCTATGTAAGAGAAAAGAGATGTCTCGTTAGAAAAAACTCCTGATCAGCGCATCAACAATGAACGAATGTACATTTTAAGGAACTTCCTGAACACAGGAGACATTGACAAAAAAAGAAGAGAAGGATGATCTTGATACTTACCAGACAGAATTCTGCACCTGATATGCAGTGTGTTGGGTACTCTTTGGCTTTGTAACTCCACACAAGCCATCATACCTCTTCGCACGGAAACCACCCATTGGTGACAAGACACCAAGCCGCATAAACCGGTCACAGTTTCTAACCGCTCGCATCGCTGAGGCAACCAATATTGAGAGCGGAGAGATCGCACCGAACAATGAGAGTTGGAAAACCACCGCAAACAACAATAATGCAAAAAGCGATTTGGCGAGAATGAAAATAAGGAGACTTGCAGCAGATAAACATTGTACTGAAAACAATGTGTAAACTGTATGATATATGTGTTTAAACTTGAAACAGTGACATACGTCCGGAGTTACTATTGTATTTTCCTACAATTTTCCGTCACTTTGTTTCTAGTTAGTTATAATAAATGGTTCCGTATGATGATTTTCCTGTCCCTGGTCCACATGACAAAGATGTAAGTAAAATTTTAAAATATGTAAAGACATTCATACATGTAACTCATCAAAATCTCTGTAAAGTATAGATGCGTAAGAGGCATAGCTACTGTCTACCATAATACATAAGAACGCTAGTATTTCTTATGGCAGAGGGTAAGGGGGCGAGTATAAGTATCATTTAAGTGTATGATGTCTGCCATAGGTCGATGTTTGAAATTTTGACACTCGTCCTAACAAAGGCTAAAAGATCCCAAATAACAAACAAACGAATTTACTTTTATACAATCCGAAAATTTCTGTGTGTTGAGCATAAGCGTTCCATGTCTAAGGATAATTACTGTGAGACAATACATTACATTGTAGATGTTTACACATTAAAAACAGGTTATTAGATGAAGTTTTATGAATACCATTTTACAGTATTTGAGCTATTTTCGTGAGCAATAGTGAAGCTTCTACACCAAAAGTCATTTCTGAATAATAAAGAAAAGTTATTGTATGACAGAAATGATAAAGACAAATGTACTATGTCGCAGCTAAATGATAAAGACGTCAACTGTACTATATCGCAGCTGCACTTGTAACAAGAAAACAGTGGCAAATGAAAGAAAATTACGTCTGGTCCCTCTCACTTAGCAATGATGAGAAGAAAAGTTGATTATTTGAAATTCTAGGTGACACAGTCAAGAAAAAAGAGATACAACATGTAGCTATAAAAAGATGTGGGAAGAATTTTTTTCGTTCGTTAAAGTAAAATCACTGTATAAGTGCTTGGTAAGAAAATTCAAGGAACTTTACACACTTGATGAAATACACAGGTTGCAAAACTGCTCCTCGAACCAACTGTAATAATTTTTGATATATACGTCTAACTTTACGAGGTCAGTGACACCGTTGTATCATTTTCTATACTGAATAATTACAGTACATGCCAGGTGTAAACTACCTGCAGGAATTCGGGGAAATTGTGATATACAGTGAGCCGTGCCATACCTGGATATACATTAGGAAAATGGACTCATGATGCGTCGAATTGTACCTGCACGGAAATCGGAAAAATAGGTGTATGCTGAATTGGAATGCACCTACAGGAATACGGTAATAATGGAAAACTACTTTCAAAATTTTAGAGAAAAATCCGATTTCTCGGACTAGAGCTTATGAAAATAATAAATGGTTCACTAGATATTGATAATTTACACAGTTATAATAAATCTGTTGTTATAATTACGTGGAATAAAAATCATGAAAGTACCACCAGTGAGATCCGATTGGAGACCTCGCGAGTGTGAAACTAAGCGCTTACTCGCTCGGCTATGGACCCCTTGAATATCAGCGGTTGTACAGAGTATATACCCATGCCTAAAATTTTTAAACTCTATTTTCTCGAAAACAGTTGAGAGATGCTTCTTTCTCTTTACATTTGTCGAAGCCTAATCATGCCATACACCTCCTGTCGATATGAATCAAATCGATGAGTGAAAGTTCATACGGTCCCCTTGTAAGTGAAACTGCACCCCATTTTATTGCATTTATTCCTTCTATTTTGGGTGGCCTGCTAGCTGCCCCACTTTCCATGTGTGTGTCGAATTTTCAGAGTGCGAAACTATAACATTTTGTCCTTTTACAACAAAATTTGCAAACCGCCCACCACGTTACAGCAGTATTGTAACAAATTGCCCTCTGTACTGTCTCATCATTTAAATTTCATCTCACTAAATATTTTCTAACTATCTTTCCACCTATGCCTCATCAATTGTTCGATTACACTTAAGGGACTATAACGGACGTAGGCATCATGTTACATTGTTAGAGAGTAAAATCAGTACGAAGAAGAATAAGAAGAAGAAGAAGAAGAAGAAGAAAGTGTACAATGTCTTTGTTGTTGTTGTGGTTGTGGTCTTCTGTCCAGAGACGGGTTAGGTGCAACTCTCCATGCTACTCTACCCTTTGCAAGCCGCTTCATCTCCAAGCACCTACTGTAACCTACATCCTTCTGAATCTGCTTAGTGTATTCATCTCTTGGTCACCCTCTGCGATTTTTACCCACCACGCTTCCCTCCAATACTAAATTGGTGATCCCTTGATGCCTCAGAACATGTCCTACCAATCGACCCCTTCTTCTCGTCAATTTGTGCCACAAATTTCTCTTCTCACCAATTCTAGTCAGTACCTCCTCATTAGTTACGTGATCTACCCATCTAAGCTTCAGCATTCTTCCGTAGCACCACATTTAGAGAGCTTCTATTCTCTTCTTGTCTAAACTATTTATCGTCCATGTTTCACTTCCATTCACGGCGACATTCAATTCAAACACTTTCAGAAAAGACTTCCTGACACTTTTGTCTATACTCGATGTTAAAAATTTCTCTTCTTCAGAAACACTTTCCTTGCCATTGCCAGTCTACATTTCCTTTCTACTTCATCCACCATCAGTTATTTTGCTCCCCAAATAGCAAAGTCATCTACTATTTTAAGTCTCTCATTTACTAATCTAATTCCCTCACCATCACCCTATTTAATTCGACTACATTCCATTATCCTCGTTTTGCTTTCATTGATGTTCATCTTATATCCTTCTTTCAAGACACGAATGTCATTGGCAAACCTCAAAGTTTTTATTTCTTCTCCATGGATTTTAGTTCCTGCTCCGAATTTTTCTTTTGTTTCCTTTACTACTTGCTCAATATACAGATTGAATAACATCAGGGATAGGCTACAACCCTGTCTCACTCCCTTCCCAACCACTGCTTCCCTTTCATGCCCCTCGACTCTTATAACTGCCATCTGGTTTCTGTACAAATTGTAAATAGCCTTTTGCTCCCTGTATTTTACCCCTGCCACTTTCAGAATTTGAAAGAGAGTATTCCAGTCAACATTGTCAAAAGCTTTCTCTAAGTCTACAAATGCTAGAAACGTATGTTTGCCTTTCCTTAATCTGTTTTCTAAGGCAAGTTGTAGGGTCAGTATTGCCGCACGTGTTCCAACATTTCTATGGAATCCCAACTGATCTTCCCCAAGGTCGGTTTCTACCAGTTTCCCCATTCATCTGTAAAGAATTCGTGTTAGTATTTTGCAGCCATGACTTATTAAACTGATAGTGCGGTAATTTTCACATCTGTCAACACCTGCTTTCTTTGATATTGGAATTATTATATTCTCCTTGAAATCTCAGGGTATTCCGCCTGACTCTTACATCTTGCTCACCAGATGGCAGAGTTTTGTCAGGGCTGGCTCTCCCAAGGCTATCAGTAGTTCTAATGGAATGTTGTCTACTCCCGGGGCCTTGTTTCGACTCAGGTCTTTCAGTGCTCTGTCAAACTCTTCACGCAGTATCATATCTCCCATTTCATCTTCATCTACGTCCCCTTCTTTCCATAATATTGCCCTGAAGTCCATTGCCCTTGTATATATAATGAATTCTACTCTGTAAATGATGAAAGTCTATATGAATGCAGCTTGCCGCTAACTTGGTGTAATGTTTTGTCTGCACAGAAGTGTATCTGTCGCCTTTATCGCTCTTTCACTCTCACACATAAATCGGTACAAAAAAGTCAGGGCTTCGTGTTTCCTAGTTAGGCTGATCCGTGAAAAGACAAACAATTATGCTAATTGAGGATTCTGAGTAATTTCTAGAATTTCATTCTCTCTCTCTCTCTCTCTCTCTCTCTCTCTCTCTCTCTCTCTCTCTGTCCTTTATCTGTGTACAGTTTAAATATATTAATTACGTGAAATCAGCCTAGTAGAATCTCTGGTGGAGCCCTTCGTCTTAATATTCAGCGGCTGGCTTGCTAGAAAAGATCTTTGCATTCGTTATTATTATTAAGCGCTGCATTCAGTTGGGAAAATCGATCGTTTGAACAATTCGTTCAGTTTACGACAGATCTAAAATTTCAGATGTGGACGAAGCCTTTTTGGACGATTTATAAAAACTCAGAGATTGCAGGCTCTCTTCGTCACAGCTGAAACTTCCCAATTAATTACAGGGCCCAGACAATCATCAATGGTTCAGACAGAGAACTCATTCGTCATTCACTCTAGAATAAAATGGTCACAAACCTTATTTCTGAGGAAAATTGTATATTGAATCCATTTCCGTACATGTTCCGTTTTCTGTTGGTTCCAAGTCTCATGTAATTTTCTTTTACAGGTTTTTCTTTTTTCTCTTAATCTATCACGCTAGCGGCACAAACTTTCCTAGCTCGCTTTAGCGCGAAGAAGAGTAAATAAATCTCCTTTAGCAATCCGACAATCTTCCAATCGATACTTCCGAAGCTGTTCCTCTCTCTCACTATAATAACCATGGAGCATACATTTCTGTACCTCTGTTGTTCCAGAGAATAAACGTACTAGAAAAATACCTTGGCGTCGACGAGCTGTCGGCGCATATATTACCAGAAAATCTGATCAGATACTTTTCAAACGTAAATACATGTGGATGATTTGGTTGACCATTATTAATTATTGCGTGGTAGAGGGTAATTTTCCGTGGGGAGATTACATATAGACCCTCTATATACTCCTTCCACCTTTCTGCTTTCCCTTCTTTACTTGGAACTGGGTTTCCATCTGAGCTCTTGATATTCATACAAGTGGTTCTCTTTTTCCAAATGTCTCTTTAATTTTTCTGTAGGCAATATCTATCTTACCCCTAGCCATATACGCCTCTATGTCCTTACATTTGTCCTCCAGCCATCCCTGCTCAGCCATTTTGCATTTGCTGTCGATAAAACTTTTGAAACGTTTGTATTCCTTTTTGCCTGCTTCATTTACTGCAGTTTTATATTTTCTCCTTTCATCAATTAAATTTAATATTTCTTCTGTTACCCAAGGTTTTTCTTCTAATCCTCGTCTTTTTACCTACTTGATCCTCTGCTGCCTTCACTATTTCATTCCTCAAAGCTACCCATCCTTTTTCTACTGTATTTCTTTCCCCCATTCCTGTCAACTGTTCCCTTATGCTCTACCTGATACTCTGTACAACCTCTGGTTCTTTCAGTTTATCCACGTCCCATCTCCTTAAATTCCTACCTTTTTTCAGTTTCTTCAGTTTTAGTCCACAGTACATAACCAATAAATTGTGGTCAGAGTCCACATCTGCCCCTGGAAATGTCTTACAATTTAAAACCTGGTTCGTAAATCTCTGTCTTACCATTGTATAATCTATCTGAAACCCTCCAGTGTCTCCAGGTGTCTTCCACGTATACAACCTTCTTTTAATGATTCTTGAACCAAGTGTTAGCTATTATTAAGTTACGCTCTGTGCAAAATTCTACCAAGCGGCTTCCTCTTTCATTGCTTACTCTCATTCCATATTCACCTACTACTTTTCCTTTTATTCCTATTATCGAATTGCATTCCCCCATGACTATTAAATTTTCGTGTTCCTTCAGTATCTGTATAATTTCTTCTATCTCATCATACATTTCATCAATCTCTTCGTCATCTGCGGAGCTATTTGGCACATAAACTTGTACTACTGTGGTAGTCGTGGCTTCTTGTCTATCTTGGCTAAAATAATGCGTTCACTAGTTCATTATGCTGTTCATAGTAGCTTACCCGCACTCCTATTTTTTTATTCATTATTAAACCTGCTCTTGCCCTACCCCTGTTTGATTTTGTATTTATAACCTTATATTCGCCTGACCAGAAGTCTTGTTCCTCCTGCAACCGAACTTCACTAATCCCCACTATATTTAATTTTTAACCTATCCGTTTCCCTTTTTAAATTTTCTAACCTACCTGCCCGATTAAGGGATCTGACATTCCACACTCCAATCCGTAGAACGCTAGTTTTCTTTATCCTGATAAAGACTTCTTCCTGAGTAGTCGCCACCCGGAGATCAGAATGGGGGACTATTTTGCCTCCGGAATACTTTACCCAAGAGGACGCCATCGTCATTTAATCATGCAGTAAAGCTGCATACCCTCGGGAAAAATTACGGCTGTCGTTTCCCCTTGCTTTCAGCCGTTCCTTTCTTCCTGGAGTGCCAGTTCGTTTAGGTTCGCAGAAGAGCTTCTGTGAAGTTTGGAAGGTAGGAGACGAGGTACTGGCAGAATTTAAGCTGTGAGTCGTGCTTGTATAGCTCAGTTGACAGAGCACTTGCCCACGAAAGGCAAAGGTCTCGAGTTCGAGTCTCGATCCGGCATAAATATGAATCTGCCAGGAAGTTTCTTAAGGCCGTTTTGGTTAATGTTACAAGGGCAGATCAGTCAATCATCCAGAATGTTGCCCCTGCAACTACTAAAAAGACGGCTGCATTTCTTCAGGAACCACACGTTTGTCTGGCCTCTCAACAGATACCCCTCCGTCGTGGTTGCACCTACGGTACGGCTATCTGTATCGTTGAGGCACGCAGGCCTCCCCGCCAACGGCAAGGTCCATGGTTCATGGGGGTGGAATGTCCTTACTCTTCACAACTGTCAAATACTATCATCTTTAGGATACATAGTGCTATAAATACTACTATCATCATTCTCTGTGAGCTCTCATTTGACATTGTTGGATGAAGGAGAAGGAGAAGCGGAAGAAGAAGAAGAATGTGAGAGAAAAAATTCTCCTTATGACTCTGTTACTCGTTTTGAGTGTCACAAGTATAAATCATATGTCAATCAGATTTTGCTTACAACTATTCCATACTGATTCTGTGTGAGAGTCATCTGTATAGTGAAGGAAGGCTTCTTGATGAATCAGGACTCCCGTAAGCTAGTGATATCGACTTAAATAAAAATTGTGCAGTTCACTTGTTTTCAGAAATTCAGTATTGTTTGAATAACCAAATTATTGATCATGTGCATGGTTCAGAAATTGGAATGCTAATGAAAGGATATGCATCATTTATGCCAAATGACGCAATCCTATTACAGAACGTTGGTTGTGAATGAGAAATGAACTGAAGGAATTCGTTGCAGGTGATGGACGTTTTGGTTTCTGTATCCCACTCAGCATGCTGCGTGGGCTCACGGAGAATTACAGGAAGACTGTTTTAAATGTTTGCCATGAATCTGTACTGGTTCACAGCGGAGAAGATACTAAATACATTATCTCAAATATTGCAGGCACCAGATCAAAAATTGTAATCGAAAATTTTTACTGTGAACTGCCAGAAATACGAGTTTCCAAGAAAGAGTAAATATAATTGAGGAACATCTTAAGAAATGATCTAAGTTTACAAGCATTCCATCATTGGGATTTAACTGAATGGGTTGCACCAGAAATTAGCACATGGACATAGCAAGTTAAATTCAGTAATGTGCTCGAAACAGCAAGATATTATTTTAGCTTTTCAGACAAACAGAAATTCGATTTCCTGTGATTGCAGCATATTCTACGCAGCAGACATGATAGACTTGAAGGTATATTTGAATCGCTCTAAATATCCTAAACAGTACTATTCGGTCAATTTTAGAACAAAGAATACTGCACCACTGTAGGAAATGTATTACAATTTTCAATCTCTTATTATGGAGAGAGAAGACCAAGGGGAAGGAAATCCACCCCGTGAGACGTATAGTGTTCCAGCATTGTATGTAATTGATTTTCACAAAAATATTAAGTAACACTTACATCATCTGTCATTGATATGATAATTGAAATGCAAATGAAAATACTATTACTATATAATACAATAGCAAACTGTCTGGTTATTCATGATTCTTTTACAGATATGACACATTCAACCAATCGGGTAGTGTTGTATCCCTTTACACTATAGAGTTAATGCTGTACATATGAAAGGAGTTTGCAATTTCTTGACCGAAAGTGCCACCATCTTGGTTAGGGTGTATAATAAGCATTGATAGCCACAACTGATCAGTTATCTATCGGAAAACTGACTCAAGGTCAGAATGAAACGCACATTTCTATTACTTACAAACGCAGCTTGATTTTACGTGATACTGCACGTTACATTGTTTTCCTTTTTTCCTTCAAACCTCTTCGGTTGCTGAGTAGTATGCCAGTAACATGTTTCTCGATTGTGGAGGCCTTTGCAAACTGTGTATAAGTTGTGAGTCAGTTTGCGATTGTGTGCATATTTCAGGAGAAATACGTCTTGCTCAGGGTAAAACAGAACTTTCTCTCATGCTTATTGATTTTTTTCCTAGTATTAGATTGCTCATTCGTATATTTTTTTCAGAATCATGTACAATGTCTTGGTTGATTGTCAAGCATTCGACACCATAGACAAACAATTTAACATGAAGGAACTTGCACGTCTGATGCTGCCTGGTTCTTGTTGTTGCTTCCGGTGGTTTCATTCTACAGTGGACAACACTCTGAGTTGAAAATAACTCTGCACAATGGTTAATGGAAAACCACCGCCATCACAGAATGGGCTTAGCTGGTGTACCATTGGAAACTGTGCTGAATGGTATTCCTGCAGTTATTCCACCTACGTCTTGTGTCTGTGTGAAGGGTTTGGAAAAAGTAAAGTGGATTAAAAACTTGTTGCCAGAATATAACGCGCATAGTATTGTGGACAAAGGATGACCCTCATTTTGATACACGCCGACTGAAAAGGCATGTCAATAAATGAAAAACCAATGATCAGAACGTTATTGCAACAGTGACAGCATTGTTATCAGTTGCGAAATTTCCCATATGGGCTTCGTTGTTGAACAATGAAAAAAATGTAAATGTTTTATGCCAGTGAGTGAAATTACCTTTGTTGTTGAACACAGAAAAATTGTAATGAGATCTTACTCTTGTTGCTGGCATCATTGCAGTCAGCATGGAACCTGGAATAGCTGAAGAACTGCATAACTCAGCACCCATTGTTTAGGTAAGTAGGGAGGTTATCACAAAAAGATCTGATTACCTTCGTCAAGGCGATCTCGTTGACCTGATCGCATATTCCAAATACAATTCTGATTATAAATATTGGTTGAAAGTAATTGGTGCGTACATAAAATATGCATGGGCTGCTGCTGGCGCTGGGGTTGCAGATCCATTAAGCAAAATATGTAGAAGATGTTTCAGGATTCAAATCATTTACAAAGACAGCTAAGGAATTTTATAAAACGCATTTCAACAAGCAAATGAAAAGAAATAGATTAATCATTACTTGTCGTTCAACAATTTGAAAGCTGTTGTTGTTTGGTGGTTAAATAGAACTCTTAGAGGAATGATGTTTAAACATTTCATTGCACAAGGTCTTTCTGAATGGGCTAATCTGCTAAAACATCTGGTATAGTCTGTATGTAAACTCAAGAGCGAGCAGCGCTTTTGGTGGGGATGTGGCCTTTCCCGGAAGAACGCTGCCACCGGCCTACAGGGGCACCCAAAATCTGTTGCCCGTTATCGGTCTAGTGGTGTAGATCGGCGTGCAGTGATATACGTAGTTTCTGTTCGTGGGTTCTTAGGTGTCAGTGTCAGTGAGTTAACATTGTATACTTACTGATGTTCTTTGCTATCCAGAAGTGGTGGATAATCGTCTAGCATTGCAAGAAAATAGGAAGAATACGAAGTCTAGAGGTATTTGCGGAGTAACGAGCGTTCGATTGTCTCTAATGTTATTACAGCGTGTATTAAAGAGGCGGCCCAAAAAGAACTGTTGGCTAATATTACCGGTCCCAATTAAAGGGCTGAAATCTATGCAGAAGTCAGCCTCACCCAATAGGACACATAAGTAAGGAACGGAAAAATAAGCCGCATGGTTTACTGGAATTGCCACGAAGGAAAACTAATAATTTCGGGAGAAAACCCATCGTTATAGACAGTTTCAAAATCACGTGAAACCTTTGATGCTTATGGAACACTAAATCTGTATCACGGTCACTATTCAACTGATTCTAAGACATAGCGCTTAAAACATGTGCGTAATACGTATTCTAAACACTGCTGAAATTTCCTTCGAAACATGTACACCAATTTTGGACTTCTAAGCAAAATGCTTGACATTCGAGATGCTTTCACATATTCATTTTTGTTTTTTGGTAAGAACTTTATTTGTTAATCTACAGCAATGTTATCCTCTTCAAAATATTCCCCAATACATGCTATACACTTATGCCAGTGCTTTTTCCAATTTCCAAAACGCTTCAGGAGCTGTTTCTTCGGGACAGTTTATACGTCTCTTAACTGTGCATTTTTAATCTCATCCATGCTTGTAAAACAGCTGTCCTTTAAGGCCTGCTTTGAAATGTTTATACCACTTGTCTGCTCTTGGTTTACTCATAACAGGCTCACCAAAAGCAATATTTACCATTTCTAAAAATTTCATACACTTTATTCCATTCTTATAACAAAATGTAATACAGATTCTTTAATTTATTTTATACAAAATAAATAATCTTTGATGCTACCAAAACACATGTAAGTTTTCTGACAGCTGACAACAGAGTAAATACCCAATATGCATAACATTGTACACATAATTTAGAGGCATGTTTACAAAGACAATGACAAGAAAGTAGTGCAAATCGGACTAATACAACACTCAAAATTATAAATTTCTGCTTACCTTTTAAAGACTCTTCGTGTTGCAAGAATTGTTAAGTTTCAATGCAGTCCTTCAAAGAAAACGTCTACCTCTTGGTAGAAACACAAAGTAAGAACAGGCCTTAAATTCTACAGACTGATTGCATTATATGGGGTTCGTTTCACGAATAGCAATAGAGGAACATACATTCACATGAACAGGCATTCGGTTCTATCTTTGTAGTATAATCCTGACTTCCGTTCTTATGTTAATAATATTTACTCTATAACGTTGTGTTTCGGAAGAAGCTATTGTTTTTTGTATCCCTTATGGTCTTAATGGATTTGTCTCAAAATGAACGTATCTGTACACAGCGTCGCCACAGATTTAAAGAGCGCGCCGTGGCAGGGCCGGTACTACGTTGTGAAACAGCCTGTAGAAGCGCCCTGTGACGTAGCTGGGTTGGCAGAGTGGGGATTCGCTCGCTCACTCTTCAGTTTACCGACAGACTATAAGTCAGTTCAGTTAACCAAAATATAGAAAAATCAACATGAGACCTGTTGATATGAAAGGTAACAGCCTTTTGTCCGTTGTGTACAAAACAATCAAGATATTAGATGAACAAAAAGCTAAATTCAAAGTTGCCGATTTTTTCAGTATTAGTGAATACAAGGCAGTTCGAGAAAGGCTACACCTCCGACTGGTCTACCAAGATATCAAGAAATTGAGCAGTTCAAGAGACGTACCTAAGAAAGTATCTGCTGCAAGATTACATATTATGACTTGTAACAGGAGGATTCTGCAGCACAGGACTATAGAAAACCGGATATCGATCAACAGATTTGGTCGAAAAATAGTACAGATGAAAGGAAACTAAGATTTCATAAAATGGCTGAATTACTTTGTAAGAGAGAGTATGTGAAAGGCGTGAGCTGTATATGGAGAAAAATTTGTTGCAGTTTTGTTGTAACATGAGTCAATTTGTTTTGTGGAGGTTGATTTCTTACAGTTTTCTTGTAAAATAGAGTGCAATTAGTTACAGTTTTTCTGTAATATGGTGGTCAATTTGTTGTAGTTTTACTTGGACATGCAGACCAATTGTTACAGTTTTGTTATAATATGGGCCAATTTGTTATATGGAGGGCAATTTGTTACAATTTTGCCTGTTATGTGAGGGGTAATTTGTTACAATATCTCTAACATGGAGAATTTGTGACAGTATCACTAAACATCGACAATTTGTTTGACAATCACTGCAACAGGGACAGTTTGTTACAATTTCACTTTAACATGGAGGGTAAATTTCACGTTATTGCTGTCACAGAGACAATTTGTTACAGCTTCACTGTAACGTGGAGGGCAACTTTTTACAGTTTTTCTGAATCATGAAGGCAGGTTGTTACAACGTCACTCTAACATGGAAAATTTGTTACAATTTCAGTGTAGTATGGGGGGTAATTTAGTACATAGAGGGTATTTTGTTGGACTTTTGCTATAACATAAAGAGTAATTTGTAACAACTTATTTATAACATGGAGGAGGTCATTCTGTTCGAGACAGCTTACTGTGTTTTGGAATCGGAACATGTCGTAAGACTTTGTAATAGACGAATGAGAGTGACATTGGACGGTAGTTTTGTGAATCACTTCTGCTACTTTTCTCATTGATGGGCGTGACCTGTAGTATCATCCATCTATTGGGTACAGGTTTTTGTTGTTAGGATATACGTTATATTATGCTTAAAAGAAGAACAGATCAGCCACAACTGTGTGGCATTTGACACAGATTACACTGGGCTATGGAACTTTGTTCAGTTTAGCAATTTAGTTGTTTGTCAAATCCACCGATAAATATATACATAACTGATCTTTGCAGTGCCATTGAAACTACACTAGGGCAATAGTCCTGGATTTTTCTTTCCTAATCTGTTTCAGTTCTTGCATCATCCATTAATGTCTGGACACCAAATGTGGTTCCACCGGCATCTCTTCTGGTTTATAAACTCTGTGCTCTTTCGCAACCACCGTTTTGTAACAACAAGAACTTAAACATTTCTCAAAAGTTTCGTTCATAAAATCACGTGAACTATGAAATATTTGAACATATATTTACCATGTGCCATACAGCGCTGCATGCCCTTTTTGCATGTATGCTTAATGGAAATTGTTTTGTTGCAGAATTTTGTGCAGCAGTACTACGCGTTCCAGATCATTACTGGCAACAGATTTTGCGCAACGGTAAGTGGACTGTTTTTATTACGATTTAATGTCCACCTGCACTATATGTTCAAAAGTATACTCGCAACACCCAAGAAGGGTGGGTAACAAACTAGAACATTTTAATGCTTAATTAGAAATATCAACCTCTTGCTACTACACAATAAGACTGAACAAAATTATTAAACATGAGTAACAGGTTACAACGTTCCAATTCTAAAAAGGTAATGATTCCAGAGAGCTGTTAAGTTAATTATTTGTTAGGTTGCAGGTCCTTTTAAATGGAATGAGGAGTCTAATGAGCAAACAAAAAGGAATGAGAGTAAACCAAAGAAAGACGAAAGTGATGGGACGTGTTAGAAACAAGATTAGCAGTAAGCTTAACATCGGAATTTAGGACCACAAAGTAGGCAAGATGAACGCAATGGGTGATTTCTCAGGTTTCCTCGGCATGGCTGATTAAGTGTGCTTCCGGCGTTCTTTCTAGTTCATGCTCAGTATTTTGATGAACGACCCAGACGTCATCCTCCGGGTCTGCGTGTTCTGCTTTTATGTGTACTCACTGCTTGGACTGCAGTCAGACTGTGTCGGACGTCCAAATACGAGGTGCATTCAAGTTCTAATTAACTGCTCACCCGAAATCGATGAAACTGGCGCTACTTCTCGACGTAATCGCCCTGCAGACGTACACATTTTTCACAACGCTGACGCCATGATTCCATGGCAGCGGCGAAGGTTTCTTTAGCAGTCTGTTTTGACCACTGGAAAATCGCTGAGGCAATAGCAGCACGGCTGGTGAATGTGCGGCCACGGAGAGTGTCTTTCATTATTGGAAAAAGCCCAAAGTTACTAGGAGCCAGGTCAGGTGAGTAGGGAGCATGAGGAATCACTTCAAAGTTGTTATCACGAAGAAACTGTTGCGTAACGTTAGCTCGATGTGCGGGTGCATTGTCTTGGTGAAACAGCACACGCGCAGCCCTTCCCGGACGTTTTTGTTGCAGTGCAGGAAGGAATTTGTTCTTAAAAACATTTTCGTAGGATGCACCTGTTACCGTAGTGCCCTTTGGAACGCAATGGGTACGGATTACGCCCTCGCTATCCCAGAACGTGGACACCATCATTTTTTCAGCACTAGCAGTTACCCGAAATTTTTTTGGTGGCGGTGAATCCGTGTGCTTCCATTGAGATGACTGGCGCTTTGTTTCTGGATTGAAAAATGGCATCCACGTCTCATCCATTGTCACAACCGACGAAAAGAAAGTCCCATTCATGCTGTCATTGCGCATCAACATTGCTTGGCAACATGCCACACGGGCAGCCGTGTGGTCGTCCATCAGCATTCGTGGCACCCACTTGGATGACACTTTTCGCATTTTCAGGTCGTCATGCAGGATTGTGTGCTCAGAACCCACAGAAATGCCAACTCTGGAGGCGATCTGTTCAGCAGTCATTCGGCGATCCCCCAAAACAATTCTCTCCACTTTCTCGATCATGTCGTCAGACCGGCTTGTGCGAGCCTGAGGTTGTTTCCGTTTGTTGTCACACCATGTTCTGCCTTCATTAAACTATTGCACCCATGAACGCACTTTCGACACATCCATAACTCCATCACCACATGTCTCCTTCAACTGTCGATGAATTTCAATTGGTTTCACACCACGCAAATCCAGAAAACGAATGATTGCACGCTGTTCAAGTAAGGAATACGTCGCCATTTTAAGTATTTAAAACAGTTCTCGTTCTCGCCGCTGGTGGTAAAATTCCATCTGCCGTACGATGCTGCCATCTCTGGGACGTATTGACAATGAACGCGGCCTCATTTTAAAACAATGGGCATGTTTCTATCTCTTTCCAGTCCGGAGAAAAAAAATTGGAGGCCTTAGAACTTGAATGCACCTCATATTGTGCCACGCACATCGCCAATTGTGCCACGTGTATGGACATGACATTATGAGCGACAGCATGTTCAGTGGATGGTGCTGGCAATTCGCTGAAGACAATATTCACGACGAAGACTGTAGTGGCTGACCATTCCTGGTGACACCAGAACTGACGGAAAGTGTGCTGTAAGCAAGTTTGCAGAACCGGCGCTTCACATTTTCATAACTCTCGCGTCAGTTTCTCCAGATGTGTCGCTATCTGTTGCACGGAGTTGTCTCCCGGTGGCTTATTTTCATATAATGTCTGCAAGATGAGAGTCAAGGCAACTTACAGATGGACACAAAACTAAACGTCTGGCAGCGGCATTGACATTCCTACAGATAGAGGCGACGAGTTTCTCGACCATGTTGTTACTGGGGAAGCAAAATGGGTGTCGCGTGTCACACGAGAAATAAAACAACAACAAAAATGGTTCAAATGGCTCTGAGCACTATGGGACTTAACTTCTGAGGTCATCAGTCCCCTAGAACTTAGAACTACTTAAACCTAACTAACCTAAGGACATCACACACATCCATGCCCGAGGCAGGATTCGAACCTGCGACCGTATAAAACAACAGTTCATACATTGGCTGCATAGTGGTTCACCTGTGAAGATCAAATTTAAACAGACAGTCTCAGTAAATAAAGTAATAAACCATCTACACTGTCTTCTGGGATCGACGTAGTGTCCTCTTGAGCGAATTTATACCTTGAGGGGAGACAGTAAACGCTTATCGTTACTGTCAGACGTTGAAAAATCTGAGGCGGTCGATCCAGAACAAGGGCCGTTGTGTGTTGACATTACGCTTGTGCATGTCAATGCAAGATCCCAAACAGACAACTCCACACGAAATGTCATGAATCAGTTTGGTTGGAATATCTTCGATATTTGACCCAGCAGCCCCGATCTCGCCATGGTGACTTTCATCTCTACGGTCTCATGAAGCGTTTTCCGGCAGGAAGAAAATTCCACGACGACATTGAGGTGTGGACTGAAGTGAGTTCGTGGCTCCAGACGTTGGCGGAAGACACCTGTGACATGGGCATACAACTGACGGTGCCCCTTAACGGTCAATACCTCGAAGATAGTGGTGACTACTTTGAGAAGTAGCCACTGAATCTGTGTAAATTCTTACATAGTTACGAGTATGTTTTTGTTTCCTTTATCTGTCATCGTAACTTACTTAAAGCATTCACCTCATAAAATGGAAACAAGACCTCGACTGCACACCTGGAAGAAATCGACTGAAGGAATTCTGCTACCAGGAAGAAAAATAACATATGGCAGACGAAGATAGGAGAATATAAAAAGTGGACTCAAACAGGCAAAGAGAATATTAATGGCCCGAAAGAAATCTACTAGTATCAAGCGTCAGCCGTAATTTGAGGAAGAAATTTCTGAGAATGTTCGTATGGGGCACAGCAATGTCTGGAAGTGAACATGGAGGCTGGGAAAACTGGAAGAGCATCGAAGCGGTTGGGTTGTGGAACTAAACAAGGGCGTGTTGAAAAATAATCCCTACGAATTTTTAATGTGAAAACTGTTGAAACGTTTTAAATAAAGCAAAGTTTATTAACATTTTACATCTTTGTTCTTCACGCCTACATATTTATTTTTCTACTTACTGTAGTAATCCTGGCGAAATACATATTTCTCTCAATGGGAGACACGTTTGTTGATTCCGGCACTGTAAAATGTTTAACATTGGTGACGGTCCCACAACCTAACCTCTGCTTACACCGCTTCATCACAATCAAAGTGAAGTCCCTGAAAGTGTTATTTAAGTTTTGGAAATAGGTAAAAATCGTATGGGGCCAAGTTGGGACTGTATGCAGGATGATCGATGACCTGGAGCCAAAGGCGTCGGATTGTTAGAGATGTCTTGGCGCTCACGTGTGTTCTGGCCTGTCATGCGGGACGAGAGGGAGCTCCATGTGTGGACGAACTCTTCGAATTCTTGCTTTCAGTTTTCTGAGGGTTTTCTCACGCACCGACATAGTTACGCCACACAGCGCTACGTTACACGCTTTAATTCGGAGCCCTTTAGTAGCAAAAGGTTTGCAAATTGCATCGGCGAAGCAGTAATGTCGACCGAGTAATAGGCGTGGCATGTAGTAATTCAACAGATATTGAGAACAGAATAAAAAATTCGGATGCCTTACTCTTTAGCACGCTCTCGCAGAACGGAGCTGAAAAGTAGGTGGAGTGATAAGGTCAGATATGAGCAGGTTCTTCCCAGAATCGAGGAGAGGAACACGTAGGGAACGTTGTCAAGAACAAGAGGGGTGACAGGACATGTGTCAACACTTCAAGGAATTACTTCCATGGTACTTTGAGGGAACTGTAGGGAGTAAAATTTAAAGAGAAAGACAGACACCAGTATACACCCTACAAATACACTCATGCTCATAAATTAAGGATAATTGCAGAATGTGGTGCCACACAACATGGCACTATACAATAGCATAGGCACATAGGGAACACACACGACGCAGATCTGTAAGTTCACGGTATTGGTGATAAGTTGAGAAAACCGTCCCGAAACACATGTGCTCCAAAACGCCACTGTTTCCTGCGCTTGTACCCCGACATTAATATGGGATATGATCACCATGCACACGTACACAGGCCGCACAACGGGTTGGAATACTCTGGATCAGGTGGTCGAGCAGCTGCTGGGGTATAGCCTCCCATTGTTGCACCAGTGCCTGTCGGAGCTCCTGAAGTATCGCAGGGGTTTGACGACGTGCAGCGATACGTCGTCCGAGAGCATCCCAGACGTGCTCGATGGGGTTTAGACCGGGAGAACAGGCAGACCACTCCATTCACCTGATATCTTCTGTTTCAAGGTACTCCTCCACGATGGCAGCTCGGTGGGGCCGTGCGTTGTCATCCATCAGTAGGAAGGTGGAACACACTGCACCCCTGAAAAGGCTGACATACTGGTGCAAAATGACGACCCGATACACATAACCTGTTACAGTTCCTCTGTCAAAGACATGCAGGGGTACACGTGCACCAATCATAATCCCACCCCACACCATCAAACTACGACCTCCATACAGGTCGCTTTCAAGAACATTAAGGGGGTTGATATCTGGTTCCTGATCACACCAGATGAAAACCCGGCGAGAATCACTGTTCAGACTATACCTGGACTCGTCTGTGAACATAACCTGAGACCACAGTTCCAATGACCATGTACTGTGTTCTTGACACCAGGCTCTACGGGCTCTCCTGTGACCAGGGGTCGGTGGAATGCACCTTGCATGTCTCCGGGCAAATAAACCGTGTCTGTTCAGTCGTCTGTAGACTGTGCGTCTGGAGACAACTGTTCAGTGGCTGCAGTAAGGTCCCGAGCAAGGCTACCTGCAGTACTCCGTGCCCGTCTGCGGGCACTGATGGTGAGATATCGGTCTTCTTGTGGTGTTGTACACTGTTGACGTCCCGTACTGTAGCGCCTGGACAGTTTTCCTGTCTGCTGGAATCGTTCCAATAATCTTGAGATCAAACTTTGTGGCACATGGAGGGCCCGTGCTACGAGCTGCTGTGTTTGACCAGCCTCCAGTCGTCCTATTATTCTACACCTCATAACGTCATCAATATGTGTTCTTTGAGCCATATTCAACACACAGTCACCATTAGCCCGTCTGAAAACGTCTGCATACTTACTCGCTACACCGTACTCTGACATGCACCAACACACCTCTGCGTATGTGGACTGCTGCCAGGGCCACCGTGCGACGATCGCAGGTCAAATGCACCGCATGGTTATAAAAAATGGTTCAAATGGCTCTGAGCACTATGGGACTTAAAATCTGTGGTCATCAGTCCCCTAGAACTTAGAACTACTTAAACCTAACTAACCTAAGGACATCACACACATCCATGCCCGAGGCAGGATTCGAACCTGCGACCGTAGCAGTCGCGCGGTTCCGGACTGAGCGCCTAGAACCGCTAGACCACCGCGGCCGGCGCATGGTTATACCCCGAGCTGATTTAAACCCGAAAACTACCCAGCAGAGCGTTGTTTCATCATGTTTCAGCATTATCCTTAATACATGAGCATGGGTGTAGTTGAGGACTTTTGGTGCTAGTGCTGCTCCGAAGTAAACAAGAAAGGAATTCATAGAGAGCCGCATCAAACCAATCACAAGACTGACGCCAAAAAAAGAAGGAAGGAAAAGGTTCATTGTAGGCCGTGGAGAACACTGAAAGCAGCGAAATAGTTAGCGTTACTGTGGCACTTGGTCTGTGAATTGATAAACTTATTGTTGGACGCTTTCGCTTCACATGTCTCCTGAGGTTTTCGCAGTTCTTTTGAGGTATAATGTTTGCCTACAAATACCGCACGATGTAGGTTTGTTACTTTCATCTCTTACAGAAAACTTTACCCCACAAATAATTAGATTTCTGTCATTTATTCATTGCTGACAACCACACGAAACTATTCACAAAATTGAATGTGAAATTTCTACATTTCAGTTTCCTACTATTTATTACAATTGCATATTATGTGAGTACAGCACTGTAGTCTAGAACGCACAAGATATTTCCAACTGTAAACATTTTGCGGCTTCTACGTTGGAACACTGGCGCTTCAGCAATTGAACCACTTTGCTCTTGGCACTCGAGCCCTGCTGTAGTCTGTCAGCAAAATGAAGACCAAGCAACGGTGTCGCCATTCTCCCTACCCAACTACGTCACAAGGAGCATCAACAGGCTGTTTCAGAAGGTTATACTGACCCTTCCCAAGAACACCTTTTAAATCAGTGACGACGCAGTATGTAGACGTGACCAAGAGTGTTTATTTCTCACTAACTGCGTCAACACTATTCAAAATACAGACAATAAAACGAAGAGGACTAATGCAAGAAGTGCACTTAATCTATGTAAATGACTGCACGATGCACTGACTGAACAATGAATGGCGTGCTCTATGGTAGCTGTAGGGTCCTTCTGGGGAAGGCCACTTCCCCCACCACAAGCGCTGCTCTCTATTAAGTTTAATGTGACCTCTGCGTAAGGTCGACATCAACCTGCAGTAACCACTCACAGACGGCAGTTGGCAGTTCTAGAAATGGAGTGCATATAAAACGTGTCGCTGGGACACGGAAAACAATGTGTCCGTTGTCGTAACGCGGAAACAGTGATTTCTCTGACGTCCAAAGGAGCGTGATCATCGGCTTTCGGGCCAAGGGTGGAAGCATTACCGAGGCGGCTACGTTCGTAAACTGTTCATGTGCCGCCGTGGTTAAAGCATACCGTGCATGACAAAATGTCGCTATCCAAAACCGGCGCCGAGGCAACTTTTGGTGCAACACGGACCATAGATGGCAGTGGTGAATGACGGCTGCTGAGGTGTGTACGGACGAATGGATATGCAACTGTGAGCAACTGACCTCCCAGATGAAACAAGGTGTTACTAAAAGTGTCTCCTCAACGTTCGCTGAGTGAACGTTGCTGCGTATGATCCTCCGTGTAAGCGCTTGGTTCATGCACCCATGCTGACAGCACTTCATCGGAGTCGAAAACTCGAATTTAGACCCCAATACCCCAACAGTATGTCAACTGGGTGGCGACAGGTGGCCTTTACAGATGAATCACGTTTTGTGCTCCATCGGACAAATGGCCGTTGGCGTGTAGGGCGTGAAATTTCTGAAAGCAAATACTTTGCAACAATCGTTGGAAGGGCCCAGACCAGAGGGCACTTCCTGGCTGCTCGCCTCCTTCTGGAAGTCACAGTCGATCAACCCAAGTATGCATCTATCCATGGGGCCATGTTCACCCCTACACAAAGTTTGTTTTCCACGGCATGGTGGCATCTATCAGCAGGAAAATGCAACATGTAACACAGCTTGCAGTGTACGTCCGTGGTTTGAAGCGCATCCAGGTGAGCTTACCGTGCACTAAACTCCCTGGATTTAAACCACATCGAGAATCTGTGGGACCGTATCGATCGGGGTGTTTGTGCCATGGACACTCCACAACTGAGAAACCTAGCGCAACTGACTGTGGCACTGGAGTCGGCATAGCAACACATTCCTGTCGGTACCTTCCACAATCTGACTCACTCTCTTCCTGCACGTCTCGCTATGGTCTGAGTTGGAAAAGGTGGTTATTCGGGATTTTAATATTTGGTCACGTTAATATGACTGGACAATATATAACCTTCCAGTAACTTATAATACCCAGACCAGGCGGAGCTGCCTCATGCAACGGCAGCGGTGTGATATTCAGAAGGAACGACGGTTTTGAGAGATCGCGAGTAACCTCCAGCCGCGGGTGGACCTATTGGTGTGTGCCAGGAGACGCCTGTGGGGATATCAGCTGGAGCTGAGGTTACAGCCTGAACTGCCGGCATTGGCCCATTTACTACGCCAAACACCGTCTCATATAGAGGTCCGTAATTTAGCTGGCTCTTTTGACTTCTGGCTAGTTTGGAGCGGAGACAGCTGGCTCACATGCCGAAGCTCTAACACAGTATAACATTTTGCGCAGTGTGTGGTACGCTCTCTAGATTGCAGGAACAAGAATGCGTGCAGGCCAGTTGCCCTGCAATCATTCAGACCATTTTAAAGAAACTATTTGGTAAAAAATTTGATTCTCTCGCATCTCATAGCCTCATTCGTCAGGTTCATGATGAACCGCCAATCATTTCGTCAAGTGTCATAATTACTGTAATATTTTGAAGCTAAGCAATCCAAGGCACAAAATTCGAATAGTCTGTAACGACAAACAGAAGTCACTACGAGTCTGTGTTTGGCAGTCTGCCTGCTTAGCTGGTTGGTAGGGTGCTTGGCTCCCATGCAGCGCGCCCGGGTTCGGTTCCCGGCCAGGTTGGAGATTTTCTGCGCTGATGGACTGGCTGTTGTGGTATCATCATTTCATCTTCATCACCAGAGCGCAAGTCGTCCAATGTGGCGTTGACTGAAATAAACTTTCACTCGGCGGCCGAACTTCCCCGGTTGTGACCTCCCGGCCAACAATGCCACAGGATTATTTCTTTTCTTTTTTTTTGTATCTGGCACATGTTAGGTCCCACATTGCTGCATGCAGAATGTAGCTAACGTATTGAACTAGCCTTTAAACTTGGGAAGAGTGCTGTATCTGTCTTCAGTCTCGATAAGACACACTATGTGATCAAAAGTATCCGGACACCTGGCTGAAAATGACTTACAACTTCATGGCGCCCTCCATCGGTAGTGCTGGAATTCAATATGGCGTTGACCCACCCTTAGCTTTGATGACAGCTTCCACTCTCGCAAGCATACCTTCAATCAGGTGCTGGAAGATTTCTTGGGGAATGGCAGCCCTTTCTTCACGGAGTACTGCACTGAAGAGAGGTATCGATGTCGGCGTTCCAAAACATCCCAAAGGTGTTCTATAGGATTCAGGTCAGGACTCTGTGGAGGCCAGTCCATTACAGAGATGTTATTGTTGTGTAATCACTCCGCCATGAAAAGGTGGCAAGAAGGTGCTTAAAACATCAAAGTAGGCCTGTGTTGTAATAGTGCCACGCAAAACAACAAGGGGTGCAAGCCCCCTGCATGAAAAACACGACCACACCATAACACACCGCCTCCGAATTCTCCTGTTGGTACTCCACAAGCTGTCAGATGACGTTCACCGGCCATTCGCCATACCCACACCCAGTCATCGGATCGCCACGTTGTGTACCGTGATTCGTCACTCCACACAACGTTTTTCCACTGTTCAATCGTCCAATGTTTACGCTCCTTACACCAAGAGAGACGTCGTTTGGTATTTACTGGCGTGATGTGTTGCTTATGAGAAGCCGCTCGACCGTGAAATTCAAGTTTTCTCACATCCTGTCTAACTGTCATGGTACTTGCAGTGGATCCTGATGCACTTTGGAATTCCTGTGTGATGGTCTGGACAGATGTCTGTCTATTACTCAGTACGACCGTCTTTCAACTGTCGGCGGTCTCCGTCAGTCAACAGATGAGGTCGGCCTGTACGCTTTTATGCGGTACGTGTCCCTTCACGTTTCCACTTCACTGTCACATCGGAAACAGTGGACCTAGGGATGTTTAAGAGTGTGGAAATCTCGCGTACAGACGTATGACTCAAGTGACACCCAGTCACCTGACTACGTTCGAAGTCCTTGAGTTCCGCCGAGCGTCCCATTCTGCTCTCTCACGATGGCTAATGACTACTGAGGTCGCTGATATGGAGTATCTGGCAGTAGCTGGCAGCACAATGCACGTAATATGAAAAACGTATGTTTTTGTGTGTGTCCGGATACTTTTGATCACATAGTGTAGATTATGTGCAGTGCATTCAGTTCAGCTCACGCATGAACGAAAAAATCCATAATTTCGCATATTTCAATGAGATACTGAAAACTGATCTTGGTAAATGGTAGCACACAAAGAGGAGAACATTTTGACATGTGTTTAATATGCAAAACTTCCTGGTCTACGACGATGTACAAGTAACTAAAGATTTTTTTCAGTAGAATGATGTAAGTTTTTCTGAGGTCATCAGTAGAGGGTGAAACGAGAGTTGCTGAGGCTTATGCAGTTACGTAAGTGAAGAAATTACGTGTTAATTTTTATATCCAGAATGGGTTTTTTCGTAAACAACTGGCCTGTGCTCCTCTCAGTTGCTACTTTAATAACGCACTGTTTCAGGATTCCATCGCAATTTCAACTGCATTAGAGTGTTATTGTGACGAATCTTGGTAAACTCTGCAGTATTTTGGCGAAAGAAGCAAATTTTAAAATGACAACAAGAAAAATGTAGGTAATACTTGAAACTTGTCACTAATGACAACACTGACCAAAAACAGAGTGAAAGAAAGAGAGAGGGAGAGAGGGAGGGAGAGGGAGAGAGAGAGAGAGAGAGAGAGAATGAACTCTAGGGAAAATAAATCACAATTTCTGATGCTATTTCGGCAGAATTCTATACCCCTGAGTATTTTTAATAATGAATTGCTAGGACTTAAAACATGTCAAAAGATTTTATTTTATCTCAGTGCTCCAAGAAATATGAAAACAATTCAGAGCACATAGTTTATCACTTTTAGCCACTCCAGGTGAGTCTGGCACAAGACCGGATATGCGTAAATCCCAGCACTGGGAATTTCGACGACGCATCGATCGCTCAAGAGCACCGGATGTGCTCTAAGCAATGGCGGGCTTTGAAACAAACGGCTTTTGACGGTTCTCTGAGAGACTATAATAAATTTTCAATCAAATATTAAAGCAGATCGAAATACATCCGCGATTTCAGATAAAAGAGGCACTTCCATTGACACAACAACGTTTCAATATCTTTAAAACTACAAAAGTTAATATTTCACAGTGAATAAATATTCACACAATGAACCTCTGAATGAACAATTTTAATTTAATCATGCAGTTTCAACAAATGGTATCCCAGATGACAGCATTCCACTATAGCGTTCATCCCTGAAAGCTTCACACCTGTATCTACTTTATTTATTGGTTTCTACATCTACATCCATACTCCGCAAGTCACCTGACGGTGTGTAGCGGAGGGTACCTTGAGTATCTCTATCGCGTCTCCCTTCTATTCCAGTCTCGTATTGTTCGTGGAAAAAAGGATTGTCGGTATGCCTCTGTGTGGGCTCTAATCTCTCCGATTTTATTCTCATGTTCTCTTCGCGAGATATACGCAGGAGGGAGCAATATACTGTTTGACTCCTCGGTGAAGGTATGTTCTCGAAACTTCAACAAAAGCCCGTACAGAGCTACTAAGCGTCTCTCCTGCAGAGTCTTCCACTGGAGTTTATCTATCATCTCCGTAACGCTTTCGCGATTACTAAATGATCCTGTAACGAAGCGCGCTGCTCTCCGTTGGATCTTCTCTATCTCTTCTATCAACCCTATCTGGTACGGATCCCACACTCCTGAGCAGTATTCAAGCAGTGGGTGAACAAGCGTACTGTAACCTACTTCCTTTGTTTTCGGATTGCATTTCCTTAGTATTCTTCCAATGAATCTCAGTCTGGCATCTGCTTTACCGACGATCAACTTTATATGATCATTCCATTTTAAATCACACCTAATGCCTACTCCCAGATAATTTATGGAATTAAGTGCTTCCAGTTGCTGACCTGCTATATTGTAGCTAAATGGTAAAGCATCTTTCTATGTATTCGCAGCCCATTAGACTTGTCTACATTGAGACTCAATTGCCATTCCCTGCATCTTGCGTAAATTCGTTGCAGATCCTCCTGCATTTTAGTATAATTTTCCATTGTTACAACCTCTCGATATACCACAGCATCATCCGCAAAAAGCCTCAGTGAACTTCCGATGTCATCCACCAGGTCATTTATGTATATTGTGAATAGCAACGGTCCCACGACACTACCCTGCGGCACACCTGAAATCACTCTTACTTCGGAAGACTTCTCTCCGTTGAGATTGACATGCTGCGTTCTGTTATCTAGGAACTCTTCAATCCAATCACACAATTGGTCTGATAGTCCATATGCTGTTACTTTGTTCATTAAACGACTGTGGGGAACTGTATCGAACGCCTTTCGGAAGTCAAGAAACACGGCATCTACCTGTGAACCCGTGTCTATGGCCCTCTGAGTCTCGTGGACGAATAGCGCGAGCTGGGTTTCACACGACCGTCTTTTTCGAAACCCATGCTGATTCCTACAGAGTAGATTTCTAGTCTCCAGAAAAGTCATTATACTCGAACATAATACGTGTTCCAAAATTCTACAACTGATCGACGTTAGAGGTATAGGTCTATAGTTCTGCACATCTGTTCGACGTCCCTTTTGAAAACGGGGATGACCTGTGTCCTTTTCCAATCCTTTGGAACGCTACGCTCTTCTAGAGACCTACGGTACACCGCTGCAAGAAGGGGGACAAGTTCCTTCGCGTATCCCATTAGGTCCAGCGGCCTTTCCTCTTTTGAGCGATTTTAATTGTTTCTCTATCCCTCTGTCGTCTATTTCGATATCTACCATTTTGTCATCTGTACGACAATCTAGAGAAGAAACTACAGTGCAGTCTTCCTCTGTGAAACAGCTTTGGAAAAAGACATTTAATATTTCGGCCTTTAGTTTGTCATCCTCTGTTTCAGTACCATTTTGGTCACAGAGTGTCTGGACATTTTGTTTTGATCCACCTACCGCTTTGACATAAGACCAAAATTTCTTAGGATTTCTGCCAAGTCAGTACATAGAACTTTACTTCTGAATTCATTGAACGCCTCTCGCATAGCCCTCCTCACACTACAATTCGCTTCGCGTGATTTTTGTTTGTCTGCAAGGCTTTGGCTATGTTTATGTTTGCTGTGAAGTTCCCTTTGCTTCCGCAGCAATTTTCTAACTCGGTTGTTGTACCACGGTGGCTCTTTTCCATCTCTTACGATCTTGCTTGGCACATACTCATCTAACACACGTTGTACGATGGTTTTGAACTTTGTCCACTGATCCTCAACACTATCTGTACTTGAGACAAAACTTTTATGTTGAGCCGTCAGGTACTCTGTAATCTGCTTTTTGTCACTTTTGCTAAACAGAAAAATCCTCCTACCTTTTTTAATATTTCTATTTACGGCTGAAATCATCGATGCAGTAGTCGCTTTATGATCGCTGATTCCCTGTTCTGCGTTAACTGTTTCAAATAGCTCGGGTCTGTTTGTCACCAGAAGGTCTAATATGTTATCGCCACGAGTCGGTTCTCTGTTTAACTGCTCAAGGTAGTTTTCAGATAAAGCACTTAAAAAAATTTCACTGGGTTCTTTGTCCCTGCCACCCGTTATGAACGTTTGAGTCTCCCAGTCTATATCCGGCAAATTAAAATCTCCACCCAGAACTATAACATGGTGGGGAAATCTACTCGAAATATTTTCCAAATTATCCTTCAGGTTCTCAACCACAACAGCTGCTGAGCCAGGGGGCCTATAGAGACATCCAATTACCATGTCTGAGCCTGCTTTAACCGTGACCTTCCCCCAAATTATTTCACATTTCGGATCTCCGTCAATTTCCTTCGATACTATTGCACTTCTTATCGCTATAAACACGCCTCCCCCTTCACTGTCCAGCCTGTCTCTGCGGTATACATTCCAATCTGAGTTTAGAATTTCATTACTGTTTATATCTGGTTTCAGCCCAACTTTCTGTCCCTAGTACTATGTGGGCATTGTGACCGTTTATTAATGAGAGCAGTTCTGGGACCTTTCTATAGGTCTTTTACATTAGTTTCATTGTGCAAATGTTTGTCAGAACATCCTATCTGCCACAGTTACACAGGAAATGAACATAGCATCAGTACTTCATACTGTCACTCTTACGTAATAATTTTAACGAACAATTAACTATTTTGCCGTTAACTTTATTTGAATGTTGATTGCAAGCGTTATTAAAAACTGTGGTAATTTATATATGGTCAATTGCATGAGTTAGCAGATACTGCAATTGAAAAGAGAACCAAAACGCGCTTCTATGAAGAAGGCATAACTGTTTAAACAATATCTAAGGACAATCTGTGCTCATTTATTGTGAGCACATTTGTGCAGGAGTATTTGCTCATTTATTTATTGTGAGTGTTCTGAGCGTGACTGACTATTTATAACATATATTTATTTAAATACTGTTGTAATATATTAGTTTAGTACAGGAAAGTGTTGCGTCAATCGATGGTTCAAATGGCTCTGAGCACTATGGGACTTAACATCTGAGGTCATCAGTCCCCTAGAACTTAGAACTACTTAAACCTAACTAACGTAAGGACACCACACACATCCATGCCCGAGGCAGGATTCGAACCTGCGCCGATGTATTTTTGGCGGGGACGGCCTTCAACCAATGGAAAACCAGACAGGTGCGGAACACTACTGGAGTCAAGTCGATACTGCTACTTTTGGAGGGAAGACCTCAGAGAAACGCTTCTGAACATTTTATGGCGAGGCTGGAAGAAGACTGACCTGTCTAGTGTAACGTGCGCGATTCAGTGGTTGATGAACGGCCATCTCAGTACTTTTTACTTTTGAAGGGACTTTATATTTCGAGAGGCCTGAATGTGCTCCAGAGCAGAATTCTAACTTTTGCCGTTTGATGTAGGGATCCGAGAATAGACGGAGTATGAGTTACCATTCTTCGTATAGCTTGTGTTAATTTCTGAATCATTGCGTTGAATTCTGAACTAATTCGAGGTGATGGATCTTTCGTGTATTATGATCACGAAATGCACTCCGTTTCCGCGAGTTTGACTGCAGAATCACAGCTACAGGTTATTATTTGCAGCGAATTAGCTGCGTGACATGAAAGCAGACGTGTATGGCTCGACACTATGACTACATCGAGCTATTCTTTTTAAACAGTGCCGTGCATATCCCCCGTGCCTAAAGTGCGAGTAACGGCAGGTAAAGATTTAACTGCTTTGCTCGTATGCGATGCTGTTCAGAACAACTCAGGAGCAGTAACCGTTAGGTAAAGTCACAAAGCCTTTACTTCTTCACGTCAAATATCTTTTACATCATCAAAATTATTGATAGTCCGTTTTGGACTTGATGGACAGTTGACAGGATTCTGCAAATCACCGGAATGATCACAGCTTCATAACTATGAAATAGTTGTATTGTCTCAATGAGAACGACTATTCTGGTTGCAAAGAGGAGCATACTTCTATTAGAAAAAGTACCGTTGATTTGTTTTACGAGCCACTTGCAACGGTTCGTCTAGATGGAAATATATTATCTTTAAAATACTAAAAGATGTTTGAAATCAAAAAATTCAAGAAGTCACTGTGAATTGGGATAGAATGAAGAGAGTAGTACACTACATACTGCGAACTGTTTCCATGTTTTTTATATCACTGAGACATAGAAATAAAATCCTTTGGCGGATTTCAATTCCTGCTATTCATTATTAAGGATTCTGTTTTAATTTCAATAGAAGTGGCGATTTATTTTTGCCAGATTTCTTTCTCATATTTTTCTTTAGAGAAACGTCATCAATGACAGGTTTTGAATAATACCTGCACTTCTGTTGTTGCTATTTTAAAATTTCTTTCTCTTGCTAAAACAGCGAAGTTTGCAAAGATTCATCTCACTAAATTTCTAATACAGCTGAAATTGCGACAGAATCCCGAAACAGTGAATTACTTAAGTATCAATTGAGAGTAATACAGGTCAATAGTTTATAAAAAAAACATTCTGGTATAAAAATAAACATGAAATTTCTTCACTTATTTTGTTGCAAAAATTCTTGTTTCACCAGCTACCGATGACCCTTAAAAGTTAGATTATGGCATTGAAACAATCTGTAGCGACTTATATACCTCAGTAAATGAGAAAGTTTTACATATTAACCACATGGCAAATTAGTCTCCTCTTTGCATGCTATTATTTGCCAAGATCTAGTTTTATTATCTTGATGAGATATGAGACATGTTATGAATATTCTTGCTTTATCATGAATGTGTGAGCTGAACTGAGTGCACTGTATGCAATCTATTTTATCGAAATTGGAGATAGATGCGGGTCTTCTCCCATATTTAAAGAGTAATTCAATATGTCAGCTACATTTCATATCCAGCAATGTATAACCCAACGCAGACTCCCAATGACCGCTATTTTTCGTAGCAAACTATCCGAATTTTTTCATGCAGTAGGTTATTTAATTTCAAATAACTGTGACCATTAACGAAATGATACGAAGTTCACCATGAAGCTGGCACACGAGAGTACGGGATGTGAGAATTATTATTATTATTATTATTTTTTTTTTTTTTTTGCCAGGTAGTTCTGTGAAATCGTTTGTTAAGGACCGCGGTGCAACCATGAAGCACATGACGTACTGTTTTGTCTCGTACATTAACCAGCACTTTTTGTGAGATCCTGGTTTCGACGCTATGACGTTAAACACCAATAGCACTCCTGGTTCGCCAGTGGACATGGCGTTCAGCTCCCCTAACTCTCAGGGAAAGGAAACATTATAGTGTCGTCAGGTGCTTCTCTTTCAAGAAAATGATTTGAAAGTGGGTGTTTTTAACAGGATCGGAGCTGGAACATTTTTTTTTTGGCTACTTACAACTCGCCATTCGTCTTCCAGAATATTAAAAATACTCCATAGCCCCAGGTCCAGCCCCGCCCCACCAGAGCATTGCTCCTAACTGTGGTATGGGCGCCCCTGCCTTTTGTGTCATCCGTAAACTGTTGTTCTGGAAGTTACAGGCTGTATACTTTCCCTATTCTATGGTCACTTTTCATAAACATGTAATGTGGCATACTAGCGACCTAATGTTTGTAAGCAAAGATCGTCATTTGCACACTGTGCGTACAGCAGTAATGGCCGAGAAACCTCATCTGGGATGTTCGGCAGCTGCTCGTCAATTATGATGACAACACACACACCCAGTTCCGGGCGGAGAAAATCCCCATCACGGCCGGGAATCGCTTCCGGGACCCCGTGATCGAGAGTCAGCAACGCTATGCACAGGGCCACGAGTTGTTGATGTATGCACGACGACGTGCAGCGCTGTACCGAGCCAGAAACTATACTTGTTCTGACACTAGTTTTCAGAGTGGGACCAATTACTGGGAATTTGCTCTATTGCTAGCAGAAAACTTCAACGCCACCCTGTCCTCGTGTAATAACGACTATGGAGGACCCCATTTTTATCTCAGCTGGTAACAGCTGGCTGCATGTCGCTCGTGACCGTTGTTTGCTACGCAACCACACTTATCGCTCACTCTTATGGCACCACAATAACTGACAGCGGGTTACGATTCAATAGCTCACAATGTGGTTTAACCTCACCTACTATCAAACTTTCTGACCATTTGGGAGACACTATCAGCAGAAGTATGTATCCGTTTCCGCTGTATTTGCCGGATTTACCTTTCTAAATAAATCATGAGAACATGTCGGTACTATTGGCACCCACTTGTTCCGATCAGTATATCAACTTCTGTCCTGCTAGAGCAGGCAGATCAATCTACAACGTGCCGTGTCACATATTGTAGATTTTTTTTTAATAAGAGGTGGAGCTCCTCCACGCCCACACAGGCATGTTGGCCAACTCAAGAGGTCTACTGCCATCTCTGCATGAGGGTTAGTTTTCACTAAAGTGAGGTGTTGCAGGATGTGGGTACTGCAATGTTTGCGTACGTCTGGTTAAGGTTAACCATTAATACTCGCTCATATGGAGATAGATTGGGTCGAAAGTCGAACGAAGGGTTGCGGTTTGAAGGGCAGAGGGGAAAAAAGTGCCAAGGCAAGCGCCAAGGGAAAAAAACCTCTGCGATAGTTAGGTCGTGTAGTAAGAGCAGTAGCGGATGTCTTGCTGACCGCGACAGTACGTGCAAGGGTAGGTTATGTTAATGGCGGATATCGTGCGAGAAGATACCGTGTCAGTGCCACGTTCGTCATAATAAAGGAGTCCGGTGCGGCAACGCATTGCGTTGCCTTACGCCCTCTGCTGTGCCGTGTCGTCAGTGACTTGGCATTGCTTCATCAGGCTTGCAGTGAGTGGCGGCAGCTCGCTGTTGATTGGTGTATCTCCAGCAGCTCTGCTTGCTCGGCGTACTGCACCGCAGTTTCATCGGAGAGCTGCAGGCCGTTCTCTCACGCATGCGCGACTTAGGCTGCCCTTTTCGCTTCTCGGCCCCTTGCGGACATATTGTTGACTTCAGACCTTAAAAAACGATGTTCACTACTATTACTCCGATCTCTGTCTGTTCACTTCCTGTTTTATCTGTGCTATAGGTGAGAGTTAGTTCCTTTGGAGACCTCATCGTTAGTTCAATTGAATCACAGCATGAATCTAAACGTGTAGCTTTTACTGAAGAAGCTTTCAATAATGCCGGGCAACTGTGCCTCTTTTCGTCAATCACACAACTTTGGTGCATGAGCGATGTGTCTGACAATTACATGAAAGTCACCATAACAGCTATGACTGCATTGTAGCCATCCTAAACACAATAATCCATACCATTTGCTATGTGTCACGCGTATGCTCCATTTTCTTAATTATTATTGGATCAGCTTCAGTTATTTTCATTGAATGATTTCTCGTTAGTTGATAAAATCAAATAACTGCCATTCGTAGAGCAGTAAGCAATACTTACTTTTGTGCATAATTTCCACACTATCTCTGAAGCACTCATGATTCCTGATCTCTATTCATTATATTTTTGTGTTTTATGTATGTTCAGTTTTTGTTGCCTCATAAAAGCTTTGAATTTTGACTTGTTCCAAGACGAGTCTTACCACCTATGTTTGTGTCAAGAACTGTAATGCCACGATGACTATAACCATGGGCTCTCTTTGCTGTTTAATGAATGATCTTATTGATCGTACTTATTACATAAGTTTATTACATAATTTAATTTTTGTCCATCAGGTACCTGAGATCTCACTGTGTTAAAACTCTCAGATTTTGATGGGTTCATTTAACTGTATTCTGTAATTCAAGTTTAACTAACTTAACAAAACATTTCAGTCACTGCAATAGCATATATATGGCACTCAGTTTGTGGGAAACTTATCAGTTTAACTAATGTTTCCAGACTGAACTTTGACATAATGTAGATTATTTTCGTGAAGTTGTTACATAATAGTTGTACTGAATTGATCACAATAATTCTTAGTTGCCCATTTTCTGTTAAAGTGGGAAAAAAAGTTAATTCTCATGTTCTTTTTAAATTTTCATGTATTTTCTTCATGTAATTATTATGTATAGGAGTAATACTACTCAAGAATTTTAATGAGGTACAGTTAACTTTTGAACTGTTAGTGCAGTTTTACCAAAAAATCCTTGTTTTTATATAAAAGTGTTATGGATTTAACAATGGGTAACTAATTCGAAAATTCAACACACTTCTCATGGCATTATAATATTCATTAACATTAACTAAGAGAATTAAAATAAAATATTGTGCATAATGTTCAGTCCCAGTATCCACAGGCCATATCAATCTGTAATTTTTTTTCCAAGGCCTCTTCTAATATTAGTTGTACGACTATTGCAAATGAATAGTGGCGCACCTGTGTGCGAAATCAAGGAACCAACCCTTCACGTTTGTTAATGAGTGAACTGGCTTACCCATATTATGTAATAATTATTTGTTAGGTACCCAGTATTAGAAGGACATTAGAAGAGATTACGGATTTTATTTCTTGTATATTTATTGAACTTGGCTTTTTTAGCCATAATGTTTCATGACGTTACATATTTCTAAAATCATGACAAATATTTCATCCCTCTACTACTTTTTAACAGAAAATAATAAAAAGTTATGTTCTCATGTGTGAACAGCGAAAGTTTCTTGCTGTTTCTCTAGCGTTTTTACTTTTGTAGTTTACTGCCATGTATCTAAATATTAATATTACCATAAGTAAAAAATACAATTGAAACATATCATGATGTTAGAAAATATGAACAGTTATACAGTATTAACTTTTCTACTACTCTATTTGCAAACGCCTTAATAATATTGTATCTATATTATCTGAAATGTTCCCTTCTATCGATATTATGGCCAAGTTGGACAATCTTAGTACAACAATTTTTTTAATAATTTTAATTTTTAAAAGGATTTTTTGCGCTTGCTACTGTGACCGACAGCGTTATTAAAATTCGTAATGAAATCGTGAGATTAGAGCAAATGGCTGTTAAATTATTTAAAAATATAAATACCATATCTTCCATTATGTCATTGTCTAAATCTTTAGAAAAGGGTAGATATAACATAATTTCTTTACACAAGTCTTCAGCATCTGTATCTAACAAACCGTCATCTGCAGGAAGACTTTTCCTCAAATGATTAAAATTAATCATAAGGTGGTTTTTATCGTGAATATCACTGAATTTAAACAGAAAACTAAATATGTCGTTGTGGCTATTTAATAAATCAAATCTTTCTTTTACTGACATTAGAGCCTGGTATAAAATGTATGGGTAGGTGTTAACCTTAAAGGAGATTTTCATGTCCATTTGAGGTGCCTGGTCTTCATGTTCATAATCAAAAGTTTTCGGAGTTTTTCGGCGCCTTAGGGACCTGTAAGTTTCTATTTCTAATTTTGCAGCAACTTCTTTTGCATTATTTACAGCTATTTCAATTTTTTCGGTAGTTTGACGATCGATAAAAAGTTTTTTTTTTTTAAACTGCTAAAGCATCTAAAGCGACCTGTTTCTTCAGATTAATTGACTGAAGACTTTTACTACATAGTTTACTTGTCAATACACCAGTCACATGTAAATTGAGCAAATAAATGAAAATGTACATATTTTTTCTGCTAGACATTGTGTATCATGTTTTTCTTCTTGATCAAAATAAGAAGTGTTGGTTATTTCGTACAAAGCGCCATAAATCTCTGGTAAATTATTATTCAGTGGTCTTACAGCATCTATTCAACTTGCCCATCTTGTCCCAGCAATGATTTTAAGGTTGAAAAAGTAATGTGATTTTTTAATAAAACTCTTTTTTTGTCCACGAGGAAAAATAATTATACAGCTCTTGCACAGTACAAAAAGAACCTATGGTGTAATAATTTAAATTAGCTGTGTCGTTAACAATTAAATTTAAACTATAGGACACACACAATATATAAAAAGCCTGCGGATTTAGCTCCAACAATCGCTTTTGCAAACCATTGTTTCTGCCACGCGTCTTTGAACTATTGTTGTAGCCTTGTCCCCTTAAATTACCTACAGGTATATTTAAATTAGGTTTTGGGAGCTTGTCTGTAATAAAAGAAGTCAAACCGGCGCCAGTAGCATTAGAAATTGGACAATAAGCTGGGAAGTGCTCTCGTATTTCCAACTGTCGTAAGTATTTGTTGAAATTCACGACGCTGATCGTAATACTAATTTGTTACACATGTCAATAATCAGAAGTAGAGTCAAGTATAATTGAAAAATATTTTTAGTTCACCATAAATTTACACTGTGACTTCGAATTTGGGTTGAAATAATTTATGTATTTGCATTTTAAATATTATTTCCAAGACATCTCGGTATATTCGAGATACTTGTATAATTCATTATGCATCTTATGCGTTCGATAGTATCTGGATCGAATTTTCCTAAGATTTCAATGCATTTCAGAAAATTTCCATTGTTCCAATCATACAATTTTCTGCTCTTTCCACGAAACGCCATATTTTATCAACTCAAAAACTGAATCACATATATAATCCTTTTAATAACATTCTATCAGCGCTCCTTTTCAGCATATACAAATTTTTGATGCGCTCTGCAGACAGTTGTTTTGTTTTTTATAGACTTACTCAGATCAACCCATTTTTTATAATTACTGAAATGTACAGAGCTTTTCTTGTGTCATTTAAATGTAAGCTAAATGCAGCGAGTCACTGAGTCCCTCATAAAATTTGTTATATTTTGTGTCGAAAAGCTTACAACAAGCAGAAAAGAGCATTTCTTGAATCTGAATAGAGTAGCCATTCCTAAATGCTCTTCATAATATAAGGTTGAAGTTTCATGCAGATAATCATGTTTTCTGATTAATTTGTGTGGATTTCCTATCATATGCTGCTCTGTTTCAGGATTTAAAACAGCAGGTCAGAGTCCAGAATCATCTTTAGAAGCACTTGGTATCGATCTTGGTATCCTTGGAGACAATGGTCTTGGCGGTGGCGTTTATATGCTTGTTCAGCTTTTAACTTGTCTACCTTATCGGTAGTTAGGAAATCTGAAATATTAAAAAAACAACTTTTCTATTTATTTTTTAAGTAATTCAGTTTGCTGAAATTGATAGGACGAGAAAAGAATGGGCAATTTCCAAGGGTCACAAAATATTCTGGTACAATTTACGAAAAAAACACCTTAACTCTTATCTTAAATTTAATACAGCAATATAAATTCAGTGTTAAAAGTATTATTAGTGAGTATTTTAAGAAGGGAAAAAAACGGAAAGTCGCTACCGCACTTTTACTTGTAAATTTGCATGACTGACCAAGGTTGATTAGTGGCAAGGGGCTCTACTCGCTTTTGAGGGACCTGAGTTCAATCCGAGGACCAGACATCAAATTTGTGTTTTTCCGCGGTTTTCACTATGTTTTTAAGCAAATGTCGGGATGTATGCATCCAGTGTATCGCTTCTGTTATATTCCATTATAGCTTTTAACAATTTAGTTGTGAGAAATTAGCTCTCAGCATTAAACAGAGCAATTTTTACTCCAAATTTTACTCTCTAAAATGACATAGTACCCTTATGGGCCGAATGCACAAGCTTTCATCCGCACTTTGGAATATAAATATCAGTGCATTTTAACGAACATTTTACTATACATGGAAATATTTTAAGCAACGTTGATGTAAATTTTCGTGGTTCTAGGGTTTCAAATTCAAAATATAAAAAAATGATTGGTTAATAAATATTAAGTACAAAAATCTGTTCTTCTTTAGGTAGCAATTGGTCAAAAAGTATAAACGTTATTTTTACGAATCTTTGCATGTGGTTTTTGTGAGACACACTCCTGAGGAGTGTGAGAAGAATTGTGTTTAGCTCAGATTTTTCATCTGTAATATTTATTATTTGATAAAGCAGTTATTTGAAAATTTATCCTGTTTTTCCTCTCGCAGATGCCTTACGATAACTAAAATATGAACTTCGCTATTAGGCGATAGAGTATGCAGTACAGCATACAGGCTAATTTGTAAGCGATTAAGTCTCTTAATAAATCCTTAAATTCAGTTTGAAGCTCTTAGGTCTGAAGCTTTCCGACAGAAATCCTTTTTGTTGATTTGCAGATGACTTGATGTATTTGAATAATGTTATGAATTAAAACGCCCGTGTACACAAAGGAAACAATTGTTTACGTCTTTAATCATCAAGTGTACAACTTTAAACAGACGTAAGAAGCAGATTTATACCCGACACGCAATGTTTAAGGACGTGATAAGTCGGCCGATTACATCAGGGGAAAGGCGGGATGCAAAGGTACCGTAGAAGCACAAATGACGAGGTGTTGTTTCTTGCTGAGCTCTGCCAACCAGCAGACGCTCGTTGAGATAAATTGCTACGGTATGAATTGCAGTTGGTAACACAGATTTGTAAATGTCCATTGCAGAGCCGATCACCTTCAGTTATGGTTTCCGTTTGTAGCGAAGAATGCGAAATTGAATTACGGCTATTGTACGACGCAATAAGCAGGAGAAAAATGGCCACTAGTGATCGTTGTGACCGGTAAAAATCGGGAACAGGAAACAATTGACCTGAAGTGCTCGGAATGAGGACGACGTGCAGAGCCGGTTCGAGGGGATTTTGCAGCCCCGTGCGATTATTTCAAGCGCCCGTTCCTCAAACACACACAGACACAATGTTATAGTATTTTATTCGCATTATCTTTCCTCAAAGATTTTTACTTTCACATCCCACTGTCTTAATCAGACATATTTGTAATGTAACGTCTTTAGAATTATCCAAAATTATTAGGTACGCCAATATAAAGTGATATCGTCTGAGAAGACTTCTTGTATTGCGAACTGCAAGAGGCAGAAGACGTGCTTTGTTGGCGCTGCACATTTTAGCGCTTTTCACCGAGATGAACTCATGCTGTTGTGGCTGGATATCAAAGCTGTGCATATTGTAAACGCGCTAAAGAGGCGATCAGCGGCTTCGGTGTCGGCACCTTTTGGAACCCTCGTGCCGATTGCTCTGAAACTCACGATAGTGTCAGTTTTTATTCTGCTCATTGCTTTAGGGCATTCACTACAACAGCTTTTGTTTATTTTCACATTCCTTGTTACAAAATACATGATTTCAGGGTGAGTGTCTAAAATCGTCAGTGATCCCTAGCACATGCAGCTCATTGATTCTAACATGCATAATCAAAAATAAGTATTACTACTGTTTCGATTTTATAGCATAGCAGCTGATCAGTACGAGGCGCATACACCCGTGATTTATGAGCACTGGAGAACGAACAAGAAAGCAGTCCCAATAAATCGATGATCATCTTATCGTGTCGCTCACTGAAAGAAAAGGGGAATGAATTCTCGCCTCAATCCCGAACTGCTACCGATTTCAATTTTCTCTTTGTTGCATGTAACTAAGCATAGCGACAACCACGGCTCTTTTTCTCATTACACATAACTTGACGTATACTGCAATTAATGTGGTATAACAGTGAAAAAGAACAGACTTAAGTATATTTGGTTCCTTCATGTGTCAGTATAGGTGGTGCAAGATATGATGTCCGACTGCAGTGGGAATGCTGCGACCTATATGTAAAGACGTGCACGAGGAGATGCTGACGTCTTCCAGGCTCGGCGCTGCCAACCCACGTTAGGATACCGCTCAATGCGGAGCACGATTTGCATCGATCGACTGCTGCGGTATAGATTTCACACGGAAGTAGCATCAATTTGTGAAGACGTGTTATGGAGATGTTCCTGTTCAGATGAGCTACTCATTAGTAGCAAGGAACACAACACAACACTACACTACACAACAGCGGCCAAGGGGTGCCACAATTGGTTGGTCGGCAACGTTGGTTCAAAATGGTTCAAATGGCTCTGAGCACTATGGGACTCAACTTCTGAGGTCATTAGTCGCCTAGAACTTAGAACTAGTTAAACCTAACCAACCTAAGGACATCACACACATCCATGCCCGAGGCAGGATTCGAACCTGCGACCGTAGCGGTCTCGCGGTTCCAGACTGCAGCGCCTAGAACCGCACGGCTACTTCGGCCGGCGGCAACGTTGGCAGCAGCGCCAAAAAACAAGACGACAGTCGACGCGAAGTGGTCTGTAAGGAAGCGATATGCGACGAAACCAAACTGCGGGCCCAATGGACATCTATTCTTGTATATTGAAGTACTGTATTTATCTCTACTACATTTGAGTAAAGACTGGTAATTCCCCTACGCGAATTGTGGCATTTCCAAATATTTCATTTCATTAAAAGACGCCGACAGTTTTACCTAGCCACAGTCGGGGACGGCTGGCGGCATCCCTGCAAACTTGTTGCCTGTGTGCGCCGTGCACTTTGCACAGACGTGAGGCACGACCCTGCAGATGACTAGATGTGCCTGCTGCTCATGCTCCTCAATACAAATACCAATCGTCCAACCACAACCATAGCGCCATCCTGCCATTGTTTAGGGCAGCAACGATTTTGTTAGCCCATCTGGCAAATTTAGCCAGTCAGGCCTTTTTATTCCTAGCTGTAAGCCCCCCCTCCCCCCTCCCAGTGGATCAACTGACCACCATTCGTGGACCATGCGGAATTGGTACTTCACATTATTTTTATTTTTTTCTAATTTTTTGCTTTAGTATTTTCCTATAGTGTTCAAGTACAATTCGTTGTGGTCTGTCTGCCGAGTAGGATCGTCGCCTCAGAAGATGTCGAGTTTTTGTGGAACGTGCTGGCAACGAGCCACTCCGCACGACTATTGGTAGCCAACAGGGAGTGTAGCTGCAGCCTAGGGTGTCGAATCCAGGCCGGACGCTCTCTGTGGCACGTGCTGTCAGCTGGCAGTGATGTCAGTTATTCCGTACCCTCCACGTCTCTCAGACTTTTTCTGACACAAAAATTAATATCTGCTCATGACAAACATGACCTGCTAACGGCCTCACAGCCCGAATGAGTTAACTATTAATTCTTTTATTAGAGAAACTTCTTTCAGTTGCCCATATCACTGCCTGCCCTGGCCAGATTTGCTCTCCATCAGTACAGCTATAGTCAGTCTCTGTGGCCGAGCGGTTCTAGGCGCCTCAGTCTAAAACCGCGCGACCGCTACGGCCGCAGGTTCGAATCCTGCCTCGGGCGTGGATATGTCTGATGTCTTTAGGTTAGTTAGGTTTAAGTAGTTCTAAGTTCTAGGGGACTGATGACCTCAGATGTTAAGTCCCACAGTGCTCACAGCCATTTGAACCATTTCAGTACAGCTATATCATCGGCGAATCCTTTCGTCTTGAATTTTAACCCCACTCCTTAAACCTGTCTTATATTTCCATTATTCTTTCTTCAAAATACAAATTGAGCAGTACGGCGGAAAGGTAGCAACATTGTTTTTAATCTCTGCTATCTTGGTCTTCCATTCTTATTGTTGCCGCTTGTTTCTTGTACATGTAATATTGTTTTGTATGTTGATCGGGGACCTAGAAACTACGGAGAGGCTCTGTTCCCGCCACAGCTGCAGTGGCCCACAGCCCCACGACGACAACCGAAGTCCACTTTACCCCTCCGCCGCTACACACCGAACCACTCTTTCAGGTCTATTGTGCGGTTCGGCCCCCCGTAGACCCCCCCCCCCCCCCCCCCAGGGAACTTCTCACACCAGACGAGTGTAACCCCTATGTTTGCATGATAGTGTATGCGTACGTGGAGAACTTGTCTGCGCAGCAATCGCCGACATAGTGTAGCTGACATGGAATAAGGCGAACCAGCCAGCATTCGCCGAGGCAGATGGAAAGCCGCCTAAAAACCATCCACAGACTGGCCGGCTCACTGGACCTCGACATAAGTCCGCCAGGAAGATTCATGCCGGGGACCAGGCGCTCCTTCCAAATCTGGAAAGCTGTGCGTTAGACCACACGGCTAACTGCTCGAGCTACATGTAATATAATAGCTCTATTGCCATTTTCAAGTGCGTCTAGATTTATGTGACGTCCATATTACGTCGTTAGTGGACTGTCTAAAATGTTAACTTCGTTGTGACAGTGGTTTGACAGTTTCATAAATATAGTCGGCGTAGTCTGTTCACCTGTGTTGGAATTGGGCGGTCCGTTGTCTGTCAGTGGAGTAGTATGGTCCTCCTATAGAACCCACGCGACACTGTTGTCGGTGTGCCATGCACTAGTACATCGAACGTTTGTTCACCGCAGGGCAGCACTTTGTGAGGCCCTGCGTATAGTGGCTGGATGGCTGGATGGCTGGATGCATGGTGTCATCACATACCATAAGGAACTCACACTGGCGACGGTGCTTATGAACGAACACTTTTGGATGCGTGTATGGTGACAGTGGCGACACGTACATGTTCCAAATATGTGTGCGAACGCGGTCCACTAACGTCGGCAGGTCAGCATGCACTGCATCGAAAGTAGGCTGTGCGAACTTCGGGGCAAGCGATATGGTTCGCCGTATAGGATCTGTGAAAGTAACGCACGAATGTCATCTTTATAAGTCGTCCGAACGCTGGGGATCACCGTGGCAGCGCTTCGGACCAGAGCCCGCAGTGACACATCAGAGCCGCTTTCATAGTCCTGTGCCACCTCCCGACCAGTCCGTTGCTTTGGGTGTTGTAGCGTATGTGTGACTAGTACCGCACATGTGGCACAGGGCTGTGAAGAGGGACAACTCGAACTGCTGGCACTCACAGAGCTTCCACACCGTTACAATGTCAAGAACACACTGCTAGTCTTTTGCTTTTTCTCTCCCAAAAATCCTCTCCCAGGACGTTGGAGAAGTTTCGACCTCTCCAAGCTCTCGATGTTCACCTGTGTTGGAATTGGGCAGTCCGTTGTCTGTCATGACACTAAAACTTTAGATACAATGGAAAGGCGGCGCGAATAGTTGGACTCGACATATTCTTGAAATGGATGCAATTTTATGCCGACTATATCGAAATACACACGTCTAAAGTGTCACTAACTCAAGAACGCAGCTGACCTATTGGATTGATTTAGATACTGCCCAGCATGCGCGCGACACGATAACAACAATGATAATTCAAAGAGCCGTTGCTAGGGGTTTTGCCACCTTCGGCGAGAATTGAAAAATGTCGATCTCTTTTTCTTATTATCATCCGTCTCCCCGATTCCCGAATGATTTTTTCCTTGATTTTAGAAATTGTGCTGTACTGATGGACTTATGGGAGACGTCGTTCTGAGGCATCAAACTAGGTCATCTGGAAAACTGTGGTGTTAAATTACGTGATCAAAAGTATCCGTACACCTGGCTGAAAATGACGTACAAGTTCGTGGCGGCCTCCATCGGTAATGCTGGAATTCAGTATGGTGTTGGGCCACCCTTAGCCTTGATGACAGCTTCCACTCTCGCAGGCATACGTTCAATCAGCTGCTGGAAGGTTTCTTGAGGAATAGCAGCCCATTCTTCACGGAGTGCTGCACTGAGGAGAGGTATCGATGTCAGCCGGTGAGGTTGGGCACGAAGTCGGCATTCCAAAACGTCCCAAAGGTGTTCTATAGCATTCATATCAGGACTCTGTGCAGGACAGTCCATTACAGGGATGTTATTGTCGTGTAACCAGTCCGCCACAGGCCGTGCACTATGAACAGGTTCTCGATCGTGTTGAAAGATGCAGTCGCACATCCCCGAATTGCTCTTCAACAGTGGGAAGCAAGAAGGTGCTTAAAACATCAGTGTAGGCTTGTGCTGTGATATTGCCACGCAAAACAAGGGGTGCAAGCCCCCTCCATGAAAAACATGACTACGCCATAACACCATCAGTGACCTCAGGTCAGTTTTGCTGCAGAAGGTACTTCGCACCTGGGGTGAAGAATGGTGCGCCCTTCCTTCAACCAACAAACTTCGGACCATCAAGGAGGCTACCGGTGGATGGCGCTCCTCCTTGCTGGTCTCTCGCAAGGACTGTTTTGTCCTCTGCCGGCTGCGCTTTGGCCACACCTGGATGACGCACAGCTATTTATTGAGCCGCGAGGACCCACCTTTGTGTCTCTGCGAGTCAGCTTTGACTGTGGTCCACATCTTGTTGGACTGCCCGCTTTTAACTCTGCTCAAGCAGACGTTTGTACTGCGTGATATGCTTCCTGCACTTTTACCAGATGACGTTGCGATGGCAAGTTTGGTTTTGAGTTTTATCCGTGCAGTGTTTTTTTTTATCGCTTAATCTAAGTGTTTGTCCTTTTTTTGTGTTGAGTCTGGCCTTTGGCCTACGATTTTAGACTGGGGTTTTTAGTGCTTTTCTTGGTGGTTGGCTTTTCCTTTTTTGTTTCTATGGTCGGCCAACCACTGTCACACTCGGTGTGATTTTAATTCCTTTTGTCTGGTCTGTCTGTGTCTTTCTTGTCCTGAGTCGTCTCTTGTCATCTCCATTGTTTTTTTTTATTCATTGTGAGTGTTTCAGTTTCATGGAAAAAGTGACCGATGGCCCTAGTAGTCTGATCCCTTCAATCCCAGAAACCAACCAACCATAACACCACCGCCTCCGAAGTTTACAGACGCTGGCAGATCACGTTCACCGGGCATTCGCCATACCCACACCCTGCCATCGGATCGCCACATTGAGTACCGTGGTTCGTCACTCGACACAACGTTTTTCCACTGTTGAATCGTCCAATGTTTACGCTTCTTACACCGAGGGAAGAGTCGTTGGCATTTACCGGCGTGATGTATGGCTTAAGAGCAGCCGTTCGACCGCGAAATCCAAGTTTTCTCACCTCCCGCCTAACTGTCATAGTACTTGCAGTGAATTCTGATGCAGTTTGGAATTCCTGTGTGATGGTCTGGATAGATGTCTGTCTATTACGCATTACGACCCTCTTCAACTGTCGGCGGTCTCTGTCAGTCAACAGACGAGGTCGGCCTGTACGCTTTTGTGCTGTACGTGTCTCTTCACGTTTCTACTCCACTATCACATCGGAAACATTGGACCAAGGGATGTTTATGAGTGTGGAAATCTCGCGTACAGACGTATGACACAAGTGACACCCAATCACCTGACCACGTTCGAAGTCCGTCAGTTACGCGGAGCTCCCCATTCTGCTCTCTCACGATGTCTAATGACTACTGAGGTCGCTGATATGGAGTACCTGGCACTAGGTGGCAGGACAATGTTTTTGGGTGTGTCCGGTTACTCTTGCTCACGTAGTGTATTTCGTTTCCGTTTTCATTAAAATATTTCTTGAATGATGAATAAATTTCATCTTTTTCAGCACCCACTTTCTTGCAATTAAATAAGTAAATAATGCCTTGTTTGCAATTTCTATTGAGAATTCTACAACTTTTATTAGCCGCAGTGGCCTAAACTATTGGCTTCTGATCATTCGTCCGAGATGGGTCCAGTTTCGAATCCCGATGACGGATGGATTTTGTGGTGTTCTAAAGGCAGTGACTCTTTGCGTTGTTTCCGTTTCGTACTCAGTAGCTGCTGCTGTAGTTTTGACATATGTAGAGCCAATGTGTTGACTTTCGTCAGAGTAATTAAAGATTATTAAGTAATTTGTCCACATGCTTTTGAAAACAATTCGGTGCTTTAATTTCACCTATTTTCCATGTTTCTCCTCATTTGCTCAGTTTTTTCACTGCTTGATTTGAAATTAATTTTTTCCTCCATTTGCCGCCTAGTCTTCCCTAATGGTGGAAACGGCCCAGATAATTCATAAACCATTATCGGCAGCAAAGATTATTTTTTACTGCTGGATGCAGCTCAAACAGCTGTTGCTGTATGAGTATCGATACTCAATATACGGTAAAACTAAACAATGAGCTTTCAAAATGTTTAAAAGTAGTAAATATTAGGACTTTTGAGGATACTGAAGCCTCACAAAATCTTATCAAGATGTTATGTCCGAACATTTCTCCACGATTTTAGTGATAGTACTTCATTGTAGATAACTGCATCATCTGCAAAAAGTCTGAGAGTGGTATTAATATTGTGTGCCATGTCTTCCATACACAGCAAGAACAACAAGGGTCTCAACACGTATCTCTGGGTAATGCACGAAGTTGCATCTACCTCTGTCCATAACTCTTCTTCCAAGATAACATGCTGCTTTCTGCTTACCAATAAATGCTCAGTCCAGTCACAATTTTCGTTTGATAGCCATATGACCGCATTTTGATTAATAAATATTTTTGTGATACTGAGTCGAACTCTTCGTAGGAATTCTAGAATAACTGATTCCGCATGATGGCTATAATCCTTGGCTTTCAGGATACACTGTGTCAATGCGCGACGTTTCCAGAATCTATGTTGGATGGCATGGAGGAAGTCAGTGGTTGTCTTCTGTTAGTTGTTGTGCAAGTGTGTAGTATCGATAATTTACACTGTAAAAACACAGATTTACACATTACATTGGACTTTTCTCTACACGGTAGTATTTGCTATATCTGTGCTCGTTGGAAAAATATAAAAAAACTAACCTTATCCAATAAGGGTATTGTAGAGCTCCATGACTTTACGTGAAATGAAATATGACAACGACAGTATACATAATATACGGGGTAGTGCGTAAGTCATTACACTATCTAGGTTGGTACAGCATACATCAGTATGGAACGTGTATAGGGCCCGTAAGATGCGGCACTCTTCAGTGCCACTCGAGTCTTACTTGACTTTTGCTTGCATCCATAATACTAGGTAAAGTAAAAGATTTCATGCTTGTTCTTGTTTCATATAAAACTGAAGCTAATTTCATCGCATAGTGTTCTGAAGACTCATGTATATTTGTCCCTGCTTACGAATCCACTTTTGAACTGCTCAGTTTAAATACACTGTGAGTATATTGCACATATTCGACTTAATTTCTTCTCGCATTTGATGGAGAACAGCAAAATTTTCATTGAAGTTGGAGGATGGTTCTAGTACGCAGACTTCTGCTAAAATGTGTTGTCTGTAAAACCCGTTAGTAACGTGTGAACACGTCTGCGTATTTAATGTTGCATTTTTAGCATTTGCAAAGAAGAATGCTCTAGTCGCTAAGATTACACAGCATACTCAAGGACAAGAAGCAACACAATTCAAAGCAGAATTACGTACTTATTCCGTGACAAGTAGTAGTTACGTTGAATACCAATTCTGTCAAAAGTTGCTGACATGGAGTTCTCCATCAAATGCTGTAAAGTACGGAAAATGGATGCGAACAAAAATAAAGTAGATTGCGAGTAATATAACGCATTTAAATCGAGCTGTTCATACAAGGATTCGTAAGCGGGAATGTACACTGCCGGAAATAAATAGTACATTTGGAAAGACGATGTCGATTTTGATCCTGTGACCGCATATGCAACCTGGGGATAGCAGATCTACTGATAATGGTTTCAGCGTCGTCCGCCAACAGATAGTGTAGTTGGATTGGGTTGTTTGGGGGGAAGAGACCGGATTAGGGAAGGACGGGGAAGGAAGTCGGCCGTGCCCTTTCAAAGGAACCATCTCGGCATTTGCCTGAAGCGATTTAGGAAAATCACGGAAAATCTAAATGAGGATGGCCGGACGCGGGATTGAACCGTCGTCCTCCCGGATGCGAGTCCAGTGTGCTAGCCACTGCGCCACCTCGCTCGGTGGATAGCGTAGTGGTATAGTTACCAGAGCGCAAACTGTGTCTACCCTTATGGTATGCTCACAGCCAGAAGGTTCATTGTGGTGCAAATGTGTGAAGCAAAAAGGCAGCGATGTCACGGAGCCGCATTCATGCCTTCTACAGCCAAGTGAGCGAGTTCGAAAGGGTCAAATTGTAGCCTTCGTAGTGGCGGGATGGTCCGCTCGGAGAATTGCCACACAAGGTGGACGTTCCGTGTGAATTGCGCAACGATGCTGGTATGAGGGGTCACGTAAACATTCTTTCACCCGCAGACGAGGTTCTGGAAGTCCACGCAGCACAGACGCCCGCTAGTATCATCGTATTGTAGGGGCAGCAGCGGCAGATAGTACAGCCACAAAAGATAAGAGAACTTATGAGACCTGACATGTCAACACGAACGGTTGTGAACTGGTAATTAGCAGTGGGTCTACATGCGTGCATACCTCTAGCCCGTGTACTCACGCCACAGCATCAACAAGCATGGCTCGAATAGTGCCGTCAGAGGATCACTTGGAAGACGGAATGGCACGCTCTGGTCTTCAGAGATGAAAGCGGATTCTGCCTGCGTGCAAGCGATGGTCGTTTACGTGTACGACATAGACCTTGTAGGCACTGTCTCCTAGAGTGCATTCGTCCAATACACACTGCTCCACCCCAGGCTTTACGGTCTACGGTGCTATAAGCTACAACTCTCGTTCACCTTTGGTGTTTCTGGAGGGTACGTTGACCAGCGCTCGTTACATGCAGAATGTCGTTACACCCATTCTTTTGCGCTTCTTGCAACAGGAAGGTGATGTGTTGTCCCAACAGCATAGTGCTCGCCCAAACACTGCCCTTGAGACTTAACATGCTCTGAAAGACGTGCAGCAACCTCCCTGGCCTGCACGATCACTGGACTTGTCTCCAGCCGAGCACATGTGGGATATGATGGGACACGAAGTGACTCGTGTGACTTGCCAACCAACAACTCTTACAGAACTTGGTGACCAGGTTGAGCAGGTGTGGCATAACGTATCCCAGAACAGTATTCGCCGTCTGTACGATCGACTGGATCAAGAGCCAGCGCCTGTATTGCCGCCTATGGATGCAACACCACGTCCTAATATGGGTGTCTCAGCATGGGTCGACACTTAGCACCTCAGAACCGCTTATGCTATTGATCTTAAATGTAGTCATTTCATGTACTGCCGGCCGAAGTGGCCGTGCGGTTAAAGGCGCTGCAGTCTGGAACCGCAAGACCGCTACGGTCGCAGGTTCGAATCCTGCCTCGGGCGTGGATGTTTGTGATGTCCTTAGGTTAGTTAGGTTTAACTAGTTCTAAGTTCTAGGGGACTAATGACCTCAGCAGTTGAGTCCCATAGTGCTCAGAGCCATTTCATGTACTCGATATGCATTTTTGCACAGGAAAATGTTACAAACCTCTAAAAAGGTACACTAACTTTTTTCCGGCAGTGCACATACATCAGTCCACAGAACACCACGCAAAGAAACCAGCTGTTGTTTTACATGAAACAAAAACAAACATGGAATCATTTACCCAACCGAAAATTACGGATGTGCAAAAAAAATCAGGCAGAATATGAAGAACATATTTAGAATGCAGTTCAAAGAGCGTAAGACACATAAGAAGTCATAATTAAGAACACAATGCGATGAAACCAGCTTCTATTTACTACGAAACCAAAAGAAATATGGAAGACTATAAATCAACCAACAAGAAGACGCTATGTGGAAGGACTGATAATCTTGTGGCGCTCCAGGTGGGCTGAAATCCTTATGAGCTTCACCCCCCTGCAACACAAGCTGGATGCACGCCGGTTTCTGACGATACTCAACGTTCAGAAAACAGTAGTAATGAGTAGTAAATAATAGTGAATAGGAAGCTACCAGTTGGACGCTAACCCAATGCCAACCACACTACGGCAGTAAGTAAATAAATTCGTATTCCAACACAACTTGCCATATAAACAGTAGTAATGAGTAGTAAATGATAATGAATAGGAAGCTACCAGTTGGACGTTAACCCAATGCCAACCACACTACGGCAGTAAGTAAATAAATTCGTATTCCAACACAACTTGCTATATAACTAACACAAACGACGGAAAAATGTTTTCTATGGTCTCGTCATAGAGCAACAAACTCCGATATCCAGCGTCACGACACGGACTCGAATATGTAACTTTTGTATGCCTCATCTTTTTAGTTATATTTCGTAAAATACGAGCATTTCAACGAAAAAATATTTACGGTCAGGATACGAAAGTCAACGTAATTTAAATAAAAACATCGTTTGTGACTGAAAATTGGTGTTGTTCCCTTTGTATTTCATGTATGAAAATCAGCTATGGCTTATGTAATAGTCATTACAGACAAATTTAAATGATTTCTTTGTACTAACGTGTTCACACTTATTTTACTGAGCTTCTTTACGCTGACTACATGTGACACCGAATGCCTGTGATCTAAGAATTGTTTGTTTTCAATCTCTTATCGAGCGATAAGGCGCCTAGATTAAGGCTCTGCACCCAGGTTTAAGAGGATTAGGATTCTAATCCCCGTAAGTCCATTCACGTTTAGGTTTCCTGTGATTTCACCAAATCGCTTCTCGCAAAGGCCGAAATGGTTCCTCTGTTGAGATTTGGTAGAATATGCGCCCTTCTGATCCGTGGGAAACTTGACGTTATAGTCGACGAGAGTTAAAAATGAACCGTTCTTCGTTTTAATATTAGTTCACGCTTGTAGGCGCTTTGTAGTAAATGTTAACTATAATCAATTCAACAACTTTTGTTGTTTTTTCAGGTGTCGCTAAGCAGATGCAACAAATTCTTCAACGTGATCCACACCATTACTGATAAATTTGGAGGTGAGTAAATCGAACATTGCATGAAATATATGTTTCCCTGATATGCAAGCAAACACGCCTTGAGCGTTACACTACTACAACAGTTGCTTCTTATTGAGCAATAAAGCTGTGTTCAAATTAATAACCATGGAAAAGCAGTGGGCGGTGGAGGGGCTGGAGACACGTATTGAGGCCCGCATCGATTTTACATCTGATCTCTCATTGCAACTATAAAATACAGATTAAGACAAAAAGACGCATCACGAAGATCACAGAAATCGGTAGATGTTATGTACGTGTACGGACAGACAAATGATTACAGTTTCCGAAATATTGGATGATTTATCCACGAGAAAGAGCTTCACAAAGTGATCAAGTCAATACCGCGTTGGTCCACCGCTGACCCTTATGCAAGCAGTTATTCAGCTTAGCTTTGATTGATAGAGTTGTTGGATGTGCCCCTGAGTGACATCGTGCCAAATTATGTCCAAATGACGCGTTATATCGTTAAAATCTCGAGCTGGTCGGAGGGCCTTGCCCACAATGCTCCAAAGTTCTCAACTGGGAAGAGATCCGGCGATTTCACTGGCCATTGTAGGGTATGGCAAACGCGAAGACAAGTAGTAGAAAGTTGTCGTGTGCGTGTGGGCATTATATTGCTGAAATGTAAGCCAAATATGGCTTGCCATGAAGGGGAACAAAGTGGGGCGTAGAAGGTCGTTGATGTACCGCTGTACTGGAAGGGTATCCCAGATGACAACCAAAGGGGTCCCACTATGAAATGAAATGGCACTCCAGACTATCACTCGTGGTTGTTGGGCGACTGTCAGCTTTGTATTCCACCACCGTCTGGAGCGTCTCCAGACATGTCTTCGCTGGTCATCCAGGCTCAGTTCCATGTGGGATTTGAAATTAATTCTCCACCAACCAGTCAGAGCCCAAGCCGAATGTGCCCAACACCACAGCAAACGGGCTTGTTGGTGTAGAGAGGTCAACGGTAGTCGGCGCAAGGGTCACCTTGAGCCCAACCCCTTTTCTGTAAGACGCCTACTAAATTGTCCCTGTATTTATTGAAACATCAATTGCATGTTAGATCGCTTATAATGATGAATACGGGGCCCTAAGTGCTTCTCCGGCGATTGCTCAATGCTCAGGCTTTGTCATCTCTCTAGGACGACCGCTATCATCTTGACGCTGTGTTCCGCCGTGGTTCACGTATTTCTGCCAACGCAGTTGAATAGTGGCATCGCTCCTATTCAATTGTTTAGCGATTAGCCGATTACTTCAACCGACTTCTGTGAGTCCAACTACACGTCTTGTCTCAAATGTGGACATCATATATTGTTCACTAACTGCGAGGCACAGTTACCGTCCAACTGAGCACACGGAATGAAATTCGCGAAGCCTTTATGCCTCGGTATCGACATGTCCCTTGTTTACTACCGTTCCCGGCTGCGCGGTGAAATTTCTCAGGAGCATCAAACGTTCATCCATGGGCCAGCATAGCTTACAGTTTTGCTTTTTCCGTCGATACCTGAATATGAATTTTTGACTAATTTGCATAACCCCTTCACATTTTTTTTGTCTTAAGAGTATATTAAATTAGACAGAAAATAGAACATATGATGTATTGGGCGTAGATAGACTTCACCCACATACAGTACGACTGACGCCTGTAGAAGAACCATTGACTCGTCCGCAACATCGCCCCCCCCCCCCCCCCTTTTTCCTGCCCGACTGTGAAAGACACGCGCCCGGCCGCACTGCACTCTTCTGTCCACAGACGAGGGCCGTCCTGGGGCACACATTGTATGCCAGGAGAGCAAAATTTCTTGATGGCTGGAGAGTGACCTCTCTTGCTGTTGACAAGTGTCGAAAGGGCGCCTACTCACATTGTCAAACTAGAGATAAAGTGACGTATGCAGTTAGCCAGACAAAAGGATGCTTGCAATAAAAGCCTATTTTAATGCCAGTGTGTGGTCTCCTGCTGAGACAATTGCGGTCTCGATTTCACTCTTAAACGACCATTGTCGAGCTGAAGTAAAAGCAGATGTTAGCAGGTGCAGAGACGGAAGGTATCTCGTCCCTTCTCCTTTAATTAAGAGTGTCGATAATTTTCCGTATGCGTATTCGCAGGTTCGTATGAACGGCTAGTTTTATATGCTTGTAGCAATGCAATGCGCTTCGTAGGCAAAAAAGACATTGAATTAGTTCTTTGCGGAAGTTCGCTTCCCAATAGAAATACGCTCCCAGCATATACCATACACGTAGCTTGTTAAAAAAATCGTGTCAAGATTGCCCGGTGCAAAACAATGCTACGGAGGAAGACCTTACAGCTACCGGTGTAGCTATATTGTGGCAACGATCATGATAGTATCATGTTCCGGCATGATTTTAACGGTGAAAAGATTTTAAGTATTTCACTAGATGTTAATTTCACTTTTTTTTTAATGAAACCTGTTATCTGACTGTTACTGAGCAAAGATATTGTTACTGATACAAGCTTGATCTTTTAAATTTTTTCCAACTTAAATTTAGATTGTAATCCTTCTGACTTTAATGCAATTACTTTCAAACATTACGCAAAAATGATTGAAACTGTTTGCTACGCTTATCTTGTAGGATGAAGCCCGTAAATAATTAATGTTCCAAGTTTTACATAAACACTGCCTGTGCGCGATTACGACAAGCGGAAGGTAGATGGCCAGAAGTATCTCCGTACCAGATTCTTACATTATTATTTTGTTAATTATTTCACATGGAGGGAGAGGAAATGACCGAAAACACAATTACGTTTAATACATTATATTGTGCGACTTCTCCCGCCGGAGGTTCGAGTCCTCCCTCGGGCATGAGTGTGTGTGTTCTTCTTAGTATAAGTTAGTTTAAGTAGTGTGTAAGTCTAGGGACCGATGACCTCAGCAGTTTGGTCCCTTAGGAATTCAAACACATTTACATTTTTTTTCCATTATATTGTGAATAGATATGCATTGACGTCTACAAGAAAATATGTTCATAGCTTTTCGCTTCCATGACAAATGTAAAAGGGTTCTTCTTTAACATCAGAGACATACACTGAAGAGCCAAAGAAACTGGTGCACTTGCCTAATATCGTGTAGGGCATCCGCGAACACGCAGAAGTGCCGCAACACGACGTGGCATGGACTCGACTAATGCCTGAAGTAGTGCTAGAGGTAACTGACACCATGAATCTTGCAGGGCTGTCCATAAATCCGTAAGAGTACGAGGGGGTGGAGATCTCGTCTGAACAGCACATTTCAAGGCTCAATAATGTTCATTTCTGGGGAGTTTGGTGACCAGGAGAAGTGTTTAAACTCGGAACAGTGTTCCAGGAGCCACTCTGTAGCAATTCTGGATGTGTAGGGTGTCGCATTGTCCTGCTGGAATTGCCCAATGGAGATGAATGGATGCAGATGATCAGACAGGATGTACACCATTACAGAGCCTCCACCAGCTTGAACAGTCCCCTGCTGACATGCAGGGTCCATGGATTCATGAGGTTGTCTTCATATCCGTACACCTTCATCCACTCGAAAAAATTTGAAACGAGACTCGTTCGAGCAGGCAACGTGTTTCCAGTCATCAACAGTCCGATATCGTTGTTGACAGGCCCAGGCGAGGCGTAAAGCTTTGTGTCATGCAGTCATCAAGGATACACGAGTAGGCCTTTGGCTCCGAAAGGCCATATCGATGATATTTCACTGAATGGTTCGCAGGCTTACATTTGTTGAGACCCAGCATTGAAATCTGCAGCAGTTTGCGGAAGGGTTGCATTTCTGTCACACGTTGAATGATTCTCTTCAGTCATCGTTGGTGCAAGAAAATCCCCACTTCACCGCTGACTCAGAGATGTTGTGTCCCTTCGCTTGTGCGCTGACTATAACACCACGTTCAAACTCACTTAAATCTTGATAACCTGCCATTAATAACAGCAGTAAGCTATCTAACAACTGGGCCGATCGCAGCGCCGTATTCTGCATGTTTACATATTTTTGTATTTGAATACGCATGACTATACCAGTTTCTTTGGCGCTTCAGTGTAGATCGCACAGGATACGGTGCAAGATGCGCAATGTCCAGTTCTCGTCCAAAGCGCTGTGCGAGTTCATTCGCTTCTTCAGAAGAGGAGGCCGACAAGCGTCTGCTACCTTTCGGCCGCTCGGTGATGACAGAATCGACGCACACGCCCTGCAATCTTGCTCAAACGATTTTACAGAAACTATTCGGTAAAAAAATTCATTTTTGAGTTACTTGTAGCTTTATATGTCAGGATAATTATTATGTGCCCATAAGTTCGTTAATGGTCATAGTTATTGTGATATTTACGAGGAAGTAGGACACTGCGCAAAATCCGGAAAAGTTTGCAATGGAAAATAGGGGTCCCTATGATTTTGCATTTGGTGCTTATTATATAATACGTCGCAGTGTATTAAATTTAGCTAACATATTCAGCTTTTCTTTAGACTTGAGTGGAAGTCTCCATCTGCCACCAATCTCGAGAAAACTGATCTGACGTAGCACACTCATTTGCAATCGCACCACGCCAGCGATGAATCCAGAGTGAAATATCCACAAGATTTCTCATATTTGACAAACGGTTTGACATATCGAAGTGAGATTTTGGAAAATGACAGCTCACAGAGGAGAATATATTGCCATACCGTTATTACACAAAACTTCATCATCTACTGTGTTATTCCACTAACTACAGACTTTTCCGATGAAAGAATGTAATTTTTAAGGGCCAACGATAGCTGGTGAAATGAAAAATGCTATGGGTTTTGGAACAACAAAAGTGCAGTCATTACACGTTTATTTTGTACCGAGGCTGAGCTTTCTCACAAGATGCTTACCGTACTTTCACTCAGTTCCTCACTTACTAAACTTAATAAACAAATGTTTCAGAATTCTCTCGTAGTTCCGTCTGCACAACATGTTAGTGAGGTGAGGCTGTCCAAATTCCGCTGAGTATAGTAAAAGAAGCAAATTTTAACGTGGCAGCAAGAGAAATGTGTAGGTTTTACTCAAAATTCCCCTCGTGACACTTCTCTGAAAGTTGCAAATGGTTAACATACCAGGCGAAAATAAATCGGTTCACATTCGGTGGAATTATTTTTAAATACTAGTCAAAGAAAAGGTGACAGATCTTTCTGAATGGTCACCACGCAAGTGTGGGCGTGAACGGGCCCCGCTTAATATTGACAAAAAAAAGTGAGTGTAGGCTTCAGTTTAAAAAGGCACTTGCCCTCCAGCGCCTGCCCGCAGCCTCCACCATTACTCCTCTTCCAACACATGTCCTGCTGTCTGCACATCTACCCGTCTCGGTATTCTGCGTGCACTATACCCGCACATCAAAACTATGTGGACTGAGGATGTCAAATCAAACACCTTTCAGCCGTCAATTTTAAACCTTATTTTATTTGGCAACCAGTTTCAGCGTTTTATTACGCCATCTTCAGGTCCCTCACCGATGTGTAGGAACAATCTACCTTGCTTGTGATCAGCACAGGGGCCAGCAATACTGGTATTAGTAGATATCTATTTGCTACAGTGACCACTTCAGCCATCAGCTGCCGGCTGTTGAACGGGTGTACAGGGTGGAGAAAAATTGTGTCACGAAATTTTAAACCTGGATAGCTGATGCCAGTAGGACATTACTAATGTTGTGGAGGTTGACAACGCACTATTTTTAAACTACGGAAGCTTGGCGCTCCGATTGGCTGTGGGATTGCCCTGTTGCCTTTCGTCTGTTGACAGGCAGCGCTGTGGCTCTCGGTTCACACATACAAACGTCCCTCGTCCCGCCACCGCCCCAACGTGATATGCACACGTGTCGAATAGGTCTTGCTATTTGTCTCCACCTCACGTCAGAGGCATTCATACAGGATGTTTCAAAAATGACCGGTATATTTGAAACGGTAATAAAAACTAAACGAGCAGCGATAGAAATACACCGTTTGTTGCAATATGCTTGGGACAACAGTACATTTTCAGGCAGACAAACTTTCGAAATTACAGTAGTTACAATTTTCAACAACAGATGGCGCTGCGGTCTGGGAAACTCTATAGTACGATATTTTCCACATATCCACCATGCGTAGCAATAATATGGCGTAGTCTCTGAATGAAATTACCCGAAACCTTTGACAACGTGTCTGGCGGAATGGCTTCACATGCAGATGAGATGTACTGCTTCAGCTGTTCAATTGTTTCTGTATTCTGGCGGTACACCTGGTCTTTCAAGTGTCCCCACAGAAAGAAGTCACAGGGGTTCATGTCTGGCGAATAGGGAGGCCAATCCACGCCGCCTCCTGTATGTTTCGGATAGCCCAAAGCAATCACACGATCATCGAAATATTCATTCAGGAAATTAAAGACGTCGGCCGTGCGATGTGGCCGGGCACCATCTTGCATAAACCACGAGGTGTTCGCAGTGTCGTCTAAGGCAGTTTGTACCGCCACAAATTCACGGAGAATGTCCAGATAGCGTGATGCAGTAATCGTTTCGGACCTGAAAAATGGGCCAATGATTCCTTTGGAAGAAATGGCGGCCCAGACCAGTACTTTTTGAGGATGCAGGGACGATGGGACTGCAACATGGGGCTTTTCAGTTCCCCATATGCGCCAGTTCTGTTTATTGACGAAGCCGTCCAGGTAAAAATAAGCTTCGTCAGTAAGCCAAATGCTGCCCACATGCATATCGCCGTCATCAATCCTGTGCACTATATCGTTAGCGAATGTCTCTCGTGCAGCAATGGTAGCGGCGCTAAGGGGTTGCCGCGTTTGAATTTTGTACGGATAGAGGTGTAAACTCTGGCGCACGAGACGATACGTGGACGTTGGTGTCATTTGGACCGCAGCTGCAACACGGCGAACGGAAACCCGAGGCCGCTGTTGGATCACCTGCTGCACTAGCTGCGCGTTGCCCTCTGTGGTTGCCGTACGTGGTCGCACTACCTTTCCAGCACGTTCATCCGTCACGTTCCCAGTCCGTTGAAATTTTTCGAACAGATCCTTTATTGTATCGCTTTTCGGTCCTTTGGTTACATTAAACCTCTGTTGAAAACTTCGTCTTGTTGCAACAACACTGTGTTCTAGGTGGTGGAATTCCAACACCAGAAAAATCCTCTGTTCTAAGGAATAAACCATGTTGTCCACAGCACACTGGCACGTTGTGAACAGCACACGCTTACAGCAGAAAGACGACGTACAGAATGGCGCATCCACAGACTGCGTTGTCTTCTATATCTTTCACATCACTTGCAGTGCCATCTGTTGTTGAAAATTGTAACTACTGTAATTTCGAAAGTTTGTCCGCCTGAAAATGTACTGTTGTCCCAAGCATATTGCAACAAACGGTGTATTTCTATCGCTGCTCGTTTAGTTTTTATTGCCGTTTCAAATATACCGGTCATTTTTGAAACAACCTGTACGTAAGCTTCGCTTCGGAGCACACACACACGTCACGTACGATTTACTCATACAGTAAGCATGGCGGCATAGTATTCGTCTGAAAAACAACGAGATATTGTTTTTGTTTATTGACTAGCCGACGGCAATGCGCATGAAGCTCGACGGTTGTGCGAGGACCGGTACCCAGTAACACGCCACCCACACAGGCGAACGTTTACAGCAATTCACCGGCGACTTGGCGAGACAGGCTCGTTAGCTGAATATCGTGGTGATGCTGGAAGACCTCGAACACGACGGGATGCTGCATTTGAAGAGACTGTTCTCGAGCGCTTCGAGGGAGCACCTACGACAAGTACTCCAGCACTTGGACACGACATGGGGGTCACTCATCGGTTAGTCTGGGAGGTTTTGAGGAATGATGGCCAGCATCCAGTTTCCATCCTGTCAAATACCTAAATCCTGTGGCGAACTATGAACCCAGGCTAGCGTTTTGCTGGTGGTTTGTGCGACGTATTTCACGAGGTCGCCACTTCCCCGCCATTGTGTTTACCGACGACTGCACCTGCCATCGGGATGTCCTTTACAACACTCGAAACGTTCATTACTGGGCAAGGGGAAATCCTCACGTCACGTACGTCCACGGACACCAGGAACGATTTTCGCTCAATATATGGGAAGGCATTGTGGGTGACCATCAGACTGGGCCGCTCCGTCTACCTCCTCGACTTACCGGGCAAATTACCTTCACTCTTTGCAAGAAACTCTACCCAACCTGCTGGCAGATGTTCCCTTGGACATATGGCTACCCATGTGGTTGCAGCATGATGGAGAGCCCTCACATAACAGTCGTGCTGTGCACGGATATTTAAATGAACTCTTCGACGGCCGGGTAATTGGCAGAGGTGCTCGTAGGACATGGCCCTACCAGAGGTCACGCTGCTGGACTTTCTGCTGTGAGCATTCTTCAAGGTTCTAGTTCACCCACCCAGAAGCGAATCACCTAGAAACGAAGAGGAATTAATGGATCGCATTCAACATGCCGCCGATCACATCACAGCAATACCAGGAATCTCTGAAAGGGTTCGGCAAAACATTGTTCGACGTTACCGAGCTTGCGTTAGACGGTCGCCAGTTCGAGCGCCTGCTAAGTAAACAACGTCCTAGCTACAAAAAAGGCCCTTTTCAGGTCGACACAATTTGTAAAAGACTTTCTGTACGCGAACTAACAGCTGTGGATGGGTTTGTTCCCGGTACGTCTTATCATGAAACTACAATGGATGTGCCGGGACGCCGGCGGGTTCGCCCCCAGGCACCCAGAGTGGAAGGCTGGTGCGCTACCACCGAGCGTGCGGGCCGTCTTGCATACATCGCGATCTCCGGCAAGCAAAGCATTTGCGGTCATGCATTGTCCAGAACATCCGGCTACAGGGCAATCCCGCGGCCAATGGGAGAGCGTGGCGCCAAGTTTCCGTAGATTAAAAATTGTGCATTGTCGACTTACACAACATTAGTAATTTTGGTTCTTACAGGCATTAGCTATCCAGGGTTAAAATTTCGTAATACCTCTCCATCCCGTTTAGCCTGAACGAGCGAACAGGCCGTGTATTCCTTGCCGTCTCCTATGGCTGTGATCAATAACGCTAACGTTAATATTGTTTGAAGGAGATTTTGTGTAGTGTGGTCCCCTCGATGAAGAGCATGCAGGTTCTAACGGTCGAACGACAGCCTGCCCAGATTGTCACCACGGCATGATACAGCTGCGTAGTACCATTGGATTAACGAGCGTTTACACAAGAGAATTACAAAATGACAAACGCAAACCCCGCCGTGCCGATGACTGACGCGAACCTCGATGTGTCACGATTGGCTGTAAGACTACCACCTTTCTGGCCACACAGTCCAGCTTTGTGGTTCGAGCAGGTAGAGGGCTGTTTCGCGAAGGTGTAATGCGGCCTTCCAGCAGCTCCTGGTCCTCACCATTGCATTTGGTCCCGAAAAGGGATGGTGCACGGCGGCCTTGTGAATGCCAGAACAATACCGGATAGATACCCGGTGCCGTTGTTACCTGAGTATAGCTATGAGTTGAATGGTGCAGTTACTTTTAGTGTGCTGGACTGTGCAAAAACATATATACAGATCCCTGTGGCTGAACGAGACATTCCCAAGACACCAATGATCACGTCTTTTGGCCTGTTTGAGAGCAAATTTATGACTTTTGGACTGAGGAACGCTGCTCAAACATGGCAATGCTTCACTGATTCTGTGTTACAGGGACCAATTTTTGCTTTCGCTTGCCTGAATGATATTTTAGTTTTTTCCACATCAGCAGAGCAACATAGGCAGCATTTAACAGAAGTTTTTAAGCGGTCGCCTGAACACCGCCAAACGTATCTTTGGCCAGCCCCAAGTGGATTTCCAAGTGCATAGGATAACAGCAGCAGGATCGCTGCCACTGCCAGAGAAGGTGAAAGCTGTCTTACGGATTTCACGCCCAAATACAGCCAAGGAATAGCGTCGACTTATTGGTATGTTAAATTTTTATGGCCGTCACTTTCCACACTCTGCTGAGTTACAAGAACTGTTAATTGCAGCGCTCACCGGTCCAAAGAACAAGGGTAGCTCTTTAGTGTCCTCGTCGACTCTGTAGAGTCTTGTACGGCAAGGAAGCAAGGGAGAGGATGTTGGTGTGGGTGCCCGGTATCCTCTTTGTACAACACAAATACACATATGGAGTAATACGGTTCTTTATTTACCTGAACATTTACTTAACTGGAATAGAGTCCTTGTTCTGTGGTAAAGCTCATCAGTAATAGTCCTTGCAGACTGATTTAAAGAACTAGTCCCACTATAAATCCTAATATGGTCTCTATGTACTGTTGTAGCCGGTGACGTGAACTGAGGAGACGCCAAACTGTAAGAGTGAGACAGTGAGGCCCTCTGGTCAGCAGAGGCGGCCTAAATCCTTGTCGTCGAGAGGGTGCTGGCAGCGTGTTGCTCGCAGGTGTGCCTCTGGCCTCTCTTGTGATAGGCGTGCTGGATCCAGCGCCTACTAATCGATCTTTGCTTCATCTTTGCCAACCAGTGAGCTGGCGACAATTTACGCCAACATTTTCCTCTCCCCCGAAATCCCACACCATTGCTGTGCAGGGAGGATGCCAACGACAATTGGGGGGGGGGGGGGGGGTGGATTCACGACACTGGACATAGAGATGAGGCGGGAGCTATGACTGTGGAGGACGGCTTACACCCGACCAGACCCCGCCATCTGGCTTGTGAGGCAACAGGAACATCCTCTGAAAACTGATGCCAGGGCACACGTCCAGGCCTGAGGGCGTGTCCTGGGGCGATGACGGCGGTGGCGACGGCAGTCTCGGGTCGGCGAGCAGGGCCGGCGGGGGCTAGGTCACATCGTAGGTGCTAAGTCCAAACAAATCAAAGGCATATAAACCGATTATGTTCTCACTGTCTCTTGATTTCAATACAATAAAATTCACTGTCCTAGTGTGAGATTGTAGATTAAAACCGAAGAAACTGCAAAAAGGTGGGAATTTAAGGAGATGGGACCTGGATAAACTGAAAGAACCAGAGGTTGTACAGAGTTTCAAGGAGAGCATAATGGAACAATTGACAAGAATGGGGGAAAGAAATACAGTAGACGAAGAGTGGGTAGCTTTGAGGGATGAAGTAGTGAAGGCAGAAGAGGATAAAGTAGGTAAAAAGACGAGGGCTAGTAGAAATCCTTGGGTAACAGAAGAAATATTGAACTTAATTGATCAAAGGAGAAAATATAAAAATACAGTAATTGAAGCAGGCAAAAAGGAATACAAACGTCTCAAAAATGAGATCGACAGGAAGTGCAAAATGGCTAAGCAGGGTTGGCTAGAGGACAAATGTAAGGATGTAGAGGCTTATCTCACGAGAAGTAGGATAGATACTGCCTACAGGAAAAGTAAAGAGACCTTTGGAGAAAAGAGAACCACTTGCATGAATATCAAGAGCTCAGGTGGAAACCCAGTTCTAAGCAAAGAAGGGAAAGCAGAAAGATGGAAGGAGTATATAGAGGGTCTATACAAGGGCAATGTACTTGAGGACAATATTATGGAAATGGAAGAGGGTGTAGATGAAGATGAAATGGGAGTTATGATACTGCGTGAAGAGTTTGACAGAGCACTGAAAGACCTGAGTCGAAACAAGGCCCCGGGAGTAGATAACATTTCATTAGAACTACTGACAGCCTTGGGAGAACCAATCCTGACAAAACTCTACCATCTGGTGAGCAAGATATATGAGACAGGTGAAATACCCTCTGACTTCAAGAAGAATATAATAATTCCAATCCCAAAGAAAGCAGGTGTTGACAGATGCAAAAATTACCGAACTATCAGTTTAATAAGTCACGGTTGCAAAATACTAACGCGAATTCTTTACAGACGAACGGAAAAACTGGTAGAAGCCCACCTCAGGGAAGATCAGTTTGGATTCCGTAGAAATATTGGAACACGTGAGGCAATACTGACCCTACGACTTATCTTAGAAGCTAGATAAGGAAAGGCAAACCTACGTTTCTAGCATTTGTAGACTTAGAGAAAGCTTTTGACAATGTTGACTGGAATACTCTCTTTCAAATCCTGAAGGTGGCAGGGGTAAAATACAGGGAGCGAAAGGCTATTTACAATTTGTACAGAAACCAGATGGCAGTTACAACAGTCGAGGGACATGAAAGGGAAGCAGTGGTTGGGAAGGGAGTGAGACAGGGTTGTAGCCTCTCCCCGATGTTATTCAATCTGTATATTGAGCAAGCAGTAAAGGAAACAAAAGAAAAATTCAGAGTAGGTATTAAAATCCAGGGAGAAGAAATAAAAACTTTGAGGTTTGCCGATGACATTGTAATTCTGTCAGAGACAGCAAAGGACTTGGAAGAGCAGTTGAACGGAATGGATAGTGTCTTGAAAGGAGGATATAAGATGAACATCAACAAAAGCAAAACGAGGATAATGGAATGTAGTCGAATTAAGTCGGGTGATGCTGAGGGAATTAGATTAGGAAATGAGCCACTTAAAGTAGTAAAGGAGTTTTGCTACTTGGGGAGCAAAATAACTGATGATGGTCGAAGTAGAGAGGATATAAAATGTAGACTGGCAATGGCAAGGAAAGCGTTTCTGAAGAAGAGAACTTTGTTAACATCAAGTATAGATTTATGTGTGAGGAAGTCATTTCTGAAAGTATTTGTATGGAGTGTAGCCATGTATGGAAGTGAAACATGGACGAAAAATAGTTTGGACAAGAAGAGAATAGAAGCTTTTGAAATGTGGTACTACAGAAGAATGCTGAAGATTAGATGGGTAGATCACATAACTAATGAGGAAGTATTGAATAGGATAGGGGAGAAGAGAAGTTTGTGGCACAACTTGACTAGAAGAAGGGATCGGTTGGTAGGACACGTTCTGAGGCATCAAGGGATCACCAATTTAGTATTGGAGGGCAGCGTGGAGGGTAAAACTCGTAGAGGGAGACCAAGAGATGAATACACTAAGCAGATTCAGAAGGATGTAGGTTGCAGTAGTTACTGGGAGATGTAGAAGCTTCCACAGGATAGAGTAGCATGGAGAGCTGCATCAAACCAGTCTCAGGACTGAAGACCACAACAACAACAGTGTGAGATTTGTAAGTGGAACTTCCTGTCCTTTGTAAGCATTGAGGTGCTTGCTAGATTTAGAAAGGCATGGTGAATCTAAGTGTTCGTACGCGGCAAGATTAAGTAAAGTTACCGAAGTAGCTGCGTCTAACTGAAAGTGCAGACTTCACCCAACAGTTCGTAATGAGACAAATAGTTTGTTACAACGTCGTTGCACAGCACTAGGGCGAGAAGGAGGCACAACCTTAATCTTACTATTGTCAGAAAGTGTTGTAGGTTTTGAAAACACAGCGTTCATTGCATATGAACGAGCCTGTATTTTATCTGGGAGCGGGCAAAATTTGCGTTTTTGTGCCATTGAAAACAAACTGCGTAGACATGGGCTTTTTTCCACACGTGTAACACGTTGCTTTACGTGACAGTGAATTCTGTCTTTTATGGCAAGCAAAACATCTGGGGCAAGACTTCACAAAGTTGACAGGTCTATTTACCTGTCTGCGTGGCTGTCCGCCTGTCTGTGTACGCGCTCGTTGCGGCTGCTTGGGGCGGTTGCGAACATGGGGTGACTCGACCCGACAAATCGGGGCCTGGTCAAACATATCAGCACCCGAATCATATTGCTCTAAGATCTGCAATACTTGGGGAAGTGATGGATTTGTTGGTTCTGAAACTGAAAAACTTGTGTTAGACCCTGTGCATTCGCCGTCTGTATCTGGGGCGCCGGGGCAGGGGGTGGAGGGGGCTCGGAGTTCATGGTTTATGCAAATACGCTATATCAAAAAGCAAGCAAAGTCTCTGAAAAGAGAAATTTGATTAGTTCTGCAGCTCCCCTCCTGGAATTCGTGCAAGAACACAACAACAATTTAGCAAATAGAAATACTTGAACACGATCACCTGTGCAAGCTAAAACACAAGAGAAGCGAGCAAAATCTTCAGCCGAGTTGATTATCTTCGATCGCCACCGATTTATCCTCGTCGCCACTGCAGTGCCCTCATCCCCACTGTAGAGTCTTGTACCGCAAGGAAGCAAGGGCGAGGATGTTGTTATGGGTGCTCAGTATGCTCTTTTTACAACACAGATACACATTTGGTGTACAGTGGTGTACAGTCCTCGCGTTTTCACTTTCTACTTTTACCGAACACGCGTTTACGAGGGTTATCCAGAAAATAAGTTCCGATCGGTCGCGAAATGGAAACCACAGTGAAAACCAGAAACGTTTTATTTGCAACAGTTAGCTACACCTTCCACCTACTTCTCTACAGACTTCGAGTTCTGTCGTAGTGTTGTGTCAACTTTCCAATATCCTCGTCATAGAAAGCAGCCGCCTGTGCTTTCGGCCAGTTATCTGCACTGGTCTGCAGCTCGTTGTCTGTGGAAAAATTTTGTCTTTATAGCCAGCGGTTCCTGTGAGCAGAGAGGAGACTCAGTGGGAGCCAATTATGGACTGTATTGTGTGTGATCAAACACTTCTCATCGGAAACGCTGCAAGAGCTTCTTCATTGCCCCTGCAGTGTGTGGCCGAGAATTGGCATGAAGAAGGAACTGCTCGACAGTTCTGTTATGTGGGCTGCATGACACAGGCGAAGTCTCTAACCAGGCCCTCATATTTGGCAGGAGACGCTATTCCCTACGCATGTTTATGTGCTCACTGTCATTCAAAACTGAAAAGAGCGACGCGACACGATCGACGGGCATACTAGAGACACTGCCCGACACATCTGTGCAAAGCTTGACCGGAATTTTCCAGTGGTTTCCATTTCGCGACCGATCGGAACTTACTTTCTGGACAACCCTCGTAGTAGCAGCCTGGCTGTGATATCATCCGAGGCTGCGTGTAAAGATACGTTGTCCAAGACGCGACGCACACTAGCAACTGCGACGGGTCGCTACGTGACGTCAGAAGTTGCCTGCTGGCGCATGCGCAGTTCGAGTTTGGGATGCGACGCGCGACTGTTGCGACAGCTGCCGCAGCACTGCACCAGTGAGCAGTGTTGCGACGGAAGTCGCACGACACAAAGACGTACGGCTGCCAGAAAGATATCGAGCCAGTCAAGGAAAACTGAAATGAGCCACTCACAGGATGTGATGCTCTGTGAGCTGGTCTCGCAACATCCTTGCCTTTACGATTTGAAGAACCCTAAATATAGAGACACTATGTTCAGAGACAGAAATTGGGAAGAAATTGGTGCACAGTTGAAACTGGCAGGTGAGTGAAATATATAATATTTTCCCATTAATGCAAATTTTTCAGGCCTGTTGTGAAAATCAGTATAATCCATGCAGATGTAGAATCAGAATGATGAAAATGAACTTGAAGGTCAATTTTCGCATTACTCTTTTTTGTGACGATAAAAATTGAAAACGGCAAGTACATTATAAAATGAACAATCTAAAGTACAACGAGAAAGTTACATTTTACAATACCTTCACTTTGAAAGTAAACGGTAAATTGGTGTCTTGATGATACCTTCTAGTTGTGAAAAACCACCACCAGATTGTTGTACAGCTTTCTGTAACCAATAGATGTTCGTTTTTGAGGAAGGCGTTTCTCAACAGATTGCGCAAACAGTATGCTGCAATAAGTAATTTGTCACATTCACTTCAATTCATTGGTAGAAGATGGTGCTCAAAAAACTTGTGCCAAAAGTGCACTACTGTTTTACAAGGCCCTTCTGGTCTGACTCAGTTCACAATTGAAATTCGTCTTTTGTAAATCCTGGAGTCATCTTTTGAGTGCAGCTTGGCAAGATTAAATGTTCATGTCACCCATAACGATGTATGCTGTCAGAATATAAGAATATGGAAGTTCATTTGGATGGGAATAAAGATTCAGTCAGCTATGAAAGTTGCCTTAGCTTGTTCCAAAAGTTTCTGCATGGGAGAAACTGACAAGTATAATTTGGGGAAATTTTGTGATCAAGCACGGACATTATTTCTTTCACATTTCTGCCAATGTATACTGTAGACGTTCAGAACCAAAATTCTAGAAATGTTTAAGGTGTAACCCTATCTTGTTGTGAAGAACTTGAAACAATGCAATGGCGCTAGCGTGCGCTTATTGTTGATAAACTTATCTTTCATTGGAATTTTAGGTGAAATGTGCAAAAACAGATGAAGGAGTATTCGGGACTCGTATCAAAGAAATAAACGAGAAAGAAAGCTTGCAACAGGTTCAGATGCCTCAGCAAAACCAAGAAAATGGGTTTGCTTGATCACTTGGCTTTAAGAAACCTACATTTCGTGGCATTTTAAATGAAATTGTCAAGAGCATATGGAGAAATATTAGTAACTCATACCGGAGAAATATGACATAAAATGGTTTCATTAGGTCCAAATGTGTCAGCGAAACAAAACAAATGCATTCTCTATCGTGTGAAGACCACACGATTCTCGTTGCGCGTCGACAGAACTGGCGGCTAGTCGCGACGCTCCCGGAGATATATGAGCCCAAATCTCGGAAACGGAGATCGATATCTTTCTGATCTCAACTTTAAAAATAATTTCGATATGTTAGCTTCTTTTCATCGGCAACGATGTATGACCTAACGTGAACCATACGTAAAGTAACCAGCGACCACATTTTTCACTGTACACAATTCAAATTTTATGCAGTAGGTTACTTGTAAATTAAGTACCGGAATAACTGTGACGAATATCCGAAAAATAGACACCTCATTATCAAGCTGTGATGTGAAACTGTAAGATACGCAAACATCAATTTTTTGTGCCTTTTACTTTCCTCACAATTAATAGAGAAGTAATATACAGCGAAAAAAACACGCAAAACCGGAAGAGATACTTTTCAATTTTTTAAAGTAAAAGGAGAATCTGTATCGAAAAACTAACTCTGGGAGCCAATGTAACTTTGTTGCATTAACATACAGTATTTTTTACAGCAAGAAAATCGGAATTCTTATTTTTCTTATGTATTTGAATCCGCCGCCGCCGACCGGAGCTTGGGAAACGGCGACGACTCCAGTCGTGTTGTGGCCTTGTCGCCGTCTGCCAGGGTGGGGAAAGAGGAGGGGGCAGCGTCGCAGTCGCAGCCAACTGTCGCGTCTTGCACAACGTAACTTAAGCCGGCGTTTGATTGACGCGGACCATATGGCAGCAGGTTGCGAAGTGTGGTGCCTCTGCCTCTCAGGGTGCATTTATTATGGGCGCAGCGGACGGCCGAAGGGAACACCTGCCGTAATCCGCTGTATGCCCAAGTAGCAGCATCTAAAAGGCCGCTTTCTCGGACACAAATATTTAATAAATCCGTCATGAATAAATTTACAATACTCATAATTTTTGTATGAAGGGCGCGAAGTTGGTTTCTATTACAGAAAAAATTTAAGCTCGACTGTATTGAAACTTCGCCGCCTAGAATTTTTAGAACGGAACCGACAGTCGAACGTGACCTCTGAACTACATCTTTAAGAGACCTTGTATTGACTGTTATTTACATCAAAGTCTTAAAACTTGTTATGTCTTCACTACTTAATGGATGTAATCAAGTACTGTAATCAGAACTTTCTATCATTAAAATAACTGATACTTAATCTACTGCGGCCGGCCGCAGTGACCGAGCGGTTCTAGGCGCTACAATCTGGAACCGCGCGACCGCTACGGTCGCAGGTTCGAATCCTGCCTCGGGCGTGGATGTGTGTGATGTCCTTAGGTTAGTTAGGTTTAAGTAGTTCTAAATCTAGGGGACTGATGACCTCAGAGGTTAAGTCCCATAGTGCTCAGAGCCATTTGACCGTTTTTGAACTTAATCTACCGCAAATAGGGACGATTTTGTTCAAAATCTAGTTGTCAGTAGATTACTTGAAAACTATTAGAGGTAACTTAATGTGGTCACATAGTTAAGGTTTTTATATCAAACTGACGCTTCATACCACTTTTCATCATTCCAAGTGTTATATTTAGCGCCTTCAATTTTTCGTAAAAACGCCAATTTTGACCAAAATATTGCTCCCATCAAGTTGAAACTTGTAACAGTTGATTTTGACCTACATTTGCACAATCTGGAACAATTTTTGGCTTTCTAGCTTTATTGTTTAGCGCCACTTGGTTTTTAATTAAAGCGATGCATTTAGGGAAATACATTCATCTGTTCACTCTGAGAGCGAACAGTTTTAACATTAAGATACTGAAGCATATGTTGACAAAGTTTGGAAAAGCTACACTAATTTTTAATTTCATCCTTAGATTATGGCGCAATACTTTGTATGCTACGCGCAGGACCGTTGTGATGACGTGGCGCTAGTGGCAGTGAGCTGGGGTAACTCCTGGCACACTCGCTCGCACCTGTACCTCTAAAATGATACAAATGATTCAAGGCTTGTTTCGCCACAGTCGTCGCATCCACTTTCCAACCCGCTATTTCGAATAGTGGTCTGCTTCCACCATGGGGGCTGATGTGGCGACATCGTGCAGTTACCTAGTGTTGCATCGCGCGTGTCGTCTGTGTGTGTTTGGATAGCGCGCCGTCAAACATTTCGCGGGCCAACCACCAGAGGCACTGTGTTTTATATACGTGAGTTATGTTTTTGTATCTTCGATGCTATCAAGTTTAGTTCGTGCGTAGTTACGAGATAACACTGATGTTTTTGATCCCTGCTTGTTACGTGATTTTCAACTACAAGTTCGGAATGAGCGAACAAGCGTGTATTCGTTGCCGTCTCCTGTGGCTGTCGTAAATAAAGCTAACGTTAATATTGTTCGAAGGATCTTTTGTGTAGTGTGGTTCCGTCGATGAAGTGCACGCAGGTTCTAACAGTCGAACGACAGTCTGCCCAGCTTATGTCGACACATAGCTTAAAGGCTGTGAAAACTTGCTCAGTAGGAGAGATGTGTTTCACCTTAGCGAAGATGGAAAATTGATAGGTGTTCAGATATGCCGCCCGGAGTGGCCGAGCGGACCTAGGCGCTACAGTCTGGAACCGCGCGACCGCTACGGTCGCAGGTTCGAATCCTGCCTCGGGCATGGATATGTGCTATGTCTTGAGGTTAGTTAGGTTTAAGTAGTTCTAAGTTTTAGGGTACTAATGACCTCAGAAGTTAAGTCCCATAGTGCTGAGAGCCATTTGAACCATTTCTTTTGTTAAGATATGCACTTTAGAGTCCATGTGTACTGGAAATTTTTCTTTTTTTGGTGCACATTACAAAGACTCAAAATATGGAAAGCAAAGAGCTTGCAGTAGAAGAGATTTGTCTCATAGAATCGCAACTGTCAGCATGGGAAAACAGGATGTAAATGTTTAGTAGCAGCCCGTCAGCAAGTTGACAAGTGACAGTCCAATCATGCATAGTATGTGACAGTCGTCGCCACATCTTTGACAGTAGCTCCACTGGGCTGCAAACCAACGACCGCTGCGTGAGTGTCCGACCCGGGCACGGGGACGTTCTCTCGCTGCCGCACCGCCACACAGCAGTCGTCAGCCGCCATCCGCCCGCATGCGGTGGTACCCAGGCGACCATTACCACTCGTGGGGAACACCTGTATCAGTACACCCATAGCGGTGTGCTGGGAGCCAAGGACCACCTCCCATTGTCTGTAGTCTGTTTCAGATACGCTGAACTATGCATGTTCATGTACATCAATAAAGCATTCTATCAGCTGAATGGCAGCCTTCTTAGCCTGCCCTCCTCTAGCAGAGAACCACTCACCCACTCTTACCCTGCAGTACACCTGTTACACAACAAACAATTTAGCCAGTAGCTGAAAGCTCAAAGCCACAAAAAAGGCCCTAGCCTTATGAGTTCAAAGAAGAGAAGTCACAGATCTACATGTAGTCATGTGTCCCTCAGCAAACTGGCATTTGAACTGTTTTTTGGACCTTTAAATAAATATCCGGTCTAAAATAGCTTTATATTAGCTCAAAGTTTACTTCAAAACATCATAATCACTAACAATTTTTTTATACTTTCGTAATTTTCAAGTTACCTTCTAACGTTAACCCTATTGTTGCGATGTCTGTTCACAGAGGACGGGGACTCCCCGCCAGTGCCGGTGCCGGACAGGAGACAGCCCATTGCACTGATCTTTCTCTGCGTGTCACTGGCCGTCACTACGATCCTCGCAATGGCTGCCTACTGCATCAAAAGTAAGCCCACCTGGTCCTGTTGCCACAGGGTTCTCGAGAGCAGACCACTGTGATCAATGTGTCCAATGTTTTGTGTGAAACGGAAACCTGCAGGGTTTTGGCTACATCTACATCTACACTCCCCAAGGCACCTTACTGTTTGTGTGGCGGAGATGCACTACTGGCCATTAAAATTGCTACACCAAGAAGAAATGCAGATGATAAACGGGTATTCATTGGACAAATATATTATACTACAACTGACATGTGATTACATTTTCACGCAATTTGGGTGCATAGATGCTGAGAAATCAGTACCCAGAACAACCACCTCTGGCCGTAATAACGGCCTTGATACGCCTGGGCATTGAGTCAAACAGCTTGGATGGCGTGTACAGGTACAGCTACCCTTACAGCTTCAACACGATACCACAGTTCATCAAGAGTAGTGACTGGCGTATTGTGACGAGCCAGTTGCTCGGCCACCATTGACCAGACGTTTTCAATTTGGGAGAGATCTGGAGAATGTGTGGCCAGGGCAGCAGTCGAACATTTTCTGTATCCAGAAAGGCCCGTGCAGGACCTGCAATATGCGGTCGTACATTATCCTGCTGAAGTGTAGGGTTTCGCAGGGATCGAATGAAGGGTAGAGCCACGGGTCGTAACACATCTGAAATGTAACGTCCACTGTTCAAAGTGCCGCCAATGCGAACAAGAGGTGACCGAGACTTGTAACCAATGGCACCCCATACCATGACGCCGGGTGATACGCCAGTATGGCGATGACGAATAAACGCTTCCAATGTGCGTTCATCGCGATGTCGCCAAACACGGATGCGAACATCATGATGCTGTAAACAGAACCTGGATTCATCCAAAAAATAGCGTTTTGCCATTCGTGCACCCAGGTTCGTCGTTGAGTACACCATCGCAGGTGCTCCTGTCTGTGATGCAGCGTCAAGGGTAACCGCAGCCATGGTCTCCGAGCTGATAGTCCATGCTGCTGCAAACGTCGTCGAACTGTTCGTGCAGATGGTTGTTGTCTTGCAAACGTCCCCATCTGTTGACTCAGGGATCGAGACGTGGTTGCACGATTCGTTACAGCCATGCGGATAAGATGCCTGTCATCTCGACTGCTAGCGATACGAGGCCTGTGGGATCCAGCACGGCGTTCCGTATTACCCTCCTGAACGCACCGATTCCATATTCTGCTAACAGTCATTGGATCTCGACCAACGCGAGCAGCGATGTCTCGATACCATAAACCGCAATCGCGATTGGCTACAATCCGACCTTTATCAAAATCGTAAACGTGATGGTACGCATTTCTCCTCCTTACACGAGGCATCACAGCAACGTTTCACCAGGCAACGCCGGTCAACTGCTGTTTGTGTATGAGAAATCGGTTGGAAACTTTCCTCATGTCAGCACGTTGTAGGTTTCGCCACTGGCGCCAACCTTGTGTGAATGCTCTGAAAAGCTAATCATTTGCATATCACAGCATCTTCCTCCTGTCGGTTAAATTTCGCGTCTGTAGCACGTCATCTTTGTGGTGTAGCAATTTTAATGGCCAGTAGTGTAGTACGGTGTCTGACTATTCTTGGAATGTACGCTCTCAGAATTTCAACAGTATAACGCCCCTCTTGTAGCGGTTATCACTGGAATTTATTGAGAATCTCTGTAATGCTCCCTCCCTTGCTAAACGATATCGTGATCAAATTCGCCACTCTTCGTTGGATGCTCTCTACTTCCATTAATCTTACTTGGTAACAGTCCCAGACTGATGAATACTCAAGAATCGGTCGAATAAGTGTGTTGTGAGGCAATTTGTGATATGTTGATAATTATTGCTCTGGGACCGCGTGAACACTACTGAATGCAACACTGTTTTAGTGCCACAGACGGCTCGCCTTTCTGGTTTGTAACGCATCATGACTCCACACACACATTCTTGTGTATACTATTTACTTTAGATTTAGGATATCACAAATACGAAACAAACACAACACACCCAAAATGCAGGAAAACTCACAAGACAAGCCGCAAACCCACAAATACACACAACACATGTTCACAATGACATCATACACTTGGTACACTACTGTATGACTTGTACACATAAATTAACTCACATAGGGGCATACAGACTAAAGAAACAGTGTCCAAATAGCGTATAAAACTGTGCAAACCCTTCAAACAAACTTAAGCCAACCAGCGATCAAGAGGGACAAATTCCAGAAATCAGGAATATAAAAAAAGGCGAAAGGCTAAGTTCCAGAGCTCCAGTCTCGGTGAAGTACACATTTTTAATCTGCCAGGAAGTTTCATATCAGCGCACGCTCCGCTGCAGAGTGAAAATTTCTTTCTGGAGAAATATACAAATTTGAATGCCAAACTTATGATGCATTATAAATAGGCATGACATGCAGGAATTTTGAAACACCATACGAAAAACGCATTAGGGACTGGAAGTAGGAAACAAAACCATTCCACATTTGAAGAGCACTTAGACTACCACAACCAGCATCCTACAAACATGGAACAACATACGAAAATAAGCAACCACAACGAATGCGGTATACAAATATAGGAAAACTATCGTATCCAGAAAGCCATCGCTGAGAGCAAACGTGTCATAAATTGCCACACGCGCGTCAATACAGACTATCTACTAAACTTAATAAAAGAAATCATAAGAAACATCCCCTTTGTACATGCAGCCATATTGAAACAAGTAGTCTTCTCTCTCTCTCTCTCTCTCTCTCTCTCTCTCTCTCTCTCTCTCTCTCTCTCTCTCACACACACACACACACACACACACACACACACACACACTAGAAAAAATTAATTAAAAAAGTAAATAAATAAATGAAAATTATATACGGACATCTAATCATAGCAAAACAAACATCAGTTCAGACACACATAACATCAACAGAAACACTTAGAAACAAATAAGTTTGTGTATGTCTGTTTTAATACGGCTGAACATACAAACTGAATGTTTCTTATCATTTGTATAAGGCAATCGTTGTGGTTATTTACTCTGATTATATATATATATATATATATATATATATATATATATATAGTTTCCTGAAAGTTAGGGCGTACCTTTTTGTAACACCCTATATATACAGGGTGAGTCACCTAACGTTACCGCTGGATATATTTCGTAAACCACATCAAATACTGACGAATCGATTCCACAGACCGAACGTGAGGAGAGGTGCTGTGTAATTGGTTAATACAAACCATAAAAAAATGTACGGAAGTATGTTTTTTAACACAAACCTACGTTTTTTTTTCAAATGGAACCCCGTTAGTTTTGTTAGCACATCTGAACATATAAACAAATACGTAATCAGTGCCGTTTGTTGCATTGTAAAATGTTAATTACATCCGGAGATATTGTAACCCAAAGTTGACGCTTGAGCACCACTCCTCCGCTGTTCGATCGTGTGTATTGGAGAGCACCGAACTACGTAGGGATCCAAAGGGAACGGTGATGGACCTTAGGTACAGAAGTGACTGGAACAGCACATTACGTCCACATGCTAACACCTTTTTATTGGTCTTTTTCACTGACGCACATGTACATTACCATGATGGGTGAGGTACACGTACACACGTGTTTTCCATTTTCAATTACGGAGTGGAATAGAGTGTGTCCCGACATGTCAGGCCAAAAGATGTTCAATGTGGTGCCCGTCATTTGCTGCACACAACTGCAATCTCTGGCGTAATGAATGTCGTACACGCCGCAGTACATCTGGTGTAATGTCGCCGCAGGCTGCCACAATACGTTGTTTCATATCCTCTGGGGTTGTAGGCATATCACGGTACACATTCTCCTTTAACGTACCCCACAGAAAGAAGTCCAGAGGTGTAAGATCAGGAGAACGGGATGGCCAATTTATGCGTCCTCCACGTCCTATGAAACGCCCGTCGAACATCCTGTCAAGGGTCAGCCTAGTGTTAATTGCGGAATGTGCAGGTGCACCATCATGCTGATACCACATACGTCGACGCGTTTCCAGTGGGACATTTTCGAGCAACGTTGGCAGATCATTCTGTACAAACGCGATGTATGTTGCAGCTGTTTGGGCCCCTGCAATGAAGTGAGGACCAATGAGGTGGTCGCCAATGATTCCGCGCCATACATTTACACTCCACGGTCGCTGTCGCTCTACCTGTCTGAGTCAGCGAGGATTGTCCACGGACCAGTAATGCATGTTCCGTAGATTCACTGCCCCGTGGCTTGTGAAACCCGCTTCATCGGCAAACAGGTAGAACTGCAACGCATTCTCTGTTAATTCCCATTGACAGAATTGCACTCGATGATTAAAGTCATCACCATGTAATTGCTGATGCAGCGACACATGAAACGGGTGAAAGTGGTGACGATGCAGTATGCGCATGACACCACTTTGACTCAGTCCACCGGCTCTCGCAATGTCCCGTGTACTCATGTGTGGGTTCATGGCAACAGCAGCTAACACACAAACTGCACCCGCTTCTCCTGTGACGGGCCTGTTACGGACCCGTTTGCGTGCTACGACCATACCTGTTGCATACAGTTGGCGGTAGGTGTTTTGCAATGTGCGGCACGTTGGATGCTCTCTGTCCGGGTAGCGTTCTACATACACCCTGCAGGCTTCAGCTGCATTTCGTCGACACTCGCCATAGATGAGTATCATCTCCGCCTTTTCAGAGTTCGAATACACCATGGTCACAGTTCCTACAACACTACACTATCACAGACGTATGGTAATACGGTGTACTACAGTTGGTCTGCGTGCGGAGACGAATGTGAATAACAATAGCAGCAAGCGCTACATGCGGACACTGCGACAGCTAGACCAAACCACAACAGTGCACTACAGCCACACTCGTAAACACGGTCGTCATCATAAACATGTCCCTGCAGATGCCGCTCGCCGACCGTGGCCCGTGTTTGATTTCAACACGCAACTGAACGTCGGAGGTTCCAAGCGTCAACTTTAGGTTACAATATCTCCGGATGTAACTAACATTTTACAATGCAACAAACGGCACTGATTACGTATTTGTTTATATGTTCAGATGTGCTAACAAGACTAACGTGGTTCCATTTAAAAAACGTAGATTTGTGTTAAAAAAACATACTTCCGTGCATTTTTGTATGGTTTGTATTAAACAATTACTCTAGCCCCTCTCCTCACGTTCGGTCTGTGGAATCGGTTCATCAGTATTTGATGTGGTTTACGAAATACACTCCTGGAAATTGAAATAAGAACACCGTGAATTCATTGTCCCAGGAAGGGGAAACTTTATTGACACATTCCTGGGGTCAGATACATCACATGATCACACTGACAGAACCACAGGCACATAGACACAGGCAACAGAGCATGCACAATGTCGGCACTAGTACAGTGTATATCCACCTTTCGCAGCAATGCAGGCTGCTATTCTCCCATGGAGACGATCGTAGAGATGCTGGATGTAGTCCTGTGGAATGGCTTGCCATGCCATTTCCACCTGGCGCCTCAATTGGACCAGCGTTCGTGCTGGACGTGCAGACCGCGTGAGACGACGCTTCATCCAGTCCCAAACATGCTCAATGGGGGACAGATCCGGAGATCTTGCTGGCCAGGGTAATTGACTTACACCTTCTAGAGCACGTTGGGTGGCACGGGATACATGCGGACGTGCATTGTCCTGTTGGAACAGCAAGTTCCCTTGCCGGTCTAGGAATGGTTGAACGATGGGTTCGATGACGGTTTGGATGTATTGTGCACTATTCAGTGTCCCCTCGACGATCACTAGTGGTGTACGGCCAGTGTAGGAGATCGCTCCCCACATCATGATGCCGGGTGTTGGCCCTGTGTGCCTGGGTCGTATGCAGTCCTGATTGTGGCGCTCACCTGCACGGCGCCAAACACGCATATGACCATCATTGGCACCAAGGCAGAAGCGACTCTCATCGCTGAAGACGACACGTCTCCATTCGTCCCTCCATTCACGCCTGTCGCGAAACCACTGGAGGCGGGCTGCACGATGTTGGGGCGTGAGCGGAAGACGGCCTAACGGTGTGCGGGACCGTAGCCCAGCTTCATGGAGACGGTTGCGAATGGTCCTCGCCGATACCCCAGGAGCAACAGTGTCCCTAATTTGCTGGGAAGTGGCGGTGCGGTCCCCTACGGCACTGCGTAGGATCCTACGGTCTTGGCGTGCATCCGTGCGTCGCTGCGGTCCGGTCCCAGGTCGACGGGCACGTGCACCTTCCGTCGACCACTGGCGACAACATCGATGTACTGTGGAGACCTCACGCCCCACGTGTTGAGCAATTCGGCGGTACGTCCACCCGCCCTCCCGCATGCCCACTATACGCCCTCGCTCAAAGTCCGTCAACTGCACATACGGTTCACGTCCACGCTGTCGCGGCATGCTACCAGTGTTAAAGACTGCGATGGAGCTCCGTATGCCACGGCAAACTGGCTGACACTGACGGCGGCGGTGCACAAATGCTGCGCAGCTAGCGCCATTCGACGGCCAACACCGCGGTTCCTGGTGTGTCCGCTGTGCCGTGCGTGTGATCATTGCTTGTACAGCCCTCTCGCAGTGTCCGGAGCAAGTATGGTGGGTCTGACACGCCGGTGTCAATGTGTTCTTTTTTCCATTTCCAGGAGTGTATATCCAGCGGTAACGTTAGGTGACTCACCCTGTATATATATAAAATGGGTATGTGAGAAACATTAAAAGTATCCGGACACCTGGCTGAAAATGACTCACAAGTTCGTGGCGGCCTCCATCGGAAATGCTGGAATTCGATATGGTGTTGGCCCACCCTTAGCCTTGATGATAGCTTCCACTCTCGCAGGCATACACTTAATCAGGTGCTGAAAGGTTTCTTGGGGAATGACAGTCCATTCCTTACGGAGTGCTGCGCTGAGGAGAGGTATCAATGTGGGTCGGTGAGGCCTGGCACGAAGTCGGCGTTCCAAAACATCCCAAAGCTGTTCTATAGGATTCATGTCAGGACTCTGTACAGGTCAGTCCATTACAGGGATGTTATTGTCGTGTAACCACACCGTCATAGGCCGTGTGTTATGAACAGGTGCTTGATCGTGTTGAAAGATGCAATCGCCATTTGCTAATTGCTCTTCAACAATGGGAAGCAAAGTGCTTAAAACATTAATGTAGGGCTGTGCTGTGATAGTGTATTGGGGCTAATATCTTGCAATTGCTTTTTCCCCTTTAAACTGCGAGCTCAAGTTTGTGATTTTTCCTTGTAAGCAACGTTGCTGCAGCCGATGATGGCGACGTCAGTTGTCGAACCTCGATTTTTTTTTTCCCAAAAGATGAAAAAGGAAGGACGGAAGAGTATGCTGAACGTCCCGTCAATGACGGGGTTATTAGAGGCGGAACACAGGACCCAATTGGGGAAGGAATCCGGCGGTGCCCTATCAAACTAACCTGACTTTCACCTTAATCAATTGAAGGAACTGACAGGAAACCTAAATCTGGATGGTAAGACGCGTATATTGATGTGTCGGCAGCTGGGCCAACACCTTGTAGATCGAGATGGCTGAAAATGCACGCTAGACTAACGCAGACGGGCGTGAAGTACTGGAACAGGCTACGTAATTAATGCTATGAAGAAAAGTACGTAGCTGGATTAATACTTATCTTTAATCAATCATTGTGGTACATCGCTCTTGACTATACACAGGAGACTTTAATTACAATCACTGTAAGGCTAATGGCGCCTTGCTAGTTCGTAGCCATTAACTTAGCTGAAGGCTATTCTGTCTCTCGGCTAATGAGAGAGAAAGGCTTCGTACATCTAGTCGCTAGCTAGGTCGTCCGTACAACTGGGGCGAGTGCTTGTTCGTATCACGAGACCTGCCTTGTGGTGGCGCTAGGTCTGCGATCACACAGTGGCGACACGCGGGTCCGACATGTACTAAATGGACCGCGGCCAATTTAAACTACCACCTAGCAAGTGTGGTGTCTGGCGGTGACACCACATTCTTCCCCCGCAAATCGGCGAACGGTCGTGAGATAAGGCTTCCGCCCGCCGTGGGGAGGACCCCATGTTGACGTATGCGATGAGGTGGGGAGCCTAACAACAGGCGAGGCTGTGCCACCCGCACCCGGCCATTCGGTCCGAGGGGAGCTAGGAAACGCCTGAAAACCTAGTCCAGGGTGCACGTCAACATGCGGTGTATGCGCCCGTAAAGAGACAGGAGGGGCCGAAGGGTCGACCTCCATTGCGTCGGGGTAGCCGACGCGCGATGACGTCATGTGGTCCGGAGCGGGCGGGAGTTCCATGGCGGAGGACAGCTGGTCAGGGGAAGCGATCGGCGGCGCGTGACCCTGGGAGGCGCTTGGCGGCTGCAGCGAAGCGTCGAATGCGGGCGGCGCCGGCCGGAGGACCGGCGGTTGCGGCGGCGGCGGCGGCTGCTGCGGCGGCGCGTCGCCATGGGGCAAAACGGAAGGCATCGTCGGTAACACCTGGGGATGAGGCGAGCCAGTAGATGGGTCCCCAGGGCGCTGACCGGACGGCACCGTCGCTGAAAGCAGACGGGGAGCGGCGGAACCCGTGCGACGACAGAGGCGCAGCTGATTGAGATGCCGACGCACCTCACCAGAGGCCCCCAAAACCAAATACATCGCGCGGCCGAGGCAGCGAAGAATGCGCCCTGCGAGCCAACGCCGTGAACCGCGATAGTTGCGATAGAATACAACGTCGCTTGGAGCAAAAGCAGGAGTCTGCCGCTGCACAGGAACCTGATGCGGCGGATGCAGCAAAGACATCAAGGTGCGATGAGGACGACCATGGAGCAACTCAGCCGGCGAGCGACCATCTCGGGGCTGAGACCGATACGAGGACAAAAAGAGCAACAACGCGTCCTCCCGAGAATGCGACTCTTTCAATTTCAACATCTGTGACTTGAAAGTCCGGACCAATCGTTCAGCGGCACCATTTGACTGAGGCGAAAACGGCGCGGATGTCAGATGTTGAATACCATTGGCCTGGCAGAATGACTGAAATTCTGCGGACATGAATTGTGGGCCATTGTCGGAAACAATAGTCTGCGGAAGACCTTCAATGCAAAAGATAGCAGACAACGCTTGGATGGTGGCGGCGGACGTCGTGGAAGACATCCGGACAACAAAAGGAAAATTACTGAAGGCGTCGACCAGAACCAACCATCGAGCATTCCAGAATGGACCAGCAAAATCAATGTGCAAGCGTTGCCAAGGGGAAGTGGCTTTTGGCCATGCAAAGACTTTCCGCGGTGGTGCGGATTGTTGTTCGGCACACGCCATGCAAGAAGAACACATATTCGTAATCGCAGCATCGATTCCGAACCAAGTACAGTGCTGACGAGCAAGTTGTTTCGTTCGCACTATACCCCAATGTCCTTGGTGGAGAAGCCGTAAGACAGAGGACTGTAACGAACGTGGGACCACGACTCGGGACTGATCATTATCAGAACGCAACAACAAAACACCACGTCGAACAAAAAGTCTCTCCCTGTGAGCAAAAAATCGGCGAACCAACGGATCCTCGATCTGAGACTTGGACAAAGGCCATTGCGTAGCAACAAAACGTAAAACAGTAGCAAGGACAGGGTCAGCAGCTGTGGCTGTAGCTACACGACGAAAATCAATCGGAAACGATTCGACCACTTCATCCGTTTCCGAATCAATGAACATGCAAGCAAGTTCGGAAGAATCGAATGCTTTATCCTCAGCAACAGGCAAACGGGACAACGCATCAGCGTTTCCGTGCTTAGCAGTGGACCGATACAAGATATCGTAGCGGTACTGCGAGAGGAAAATAGACCAGCGAATGAATTTCTGCGCTGTACGCGGAGGTACAGGCTTGTTCGGATGAAAAAGCGATGTCAAAGGTTTGTGGTCTGTGATGATGGTAAAATGACGACCATACAAGAAATCATGGAACTTAGTAACACCAAACACGAGAGCCAAAGCTTCTTTCTCTATCTGGGAATAATTTCTTTGCGCAGACGAGAGCAATTTGGACGCAAAGGCAATAGGGCGATCATGCGAGCCAACTTTGTGCGCAAGCACAGCACCGATCCCGAAATCCGATGCATCTACCAGTAACAAAAGTGGTTTCTGGGGATCGAAAGGCGTGAGGCAAGTATTAGAAAACAACGCCGATTTCAACTGGCGAAAGGCGCGTTCGCATTCCGTCGTCCAGAGAAACGGAACACCTGCACGGCGTACGCGAGGAAGCGGAGCTGAAAGAGAAGAGGCATTGCGCACATTCACTCACACCTTGTGATTCTACATTGTTCAATGTTCTTGCGACCTCATGACGCAATGCGTGAGGAACATTGCGCGCTCTGAAAATTTTCGGTTGCGCGTTGACCTTCAGTTCCAATTGTGCTTCACAGTTTTTAGCGCAACCTAAGCCCGGTGCAATAATGTCTGCAAATTCTTCACATACACTAGAACCACTGTCTGTAGGCACAGTTTGATTCACTGATAGCACCTGATTTACAATAGACATGTTAAACAACTGAAATAAATCTAAGCCAAACAAGTTCACTGCCGTAGAAGAACGAAGAACGTAAAATGACACAAGTTTTGTTTGTCCCTTATATGTTGCAAGAAGAGTGCACTGTCCTAACACAGGAATTGTCTGTCCGGAATAACTTTTTAACTGAACATTTGCGGCACGCAACGGAGGTGCGCCCAGTTGTTTGTACGTGTCGTGATTGAGCAATGAAACTGCAGCTCCGGTATCGAGCTGGAATGGTATCACTTTGCCTTCAAAGTCTAAGTCCACAAAAAGTTTATTGTCCTGCTGACGACAAGAGCGACTGTTTTGTGCAATTTGAACAGACACTGGTACAGAATCACTTGCTAATTGACGTGATTTCCGGCGACGTCGACGCACAGTTTTTGTGGGACGAACACAGTCACTGTTAGAGAAAGTGGCACTGGACGAATCGGAATTAACTACATGAATGTCCATGGGCGAAGGTCCACGATCCTGAGTGTCCTTGGTTCGATTCCGGCGCGAAGCAAAGGGACTGGAATGATTAAGAGTGTCTGATCTGAGCTTTTTCTGGCAAACACTTTGAACATGTCCTTTCCTATTGCAGAAAAAGCAAATAGCTTGGCGTGACGGGCAATGTTCACGCGAATGTCTAGTAGCACACCGCGGGCATGATTTCACTGCAGTTGTGGGCTGGCGCGGCACACGTGGCTTAGAGCGCGGCGGCAGCGGCGGTTGTTAGCGCGAGGGCAGTTGACCGGGCCGCGCAGCTCGCCCGGCGGGCCGGTTAATGTTACACACTGCTGGCGAAGTTTCAAAAGAGTCCTGAGCACAGTCAAGTGTGTCTTGTCTATCCAATATGTCTATCACTTGTTGAAGGGAGGATTAACTAGTTTCAAAATGTGCTCCCGTATGCGAACATCAGAAACGTTCTGTGCAATTGCATCACGTACCATTGTATCTGAATAAGAAAGACCACAGTCACAGTCAAAGGCACAGTCCCTAGTAAGTCCTTGCAATGTTGCTACCCACTCCCTATTAGTTTGACCGGCCGTACGTTTTGTACGAAAAAACGTATACCGTTTTGCAACCACATTAACTGTTTCTTTGAAATAGGCATCTAAAGCAGACAAAATTTCCTCGTAGGACAGAGTTGCTACGTCGCGTCGGGGAAACAATTTCACTATCACACGGTAGGTGGACACACCGACACAAGAAAGCAAAAACGGCTGCCACTCATTACCTTGAATTCTGTAGGCGGCGAGGTGGAAGGCAAACTGGCGGGACCATTCCCGCCAAGTCTCATGGGTTTCATCAAAACTTCGAAATGGTGGTGCAACGGCAGGTTGTGGCTGCGGTACCGGTGAAGCGGCGGCGGCCGCATCGGTTTGAATGGCACGTTGACCCTGGACGAGCTGTCCAAGGGCATCCAATAACGCCTGCGTCTGCTGATTCTGCAAGCGATAAAATTCGGACAGTACATCTGGCGAATGTGGCGAAGCCATGACACAAATAAGTTAGGGCAAAGTAAAACACAAGATCCTTTGTAGACTCGTCGCCATGTGATGTGTCGGCAGCTGGGCCAACACCTTGTAGATCGAGATGGCTGAAAATGCATGCTAGACTAACGCAGACGGGCGTGAAGTACTGGAACAGGCTACGTAATTAATGCTATGAAGAAAAGTACGTAGCTGGATTAATACTTATCTTTAATCAATCATTGTGGTACATCGCTCTTGACTATACACAGGAGACTTTAATTACAATCACTGTAAGGCTAATGGCGCCTTGCTAGTTCGTAGCCATTAACTTAGCTGAAGGCTATTCTGTCTCTCGGCTAATGAGAGAGAAAGGCTTCGTACATCTAGTCGCTAGCTAGGTCGTCCGTACAACTGGGTCGAGTGCTTGTTCGTATCACGAGACCTGCCTTGTGGTGGCGCTAGGTCTGCGATCACACAGTGGCGACACGCGGGTCCGACATGTACTAAATGGACCGCGGCCGATTTAAACTACCACCTAGCAAGTGTGGTGTCTGGCGGTGACACCACATATATGAACCACCGTTCTCCCAAATTCATGTCCACTGTTTTACCACTATGCCACCTAGCTCGGTTCGAAACGAAACGGTTTCAAAACTGTTTTCTAGCGTCAGCGACTTAGCCAGGACTTTGTCAGAGGAGCGGTCTGATTCGTTAAAGAGGAACCTGAAAAAGCTCATGTTTTTCATTTATTCTGAAAATTTCAGTAAATAACAATAAACCATTTTATTCGGCAATGATCTCGGAGTTTTGATCAAGCAGAGATATAATCTCGTTACTTAGGAGTGCTGTATTTAGGCAAATCACTTAGAAGCAGTTGTGATTCAATCTTTCTTCACCCTCCAAAGTCATTCTGCACTTTCCTTTCTCCAGTCTGGATTTGAGCCGAGGAAGTAATCAGGAACGGGCGAGCGCGAATTTACCGATAGGGCTGTAGGAATAAAGAGATCGCTGTTCGACAGAGAAGCTAAAACAAATTTTGGTGGCGAAAATGCAACGGATCTGGAATTATTCAACCTTACACTTTCCCAAATTTCCGGATTTAAGTGTGCGTAGGTCACTTCTTGCAATGTAGAAAGATCATTTTCTGCATTAAAGAATGTCCCGGCAGATAAACACGTGAGTCTAAATGAGGAAAATTTGGATTATTGTTTATTTGTCGTATGGATTTTAGTGCCGGGAGTCTCCGAGGTGAGGTTCGGCTCTTTACATTTAAGCAGAGAGGCTGCTTCTTGAAGGGAATTGGAATCTGTCAGGAAAGAAAGGAATTCGGAAGGAATTGGCTATGGCCTATAGCAAGGGACCAATCCCGCCATTTGCCCCAAATTAAAAGCGGAAACCACATAAAACCATTTTCAGATTTGCCGGCAGATGGATTTGACCACCCCGCCTCCCAACTCCAGTGATTGCTAGCTCAGCGGCTCAACGTGCAGAGCTACCCCAGTCGGTGGAGGAAATGGAGTAACTGAGTGATGTACATTGCTTTTTAAAAAAATAAAATTCATCTCAATAACGGATGAAATTCTTATATAGCATATTTTTCCTTTAACTGTTCATGTTTGGTGATTTGTGCAAGAATGCATGCATATTTTCAGATTTAACTATGTATGGAATTCCTGGTTTCAGTTATTGTAGTATTACAAGAGCGCAAGTAGATATTGTTTTGGACGAAAAGGTCTGGTGGAGAGCGAGGGGGAGAGGGGGTGTAGGATGCAATGCACAGTCATCTCGGACGAATTCAAGCGCAGCACTGGATTAGCCGAGCGGTCTAGGGCGCTGCAGTCATGGACTGTGCGGCTGGTCCTGGCGGAGGTTCGAGTCCTCCCTCGGGCATGGGTGTGTGTGTTTGTCCTTAGGATAACTTAGGTTAACTAGAGTGTAAGCTTAGGGACTGATGACCTTAGCAGTTAGGTCCCATAAGATTTCACACACATTTCAACATTTTTTTGAACGAATCCAAGCAGACCACTGAAAATATCGCTCAGAAACGAACGACCTGTAGAAAGTGCTGTCTTTGCCGCTCTCCACAAACCCTTCCCCATCGTTCCGTATCGGAACTGATTTTTATGAGTGAGTACCTTTACGGTGGACAGATTGTGCGATATTTTACCATTTGGGCTACTAATGATGGACTTCTGAGCAAATATTTGCTACCATTTGCCATTTCAGCTGATCTAAGCGATTTTTGAGCGACACAGGAAAATCCATGTGTTTCTTTATACACTGATTTGAATTTAATCTTATTTGTAATGATGTTTACCACTGTGCTGCCTTGTAAAATACTGAAATACTGCAACCCCAAAGTTATACCAGTCTCCAAATAACGACTCCAGTGCTAACATTAAACTGATATAGATAGGTAATTAGGCTATTATAGTAGTGCGTACATATTTTTAACGTACCATAACGTTAGTGGACGAACCAAATTCCTCTTCTCTATTGTTACAAATCTACCCGCAATTTAAAACTATCACAACAGCACACATCACAAAACAATAAACGGCAGCTCTTAGATCAAATCGAGCTGCAAGTAAGAACTGCATTGATCAACGAAACAACAGCTGAGCTCAAGTAACGCTAACAAAGTGCTGTATATGCTCTCGGTTAAAGCAGGGATGGGCAATAGCCAATAGTGCTATCGACGTATAGACAGTTTAAATCTGTAGATGGCCTTGTTGACTATCGATAACGCTTATCCTTTCTTGTTTGCTTGATTGAGAATCTACACGGCAACTAGGTCTGTGTGATTTCATTTAGGTGATTAGGGAGGGGGGGAGGATCCGGACCCCCCAGACCCCCCTTTGGCTACGTCCTTGCGAGCGTGCGACTGCTGTTTCGAAGATTACTGGCAGTTTAAAAGCATGGCAGGTTACACAAGTCGGCTCCTAACCTCCGGAAAAATTTGGATGACCAGCAGAATTTTAGCTGTACATAAAGTTTTGTATCCAAGTTGATTTCCGGTTTGCAAGAAGAGTTTTAGCTGACAAGAAAACCCTATAATCTGTATGAAGAAGCAGTTTAGTTACTCACTTTTAATCTTTTTGTTATCCCATTTACAAGAATAGCTTTGATTTCATTACACACAGAATGTAGAAATTATTTTATGAAGTAAAATGAGGAGCACCCTTTCAAATCGTATTAAGTGTACAGATCATAATTTTACAGGAAGCGAAAAAGACGCTTCGCCCAAATGAAATAAGCCAAAATTCTCGACGGCAGGACATAGATATTTAGATTATATTCCAGAATTAGTCATGATTGGTATCATTTCCCAGTGCATGAAGGCGCCATTTTGATTTTGAAATTGCACTTAAATCGTTTTGAACCAATACACTGAACAAAATACATTTTGATCCAAACACGTTTTCACATAATATGGTTTGAAACGTACATTTCGGATTTTTATTGATTTTATTGCTGGACACAGGCCATCAAGTAAGAAAATAAAGTTTTTAACGTGTTGTTGACGGTTGATCGAGGTGTTCAGTTTTTCACGTAGTTGTTCTTCCTCGTGCAAGACATGGATCAGATGCTAGACTCATATTGGTCTGTAACATCGAGCTACTCAGCTGTTTACCGCAGAAAGATAATTGCGTCTCAATAACAGCATAACAGTTTAACGCTTTAGTAGCAATATTATAAACAACATTGTAACCTACCTCATACGAAACAACAGTGCAATTTCGACTGCGCTGTTCTGCATAATGCCTTACAGTTCTTCGTAGTTTTGGAAATGGAGCTTTCATCATATAACTGAGTTTGCGATCTTGTCCTACTCTGTTCGATAAGCTGTAAACAGTTTTTTCACCATGTTTACTGGGATGCTATGAATCCTGCAGGGCTGTCCATAAATCCATAAAAGTACGAGGGCGTGGAGATTTCTTCTGAACAGCACGTTGCAAAGCATCCCTGATATGATGAATAATGTACGTGTCTGGGGAGTTTGGTGACCAGCGGAAGTGTTTAAACCCAGAAGAGTGTTCCTGGAGCGCCTCTGCAGCAATTCTGCACGTGTGGAGTGTCGTGTTGTTCTGCTGGAATTGCCCGTCGGATTGCACAATGGACACGAATGAATACAGATGATCAGACAGGATGCGTACGTAACGTGTCATCTGTCAGAGACATATCTAGACGTATAGGGGTCCCTTATCACTCCAAATGCACACGCCCCACACCATTATAGAGCGTCCACCAGCTGGAACAGTCCCATGATGACACGCAAAAATGGTTCAAATGGCTCTGAGCACTATGGGACTTAACATCTGTGGTCATCAGTCCCCTAGAAATTAGAACTACTTAAACCTAACTAACCTAAGGACATCACACACATCCATGCCCGAGGCAGGATTCGAACCTGCGACCGTAGCGGTCACGCGGTTCCAGACTGAAGCGCCGAGAACCGCACGGCCACACCGGCCGGCTGACGACACGCAGGGTCCATGGATCCATGAGGTTGTCTCCATACCAGTACACGTCCATCCACTCGATACAATTAGAAACGAGACTCGTCCGACCAGGCAACATATTTCCAGTCATCAACAATGTCGATGTTGACGGTTCCAGGCGAGGCGTAAAGCTGTGTGTCGTGCAGACATCAAGGGTACGCGAGTGGGCCTTCGTCTACGAAAGGCCATATCAACGATGTTTCGTTGAATGGTTCGCACGCTGACACTTGTCGATGGCCCAGCATTGAAATCTGCGGCAGTTTGCGGAAAGGTTGCACTTCTGTCCTGCTGAACGATTCTCTTCAGTCGTCGTTGGTACCGTTCTTGCAGGATCTTTTCCGGGCGCAGCGACGACGGAGATTTGATGTTTTACGGGATTCCTGATATTCGCGGTACACTCGTGAAAGGGTCATACGGGAAAATCCCCATTCAACGCTACCTCGGAGATGCTGTGTCCCATCGATCGTGCTCCAACTACACTCCTGGAAATTGAAATAAGAACACCGTGAATTCATTGTCCCAGGAAGGGGAAACTTTATTGACACATTCCTGGGGTCAGATACATCACATGATCACACTGACAGAACCACAGGCACATAGACACAGGCAACAGAGCATGCACAATGTCGGCACTAGTACAGTGTATATCCACCTTTCGCAGCGATGCAGGCTGCTATTCTCCCATGGAGACGATCGTAGAGATGCTGGATGTAGTCCTGTGGAACGGCTTGCCATGCCATTTCCACCTGGCGCCTCAGTTGGACCAGCGTTCGTGCTGGACGTGCAGACCGCGTGAGACGACGCTTCATCCAGTCCCAAACATGCTCAATGGGGGACAGATCCGGAGATCTTGCTGGCCAGGGTAGTTGACTTACACCTTCTAGAGCACGTTGGGTGGCACGGGATACATGCGGACGTGCATTGTCCTGTTGGAACAGCAAGTTCCCTTGCCGGTCTAGGAATGGTAGAACGGTGGGTTCGATGACGGTTTGGATGTACCGTGCACTATTCAGTGTCCCCTCGACGATCACCAGTGGTGTACGGCCAGTGTAGGAGATCGCTCCCCACACCATGATGCCGGGTGTTGGCCCTGTGTGCCTCGGTCGTATGCAGTCCTGATTGTGACGCTCACCTGCACGGCGCCAAACACGCATACGACCATCATTGGCACCAAGGCAGAAGCGACTCTCATCGCTGAAGACGACACGTCTCCATTCGTCCCTCCATTCACGCCTGTCGCGACACCACTGGAGGCGGGCTGCACGATGTTAGGGCGTGAGCGGAAGACGGCCTAACGGTGTGCGGGACCGTAGCCCAGCTTCATGGAGACGGTTGCGAATGGTCCTCGCCGATACCCCAGGAGCAACAGTGTCTCTAATTTGCTGGGAAGTGGCGGTGCGGTCCCCTACGGCACTGCGTAGGATCCTACGGTCTTGGCGTGCATCCGTGCGTCGCTGCGGTCCGGTCCCAGGTCGACGGGCACGTGCACCTTCCGCCGACCGCTGGCGACAACATCGATGTACTGTGGAGACCTCACGCCCCACGTGTTGAGCAATTCGGCGGTACGTCCACCCGGCCTCCCGCATGCCCACTATACGCCCTCGCTCAAAGTCCGTCAACTGCACATACGGTTCACGTCCACGCTGTCGCGGCATGCTACCAGTGTTAAAGACTGCGATGGAGCTCCGTATACCACGGCAAACTGGCTGACACTGACGGCGGCGGTACACAAATGCTGCGCAGCTAGCGCCATTCGACGGCCAACACCGCGGTTCCTGGTGTGTCCGCTGTGCCGTGCGTGTGATCATTGCTTGTACAGCCCTCTCGCAGTGTCCGGAGCAAGTATGGTGGGTCTGACACACCGGTGTCAATGTGTTCTTTTTTCCATTTCCAGGAGTGTATAACACATGTTAAAAGTCACTTAAATCGTGACAACCTGCCATTGTAGCAGCAGTAGCCAATCTAACAACTCCGCCTGACACTTGTCTTATATAGGCGTTGCCGACCGCAGCGCCGTATTCTGCCTGTTTACATATCTCTGTATCTGAATACCCATTCCTATAGCAGTTTCTTTGGCGCTTCAGTGTAGTTTTCGCAGTACTAATTCTGATTCTACTTTCTTTCGATCGCTGTACCACGTGTAAAAACAACCCATCCTTCCCCATGGTGAATGATTGAACACAGTCATGCGTGAACACCACACTGTGAGTTGGAACATCAAAATGGTGGCAAATATGTCTTTAACGTAATACCTTTTGAAATGTCGGTGGCGGCGTACTTAATACGATTTCATCCGATTAATGTTTCTTTAGCATTAAATTACTGTGGGGAAGAATACGAAATGTTCCGATCTGACTCTACAGCTTCGAAGTACGTACCACAAATGGTTTGAAAACGCATCAGTGTGCTGACCTCGGCTGCATTTAATACGTTTGGAACGATGCTTCTCAAATATGTCGACGAAAGGATTATTTTAGCAGCTTCATACTTCAATGGCGCTTGTGAAGAACAAATTTTATTTTGTTTCAGACAGGGAGAAGTTTTGTATTATCATTTTTTAAAGTCAATAAAGCGAATGTGTGCGACAGCCCAAACTCCGAGTTCAAATTCTGGTCTACCCCAAAGTTTTTATCTACCGAGAAAAACCAGATTTTTTGTTGAATTTCTGGTTTTATTGAAAGTTACAAATCTAGCGAATAAACTGTTTTCAGGAAGCAAGAATGTTGGTGGTGATTGTGGTGGTGGTGGTGGTGGTGGTGGTGGTGGTGTGTGTAAATGTGAATGTGATCTTAATTTCTTAGGAACTGACACACTCGAAAAAAAGCTTCACAAATATTCTTCGCAACTGATAATATTTCGAAGTGGTGCAAATATTGGCAACCTGCTTTAAAGACTCATAAATGTAAAACTGTGCGCTTCATGAAAAACCAAAAAGATTGTAGCCCGTGACCACATTAACAATGAGTCAATTGTAATCAGCCTATTCTACATCTACATCTACATCTACATCCATACTCCGCAAGCCACCTGACGGTGTGTGGCGGAGGGTACTTTGAGTACCTCTATCTGTTCTCCCTCTTATTCCAGTCTCGTATTGTTCGTGGAAAGAAAGATTGTCGGTATGCCTCTGTGTGGGCTCTAATCTCTCTGATTTTATCCTCATGGTCTCTTCGCGAGATATACGTAGGAGGGAGCAATATGGTTCAAATGGCTCTGAGCACTATGGGACTCAACTGCTGAGGTCAGTAGTCCCCTAGAACTTAGAACTAGTTAAACCTAACTAACCTAAGGACATCACAAACATCCATGCCCGAGGCAGGATTCGAACCTGCGACGGTAGCGGTCTTGCGGTTCCAGACTGCAGCGCCTTTAACCGCACGGCCACTTCGGCCGGCCAGGGAGCAATATACTGCTTGACTCTTCGGTGAAGGTATGTTCTCGAAACTTCAACAAAAGCACGTACCGAGCTACTGAGCGTCTCTTGCAGAGTCTTCCACTGGAGTTTATCTATCTTCTCCGTAACTCTTTCGCGATTACTAAATGATCCTGTAACGAAGCGCGCTGCTCTCCGCTGGATCTTCTCCATCTCTTTTATTAACCCTATCTGGTACGGATCCCACACTGGTGAGCAATATTCAAGCAGTGGGCGAACAAGTGTACTTTAAACTACTTCCTTTGTTTTCGGATTGCATTTCCTTAGGATTCTTCCAATGAATCTCAGTCTGGCATCTGCTTTACCGACGATCAACTTTATATGATCATTCCATTTTAAATCACTCCTAATGCCTACTCCCAGATAATTTATGGAATTAAGTGCTTCCGGTTGCTGACCTGCTATATTGTAGCTAAATGGTAAGGGATCTATCTTTCTATGTATTCGCATCACATTGCACTTGTCTACATTGAGACTCAATTGCCATTCCTGCATCTTGCGTAAATTCGTTGCAGATCCTCCTGCATTTCAGTACAATTTTCCATTGTTACAACCTCTCGATATATCATCCGCAAAAAGCCTCAGTGAACTTCCGATGTCATCCACAAGGTCATTTATGTATATTGTGAATAGCAACGGTCCTACGACACTCCCCTGCGGCACACCTGAAATCACTCTTACTTCGGAAGACTTCCCTCCATTGAGAATGACATGGCCATGCGGGATTAGCCGAGCGGTCTAGGGGCTGCAGTCATGGACTGTGCGGCTGGTCCCGGCGGAGGTTCGAGTCCTCCCTCGGGCGTGGGTGTGTGTGTTTGTCCTTAGGATAATTTAGGTTAAGTAGTGTGTAAGCTTAGGGGCTGAGGACCTTAGCAGTTAAATACAATAAGATCACACATACATTTGAACATTTTTTATTTTTATTTTTTTTAGAATGACATGCTGCGTTCTGTTATCTAGGAACTCTTCAATCCAATCACACAATTGGTCTGATATTCCATATGTTCTTACTTTGTTCATTAAACGACTGTGGGGTACTGTATCGAACGCCTTGCGGAAGTCAAGAAAACACGGCATCTACCTGGGAACCCATGTCGATGGCCCTCTGAGTTTCGTGGACGAATAGCGCGAGCTGGGTTTCACACGACCGTCTTTTTCGAAACCCATGCTGATTCCTACAGAGTAGATTTCTAGTCTCCAGAAAAGTCATTATACTCGAACATAATACGTGTTCCAAAATTCTACAACTGATCGACGTTAGAGGTATAGGTCTATAGTTCTGCACATCTATTCGACGTCCCTTCTTGAAAGCGGGGATGACCTGTGCCCTTTTCCAATCCTTTGGAACGCTACGCTCTTCTAGAGACCTACGGTACACCGCTGCAAGAAGGGAGGCAAGTTCCTTCGCGTACTCTGTGTAAAATCGAACTGGTATCCCATCAGGTCCAGCGGCCTTTCCTCTTTTGAGTGATTTTAATTGTTTCTCTATCCCTCTGTCGTCTATTTCTGTATCTACCATTTTGTCATCTGTGCGAAAATCTAGAGAAGGAACTACAGTGCACTCTTCCTCTGTGAAACAGCTTTGGAAAAAGACATTTAGTATTTCGGCCTTTAGTTTGTCAACCTCAGTTTCAGTACAATTTTGGTCACAGAGTGTCTGGACATTTTGTTTTGATCCACCTACCGCTTTCACATAAGACCAAAATTTCTTAGGATTTTCTGCCAAGTCAGTACATAGAACTTTACTTTTGAATTCATTGAACGCCTCTCGCATAGCCCTCCTCACACTACAATTCGCTTCGCGTGATTTTTGTTTGTCTGCATGGCTTTGGCTATGTTTATGTTTGCTGTGAAGCTCCCTTTGCTTCCGCAGCAATTTTCTAACTCGGTTGTTGTACCACGGTGGCTCTTTTCCATCTCTTACGATCTTACTTGGCACATACCCATCTAATGTATGTTGTACGATGGTTTTGAACTTTGTCCACTGATCCTCAAAACTATCTGTACTTGAGACAAAACTTTTGTGTTGATCCGTCAAGTACTCTGAAATCTGCTTTTTGTCACTTTTGCTAAACAGAAAAATCTTCCTACCCTTTTTAATATTTCTATTTACGGCTGAAATCATCGATGCAGTAACCGCTTTATGATCGCTGATTCCCTGTTCTGCGTTAACTGTTTCAAATAGTTCGGGTCTGTTTGTCATCAGAAGGTCTAATATGTTCTCGCCACGATTCGGTTCTCTGTTTAACTGCTCAAGGTAGTTTTCAGATAATGCACTTAAAAAGATTTCACTGGATTCTTCGTCCCTGCCACCCGTTATAACCCATTGAGTCTCCCAGTCTATATCCGGAAAATTAAGATGTCCACCCACAACTATAACATGGTGGGGAAATCTACTCGAAATATTTTCCAAATTTTCCTTCAGGTGCTCTGCCACAATAGTTGCTGAGCCAAGGGGCCTATAGAGACATCCAGTTACCATGTTTGAGCCTGCTTTAACCGTGATCTTCACCCAAATTATTTATTCATACAAATTCCCAGATCTAACAAATTATAGAGCTGTGAAGTGGAATGATGGCAAGCTCAGTCATGGATATTGCACACATTAAGACTTCTGTTCATTGGTAAGATACGGAGAAAATTGAATCAGTCTACAAATGAGATACTAGAAATACTAGAATAATGCTCTGTAGTGTGGGATCCACACTAGATAGTAATAACAGGGTATATTGAACGCATACAAAGAATACGTGATTGCAGTGCCCGTGTTATTTCGATTTGCGATGCAGCGCCTCCTTCGGGCATGCATGCATGCATGTCCGAAGGAATGTTGCATCGTAATTGAGAATAACACAGCACCGCAATATCGTATTTATCCGCCGACGCCGGGCAAACGACTTCCAAGTAAAATGTCTCCCCTGTACGGAAATGTACATAATGTATGTATGAGTACATGTTGCACGAGGTGCATTCAAGTTCTAAGGCCTCCGATTTTTTTTCTCCAGACTGGAAAGAGATAGAAACATGCGCATTGTTTTAAAATGAGGCCGCGTTCATTGTCAATACGTCCCAGAGATGGCAGCACCGTATGGCAGATGGAATTTCACCGCCAGCGGGGAGAATGAGAATTGTTTTAAATACTTAAAATGGCGACGTTTTCCATACTTGAACAGCGTGCAATCATTCGTTTTCTGAATTTGCGTGGTGTGAGACCAACTGAAATTCATCGACAGTTGAAGAAGACATGTGGTGATGGAGTTATGGATGTGTCGAAAGTGCATTCGTGGGTGCGACAGTTTAATGAAGGCAGAACATCGTGTGACAACAAACCGAAACAACCTCGGGCTCGCACAAGCCGGTCTGACGATATGATCGAGAAAGTGGACAGAATTGTTTTGGGGATCGCCGAATGACTGTTGAACAGATCGCCTCCAGAGTTGGCATTTCTGAGGGTTCTGTGCACACAATCCTGCATGACGACCTGAAAATGCGAAAAGTGTCATCAAGGTGGGTGCCACGAATGCTGACGGACGACCACATGGCTGCCCGTGTGGCATGTCGCCAAGCAATGTTGACGCGCAACGACAGCATGAATGGGACTTTCTTTTCGTCGGTTGTGACAATGGATGAGACGTGGATGCCATGTTTCAATCCAGAAACAAAGCGCCAGTCAGCTCAATGGAAGCACACAGATTCACCGCTACCAAAAAAATTTCAGGTAACCGCCAGTGCTGAAAAAATGATGGTGTCCATGTTCTGAGACAGCGGGGGCATAAACCGTACGCATTGTGTTCCAAAGGGCACTACGGTAACAGGTGCATCCTACGAAAATGTTTTGAAGAACAAATTCCTTCCTGCACTGCAACAAAAACGTCCGGGAAGGGCTGCGCGTGTGCTGTTTCACCAAGACAACGCACCCGCACATCGAGCTAACGTTACGCAACAGTTTTTTCGTGATAACAACTTTGAAGTGATTCCTCATGCTCCCTACTCACCTGACCTGGCTCCTAGTGACTTTTGGCTTTTTCCAACAATGAAAGACACTCTCCGTGGCCGCACATTCACCAGCCGTGCTGCTATTGCCTCAGCGATTTTCCAGTGGTCAAAACAGACTCCTAAAGAAGCCTTCGCAGCTGCCATGGAATCATGGCGTCAGCGTTGTGAAAAATGTGTACGTCTGCAGGACGATTTCATGGATTTCGGGTGAGTAGTTAATTAGAAAAAAAATCGGAGGCCTTAGAACTTGAGTGCACCTCGTACAGCTAATGGTTGTCATAACTACGTTCATAACTACGAATATATTTTATGTATACAAAGGAGGACAGCACTCGCACTATCATTCTTCTCGTATTCCATACGAGAATAGAGCAGGGAAAAGCCCTGATAAACGCTACAGTGAGAAATATTCTCTGCATTGGCCCTCCAGAACATAGTTGTGGATGTAGATTTAGTATTTTAAATCACAATAAAAATTTTATGGCTTTATTTTTTTACCCACACTTGTCTTAATAGTTTACGGGGGTATCCATAACGATTCAATATTCAGCTAGAAAAAATGAGGCTGCGTAATTAATTTTTCTGTTTGTTTGAATGTACATGTCTGCAATTGGTCCACCCGTGACACAGTTCCGTATCACACCGCTAGGGGGCCAAAATAAAATGGCGCACTCGGTCTCCACTTTAACAATGAGCTACGCCATTTTGTTTTGGCCGATGTAGAGGCACGATAGGGTACTGTGTCGCGGGGGGAGTCAGTTGCAAAGAAAATTTTAATTTTGTAATTTCTTCAGCTGATGGTAAACCTTAAACCTCTCAGAGTGTACGCTGGCTGAAGACCTCGTGTCACCTCATCGGCATCCCCATACTTTGCAGCACGGCTGCTGTGCAGCCTGTCGTTGGGAGGAACAGTCCCGCTGGAGCTGAAATCGTCGGACACGTCGTGTCTGCTGCCGCAAGCCGCTCCCCCTACGTCCGCCATCCTCCTGCTGTACTCCCGGGACAGCGACGCCTTCGTGCGGCTCATGGAGGCCTTCCGGGAGCTGCTGACTGCCCTCACCGGCCTCGAGGTATCTCACGACGCTGCGCACTGTTGTTGAAGTGGTTTTCATTCCAAGCAAGTATGCCCTGTGCAAACAAGTTCTTCTTTTCATAACTGCTGCAACCTACATCCATCTGAACCTGCTTTCTACATTTGACCCTTGGTTCCCTCTACAGGTTTTTACCTCTCACATTTTCTCCATTATCAAACTGATGATTCCTTGATATCATAGGATGTTTCCTATAACCGATCTCTGCTTTTCGTCAGATTGTACCATTAATTTCTTTTCTCCTCAGTTCTGTTCATTATATCTTCACTAGCAGTTACTGGTCGCTTTGCTCTGTCAGTAGTTTTTTTTTTTTTTTAATGATGTGTGAGACGATAAGGTGAAAGGATATCAATGATATGATTCGCTGATGACATTGCTATCCTGAGTGAAAGTGAAGAACAATTAAATGATCTGCTGAACGGAATGAACAGTCTAATGAGAACACAGTATGGTTTGAGAGTAAATCGGAGAAAGACGAAGCTAGTGAGAAGTAGTAGAAATGAGAACAGCGAGAAACTTAACATGAGGATTGATGGTCACGAAGTCAATGAAGTTAAGGAATTCTGCTACCTAGGCAGTAAAATAACCAATGACGGACGGAGCAAGGAGGACATCAAAAGCAGACTCGCTATGGCAAAAAAGGCATTTCTGGCCAAGAGAAGTCTACTAATATCAAATACCGGCCTTAATTTGAGGAAGAAACTTCTGAGGATGTACGTCTGGAGTACAGCATTGTATGGTAGTGAAACATGGACTGTGGGAAAACCGGAACAGAAGAGAATCGAAGCATTTGAGATGTGGTGCTATAGACGAATGTTGAAAATTAGGTGGACTGATAAGGTAAGGAATGAGGAGGTTCTATGCAGAATCGGAGAGGAAAGGAATTTGTGGAAAACGCTGATAAGGAGAAGGGACAGGATGATAGGACATCTGCTAAGACATGAGGGAATGACTTCCATGGTACTAGAGGGAGCTGTAGAGGGCAAAAACTGTAGAAGAAGACAGAGATTGGAATACGTCAAGCAAATAATTGAGGACGTAGGTTGCAAGTGCTACTCTGAGATGAAGAGGTTAGCAGTTAGGTTTAACTAGTTCTAAGTTCTAGGGGACTAATGACCTCAGCAGTTGAGTCCCATAGTGCTCAGAACCATTTGAACCATTTGGAAGGAGTATATAGAGGGTCTCTACAAGGGCGATGTACTTGAGGACAGTATTATGGAAATGGAACATGGCGTAGATGAAGATGAAATGGGAGATATGATACAGCGTGAAGAGTTTGACAGAGCACTGAAAGACCGAAGTCGAAACAAGACCCCAGGAGTAGACACCATTAGAAATACTGATAGCCTTGGGAGAGCCAGCCCTGACAAAACTCTACCACCTGGTGAGCAAGATGTATCAGACAGGCGAAATACTCTCAGACTTAAAAAAGAATATAATAATTCCAATCCCAAAGAAAGCAGGTGTTGACAGATGTGAAAATTACCGAATTATCAGTTTAATAAGTCATGGCTGCAAAATACTAACACGAAGTCTTTACAGACGAATGGAAAAAACTGGTAGAAGCCGACCTCGGGGAAGATCAGTTTGGATTCCGTAGAAATGTTGGAACACGTGAGACAATACTGACCCTACGACTTATCTTACAAAATGTCCGCGGCTCGTGGTCTTGTGGTAGCGTTATCGCTTCCCGCGCACGGGGTCCGGGATTTTCTCTGCCTCGAGATGACTGGCTGTTGTGGGTCTTTCATCATCATTTCATCCTCATTCACTCGCAAGTCGCCGTAGTGGCGTTAAAGAACTTGTGGAGCGGCGGCCGAACCGCCCCGCGAGGGGTCTCCCGGCCACCAATCCCATACGCCCATTATTCGTTATCTTAGAAGATAGATTAAGTAAAGGCAAACCTACGTTTCTAGCATTTGTAGACTTAGAGAAAGCTTTTGACAATGTTGACTGGAATACTCTCTTTCAAATTCTAAAGGTGGCAGGGGTCAAATACAGGGAGCGAAAGGATGTTTACAATTTGTACAGAAACCAGATGGCAGTTATAGGAGTAGAGGGGCACAACAGGGAAGCAGCGGTTGTGAAGGGAGTGAGACAGGATTCTAGCCTTTCCCCAATATTATTTAATCTGTATATTTAACTAGCAGTAAAGGAAACAAAAGAAAAATTCGGAGTAGGAATTAAAATCCATGGAGAAGAAACAAAAACTTTGAGGTTTGCCGATGACATTGTAATTCTGTCAGAGACAGCAAAGGACTTGCAAGAGCAGTTGAACGGAATGGACAGTGTCTTGAAAAGAGGATATAAGATAAACATCAACAAAAGCAAGACGAGGATAATGGAATGTACTAGAACTAAATCAGGTGATGCTGAGGAAATTAGATTAGGAAATGAGACACTGAAAGTAGTAGATGAGTTTTGCTATGTAGGGAGCAAAATAACTGATGATGGTCGAAGTAGAGAGGATATAAAATGTAGACTGGCAGTGGCGAGGAAAGCGTTTCTGAGGATGAGAAATTCGTTAACATCAAGTATAGATTTAAGTGTCAGTATTTGTATAAAATAAAAATGTCGTGGAACTAGGGCCTCCCGTTGGGTAGACCGTTCGCCGGGTGCAAATCTTTCGATTTGACGCCACTTCGGCAACTTGCGCGTCGATGGGGATGAAATGATAATGATTAGGACTACACAACACCCAGTCCCTGAGCGGAGAAAATCTCCAACCCAGCCGGGAATCGAACGCGGGCCCTTGGGATTGACATCCTGTCGCGCTGACCACTCAGCTACCGGGGGCGGACAGTATTTGTACGGAGTGTAGCCATGTATGGAAGTGAAACGTGGACGATAAATAGTTTAGACAAGAAGAGAATAGAAGCTTTCGGAATGTGATGCTACAGAAGAACGCTGAAGATTAGATGGGTAGATCGCATAACTAATGAGGAAGTACTGAATAGAATTGGGGAGAAGATAAATTTGTGGCACAACTTGACTAGAAGAAGGGATCGGCTTTTAGGACATGTTGTGAGGCATCAAGGGATCACCAACTTAGTATTGGAGGGCAGCATGGAGGGTAAAAATCGTAGAGGGAGACCAAGCGATGAATACACTTAGCAGATACACGAGGATGTAGGTTGCGGTAGGTACTGGGAGATGAAGAAGCTTGCACAGAATAGAGAAGCATGAAGAGCTGCATCAAACCAGTCACTGGACTAAAGACTGAAGACCACAACAACAAACAACATATTAGGCAACAAATTTAATAATTTTGTTACATGGTTTATGTTCACTGATATAAAAGAGGATGTTCCATTCATTAAGTCACCCTCTTACGTATCGATTTTATTTTAATTGATTTATACTTTCTAATGTAGCCTATCTTCTTCCTTAGGACTCAACCTACCACCATACCAAATTTCATCGTAACCATTTCAGCGGTTTAGTCGTGAAACGTAACTGACAGAGTTGTGGAGGAGGAGGAGGAGGAGATTAGTGTTTAACGTCCCGTCAGCAACAAGCTCATTAGACATGGAGCACAAACTCAGATTAGGGAACGACAGGGAGGGAAGTCGACCGTGCCCTTTCACAGAAACCATTCCGGCATTTGCCTGGAGAGATTCCGGGAAATCAAGGAAAATCTAAATCATGATGGCCGAACGTGGGTGTGAGCCATCGTCCTCTTGAATGGAAGTATGGATAAACACGTTTAGGATTGTATAAGCATTGTATTCTACCTATTACCTGTGGCTGTGACCACATATCAGTACAATGAAATGAAATGGGGCGTGGCTTTATTGGCCAGGAGTTCCCATTCAGAGTGTTCGGCTGCTTCGTGCAAGGCTTTTTATTTGTTGGCACTTTACTTGCAGGTCAAAGCTGAAGAATTTATGGTGGGGACAATACACACTCCCAGACACCATTATATCAAACACAACCTGCCCGGGAATCAAACCCAGGACCCTTTGATTGATGATCAGCAGTGCCAACCACAACACCAGCTGTTGATGCAAATCAGTACTTTTGTTACGACGAATGATGGTGTGGTACTAAAATAAAATGTGGAGTTTCTAAATTTATTATATAGCTTAAACTAATGAAAAAAATACACTACTGGCCATTAAAATTGCTACACCACAAAGATGACGTGCTACAGACGCGAAATTTAACCGACAGGTAGAAGATGCTGTGGTATGCAAATGATTGGCTTTTCAGAGCATTCACACAAGGTTCGGCCCGTTGCGACACCTACAACGTGCTGACATGAGGAAAGTTTACAACCGATTTCTCACACACAAACAGCAGTTGACCGGCGTTGCCTAGTGAAACGTAATTGTGATGCCTCGTGTAAGGAGGAGAAATGCGTACCGTCACGTTTACGATTTTGATAAAGGTCGGATTGTAGCCTATCGCGATTGCGGTTTATGGTATCGAGACATCACTGCTCGCGTTGGTCGAGATCCAATGACTGTTAGCAGAATATGGAATCGGTGCGTTCAGGAGGGTAATACGGAACGCCGTGCTGGATCCCAACGGCCTCGTATCACAGGCAGTCGAGATGACAGGCATCTTATTCGCATGGCTGTAACAGATCGTGCAGCCACGTCTCGAGCCCTGAGTCAACAGACGGGAACGTTTGCAAGACAACAACCATCTGCACGAACAGTTCGACGACGTTTGCAGCAGCATGGACTATCAGATCGGAGACCATGGCTGCGGTTACCCCTGACGCTGCATCACAGACAGGAGCGCCTGCGATGGTGTACTCAACGACGAACCTGGGTGCACGAATGGCAAAAAGTCATTTTTTCGGATGAATCCAGGTTCTGTTTACAGCATCACGATGGTCGCATCCGTGTTTGGCGACATCGCGGTGAACGCACATTGGAAGCGTGTATTCGTCATCGCCATACTGGTGTATCACCCGGCGTTATAGTATAGGGTGCCATTGGTTTCACGTCTCGGTCACCTCTTGTTCGCATTGAAGGCACTTTGAACAGTGGACGATACATTTCAGACGTGTTACGACCCGTGGCTCTACCCTTCATTCGATCCCTGCGAAACCCTACACTGCAGCAGGATAATGCACGACCGCATATTGCAGGTCCTGTACGGGTCTTTCTGGATACAGAAAATGTTCGACTGCTGCCCTGGCCAGCACATTCTCCAGATCTCTCACCAATTGAAAACGTCTGGTCAATGGTGGCTGAGCAACTGGCTCGTCACAATACGCCAGTCACTACTCTTGATGAACTGTTGTATCGAGTTGAAGCTGCATGGGCAGCTGTACCTGTACACGCCATCCAAGCTCTCTTTGACTCAATGCTCAGGCGTATCACGGCCGTTATTACGGCCAGAGGTGGTTGTTCTGGGTACTGATTTCTCAGGATCTATGCACCCAAATTGCGTGAAAATGTAATCTCATGTCAGTTCTAGTGTAATATATTTGTCCAATGAATACCCGTTTATCGTCTGCATTTCTTCTTGGTGTAGCAATTTTAATGGCCAGTAGTGTAATTTGTAGTTCGGTGTAGCGGAAAATTTATAATACTTGTATGTGCAATAATGTCAGCTGCCCTCACATGTCATCAGCCTGTTAGCCACAGCTGCTCTCGCATATAAAAATCAGACGTGCCCTCTCTAAAAGCCTCTCCCATTCTACATGTAAAGGCGTGACATCTCTCTGTTCACTTAAATGACGCCGTCATTATGAACCTTCAAACAGCTCAGAAGCTATAACAGACACGTGACGCTCAACAATTAAAATACGACAGGCTTGTGACTGCTGTTAGTATGTAAGTACGGATTAAACACGTTTAGGATTGTATAAACATTGAATTCACTACCTTGAATCGTATTATGTAGAATATATCAAATAATAAAAGAATGTTCACATACTGACAAATTTTAAAAGTCAAAGAGTAAACAACTTTTTCAAGAGTTATTGTTGTTCCATATTTCGCGTTATATTATTCAAATCAATTAATATTTTTACCACACACATTCCAAAGAAGCATATGTTCTTTCTCAGCAAACAAGCTACCACCATACTTAATTTCATCAAAATCTGTTTGGTAGTTTAGTCGTGAAAGCGTGACAGAGTTACTTCCACATTCATAATATTAGCATGGGTTAGTTAACCTATCAAATCTTCAGAACCTTTGTAACAATACATTTCAAAAACTTCTATTTTTTTTCTTATCTGAGTTGTTAATCATCCTCGCTTCACTTCTATGCAAGGCTACATTCTAGACAAATACCATGTACCACTTACATTTTATATTCGATGTCAACAAATTTTTCTTTTCAGAAACTTTTTTCTTGCTACTGGCTACTTCCGTCATCGTCATTCATTTTGCTTTCCAAGTAACAGAACTCATCAACTACTTTTAGTGTCTCATTTCCTAACCTCATTTCCTCAGCATCATTCCACTGCCCTTGTTTTGTTTTTTTTTATGTTCGTCCTATAAAGTTTTCTGAAGACACTGTCCCGTTCCGCTCAACTGATCTTCAGGTTTTTTGTCGTCTCTGGCAGAACCACAGTAACATCAGCATGCCTCAGAGCTTTTTTTTCTTGTCCCTGAACTGTAATTCACTATTGCCTTTGCCTTTTCAGACGTAGAGATGACTGGTGTTGCTCGAGATTCTGGTACTCTCCCCTGTCTGTAAGTTATTTCTTGCCTGTGTTTGCTCGGTTCAGAAAAATTCAATTTCTCTGTCGCAATCATTACTACAAGTCAACTTCCGCATTAAACAAGGTAAAAATGTTTGGTTTCAGTCTGTAACCACTGCGACACGCAGACAATGACTGAACATAAGACACAACGGAGGAAGAACCCACACAAAGCAAAATAGAACACCGTGATCCAACCATCAGTTAACATTTGAAAATGCCTTAAGTGGCGGAATAATGTAGGCAGAAATGTAAAAATTGACACATATATCTGAAATGACATGCGGTTTTATTGAAACCAAAAACGAGTGTAAAAACTGGCTAACTGATGGCACTGGACAGCAATGCGTCATTGGCGCCATATGGAAACCATTTGTTATGAAGAGCCGGCCGAAGTGGCCGTGCGGTTAAAGGCGCTGCAGTCTGGAACCGCAAGACCGCTACGGTCGCAGGTTCGAATCCTGCCTCGGGCATGGATGTTTGTGATGTCCTTAGGTTAGTTAGGTTTAACTAGTTCTAAGTTCTAGGGGACTAATGACCTCAGCAGTTGAGTCCCATAGTGCTCAGAGCCATTTGAACCATTTGTTATGAAGAATAAGTTGTTATGCTAATAATTGCATCCGTGTCGTATGAAGCGCCATCTGTTGGTCTTTTGTGCACTTCTTTCGTTTCAGTAAAACTGCATGCCATTTCAAGCAAGTGTGTTAATTTTTACCTCTCTGCCTACTCTCCCTACATTATTCTGTGAAGTTTTGAATTTTAACACCCTGTATTACCCAAAATAATAAAATAATAAAATAGCTCACAGAATAGGCAACATTTTATAGAAACAAGGACTTCAAATAGAATACACAACAGAAAAAAAAACAAGAACCTCAGAACACAGGAAATACCCACAGATAAATCAACACACTGGGCATACATAGGAACTTATAAGCAACTCCTGCCAGTCAGTATGCACCGTGCAAACATGCAGGAACTTTAAAACAAGATTTTCAGAACACCTCAATGCCTAAAAAGTAACAGCTCCCATTGCACATTTACTGACGAGTTAATAGCGCACAGTCATCACCCTATTAAAGTAGAAACAGGTTTAAAATTACTAAAATCCATCCACAGCCTGCACCGTAAACTTAAAATAGAAGAAAACTTCCGCATACAGAAGGCATTAGCAAAAGAAAAACAGATTATAAACTGTTGCCCTATACAATGCCACGGCACGATACTTAACACGATGAAGGAGCTGTACAGAAAAGACGACACAGATAAACGCGAACACACACGCACGCGCGCGGTCAGGAGAGGGAAAATAAAGAAAGTTCACATTTGGTAGTAAACTGATATGAGAACAAGTAAACGTCAACAGGGTCTCGAGACAGAGAAGCAACATTAAGAACGTGTTTTGAAAAGTGAAAAAGTGCTACTTGCGAGTGAAGTTCCGCAGAGTATGTATTGTGTTTGTGCGAGCAACACATGAGAATGCAGATGATAAAAGATGTTTCGAAACTAACCGTAAATAATCACAATGTACAGTCGCGACATACTTTTCGCACACTAAAATTGCGTTTATGGATAAAATAAGTTAACTCACCAACCGAATTCACAGTAACATCAGTTAGTTGCGGTTGACAAGCTATCATTATACAGTAATCTACAGAGGGTCCTACACAGCCCTACAATGTAGAAAACTGAAGGTGATAACAACAACAGATAAAACCTGCTTTAGGCCTAATTTCCTTAGGATAATTATTGCTTAAAACATGTTCACATTTTATGTAACTGAGCAACTGACGATGGCACAAAGGTGCTGAAACCTCGACATAAAAGTTTTCTGGGTATGGTACCGCGTCATAATGTAAAAACTACTGCTGCTGGAGAAAAAGCAACGTTTCGGCCACGATTGCAGCGGCCTTCTTCTGGGTCTAATGGTGCGTTCTAGCTATGCAGTATCCTTTGTATTTTGTTGTTAGTGTTCACTGCGCATGCCCTTGCGTCATAATTTCACAATGTAGTTAGTTTCATTGGTTACTTAAGGAAGAAGGAGAGGGAACTTTATTTTGATAGGTTATTGCGGTGGAGGGAGAACGTGACCTCTGTTGTCTATTGGCTCTTGTGTTATGTACCATGATTGGTGGTCACCGTCGAATGAGAAGTTTGCTGCTGTCTACCAACTGCTGAACGTCGGCCGCGCGGCGGCAGTTACTCGCCGGTAGTGCTCTTGCCTCGTGTTGACAGTGCGGTCTGTTGAGCTCTGATTGCTGGCAGCCAAGATGGGGCAAGCCTGAGTCCATCCTCCCTGTTCACGTTGTTAGGGTGTTTAAGGCCTCTCTGAGTTTGTGTTTCGTCATAATTGGCTGCTTGGCCAACACACAGGTTTCTCTGAATTTTATTTCTTTTCCGCAGTCTCGCTGGTATTGTGCCACTGCGGATTTGTTGTGTTGCCCTAGACAATTATAACGCTCGCGTTCCAGAATGCGCGTTGCTATTGGCCTACCAGTTTCGCCGATGTATGCCTCTCCACATTCGCATTCCACCTTGTAAAAACCTGCAGTGTGTAATGCATCCATCTTGTCCTTAGAGGAGCCTAGCACGTCCTGGATCTTGCAACCACTATAGAAGACAGGCTGCACCCCAACGCGGCGAAGGTGTTTGCCTATCCGCAGTGGCAGAACACCAGCGAGACTGCGGAAAAGAAATAAAATTCAGCGAAGCCTGTGTGTTGGCCAAGCAGCCAATTATGACGAAACGCAAAATCAGCGAGGCCATCGAAATACTCAAACACACTAACAACATGAACAGGGAGGATGGACTCAGGCTTATCCCAACCTGGCTGCCAGCAATCAGAGCCCAACAGACGGCACTGCCAACACGAGGCACGAGCACTACCGGCGAGTAACTGCCGCCGCGCGGCCGACGTCCAGTAGTTGGTAAACAGCAGCAAACTTCTCATTCGACGGTGACCACCAATCATGGTACATTACACAAGAGACAATAGACAACAGAGGTCACGTTCTCCCTCCACGGCCGGCCGTGGTGGCCGAGCGGTTCTACGCGCTGCAGTCCGGAACCGCGTGACCGCTACGGTCGCAGGTTCGAATCCTGCCTCGGGCATGGATGTGCGTGATGTCCTTAGGTTAGTTAGGTTTAAGTGGTTCTAAGTTCTAGGGGACTGATGACGTAAGATGTTAAGTGCCATAGTGCTCAGAGCCATTTGAACCATTTCTCCCTCCACTGCAATAACCTATCAAAATAAAGTTCCCTCTCCTTCTTCCTTAAGTAAGCAATGAAACTAACTACATTGTAAAATTATGACGCAATGGCATGCGCAGTGACCACTAACAACAAAATACAAAGGACACTCTGATATCGGCAGAGGTTCGAGTCCTCCCTCGGGCATGGGTGTGTGTGTGTTTTGTCCTTAGGATAATTTAGGTTAAGTAGTGTGTAAGCTTAGGGACTGATGACCTTAGCAGTTAAGTCCCATAAGATTTCACACACATTTGAACATTTTTTTTTTTTTTAACAAGGGACACTGCATAGCTAGAACGCACTATTAGACCCAGAAGAAGGCCGCTGCAGTCGTGGCCGAAACGTTGGAATTTCTCCAGCAGCAGTAGTTTTTACATTATGACGCGGTACCATACCCAGAATACTTTTATGTCGACTGACTCTGGCCGCAGAAGCCTACTCAATTATAAGTGCTGAAACCTGTTTGGGTTTATAAAAAAAACAGCTAGTACTGACATCCAGTAATTTTGTCTGCTAAACATGGGTACCGCAAGACCTTCGAAATCAAATGATGAATCCCTGAAAGTGAGGGTAGACTCGTCATCTCAGCAATGGAATCATAGACTCTGTGTGCTGATGGTCTGATAAGTGACATGCTTTGCGAGCTTTCGGACGAATTACAGAGTGATCAGAAGTCAGTAACTCATAACTGTGTCAATGGAAGTGGAAGGGTGGCTTGTGATGTGCGGCGCCCCACGTAGACGACGGTACATCGGACACACAAAGTGGTCACACTAGCGTGTACAGCGGCAGCTTTCCTTCCAAATATCTGCAAGATTTTATCTCACCAGTGGTGAATTGCACGCTCGTTGTGGCAGCTTCTTGACGTGGCTACAGTGAACGCCAGTGTTATTTTCAGCGAAATGAGTGTAAGAGATTAAAGGACTTTAAAAGAATTTAGAGTTTCTCTGACTGCAGAGCACGCGAGGAAGAAAACAAGAAGGAATAAAGCACTACACGTAGACTGTTATAAACTATAAGTTCCATGAGGTAAAAGCGTAAATTAAGCAACTCGTGAAGGTGTAAACTGTGTAGGGCAATAAGACACTCTCATTGTACCAAATTAATGTGCCAGACATGATGGGCTGGACTACGCAAGAGTAAAAATAAGAACTGTTTTGCAGAGTAGCACGAAAAGTGAACTGTCAGTGGTTTACCAGTTGTTTCGCTATGATACTGTATACGAGGGTGACTCAAATGAAAACCTTAAATATTTTTTATATATTATTTATTGTGCAGCAGTGGTACAAAGCTGTACCACTTTTCAACACAATCTCCCCCACGCTCAATGCAAGCTCTCCGGCGCTTACAAAGTGCATAAATTCCTTTAGAAAAAATTCTTTTGATAGTCCACGCAACCACTCATGCAGCGCGTGGCATACCTCTTCATCAGAACGGAACTTCTTTCCTCCCATTGCGTCTTTGAGTGGCCCAAACATATGGAAATCACTTGGGGCAAGGTCTGGTGAGTATGGTGGATGAGGAAGACACTCAAAATGCAGGTCTGTGATTGTTGGAACTGTTGTACGGGCAGTGTGGGGTCTTGCATTGTCATGTTGCAAAAGGACACCTGCTGACAGCAATCCACGTCGCTTTGATTTGATTGCAGGCCGCAGATGATTTTTTTTAGGAGATCAGTGTATGATGCACTGGTGACAGTGGTCCCTCTAGGCATGTAATGCTCCAAAATGACGCCTTTTTCGTCCCTAAAGAGAGTCAGCATAACCTTCCCTGCTGATGGTTCTGTTGGAAACTTCTTCGTTTTTGGGGATGAGGAATGGCGCCATTCCTTGCTTGCTCTCTTCGTTTCTGGTTGGTGGAAGTGAACCCAGGTTTCGTCTCCAGAACGATTCTTGCGATGAAGCCATCACCTTCTCGTTCAAAGCGCCGAAGAAGTTCTTCACAAGCATCAACAGGTCGTTCTCTCATTTAGCTGCCGTGGCACCCATCTTGCAGACATTTTGTGAAACTGGAGCACATCATGCACAATGTGGTGTGTTGACCCCTGACTAATCTGTAAAAATGCTGCAATGTAATTCAGTATGACTCGGCTGTCTTCCTTCACTATGGCTTCAACTGCTGCAATGTTCTGTGGAGTCACAACTCGTTGTGCCTGACCTGGACGAGGAGCATCTTCCACTGAAGTCGCACCATTTGCAAACTTCCTACTCCATTCGTAGACTTGCTGCTGTGACAAACATGCATCACCGTACTGAACCTTCATTCGTCGATGAATTTCAATAGGTTTCACACCTTCACTACGCAAAAACCGAAGAACAGAACGCTGTTCTTCCCTGGTGCAAGTCGCAAGTGGGGCGACCATCTTTAAGTATACTGCAACGGTATGTGTGCATCTGCACTATGCTGCCACCTACAGGCCATTCTGCACGCTGTTTGTAGCATGCTTACCAACTTACAGGACAACGGCGCGAAATTTCGATTTGTTATTACACATTCAAGGTTTTCATTTGACTCACCCTCGTACAATAAAAATATCGAAAAACTCATTTTTCTAAAAATATTTTAATTTATGTTAATTTTAAATGTATTTCATTATCCATATGTAAAGAACATAATAATTCTTACATTGATTTTATTGTTATTAAACAAAGTGTTAAACTGATGAAGATCTTGAATGCGGCAAAGAATCCACTGGCTGCGCTGGTACTACACACCGACATTACATGAAAAGCGGTATAGAATATTTGCAGTGCTTCAGTTAAGCGTAAAACGTTAGAGATCGAACTCGTGTAGATTCATCCAGAGTCTTACTCCATCACTTAGCATGATGAAGAATTTTCAGAGCCCACAGATAACGTTTTCCGAGGAAGAGCACAGTGTAATGAATTGACGGCGTCCTTGTGCTACCATATTGTATTGTATGTTAACCAGGGGCCTAGAAACGACGCAGTCGTCCACTTTACCACTCCACCGCCCCACACCGAACCATTCTCTCAGGGTTATTGTGCGATTCGGTCCCCGGTGGACACCACCAAGGAACGTCTCACACCAGACGAGCGTAATTCCTATGTTTGTGTCGTAGAGTACTGGTGGCGTACGCGTGCGTGGAGAACTTGTTTGCGCAGCAATCGCCGACATAGTGCAGCTGAGGCGTAATAAGGGAAACCAGACCGCCTTCGCCGAGGCAGATGGAAAACCGCCTAAAAACCATCCACAGACTGGCCGGCTAACCGGACCTCGACACATGTCCGCCGGGGACCAGGCGCCCCTTCCCAACCAGGAAAGCCGTGCGTTAGACTGCACGGTTAAGCCGGCGGGCTGTGCTACCATAACTCCCTGTCTGGCTGGCGATGTGCGCAGCTTTCGTCTGGCAGAGCAGACGCCGGAAGGAAAAACCGCCTTCACCGAGCGAGGTGGCGCAGTGGTTAGAACACTGTCTGGTCTCCTTCCCCAAACAACCCAACCCAACCCAAAACCGCCATCAACTCGTCAGTGGCTGCTTCCCCCTGAGCAAAAAAATGGTTCAAATGGCTCTGAGCACTATGGGACTTAACATCTATGGTCATCAGTCCCCTAGAACTTAGAACTACTTAAACCTAACTAACCTAAGGACATCACACAACACCCAGTCAACACGAGGCAGAGAAACCCCCTGAGCAAACGCTGTCAGTCTGATCCTCTATACCTGTATCAGAATAACAAAGTGACTGACAGCTAGTTGTTTACGTGCCAGCTACGTGCCAATCGAACCACGAGTTCGGTGACACCTTCTGTTCTGCGCACGTTGTCAAACGGCTCTCCTTCCTCAGTTGTTGGTTACCATTCAGCTGCGGACAACAGCTGCAGTACATAACATAATGGTTATGATTTGTTCTTAGAGGTTTCTGCTAAGCCACTAGCATGAGCTGTAGTGTGCGTCACACCTTACGTTTACCCAAACGTAAACAGTGCGGCAGGTTGCAAAAAAGTTTACAAGCATCTCCCGGTCAGCGAACACAGTACCCTGAAGATAACAACAACAAACACACCTCCGCACCAGCCGTCAAAACAAAGCGGCAGCCACGCGGTGACTTCCTTACGAGCGGCTACTGTCAAGCAATATACAACACTGGCACTGTCGCGACCCGCTGCTAGCCGGCCGCGGTGGTCGAGCGGTTCTAGGCGATTCAGTCCGGAACTGCGCGACTGCTACGGTCGCAGGTTCGAATCCTGCCTCGGGCATGGATGTGTGTGATGTCCTTAGGTTAGTTAGGTTTCAGTAGTTCTAAGTTCTAGGGGACTGATGACCTCAGATGTTAAGTCCCATAGTGCTCAAAGGCATTTGAAACATTTGACCCGCTGCTAGTCCGCCACACAAACCAGCCTAGTGTTTTCAAAGAGTTTCGACGAATGTACGCATATGAGTAACAGCTGCCTAGTACGTATTTGGTGGACTGCGGGGCTGCATGACCACCTTACTCTCAAAGCAGAAGGAAAAGAGAAAGAATCAGGCAGTCAGACTGCTTATCGCAGCCAACAGTTCGCCAATTTAGATTTCTGATGGATGTAAAACGACGGTGAATTTAGATTTCTATCAGTCATTGGAATGGAATATTGTGTTGGCCGATGTATGTGAACCTACACTGAAGCGCCAAAGAAACTGCTATAGGTATGCAGAGATATGTGAACTGGCAAAATACGGTGCTGCGGTCAGCAACGCCTATATAAGACAACAAGTGTCTGGGGGCAGTTGTTAGATCCGTTACCGCTGCTACAATGGCAGGTTAGCAAGATTTAAGTGAGTTTGAACGTGTTATTGTAGTCGGCGCATGGGGCGATGAAGTGCGGATTTTCCCGGATGACCATTTCAAAGTGCACCGAGAATATCAGAAATCCAGTAAAACATCAAATTTCCGATATCGTTGAGGTCGGAAAAAGATCCCGCAAGAACGGGATCAACGACGACTGAGGAGAATCGTGCGACGCGACAGAAGTGCAACCTTTCCTCAAATTGCTGCAGATTGCAATGCTGGCCCATCAACAAGAACAAAAATAGTTCAAATAGCTCTGAGCACTATGGGACTTAACTTCTGAGGTCATCAGTCCCCTAGAACTTAGAACTACTTAAACCTAACTAACCTAAGGACATCACACATATCCATGCCCGTGGCAGGATTCGAACCTGCGACCGTACCGGTCGTGCGGTTCCAGACTGTAGCGCCTAGAACCACTCGGCCACTCCGGCCGGCCATCAACAAGTTTCAGTGTGCGAACCATTCAACGAAACATCGTCCACATGGGCGTTCGGAGCCGAAGGCCCACTCGTGTACCCTTTATGACTGCACGACACAAAGCTTTACGCCTCGCCTTGGCCTGTCAACACCGACAATGGGCTGTTGGTGACTGGAAACATGTTGCCTGGTCAGACTAGTCTCGTTTCAAATTGTATCGAGCGGATCGGCGTGTACAGGTTTGGCGACAACCTCATGAATCCATGGACCCTGCATGTCAGCAGGGGACTGTTCAAGCTGGTGGAGGCTCTGTAATGGTGTAGGGCGTGTGTAGTTGGGGTGATACGACAGCTCTGATAGTCTAGATACGACTCTGGCAGGTCGCACGTACGTAAGCATCCTATCTGATCACCTGCATCCATTCATGTCCATTGTGCATTCCGACAGACTTGGGCAATTCCAGCAGGACAATTCGACACCCCACACGTCCAGGGTTGCTACAGAGTTGTTACAGAATGGCTCCAAGAAAACTCTTCCGAGTTTAAACAATGCCGGTGGCCACCAAACTCCCCAGACATGGACATTATTAAGCATTTCCGTGATGACTTGCAACGTGCTATTAAGAAGAGATTTCCACTCTCTCGTACTCCTACGGATTTATGGACAGCCCTGCAAGATTATTGATGTCAATTCCCTCCAGCCGTAATTGACATTAATCAAGTCTATGTCATGTCGTGTTGCGGCACTTCTGCGTCCTCGCGGGGGCTGTACACGGTATTAGGCAGGTGTAACAGTTTCTTTGACTCTTCAACGTATAATAAGCGCCGATTTTTTGTATCATTACGAATTGGAAATCAGCCTACGACAGTGTCACTTGCAGTCCAGCTTATCTGTCAGCGACCTGCCGATCAATGAGCCCCATTTCAGCGATGCCTACACCACCATAATACCAATAGCCCCGAGCCTCACCATGCAAGGACACTCAGCAGTAACCACGGTCAACGTTGTTGCAATGTGCCTGCAATACACAGCAATTATGCTGTATGGCTGGGCGGTATTGCTGATGTTGTACAGTGTTGTAGGTAGTTGCCAACATGTTGCCGAAGGGCAAAACATTCCGAACTCTTCGAACCTATGCAAAACGACAGGCAAAAAAGTTGCATAGAAAGAGAGGAAGCCCCCATATGATTTGCATTTGATGGCATAAGTTTCATATTATATCAATGCATGCCTGAAACTGGAACTGATAGTTTGTGCTGGTGAACAAAAGTGAAATACGAATAAAAATTACATTCTTATTTCAAACTTACCTTAGTGAAATCTGTCAGGCCTCCAGGCCTGGTACCAAGAGCGTTATTGATGAGTGGTTTACTTTAAAGAGATATCTTAGATTTCTGTACGAATTACCAGTAGCTAAAATCTAAAGGGCGATAGCAATCTCTCACATTTTATTGGTTTTAGTAATTGTCGGACCAATTGCTTACGACATATTCGAAACTGTGTTTCGGAAGTCTGCAAAATTTTGGGAAAAGAATGTATCCATTATCAGTTGACGAGTTAAATTTTCTGAAGCATTTGACGCAATTAAAAAGAATGCACTAATAAAGTGATGTAAAGGCAGGAGAGTTGCACTCACTTCCACTAGCTCGCATTCATCCGTTTTGTGGTAACAGTGTGGTCCCATGTAGTCATTTCCGGCTCGGAAACACATTACTGCAAACATTACCTTAGTGGTCAATAGCGGTTGGTAACGTGTCATAACTGTTGTTATGTGGCAGCTTTTCCCCTAAACTATCATGCAACATATATCATGATATTATATGTTCATTCCCCTTGGGCAATGTTTCAATGTCTTACACTGCATCACGTCTGCAGACAGTATTCAATACTGCCAGTGACTTCCCAGCTATTTGCTTCTTATCTTCCCTTCTTTTATTACAGCGAAGGTCTTGACACTTTTCTACAGAATTGAAAGCTTCCAAGCTGGCTGGGCCAACATAAAAGTTTACATAAAAGGGCCATGAGAAGCCATGAATGTGTTCAGGACTGAAGGCTGACATCAGCGCAGGTAGTCGAAAGTGGGATTTGCTTCGCCCATCCATGTACACCAGGTGGTACAGACGACCAACTATCTGCCAAAAACAGATAGTTGAGACACAGCGAAGAATCCTTTTAGAAAATCTAAGCCCGGTACCGCCTTTCAGAGACAGTAGAGTATGGGGACCGCCGTGGCCTCCCAGCCACAGCACGGGAGAATCTTCATTTCAAATCCTTCTAACAGGCTTTCTCACTAATTTATAGAGTTTGTTTCTGTACGGAGCACACGTTCTCATTTGTGTGCTCTACACGTAAGCCTTTCAGTTTGTCAGCTTCAGAATTATACCATGGAGTGGGAGAGTTCTTCTGGCTTCCTCCTCATGCCAGAGCACTATTGATTAATTACAGCAAAATCTGCAGGAGCAGGAGATTTTTTAACCTTTTTACAAAACTGTCTCTGGATGGAATTCACAATGTCTGCTAGTACGCATTCAACAGTGAGATTCCTATTCTGGTAGAAACAGCCAAGTTTCAGAGCGTTAAGATGGAGAACACTTGCCCCTAGGGGACCAGAGAGTAAAGACTTGTTGCAGGGAGGCTGATGAGATAGATCTTTCAGTGATGCAGAGGGATGTCTCTATCTTAGTACTGAGCACAGAGGCTGAGCTGGATTCAGAATCTGCTGCCGACTCCCAGCTTCATGCTGTATGAGAGTCGTAAGAATGGTTCAACGTTCCTATCACCGTTTCAGCAACGACATGACTTTGTACTTGCGTAGTTACAGGGTTATTACAAATGATTGAAGCGATTTCACAGCTCTACAATAACTTTATTATTTGAGATATTTTCACACTGCTTTGCACACACATACAAAAACTCAAAGTTTTTTTAAGCATTCACAAATGTTCGATATGTACCCCTTTAGTGATTCGGCAGACATCAAGCCGATAATCAAGTTCCTCCCACACTCGGCGCAGCATGTCCCCATCAATGAGTTCGAAAGCATCGTTGATGCGAGCTCGCAGTTCTGGCACGTTTCTTGGTAGAGGAGGTTTAAACACTGAATCTTTCACATAACCCCACAGAAAGAAATCGCATGGGGTTAAGTCGGGAGAGCGTGGAGGCCATGACATGAATTGCTGATCATGATCTCCACCGCGCCGAAAATTCAAAGCGTTTGACTTTGTCATCGGGTGTCAGGGCTTGTAGCAATTGTAAACGGTAAGGCTTCTGCTTTAGCCTTTTCCGTAAGATTTTCCAAACCGTCGGCTGTGGTACGTTTAGCTCCCTGCTTGCTCTATTCGTCGACTTCCGCGGGCTACGCGTGAAACTTGACCGCACGCGTTCAACCGTTTCTTCGCTCACTGCAGGCCGACCCGTTGATTTCCCCTTACAGAGCCATCCAGAAGCTTTAAACTGCGCATACCATCGCCGAATGGAGTTAGCAGTTGGTGGATCTTTGTTGAACTTCGTCCTGAAGTGTCGTTGCACTGTTATGACTGACTGAAGTGAGTGCATTTCAAGCACGACATACGCTTTCTCGGCTCCTGTCGCCATTTTGTCTCACTGCGCTCTCGAGCGCTCTGGCGGCAGAAACCTGAAGTGCGGCGTCAGCCGAACAAAACTTTATGAGTTTTTCTACGTATCTGTAGTGTGTCGTGACCGTATGTCAATGAATGGAGCTACAGTGAATTTATGAAATCGCTTCAATCATTTGTAATAGCCCTGTATATTGTTTCACAATCAGCTAGCTGCTTCTATTATGCGCTTTGGCTACCTTCTGGTGTTTGTACTTGTTTTTCTGGGTTCTTTCTTTAATGCACTAACTATTCTTGCAGTCATTGGCAGCATTCATGAATTATTCTCATAAACATGCTTTTATCGTGCTCACGCACTTGTGCCTAGATTATGCTTCGCAATTATAATCTGTTGTCCATTTATTAAATATTCATTCTGTACAGAACAATGGAAAAACTGGTAGATGTAGACCTCGGGGAAGATCAGTGTGTTTCCGGAGAAATGTAGGAACACGCAAGGCAACATTGACTGTACGACTTATCTTCGAACATAGGTTAAGGAAAGGCGAACCTACATTTATAGCATTTGTGGACTTAGAGGAAGCTTTTGTTTGTGGACTTAGAGGAAGCTTTTGACAATATTGACTGGAATACTCTCTTCGAAATTCTGAAGGTAGCAGGGATAAAATACGAGCGAAACGCAATGTACAACTTGCGCAGAAACCAGATGGCAGCTATAAGAGCCGAGGGGTGTGAAAGGAAAGCAGTGGTTGAGAAGAGAGTGAGACATGGTTGTAGCCTATCCCTGATGTTATTTCATGTGTACATTCAACAAGCAGTAAAGGCAACCAAAGAAAAATTTGGTGTAGGAATTATAGTTCAGGGAGAAGAAATAAAAGCTTTGAGGTTTTCCGATGACATTGTAATTCTGTTAGAGACAGCAAAGGACTTGGAAGAGCAGTTGAACGGAATGGGCACTGTCTTGAAAGGAGGATACAAGATGAATATCAACAAAAGCAAAACTAGGATAATGGAATGTAGTCGAATTAAATCAGGTGATGCTGAGGGAATTAGATTATTATGTGAGACACTTAAAGTAGTAAATGAGTTTTGCTATTTGGGAAGCAAAAAACTAAAGATGGTCGAAGTAGGAAGGATATAAAACGTATACTTGCAATGGCAAGAAGAGCATTTGTGAAGAAGAAAAATTTGTTAACATCGGATATATATTTAAGTGTCAGGAAGTCCTTTCTCAAAGTATTTGTATCGAGTGTAGTCACGTATGGAAGAGAAACATAGACAGTAAACAGTTTAGACAAGAAGATAATAGAAGCTTTTGAAATGTGGTGCTACAGAAGAATGCTGGAGATTAGATGGTCAGATCACGTAACTAATGAGGAAGTACTGAACAGAATTGGGGAGAAGGAAATTTTCGGTACAAGCTGACTAAAAAAACGGATCGTTTGCTAGGACACGTACTGGAACCTCAACGGATCACCAGTTTTGTACTGAGGGGTAAAAATCGTAGAGGGAAGCCAAGAGATGAATACAGTAAGCAGATTCAGAGGCATATAGGTTGCAGTAATTTCTCTGAGATGAAGAGGCTTGCACAGGATAGAGTAGCTTGGAGAGCCGCATCAAACCAGTCTTTGGACTGAAGACTACAACGACAACAGTGCTCTCTTGTAGCCAAATTCACTGAAGACCACATACAGTATCGGGAATCAACTTGCACTTGGCTATCGCTCACAACAGATGACTAGGTCCTACGTAGCCATACATTTAGTATACACATTGATTTACAATAAAATAATCATGAGTGCAAGAGCCAGAATTGTTACAATATGCTTTCTTAGTGTCTACTATGCGCTGATAACATTACATTTATTGCTCAAGCTTTGTCGAGTGGCTCTAAAATGATTGAAACACAGAGTGTGACACGACCACTTGGTTTTGGGCACGGAAGGCTGAGGGAGTGGTTTCCTGCGTATACAAAACTTTTTGGCGGCTCTAGTCCGATTCATGAACGATGGCAGTTTGGACAGGTCGAGGCACTGACAGGGATTTGTTTGTTGCCGGTTTCAAGCGACAGATATGGTATGTGCATACACGCGCTGTGTACTTGAAGAAAGCGTGTATCCTGCAAATTATGTCTCTTGCTTGCTAACGTAGAATTTTTCGCTTATTACGAGCGATTATTAGCGATGACAAGTTGCAAGAAATGAGATGAAAAATCTCTAAATGATTCGCTACGATCATGTCTAATTCTCGCGTTGGCTACAATTTTCACAGCAGGATGCACAGAGTACTATTGAATTCTCATGCTGGAGGACGACGGTTCAAACCTCCGGCCATCCTAATTAAGGTTTTCCGTGATTTCCCTAAATCTCTTCAGACAAATGCCGGGATGGTTCGTCTGAAAAGGTACGCCCGATTTCTTCCCCATTCTTCCCTAATCCGACGAGACCGATGACCTCGCTGTTTGGTCCCTTCCCCCAAACCAACGAACCAACCATTGGCTGTCGGAGTACGCGATGTACATGGTGACAATTATTGGACTGTATGAAAAAGACGTAAATTAGTTACGAACTACGGCGTGCACACACTTTACTCAGCATGCAAACGTCACTACTGACCAGTAGACCCAGAAGAAGGCCGCTGCAACCATGGCTGAAACGTTGGTTTTCTCGTAATTTAATACAATATGACGCGGTACCATACCCAGAAAACTTTTATGCCGACTGACTCTGGTCGTGGAAGCCTACGCAGTTATGTAACTACAAATATTTAGATTTAGGTTATCACATGTTCGATAGGTCTGCCATCAGTGGTGGTGATGTGGCGCAGACGAATAGTGAAAATGTCCAAGACCCGCTGAAGTGTCGCAATATCGATGCTGTCGATGACCTCTTGAATGGCTGTTTTCAGTTCAGCTATGGTTTTGGCGTCATTGCCGTACACTTTGGCCTTAATACAGCCCGACAAAAAGGAGTCGCGTATGTTCAGATTTGGATAATATGGCGACCAATCTAGGCCCATGCCAGTGGCTTCTGGGTACCGCAGAGCCAGAATGCGGTCCCCAAAGTGCTCCTCCAGGGCATCAAATCTTGTCCTGCTTCGATGGGGTGGAGCTACGTCTTGCATGAACCACATCTTGTCAAAATCAGGGTCACTTTGGATAAACGAAATCATCTTCCAAAAACTTCACGTACCATTCGGTACGGTGTCATAAAGGAATATCGCACCGATTATTCCGTGGCTGGACATTTCACACCAGTCACCCATTGAGGGTGAAGAGACTTCTCGATCGCGAAATACGGATTCTCAGTCCCCCAAATGCGCCAATTTTGCTAATTGACGAAGCAATAATAAGTTAAATGGCTGATAACAACAAGGCGCGTGCGCATGCGCATACTAATTCCCATCATGCCCCGCAGCCAACCATGCGGTTTGAAGGTCCTAACACAAACCGTTCAGAAGTTATGACGATTTCGTTTCATATAGTTCAATAATTGTCACCCTGGAGATTAGCACACACGCCACCGTTCGTAAATCCGACTGTAGAGGAGAGCCTCGCTGGACTGTCCTGAATGTGCCTCGCAGGTGCTGGACCCGCTGGACAGCAGACGGCTGGAGGAGGTGTTCCCCGCGCCGGTGGGCTGGCTGTGGCGGCAGCTGCGGCGGCAGGACGTCAAGGTGGTGGTGGTGGTGTCTGCGGGCGCGCTGGCCCGCCAGCGGCGGCTACTCGGGCAGCGAACCCAGGACCTCGCAGCAGCAGCCGCAGCCGCGCCGCACCCGTTCGACTACCTCTTCACGCTCGCGCTGCGTGACATGCAGGACGATTACCAGCTCGGAGGAGACTACAGGAGGGTCTACAAAGTCAGGTGGGTGCTGCCTAATTACACTAACGCATTCGATACTGCCCTCGATTACCCTCTATGTGGCAGCTGAACTACTGCTTTAACAGATTTTTCGAAAAATCACTGTTTTGTACCTGTGGTTGCAATCAACATGTATAATGTTTCATTTTACACTGAAGCGCCAAAAAAACTGGTAGAGGCTTGCATATTCAAATACAGAAAAATATAAATAGGCAACATAAGGTGCTGCGGTCGGCAACGCCTGTATAAGACAAGTCTCTGGCGCAGTTGTTGGAATCGGTTACTGCTGCTACAATGGCAGGTTATCAAGATTTAAGTGAGTTTAACGTGGTGTTATGGTCGACGCACGTGCGATGGGGCACAGCATCGCCGAGGTAGCGATTTTCCCGTACGACCATTTCACGACTGTACCGTGTATATCAGAAGTCCAGTAAAACAACAGTTTCTGATACTGCTGCGGTAGGAAAAAGATCCTGCAAGAACGGCACCAACGACGACTGAAGAGAATCGTTCAACGTGACAGAAGTACAACCCTTCCGCAAATTGCTGCAGATTTCAACGCTGGGCCATCAACAAGTGTCAGCGTGCGAACCATTCAACGAAACATCATCGCTATGTGCTTTTGGAGCCGAAGGACCAGTCGTGTGCCCTTGATGACTGCACGACACAAAGCTTTACACCTCGCCTGGGCCCGTCAGCATCGACATTGGACTTGATGACAGGAAACATGTTGCCTGGTGGTTCGAGCCTCTTTTCAAATTGTATCGAGCGGATGGACATGTACGGGAAATCGAGACAACCTCATTTATCCATGGACCCTTCATGTCAGCAGAGGACTGTTCAAGCCCTGTAATGGTGTGGGATGTGTGCAACTGGAGTGATATGGGACCCCTGATACGTCTAGATACGACTGTGACAGGTGACACATACGTAAGCATCCTGTCTGATCACCTGCATCCATTCATGTCCATTTTGCATTCCGACGGACTTGGGCAATTCCAGCAGGAGAATGCGACACCCCACACGTCCAGAAATGCTACAGAGTGGCTCCAGGAACACTCTTCTGAGTTTAAACACTTCCGCTTGCCACCAAACTCCCCAGCGTGTCTGGGATGCCTTGCAATGTGTTGTTCAGAAGAGATCTCCACCCCCTCGTACTCTTACGGATTTATAGACAGCCCTGCAAGATTCATGGTGTCAATACCCCCTAGCACTACATTAGGCATTAGTGGAGTACATGCCACGTCGTGTTGAGGCACTTCTGCGTGCTCGCGGGGGCCCTACACGATATTAGGTAGGTGCACAGGTTTCTTTGGCTTTTCAGAGTATGTGAAAACTCTTCATTTACCTAATTTTAAAAAATCTTATTATGAAATATTAAAATTAGCAGACATAGGAAATATTTTACTGAATCACGTTTTTATTGCGATGAAAAACTCTTACACACCGTTCTTACTCGTAATTTGGCTGAGTTTCGAATGTTTTCAGGCATACAAAGAGCTACATTACAATATGGACTGCTTATTTCTTCTCGGCACGTCGTTTCCTTCTGGCTCTTATTCACATTGGAACATGCTTTGCAGACACGTGTTGGGTGTTTTTTCTTTTGTTGATACTTTTATTGCCACATTTCTTTTACGAGTGTACATTTAGCTGTCAGAATTTCGAACGCTTTTTTTTTTTTTCCATCAGTCTGCTGAGTGGTTTGATGCGGCCCGCCACGAATTCCTTTCCTGTACTAACCTCTTCATCTCAGAGTAGCGCTTGCAACCTACGCCCTCAATTATTTGCTTGACGTATTCCAATCTCTGTCTTCCTCTACAGTTTTTGCCCTCTACAGCTCCCTCTAGTACCATGGAAGTCATTCCCTCATGTCTTAGCAGATGTCCTATCATCCTGTCCCTTCTCCTTCAGTGTTTTCCACATATTCCTTTCCTCTCCATACAATGCTGTACTCCAGACGTACATCCTCAGAAATTTCTTCCTCAAATTAAGGCCGGTATTTGATATTAGTAGACTTCTCTTGGCCAGAAATGCCTTTTTTTGCCATAGCGAGTCTGCTTTTGATGTCCTCCTTGCTCCGTCCGTCATTGGTTATTTTACTGCCTAGGTAGCAGAATTCCTTAACTTCATTGACTTCGTGACCATCAATCCTGATGTTAAGTTTCTCGCTGTTCTCATTTCTGCTACTTCTCATTACCTTCGTCTTTCTCCGATTTACTCTCAAACCATACTGTGTACTCATTAGACTGTTCATTCCGTTCAGCAGATCATTTAATTCTTCTTCACTTTCACTCAGGATAGCAATGTCATCAGCGAATCGTATCATTGATATCCTTTCACCTTGTATTTTAATTCCACTCCTGAACCTTTCTTTTATTTCCCTCATTGCTTCCTCGATGTACAGATTGAAGAGTAGGGGCGAATGGCTACAGCCTTGTCTTACACCCTTCTTAATACGAGCACTTCGTTCTTAATCGTGCACTCTTATTATTCCCTCTTGGTTGTTGTACATTTGTATATGACCCGTCTCTCCTATAGCTTACCCCTACTTTTTTCAGAATCTCGAACAGCTTGCACCATTTTATATTGTCGAACGCTTTTTCCAGGTCGACAAATCCTACGAAAGTGTCTTGATTTTTCTTTAGCCTTGCTTCTATTATTAGCTGTAACGTCAGAATTGCCTCTCTCGTCCCTTTACTTTCCCTAAAGCCAAACTGATCGTCACCTAGCGCATTCTCAATTTTCTTTTCCATTCTTCTATATATTATTCTTGTAAGCAGCGTCGATGCATGAGCTGTTAAGCTGATTGTGCGATAATTCTCGCACTTGTTAGCTCTTGCCGTCTTCGGAATTGTGTGGATGATGCTTTTCCGAAAGTCAGATGGTATGCCGTCAGACTCATATATTCTACACACCAACGTGAATAGTCGTTTTGTTGCCACTTCCCCCAATGATTTTAGAAATTCTGATGGAATGTTATCTATCCCTTCTGCCTTACTTGACCGTAAGTCCTCCAAAGCTCTTTTAAATTCCGATTCTAATACTGGATCCCCTATCTCTTCTTAATCGACTTCTGTTTCTTCTTCTATCACGTCAGACAAATCTTCACCCTCATAGAGGCTTTCAATGTATCCTTTCCACCTATCTGCTCTCTCCTCTGCATTTAACAGTGGAATTCCCGTTGCACTCTTAATGTTACCACCGTTGCTTTTAATGTCACCAAAGGTTGTTTTGACTTTCCTGTATCCTGAGTCTGTCCTTCCGACAATCGTATCTTTTTCGATGTCTTCACATTTTTCCTGCAGCCATTTCGTCTTAGCTTCCCTGCACTTCCTATGTATTTCATTCCTCAGCGACTTGTATTTCTGTATTCCTGATTTTCCCGGAACATGTTTGTACTTCCTCCTTTCATGAATCAACCGAAGTATTTCTTCTGTTACCCATGGTTTCTTCGCAGCTACCTTCTTTGTACCTATGTTTTCCTTCCCAACTTCTGTGATGGCCCTTTTTAGAGATGTCCATTCCTCTTCAACTGTACTGCCTACTGCGCTATTCCTTATTGCTGTATCTATAGCGTTACAGAACTTCAAACATATCTCGTCATTCCTTAGTACTTCCGTATCCCACTTCTTTGCGTATTGATTCTTCCTGACTAATGTCTTGAACTTCAGCCTACTCTTCATCACTACTATATTGTGATCTGAGTCTATATCTGCTCCTGGGTACGCCTTACAGTCCAGTTTCTGATTTCGGAATCTCTGTCTGACCATGACCATTGAAATCTTCCCGTATCTCCCGTCCTTTTCCAAGTATACCTCCTCCTCTTGTGATTCTTGAACAGGGTATTCGCTATTACTAGCTGAAACTTGTTACAGAACTCAATTAGTCTTTCTCCTCTTTCATTCCTTGTCCCAAGCTCATATTCTCCTGTAACTTTTTCTTCTACTCCTTCCCCTACAACTGCATTCCAGTCGCCCATGACTATTAGATTTTCGTCCCCCTTTACATACTGCATTATCCTTTCAATATCCTCATACACTTTCTCTATCTGTTCATCTTCAGCTTGCGACGTCGGCATGTATACCTGAACTATCGTTGTCGGTGCTTGTCTGCTGTCGATTCTGATTAGAACAACCCGGTCACTGAACTGTTCACAGTGACACACCCTCTGCCCTACCTTCCTATTCATAACGAATCCTACACCTGTTATACCATTTTCTGCTGCTGTTGATATTACCCGATACTCATCTGACCAGAAATCCTTGTCTTCCTTCCACTTCACTTCACTGACCCCTACTATATCTAGACTGAGCCTTTGCATTTCCCTTTTCAGCTTTTCTAGTTTCCCTACCACGTTCAAGCTTCTGACATTCCACGCCCCGACTCGTAGAACGTTAACCTTTCGTTGATTATTGAATCTTTTTCTCATGGTAACCTCCCCCTCGGCAGTCCCCTCCCGGAAATCCGAATGGGGGCTATTCCGGAATCTTTTGCCAATGGAGAGATCATCATGACACTTCTTCAATTACAGGCTACATGTCCTGTGGATACACGTTACGTGTCTTTAATGCAGTGGTTTCCATTGCCTTCTGCATCCTCATGTCGTTGATCATTGCTGATTCTTCCGCCTTTAGGGGCAATTTCCCACCCCTAGGACAAGAGAGTGCCCTGAACCTCTATTCGCTCCTCCGCCCTCTTTGACAAGGCCGTTGGCAGAATGAGGCTGACTTCTTATGCCGGAAGTCTTCGGCCGCCAATACTGATTATTTCTCAAAATTTAGGCAGTGGTGGGGATCGAACCCGGAACCGAAGACGTTTTGATTATGAATCAAAGACGCTACCCCTTTTTTTTTATTATTATTATTATTTTTTTTTTTTTTTAAATTACAGGACGACCGAGACTCGAACTCGGGACCTTTGCCTTTCGCGGGCAAGTGCTCTACCAACCTTTTTTTTTTAATTTTTTTTTTATATTGTATTTTATAAATTAATTATCACAGTGTACCGGTGGGGGCTCGGGGGGCAAAGTGGGCAGGGGTCGAAACCTGAGGCCTGGCCACAGTGTCCCCCGCACCACCACCGAGCCTGTGGTGCTTAGGGAAGTGGGAGAAACAGGAATCAACAGTAGTGGAAGGCGTTGTTATTTATTTATTTGCATGTGTTTTTGTAATATTCACTAATAGCATGAAATTATGGGAACACATATGCGAAAGATAAAAGAAATATAAATTCTAGGTAAAGAAAAAGAAAGGAAAAAGGAAAAGCAAAAAGAAATAAAATCCGCGCAATCTGCGACGCGCTCTCCCATCCGCGGAGGTCAGAAGTAGAATAGATCGTAGGCGGTTGAAACTCAGACACCGCCGGGGGAGGAGGGGTGGGTGCCCTCTGTGCCAGGCACCCCCCAACTCAGTGGAGGTCTAACAAGGACCGCTCGAAGATAGTTAGCAAATAATGTTCGGTAACGTGGCGTGTTTTCGAGAGCTGCATGGGCTGTTCGTAAATAGGTCCAGAAGTCGAGGCGGGATTTAGGTCCCTCATTAAAGAGATAAGCGACCGCCCACCCTTTGACCCACGTAATAGCGTGACATTTGGCGGCGGGAAAATGTCGGTCCTCCGGGTATAGAAACATTCGAGGTTCGATTGTGTCTGGTGGCACCCGGAGATAGCAGGCAATGATTTGCTGCACGAAGCGCCATACATCTTGCGACGAGGCGCATGTCAGACGGTGCTCATCAGTGTCCAGTTGCTGGCAAAGGAGACAAAGAGGGGATTCTGACAAGCCAATGTTGTGCAGGCGCTGCTTCGTGGCAAATTTCCTGTTGACTATGTGATACCACAGCGCCCGGACGTTCGTAGGGAGGAAGGGCTGGTGGACGGTAGTCCACACTATGGGCCACTGGATGGAGGGGTGTTTGGTCTCCATCACATTCCGGGGAACACAGCGCAGCAACAGGCTGTAAAAATCCTTAGTCCTAGGTGGGCGTGTATCTGGGAGACTGGTATGTATATAACTGTAGTCGACGAAAAAGGTCGAAAGATGGGACAAATGGGGCACGATATGGCCGACAGACACTGGTGGTGAGGTGGAAGCTGGTAGGAGGACCTCAAGCAAGCTGCGTGTTAGAGATGTACCCTGGCCCATCCACTGTTTTCTCATGGTACTCATGTACAAGGCTGCAGATCGCATACGGACATTGACGAGCCCGACGCCACCATACCGTGTGGGCAGGGTAAGTGTCTCATAACGGACTTTAAACATTGAACCAGCCGTGAGGTAATAGCCAAAAGCCGCCTGAAGGTTGCGCCCAATTGCAGTTGGCAGAGGGAGAACTTGCGCGATGTGAACCAATTTTAATGGCACATAAAGATTAATAAACGCAACCCTTTGAAGTGTGTCCTGGCGGCGCAAGAGGTTCTGGCGGACGTCGTTGCGGATGACATGTAACAGGCGACGGAAATTCGTTGCCGCCGTGCGTGTGACCGTGGGGGTAAAGGTAATGCCCAGGTACCGGAAAGTCCGCACAAGCGGCAGTGGTGCCACTTCACCCTCCTGGAGGCCTCGTCCAATGTGCATTGCAGAAGATTTGGCGACATTCATGGCACTGCCAGCGGCAGCCCCATAACGGGTAATCAAGTCGAGGACATCCCGAATCTCAGAGCCGGAGCGAATGAGGAGGAGGAGGTCATCAGCATATGCCCGACAGCGAAAAGTGTGTTGGCGTAGGGTGAGGCCAGAAAGCTTGGTCGTCAAGCCCCCAATAAGGGGCTCAAGGGCAATAGCATACAGGAGGGTAGAGAGGGGGCACCCCTGCCGTATCGAACGGCAGATAGGTACCGGCCCTGCTATACGTCCATTGACTTGGACACGTGAACTGGCACTGTCGTAAAGACGCCGGATGACGTCGAGAAACGGAGGGGGGATGCCCATTCGGGCTGCCACCGAAAACAGGAAACGATGACGCACTTTATCGAAGGCACTGTCGAAGTCTATAGCGACGACCGCTGCCCGGAGCCTGCAGGCCGCCGCTATCGCAATTAAGTCGCGGCATTCCCCTGTGGCAGTCTGTACGTTAATCTGTCCGCCAGGCGTCGTTTGTTCTGGCGAGAGGATATGAGGGAGTGTAGTTCGGAGCCGCATTGCCAGTAAGCGCGCGAAAATCTTGTAATCGGCATTGAGGAGGGTGAGCGGTCTGTAACTCGTGACCATCGAACCACGGGCTGGTTTGTGGACTGGTATAATGATGCCCTCAGCAAAGGCGGGTAGGATTGCTTGGTCAGATGTTATCAGTTCTTGATACATAGTCGTCCACCGTGGGGCCATGAGGTCCCGAAAGGTACGGTAAAACTCAATCGGTAAGCCGTCAATGCCGGGCGATCTGTTGACTGCACCTTTGGCGATTGCGTTGTTGACTTCGTCTAGCGTGACCGCCACTGTCAAAGCATCCGCCTCCGTGTGGGGGAGGGTGCGCGTGACGTAATTCAAAATGGAGTCGTCTGCTGCAGTTTCAGCGTCGTCATCACTATAAGTACGACGGTAGTGCTCGACGAATGCGCGGACGATGTCATTCTGAGTGGTCACCTGCGTTCCATGAGGCGTTGTCAAAGTGCTGATGATCTGCCGACGACGCCTTCGGTTGTCGGACACTATATCATGCATGGATGGAATTTCTAAATCCGCGTGATCGTGGCGCCGCGTCCGTATCACGACCCCTTGCAATTTCCGGCGTGCCAGCGCAATTATCTTCGCCTTAGTTCTTTGCCGTTCCAACTGGTTGTCCGGGGTTGGCGGTTGAGCATCCAGATCTCGGAGAATCGCGTAATAGAAGTCAACAGTGGTGCGATGCCAGTCGGCCATGTCCTTCCCGTATCTCATCAGTGTCCTCCGGATCGCCGGCTTGGCGCAGTCCAACCACCATGTCAATGTCGAGCGGTAGCGGGGATGGCGTCGTTCGCAGGCTGTCCACGTGTCAGTGACTTGTTGGCGACACGCCTGGTCATGCAAGTGTGAGGTATTGAGTTTCCATGGCGCACGGCTGCGCCATACTGATTGCGGCGGAAGGAGGACCGTACAGATGTAAGCACAATGGTCGGAAAAGGCCAGCGGCCAGCGTTCGGCGCCCCGTATCGCAGATCTAAGAGTTTGTGAGACATATATCCTGTCTAGTCGGCTTGCGGAATGACTTGTAAGAAAGGTATGGCCAGTAAGGTCGCCGTGTTGTACTTCCCAGGTATCGTGAAGCAGGAGGTCTCGCACCACTATACGTAGCTCCTGGCATGTAGTATAGTGGGGAACCTGATCTTTAGGATGCAGAACACTGTTAAAGTCACCTCCTAGTAGGCAATGGTCATAACGCCCTAAAAACAGGGGAGCGATTTCGTCGGAATAAAACTGGGCTCTTTCATGCCGTCGTTCGGTGCCTGAGGGAGCGTAGACATTAATGATGCGTGTCCCCATGGCAGTGAGTGCCATGCCCCGAGCTGATGGAAGGAAGGCGACATCGGTCACAGAAATCCCGTGGCGGACGTAGATGGCCACCCCGCGGCCCATAGGATCACTCGCGGAGGCGTGGGCGGTATAGCCATTAATATCCGGGAGACTAGCCAAGTGAACTTCCTGCAGAAGGGCGAAATCAATATCCGAAGCCCAGAACATCTCCTGCATAAGGCGGATTTTCACCCTGGAACGGATGTTGTTGGTGTTGATGGTTGCTATCCGGTAGGCCTGGTGTCGGATTGCTGGTGGCTGGTCCACTCCGCCGTCCGCGCAAGGGTGTGGGCGTCGCAGCGGAACGTTATCCCGCTGGGCCGCAGGGGAGTCTGGGGAGAGTATGATTAGTGGTGCGGCCGTGACGGCGCAGGGTCCCGTAACGGCTCCTGCTCCGTGACCTCCTCCTCGTGCCACGCCGTGGAAGCGGAAACTGGTGTATCGTCCATTGTGTCTTCAGAAGATGTTGTAATTGTGCGTGGTGTCGTGTCGCCTGTGAGACGTTCATGATTTAGTTCAGCGTCAGCACGGGGCGCAGGCACACCGATAGATGTCTCCGCGCTCATGACGTCTTCGTCAGCAGTAGCGGGTTCTGAGGCTTCGTGCTGGTCGACGGGTACGTCCTCCTCGACTTGTAACGTCTCCTCTTGGTCGGAAACGGTGCGACGTCTTCGCTTGCGACGTTTCGGGGAACGTTGTTTCCTTGTGCGACCCTCCGTGTCCGACGACGAAAGGGAGTCACGTCGTTCTGGCAGAAAGGCCGCTGTAGGAACGATGAGCGAGTCGATCTCCATCGTGTTTCCGAGATCAGGGTCAGCGTCTGGTTGCGTCGGCATCTTCGGAGCGGCGTCAATGGCCGGCCGAGGCGGCGGGTCGTCCGAGGCGCTCTCCGTCAGTGTCTGGTCGGGCTCGTTGGTGGCGTCGTTTGTGGTGACCGGGCGACGTTGCAAAGTGGTAGGAGAAGCCAGAGCAGCGGCATAGGTCACCGGTAGCACTGTAGGTTGCGACGTGGGTGGTTTTTCGGCAGCTGGAAGTTGCGTAATACGCCGTTGTAGGCATTCGGATCTAAGGTGGCCTTCTTTGCCGCACCCGGAACAGGTCCGAGGCTGGCCATCGTATATAATTATGGCACGGCATCCGCCGATCTGTAAGTAGGACGGGACGTGGCTTCGGAGATCTATGGTGACCTGTCGGACCCCGTTTAGGACAGGATACGTCCGAAACTGTGTCCACTTCTCCGCAGTGTGGCCGTGGACTGTGCCGTATGGGCGTAGTGCCGCGACGACTTCCTCAGCTGGAAGTTCGAATGGCAATTCGAAAATGCGTATCGTTCGCATACCTAAGCCTGCGTGGTCGACGGTTACCTCTCCCACACTGCCATCAGCGTGACAGAAGCGGAGCCCCTGTTTGGTCTCACGTAGTATGCGTTCGCACGCCGCGTCGTTGATGATTTTCACATAGACCGTGCTGCTCACGATGGACAAATGTATGCCTATAATATCGGTCGCCGGGATCTTCACTTCCTCTCGCAGAAAACGCTCCACCTCAAGTGCTTTGGGTCGGGCATAATCGTTGCAGAAAGTAAATCGGAGTGTTGATTTACGGTAACGGTTCGCCATGGATCGTACAAGGTAAGCCGGCACTGAAGCAACGGCCGTCAGAAAGTAAACAAGGCGAGCTCGCGCGCCGCACGAAGTCAACACGTACGCGTCCGCTCTGTTGCCCTGCCGAAGGCAGACTAATCTTCTACTCCTTCCCCTACAACTGCATTCCAGTCGCCCATGACTATTAGATTTTCGTCCCCCTTTACATACTGCATTATCCTTTCAATATCCTCATACACTTTCTCTATCTGTTCATCTTCAGCTTGCGACGTCGGCATGTATACCTGAACTATCGTTGTCGGTGTTTGTCTGCTGTCGATTCTGATTAGAACAACCCGGTCACTGAACTGTTCACAGTAACACACCCTCTGCCCTACCTTCCTATTCATAACGAATCCTACACCTGTTATACCATTTTCTGCTGCTGTTGATATTACCCGATACTCATCTGACCAGAAATCCTTGTCTTCCTTCCACTTCACTTCACTGACCCCTACTATATCTAGACTGAGCCTTTGCATTTCCCTTTTCAGCTTTTCTAGTTTCCCTACCACGTTCAAGCTTCTGACATTCCACGCCCCGACTCGTAGAACGTTAACCTTTCGTTGATTATTGAATCTTTTTCTCATGGTAACCTCCCCCTTGGCAGTCCCCTCCCGGAAATCCGAATGGGGGCTATTCCGGAATCTTTTGCCAATGGAGAGATCATCATGACACTTCTTCAATTACAGGCTACATGTCCTGTGGATACACGTTACGTGTCTTTAATGCAGTGGTTTCCATTGCCTTCTGCATCCTCATGTCGTTGATCATTGCTGATTCTTCCGCCTTTAGGGGCAATTTCCCACCCCTAGGACAAGAGAGTGCCCTGAACCTCTATTCGCTCCTCCGCCCTCTTTGACAAGGCCGTTGGCAGAATGAGGCTGACTTCTTATGCCGGAAGTCTTCGGCCGCCAATACTGATTATTTCTCAAAATTTAGGCAGTGGTGGGGATCGAACCCGGAACCGAAGACGTTTTGATTATGAATCAAAGACGCTACCCCTAGACCACGGGCTATGGTTACCAACGCTTTACCACATCATTTTCTTTTATTTATTACTTACCTGAGCAAAGAGCCACATAGAAATCTGGATCAATATCAAAACCATAAGCTCCCCTTTCTGAGCTTGACTTGCCGATTTCTTCTTCCAGAGCATTGAAAACATCGCTATCATCGAAATTCCCAATGTCAAAACTATGTATAGCACGAATCGTGGACCAGTAAAGGTAAAAGTTGCAGACGAAAGCAGAATTAGACTCAACACAGAGCAGAATCATACAACGCGCTTTTGTATAGTACAGATACTTAAAGAATTCGAAAACTACGGGAAAGTACAGTGCAGAGACTTCCTTGCACAGTGTACATGGCAACCGAAAGATGGCAAGATGCGCAACGTTAGCTACAAATTTTTACCCACAGAACGAGCAAGACTCGGGGTACAGTTGCCTGACTAACTGCTGTTGCCCGAGTACTACTCGGGCTCCGTCCACAGAGTATTAAGCAGTTAGGCGTGGTACCAGCCAAAGTTGTACAAGGATATCACCTCGGAAAAATGAAATTGTTGATGGTATCTATCGAACTGTATGTTTGGCAGTTTTGAGCAATTCCAAGACGGCTGATTACCATTGTAACGGAACGGGAACAGAGGGTCCTGTGGTGGTGGGTTTTCTTCCTCTTTTCCTTAACCCTTTTTGTTTCCTTTCATTTCTACATTTTTCTCTTGATAAGGTTTTATAATTTCACTGTTCAGTATTATTTATTTAATGTCATACTAAAAGACACATAGGATAACTAGAATGTAACAATATAAGCAAAACGATAAAAACTTCAAAGAACGGAAGTTCAGAGAAATCTAATAAAAGTAGCACAAGCGTGAATACAAAAAACAACGTGCATGGTGGAAGGGAAAGTAAAGGTGTCGGAGAAGTTCGAGGTGTCGAGTGAGGTGTGGCAAGGAGACTGCCTCTCCTACATCTGTCCAATCTGGTTCTGGAAAGAACACTGACAAAGGTAACAAGCCTGAAGACAGGGGTACAGCTGGGTAGAAGGATCACCACCGTAGTCTATGCGGATGATGCGCTGTTAGTAGCACAGAATGAGAATGATCTGGTTCAGATGGTGAAAGTGTTGATGGAAGATCTAATGAGAGCTGGCATAAAGATTAATGTGGATAAGGCCAAATACCTCGTAGTGAGCAGAGAGAATGATGACAGATCTTTATATACCAGGATGACAAAAGTCACAGGACACCTCTTAATACAGGGTGATTCAAAAAGAATACCACAACTTTAGGAATTTAAAACTCTGCAACGACAAAAGTCAGAGCTAAGCACTATCTGTCGGCGAATTAAGGGAGCTATAAAGTTTCATTTAGTTGTACATTTGTTCGCTTGAGGCGCTGTTAACTAGGCGTCGCCGGCCGCGGTGGTCTAGCGGTTCTGGCGCTGCAGTCCGGAACCGCGGGACTGCTACGGTCGCAGGTTCGAATCCTGCCTCGGGCATGGGTGTGTGTGATGTCCTTAGGTTAGTTAGGTTTAAGTAGTTCTAAGTTCTAGGGGACTTATGACCTAAGATGTTGAGTCCCATAGTGCTCAGAGCCATTTGAACCATTTGACTAGGCGTCAGCGTCAGTTGATGCTAAGATGGCGACCGCTCAACAGAAAGCTTTTTGTGTTATTGAGTACGGCAGTATCTGGAGATGTTAGAGAATTGGCTGTTCCCTCAGCTCGAACAAGAAGCACAACAATTCATATTTCAGCAGGGTGGAGCGCTACCATATTGGCACTTATCTGTCCGTAACTACCTGAACGTCAACTACCCGAGGCGATGATATCGGCCACCAGGCAGCTCGTGACAGAGCACTTCATCACTGGCCTCCAAGAAGCCCTGATCTTACCCCCTGTGATTTTTTTCTTATGGGGGTATGTTAAGGATATGGTGTTTCGGCCACCTCTCCCAGCCACCATTGATGATTTGAAACGAGAAATAACAGCAGCTATCCAAACTGTTACGCCTGATATGCTACAGAGAGTGTGGAACGAGTTGGAGTATCGGGTTGATATTGCTCGTGTGTCTGGAGGGGGCCATATTGAACATCTCTGAACTTGTTTTTGAGTGAAAAAAAACCTTCTTAAATACTCTTTGTAATGATGTATAACAGAAGGTTATATTATGTTTCTTTCATTAAATACACATTTTTAAAGATGTGGTATTCTTTTTGAATCACCCTGTATAGTGTTGGACTTCCTTTTGCATGGCTTAGTGCGGCAGCTCGATGTGACATGGACTCAACTAGTCGTCGGAAGAGCCCTGCAGAAATACTGAGCCTTTATAGCAGTCCCAAATTGCGAAAGTGTTTCTTGTACAGGATTTTATGCACGAACTGACCTCTCGATTATGTCCCATAAAAGTTGGATGGGACTCATGTCGGGCTATCTGGGTCGATAAACCATTCGTTCGAATTGTCCAGAATGTTCTTCAAATTAATCGCGAACAATATTGTGGCCTGGTGACACGGCGCCTTGCATTCCATAAAAATTCCATCGTTCTTTGGGAACACGAACTCCACGAATGGCTGCAAATAAGATCCAAGTAGCCGAACATAACAACTTCCATCAGAGGGCCCAGTCCAGTCTATGTAAACACAGCCCACACCATTACAGAGTTACCACCTGCTTGCATAGTGATTTGGGTCCATCGCTTCATGGGGTTTGCGCCACACTCGAACCCTTCCATCAGCTCTTAATAACTGCAGTCTGGAGCCATCTGACCAGGTCATGGTTTTCCAGTCATCTAGGGTTCAACTCATATGGTCACGAGCCCACGACATGCGCTGCAGGCGGCGTCATGCTGTTAGTAAAAGTACGCGCGTCAATCGTCTGCTGTCATAGCCCTTTAGCGTCAGATTTTCACGCACTGTGCTAACGGAGACATTGGTCGTACGTCCGACATTGATTTCTGCTGTTACTTCACGCAGCGATACTTGTCTGTTAGTACTGGCAACTCTACGCAAACGGCCGCTGCTCTCGGTCGTTATGTGAAGGCCATCTTTCGCTGCGTTGTCCATGGTGAGAGGTAATGGCTGAAATTTGGTATTCTCGGCACGCTCTTGATACTGTGGATTTCGGAATATTGAATCCCGTAACGATTTCCGAAATGGAATATCCCATGCGTCTAGCTCCAACTACCAATCCGCATTGAAAATCTGTTAATTCTCGTCATGCAGCCGTAATCACGTCAGAAACCTTTTCACAGGAATCACTTGAGTACAAATGGCAGCTCCATCAATACACTGCGCGTTTATACCTTGTGTATACGAGATAATCGCCATCTGCGTATGTACTTATCACTATCCCATGACTTTAGTCACCTCAGTATATATAGTTGGTAAAATATTTGAAAAGATAAGAAAGTTCAAATATCTTGGGGCAGTAGCCAGCGAAAGGAATAATACAGACGACGAAATATGCTAAGAATTCAAGCAGGAAACAGGTCAACATTTGTACTCGGAAAACTGTCCAAGTCCCAGCTTCTATCGAGATCCACAATTACAGGGCTGTTATACTAACCTTGGACCTACACAGAGACGCAAAAGATAGAGGGGAAACTTCTGACCCTTTAGAATGCTGTTCTGAGGTAGCTTTTGGACCAATGAAGGATAGAGGTGGTTGGAGAAAAATTAAAAATCGCGAACTTACGAAGTTGTACAAATCGGTGGTGGAAGAGGACTCAGGGGCAGCACACAGAGTGGAAAACACGGCTGAGATGTATTGGCGGGATCAGAGAGGAAAACAATGCGACACATTTTTCCCAACGATGCATTACGTGGAGGAGACCTTGGCTGCAGAAGTCTGCGTTTTGGCTGTTCGGGAAACGTACGGATTCTAAAAATACCTCGACACCACTCTGTAAATGCCTAAGCAAAGAAGTCGCTGAGTGCCACTGCAGGAGAATGACGCAAAATTTGATTTACAACTACATCTACATAATTACTCTGCAACTCACAGTTAAATGCCTGGCAGAAGGGTTCATCGAACCACCTTCATGCTATTTTTCTACCGTTCCACTCTTGAACAGCGCGGGGGAAAAACGAAACAAATCTTTCCGTTCGAACTCTGATTTCTCTTAATTCACAATGGTGGTCATTTCTTCCTATGTAGGTGGGCGCCAACAACATATTTTCGCATTCGGAGGAGAAATTTGGTGATTGAAACTGCCGTAACGAAAAACGCTTTAGTATTAATGGTTGCCACCTCAATTCGCGCACCATATCCGTGACACTCTTCCTCTATTTCGCGATAATACAAAACGACCTCCCTTTCTTTGAATTTTTTCTATGCTCTCCGCCTGTCCTATCTAATACGAATCCCACAACGCGTAGCAAAATTCCAGAAGAGGACGGACAAGCGTAATGTAGGCAGACTTTTTAGCAGACCTGTTGCGTTTTCTAAGCGTTTTGCCAATAAATCGCAATCTTTGGTTCGCTTTCCCCTCAACGTTATCTACGCCATCTCTACAGTTCAAGTTTTTCGTAACTGTAATACCTAAGTATTTATTAGAATTCACAGGTTATAGTTGCATGTGATTTATCGTGTGACCGAAATTTGTCAGATTCCTTTTAGTATTCATGAGGATGAGTTCACACTTTTCGTTACTTAGCGTCAATTGCCAATTGTCGCACCATACGGATGTCTTGTTTAAACCATTTTCAATTGCTTTTGATTATCTGGTTATTTTACAAGACGGTAAATGACAGCATCACCTGAAAACAATTATATAGATCAGAAACAGCAGAGGGCCGATAACACTTCCTTGATGAATGCCAGGTATTACTTCTGTTTTACTCGATGACTTCCCGTCAATTATTATGAACGAATCAAGTCGATACGCACGCAATTTGATTAGAAATCGCTTGTGTGGAACGGAAATCTAAAAACATGGAATCAATTTGACATACCCTGACCACAGCGCTCATTACTTCTTGCGAATAACAAGAACGATTTTTTTCTGAGTCTGTGTTGAATATTTATCAATACATCGTTTTCTTCGACGTAATTCATAATGTACGAACACATTACATGTTGCAAAATCCTACAGCAAATTAACGTTACTGATGTGGGTCTGTAATTCAGCGGACCGCAACTGTTTTCTTTCTTCAGTATTGGTGTGATCTGTGCAACTATCCAGTATATAAGTACGGGTATTTAGTCATATCTACCAGGTGATTGTAGTTAAAGTACAGCTACTCACAGAGGTCCAGTGTGGATGTAATTATTGGATGGCAACAACACTTGGTAGATATTCTCAAGCGTTAATGTGAAGTCGATTTACTATGAAAAAAATTAGTTCCAATTTTGGGCACCAGGAGCAAATCTGGCGCAGTGAATGCAAGAAAGACGTTTGGAAATGTTTCAGTATGTAATGGATTAGGAACAGGACGTGGGTAGAAAGGGTCAAACAAGTGAGAAAGGCATAATGTTGATTTCATTATTAATCGTCACTTACCAGCTTGTTCAGTATGAATACCGCAGATGTTGACAAAATGCTGTACAGCGCCAGATTTGCAGCTAGTGGCCAAAATTGTAACTAATTTTTTAAAGCATAAATCGGTTCTGGATTAATATACTGGCGTATCTACGAAGTTTTGCTCCCCTACTATAATTAGAGCCCACACTGGATGAGCAGCTGCACTCTAATTATAACCATCCAGTCTTTCTAATTTACTCGTGTTGACAGCAGTTCTTCTGGAATATTTAAACCGTCTTCTTTGGTGAAAGAATTTCGGAAAAATCGAGTTTAGTTACTCTACTTTAGTGGTACTGTCATCAGTGACATCACGTTATTATCGTGCAGTGAAGGTATAGATTGCATCTTCCCACTGATGTATTTTACATACGACCAGAACCTCTTTGGGTTTTCTACCAGATTTCGAGACAGAGTGTCGTTGTGAAAACCATTAAAAGCCTCTGGAAATGAAGTCCGCACCAAATTTCGACCTTCTGTAAATTTCGCCAGTCTTTGGGATTTTGCATTTTTTTTAATTTGGTATACTTTATTCGTTGTTTCTGCAACAGTTTTATAACCCAAACAAGGAGCATGTGTGACTGTGCCTTGTGCGAAATGAGCCACGGCGTTGCCGTGGAGCAAATTCAAACACTTGGACGTCTTCTCGCGGCTCTTCATCTTGACAGCCTGCCGTCATCTCGACACGAGATTTCGGTAGTATGCTCTCTTGCCAATGACGTTTGTTTTCAGTGCTTTCGGAGGTGGTGAATCCTCATGTTTCCACTGCTTGCTTTGCTTCTTTGTCTCAGCGTCATAGTAACATACACAGCACTCGTCCATTCTGATTAGGCAGCTAAAGAAGCCATCTGGATTGGCCTGACGCAGGTGGAACATATCCGCTGCCGCCACGGTTCGGCGTGCTTGTTGAATGGGTGAGACCACTCGCGGAACCCAGCGGTCGGGCAATGTTGGAAACTGATCCGTTTTCACATTTTCCAATGTCGCCTTGTCCGTAGCTCGTGGTCTTGCGGTAGTTTTCTCGTTTCCCGCGCACGAGGTCCCGGGTTCGATTCCCGACGGGGTCAGGGATTTTTCCTGCTTCGAGACGACTGAGTGTTGTTGTGTCGTTTTCATCATCATGATTCATCCCCATTACGGACGGAGGATGGCAACGGGAAACCACCTCCGCTAGGACCTTGCCTAGGCGGCGGTGCGGGTCTCCCGCATCGTTCCCTACACTCCTCGGAGTATGGGACCTCATCATCACTGTCTACGAACTCCAGGGCGTCCATTTCTCTTCTGAATCTTCACGGAGAGATGGTTTGCCTCTTCGTTCTTCTTCATCTACATTGTTTGATCACCAGGATCGTTTCTACCATTAGACAAGACTAGGAGGCCGCCTAGGGCGGAAAAATTTTAGGGTCGGTAAAGGATGGAGAAGATTAATCTCAAATCAAAAAGCGAAAAAATTGAGCAATTGCGGAGAAAAAAATGAAAAGAAGAAAAATTAAACACCGAATTGTTTACAAAGGCTTACGAAAGAGTTAACAAGCAAGTCTTTTTTTACTTTGACGCAAGTGAAAACATTGCCTCTACCTACCTCAAAACTAAAACAGCCGTTACTCAGTGCGAAATGGAAACAAACATGACGTTGATTCATCTCTGCCGAGCGCTGCAGAGGTGCGCGCGTCCGCTGGCTTGCCGCCGGCCGGTGTGACCCTTTTTTTTTTAAAAAAAAAAAAAAGCCTTGTCACATGAAAACAACTCCGAGTAATAGTGCTGCGAATTCTTCACGAGGGACCACAGACAGCCAACCGCGCGACGCTTGTTTACAGCGAGGCACGGGACAAAATGCGCGCGGGGAGAGTTATGTTGTCCCGGTTGCCTGTTCGTCGTATCATAGTTGTGAACCTCGAAGAGTGAGGGTGTCCAGTACGAACATTATAGCAGTCAATCGGAAAGAGTTGTTTTCCGTCATTAGGCTGCAGCGAACCTCGAGAATATATGTAATGATTTTTCATCGTTAATCCGTCGAATAAAATATTTTTTGTGAAAGAATATAGTGATCTTCCGTAAATAACATATGACTTGCACTGTATGTTGTTGTAATTAGCTTTTTTGCTTATGCTGTAGTAACTAGTTATTGTTTGTTGTGTCATATCTTTAAGTTGCATAATCTGAATAATGGAGGATGTACACCCTTCGACCAGCGCTGAAATACATCGTTGGGAGCCTGTCAAAGACGACGGCAAGCAGGAAGTTACCGACGCAGTGTTTTGGTATATATAAGTGTTGCAAGACAGATGTATTATCAATGCACCATCGGAAGAAATGGCTCTGAGCACTATGGGACTTAACTTCTGAGGTCATCAGTCCCCTAGAACTTAGAACTACTTAAACCTAACTAACCGAAGGACATCACACACATCCATGCCCGAGGCAGGATTCGAACCTGCAACCGTAGCAGTCACGCGGTTCCAAACTGAAGCGCTTAGAACCGCACGGCCACACCGGCCGGCGCACCATCGGAAGAAGGCAGTTCTGTTTCTCGGCGTTCCAGATTGATAGGAGCGGCTATCGTCGAGCGAATTTTGGAGCTGACGAAAGAAATGACTTTTGTTGTTATAGATTATGTGTCTTTTGATACTGAAGAACTATATCATGAAGGCGAATCAGAAGGTGATTCAGTGGAAGATATCACGACTAGTGAATCGCAAAATTGTCATAACACTTTGGAAATGTCCACGTCGCAGGCAATCTGTGCTTCATCTGTTCCCTATAAGTATTACGAAACGGTTACTAATAGATTGAACTACTGCGCTATATCCCTTGGAGTAAAAGTAAAGGCGGTAACGCCAGCCAGGAGCCATCCAAATTGGGACCTACAAACACTGCAAAAGCATGGAGCAACAACAGCCCTGAAAAAGAAGAAGGACCTGAAATTGTGGGAAAATGATATCGTTAAAGAGGGTACAAGATACGACAAATACCAGGGGATAAATAAGTGGACATACGGCCGATCTGTCGAATCTCGTCGTCGTAACTAGAATGTAACAACGAGAATACTCCAGGAATGGGCTGCAGGTTCAGCGCTTCAAAGTACGACTAACAAGGATTTTACGTTTGCTGCATCATTATCTTGGACAAGGAATTTCAGATCGGAATATAAAATTCGTCAACGGCACGTCACTAAATACGTCTCCCACGAAGAGGTAGAAAATACAGAAGATATACAGAAAGTGGCGGCTCTTTTCAGCACGCAAATGGTGTCACTTATGACCGGTTTTAATCGTGATTACGTGATCAAAACCGATCAAACAGGATGCGAGTATTGGGTGTACATTCGACGCACGTTATCGCATAAGGGAGAAAAACGAACCCTTATCGCAATTGGTAGTAAAAAGAAAAAAAACACAATCGTACACGGCGCAATATGCCGTCACAGCCTCTGGAATAGTGTTTCCTAAGGTCTTCCTGTATTTACAACAAACAAATGTTGCATTTGGTTCTCGTGTTATAGAAGAGGTCAATCGCTTAATCAACTCGTTGAAAAATGTTTACATTACTTCCTCCAAATCCGGGAAATTGACAATTGCGATTTACAGAACGTTTCTTGAGAATGTTTTAAAACCATACGTTGCTGATAACAAGTTTTGTCTAATATTGGATTCCTGCGGTGGACAAAGTAATACTCTAATGTATTACACCATGTTTATAGGTGACGAGCGACAACCGACGGGCACGGTAGAAGTAATACCGCCAAACTGCACACCTCTGTGCCAGCCGTGTGATGTTTATTTCTATCGCTAGGTTAAAAACTTTATTTCGAGGCTTCAGCATTGCAGTGTGCTTCTGGAAACCCAGCGGGAATTGCACTACCGCACGGATGCAATAACTATTCGCAGCATAATTCATAACTAACTTTCAGCACCGATTTTTCAGGCAATGATATCGAATGCGTGGTACGCATCAAAATTAATTCCCAGAAAAGACATATTTTTAAATGTAAACCAAGTTTGTTTTCCGCCGACTCTTCGGAAGGAACAGTGTAACTGTCGAAAGATTGCATTCATTAGATGTTCTTGGTACCGCGAGTATATTTTTTTCGAATGTTCATTTGACAAGTACCATCCATCTAGCCGTTCGAAGAAGAGTGAGGACACGTAACAGTGACTGGAAGAGCCATTGTAAAGTGACCAGAGTAACATTTTAGTTCTTTACTATCCCAAGAGGTTTGAGAAATTTATTTGCCTACCTTCTTATCATTTCTTATTGATTTATTTACCTTATTAACCCTCCTATCCATATCAATTGAGATACGAAAAAATATAAACGAGAAGAATAACATCCGCTCCGTTTCCTCGAGATTCAAACATGGATTCTCCGCTTCCCAGTCAGTTACCTTGGCCCTTGCGCTATTTTTTTTTTCTTCGTTGATCTCATTTTGTTCGTTATTGGTCGTTGCATTTGTTGGGGGCGGACGTTTAATGTGCTTGTTCAAGTTCATGGTTGATCCATTAACTCAGTTGTTTCTATTACAGAGGGCAGCCAGTCCTTTGGCCGAAAACACTGAGCTACCGTGCCGGCAGCTACCGACGCTTTCGGTGAAAAGCGTTTACCATGCGAGTGCATAAGTGGTAGTTGTAAAAGTTTCTTTCCTCGATTTCTGGAAAAGTATGCATTTGTAGACCCCGTACCTCATGGTGAAAAACACTCTATTTACAATTACCTATCGATCAATTTTGAGTTGACTGCTGGTCATAACCTTTAGGGGCGATTTTCTCAAAAACGGGAGGTTGTTGAGCCAAAATATCTTAGAGTCTTTCGTTTTATGTTGTACACAAGCGACCTGTCAAATATGAGCCGAATCGGTTGGTCGTGTCTGAGGCCTTCCCCTTGTAAGTCTTCAAGAACTGCAGCAGGACATTTCGAATGAGATTGCAGCAATTCCAACAGTCTAGCTTCCATCCCCCTTTAGCGACATGATGACTAGGGCCCAAAAGTGCCAAGAGATGAATGGTGGTCACTTTCAAGATCTACTATAGTCGAGTTAGTAATGTATTTCCTTTCCTCTGTTGTGTTTCTTTGTACCCTGGAACACTGTCCTCCAGGCCACTATTACTTGCCATTTGTCCCACCCTGGATATCTAAGGTATAGCAAATGGCATGCACTTTAATAATACTTGTCATTTAAGGGCGTACATTTATCAATTAACAACTCATCTTGCTTTGAAATCTACAAAAAGTCATAAAGCACAACTGGAAACGTCAAGGACAATTGTTGACTTACAGTTCGCACCCCAAACGAGTTCAAAATGGCTGTCGCATCTTCCCTTCCATTCAGGCTTACAGTTACACGTCACTACAAGAGGTCGCAGCACTCTCCAATTTAGAGAACAGCACAGTCCCATTGTGCCCCGCTATCCCGTTCTGCTCGGAGTATCCCTACCTGCAAATACACAGGGTGATTTTTTCCTCCGTGTACAAACTCTAGGGACTGATCGATGAGAGGATACGAACAAAAAAGGTCTAATGAACTTATGTTCGGAAATGCATGGTTTCCATGCTAGAGACCATTCATTCACTCTTATTATGTTACAGAGATTGGGGTTTAATACGCGCTGTACCATGCAGCCACAGCCGGCCGCGGAGGTCTAGCGGTTCTAGGCGCGCAGTCCGGAACCGCGCGACTGCTACGGTCACAGGTTCGAATCCTGCCTCGGGCATGGATGTGTGTGATGTCATTAGGTTAGTTAGGTTTCAGTAGTTCTAAGTTCTAGGGGACTGAGGACCACAGATGTTAAGTCCCATAGTGCTCAGAGCCATTTGAACCATTTGAGCCATGCAGCCACAGTTACGTTATGCATGGTTTCCTCCTAGACAGACGGTGGTACTGTTCCTCGTACGCCATGCCCTAGCGCCCTCTCCTGCCATAATAATCGGTAATGTTGTGTCCGATTCACTTGTTTTGCTGACTCACCTTGTAGTGGATGTGGCACAGCTTTGTACACAATGGTTCTGCGTTTGAATCGAGAGCTTGCCGACATGGTGTTTACTTACGGTAATGCAAAAAAATGGTTCAAATGGCTCTGAGCAAAAATGGCTCTGAGCACTATGGGACTCAACTGCTGAGGTCATTAGTCCCCTAGAACTTAGAACTAGTTAAGCCTAACTAACCTAAGGACATCACAAACATCCATGCCCGAGGCAGGATTCGATCCTGCGACCGTAGTGGTCGCGCGGTTCTAGACTGAAGCGCCTAGAACCGCTCGGCCACTGCGACCGGCTACAGTAACGCAAATGGCAACGGGCGGCGGACAGTAAGGTTGTATCAGGAGACCTATCCCCGCCGACGACAACCGCAGCATTCAGTGTCTGCAACAGTGTTTCGCCGTTTGTGTGAGACAGGGTCTTTTCAAGAAGCAGGAAATCATGAAGGACGTACACGAAATGTCCGGACACCACACTTGGAGGAAAATACGACAGTTGCGTCGTCACAGTCGTTAGCCCGCCAGTACAGGGTAAACCAGACGACAGTATGGAACACTCTCCATAACAATAGTTACTACCCTTATCACTTACAGTATGTGCAGGGCTTACTAGCGACGGACTTTCCACGCCGAGAGCAGGTTTGTTACGGGGTTCTTCACCAGACAACCACGATTCCGGGATTTGTGTAAGCCATCTTACTCACAGATGAGGCCACCTTTACGCAGAGTGGTATCTTCGACTTTCATAACAGTCATCTGTGGGATAGTATACAGAATCGCCATGGTATGGCGACAGCGAATCATCAGCATCGGTGCAGCCGGAATGTGTGGCTCTGAATAACTGTCGACTGTATTTTGGAACCAGTCTTCATTCCACGTCGCCTAACAGGCCGGAACTATCGGCGTCTCTTGCGGCTGACTTTGCCTCCCCTGCAGGAAGAAATGCCATTGATGATTCGAAGGCTTATGTGGCTGCTACATGATGGGGCTCCAGCCTACTTCGCCGTTAACGTACGGACCCATCTCAATCGCGTCTTCAGATGCATCTCAGTCGCGTCTTCCCTGGTCGATGGATCAAATGAAGGGGTCCATGCAGAGCCCATTCCACGTGTGGAGACACTGGAGCAGCGTATTCATGCTGTCTTTGACACTGTTTGTATGCAGCCTGGTCATGTGAACGTGTGAGATAGACGTGCTATGGCACGTACACACATGCCCGTTGAGACACATGGAAACAGTTTTCAGCACGTACTGTAACTCTGGCTGCATAGTACAGCGCTTATTAGATGGCAGTCTCTTTAACAATATATGATGGAATAAATGGTCTCTAACATGGAAACCTTACATTTCCGGACGTTAGGTCATCAGACCTTTTTTGTTCTGTTCAAATGGCTCTGAGCACTATGGGACTTAACATCTACGGTCATCAGTCCCCTAGAACTTAGAACTACACTCCTGGAAATGGAAAAAAGAACACATTGACACCGGTGTGTCAGACCCACCATACTTGCTCCGGACACTGCGAGAGGGCTGTACAAGCAATGATCACACGCACGGCACAGCGGACACACCAGGAACCGCGGTGTTGGCCGTCGAATGGCGCTAGCTGCGCAGCATTTGTGCACCGCCGCCGTCAGTGTCAGCCAGTTTGCCGTGGCATACGGAGCTCCATCGCAGTCTTTAACACTGGTAGCATGCCGCGACAGCGTGGACGTGAACCGTATGTGCAGTTGACGGACTTTGAGCGAGGGCGTACAGTGGGCATGCGGGAGGCCGGGTGGACGTACCGCCGAATTGCTCAACACGTGGGGCGTGAGGTCTCCACAGTACATCGATGTTGTCGCCAGTGGTCGGCGGAAGGCGCACGTGCCCGTCGACCTGGGACCGGACCGCAGCGACGCACGGATGCACGCCAAGACCGTAGGATCCTACGCAGTGCCGTAGGGGACCGCACCGCCACTTCCCAGCAAATTAGGGACACTGTTGCTCCTGGGGTATCGGCGAGGACCATTCGCAACCGTCTCCATGAAGCTGGGCTACGGTCCCGCACACCGTTAGGCCGTCTTCCGCTCACGCCCCAACATCGTGCAGCCCGCCTCCAGTGGTGTCGCGACAGGCGTGAATGGAGGGACGAATGGAGACGTGTCGTCTTCAGCGATGAGAGTCGCTTCTGCCTTGGTGCCAATGATGGTCGTATGCGTGTTTGGCGCCGTGCAGGTGAGCGCCACAATCAGGACTGCATACGACCGAGGCACACAGGGCCAACACCCAGCATCATGGTGTGGGGAGCGATCTCCTACACTGGCCGTACGCCACTGGTGATCGTCGAGGGGAAACTGAATAGTGCACGGTACATCCAAACCGTCATCGAACCCATCGTTCTACCATTCCTAGACCGGCAAGGGAACTTGCTGTTCCAACAGGACAATGCACGTCCGCATGTATCCCGTGCCACCCAACGTGCTCTAGAAGGTGTAAGTCAACTACCCTGGCCAGCAAGATCTCCGGATCTGTCCCCCATTGAGCATGTTTGGGACTGGATGAAGCATCGTCTCACGCGGTCTGCACGTCCAGCACGAACGCTGGTCCAACTGAGGCGCCAGGTGGAAATGGCATGGCAAGCCTTTCCACAGGACTACATCCAGCATCTCTACGATCGTCTCCATGGGAGAATAGCAGCCTGCATTGCTGCAAAAGGTGGATATACACTGTACTAGTGCCGACATTGTGCATGCTCTGTTGCCTGTGTCTATGTGCCTGTGGTTCTGTCAGTGTGATCATGTGATGTATCTGACCCCAGGAATGTGTCAATAAAGTTTCCCCTTCCTGGGACAATGAATTCACGGTGTTCTTATTTCAATTTCCAGGAGTGTACTTAAACCTAACTAACCTAAGGACATCACACGCATCCATGCCCGAGGCAGGATTCGAACCTGCGACCGTAGCAGTCGCGCGGCTCCGGACTGAGCGCCTAGAACCGCTAGACCACCGCGGCCGGCTTTTGTTCTGTATCCTCTCATCTATCAATCCCTAGAGTTTGTACGCAATGGAAAAAATCACCCTATATATACAGGGTGAACTTTAATGAAACCGCCAAATTGCACGAACGGATTCCTGACTGGAAATAGAGGAACAAAGCTCCTATGAAGATCTGTCTGTAAATGTATCGTTGCCATGGTAAATGGCGCAAACGAATGAAATTTCCCGTGACCGCGTGCCGTGTGTTCCTTGGGTGTTACATGCTTTGTGATTGATGGAACATACTGTAAGCAGCAGAATTGTCCAATATTCATGTCAGCAACAGGCCGAGATGGTGTTCGTGCAAGGCCAAGCAGATGAAACGGTCTAGAGACACCACCGCTATACCAAAACAGGTACCCTCACAGGCACCATATCACACAATATTTCGAGCACTTTTTGGGCGTTTGTGTAATCATGATTCCTTCCAAACAGGCGAACTTGGGAGGTGGCGGACTGTGCATCGACCAGATTTGGAGGACCGGGCTCTACAGAACATTGAGACAACCCTAGTACAAGCTCTAGGCAAGTGGCTCACCAACCTGGTGTAAGCAAAAGTAGGATTTATGTATCCTGCATGACAACCGCTACTATCCCTATCACCTGCGACGAGTGCAAGGGTTAGCAGCAGCGGATTTCCCTCTAAGGGGAGGATTTTGTCTACGGCTTTTATACCAGACCAACGCAATCACGGGATTGATGTCATCAGCCCTCTTTACCTATGAAGCAACCTTCACCAGAACTGCATCGTTAATCTGCATGCCCGGCCGGGGTGTCCGAGCGGTTCTAGGCGCTACAGTCTGGAACCGCGCGACCGCTACGGTCGCAGGTTCGAATCCTGGCTCGGGCATGGATGTGTGTGATGTCCTTAGGTTAGTTAGGTTTAAGTAGTTCTAAGTTCTAGGGGACTGATGACCTCAGAAGTTAAGTCCCATAGTGCTCAGAGCCATTTGAACCATTTGTTAATCTGCATAATCGTCATCCGTGGGCTGCAGACATGGCACATGGTCAGAGGAATTTTCATTCGTCAGTGCCATCTATGGTGGCAACGATGCATTTCCGGACACAAGTTCATAGGACCTTTTGAGTATAACAACTTCAACAACCAACAGATCCCCGACAGACAGTTTGCTGGATTCAACATCAGCGCGATGTTGCCGTAAATGGAGACATTAAATTCTCCTTGGAAAAACAAATTGTTAGCACTCTCAGTGTCCAGACCACAGACGTCCGTAGAAATTTATCAAGGGGGTGAGGGATGCATGACTCTAAAACTGTCATTTTTGACATAAATGAGTTTATATGTCATGATAGAATAACTAAATTTGATATGTGATACAAGGACTTACTATAGCGCAGAGAATTTATGGCTGCGCACTGAATACTTGATACTTAAAAGTTAATCATGATTTCAAATGGTTCAAATGGCTCTGAGCACTATGGGACTCAACTGCTGAGGTCATTAGTCCCCTAGAACTTAGAACTAGTTAAACCTAACTAACCTAAGGACATCACAAACATCCATGCCCAAGGCAGGATTCGAACCTGCGACCGTAGCGGTCTTGCGGTTCCAGACTGCAGCGCCTTTAACCGCACGGCCACTTCGGCCGGCAATCATGATTTCATGATTATCCTCAAAGAGTACAGCAATTGCTAAAGCCATAGTATTGTCTCACTCTGATCAACTATGACACGTAATGTTACAGCCGGCTAAACTATAAGCAGAATCACGCGAATTCTCTTCTATAAGTATATGAGAACTTTATGATGCAAAAGCTCTTAACTCTGTACTCCAGATTCCAGGGATTGGGGGCGGGGTGGTGGTGGGGGGGGGGGGGGGGGTTGCCAGTGCAGTCTTTGTCCCGCCCCTCTTGTAGCTGACTATGGTCAAGACATTTTCTCATTGTATCAAAGAATACCATTGGTAGCAACGGCCAATAGCTGACGTGTCTCTCGATCTTTTGTATCAATATCACTGCAAATCAAGTCAGAAACGATCCAACAGGGGATAGTCAATAAATCTGTCTCACTCGATTCTCCACTACTGCCCTCATGTCACGTCCTTCGACTCGTTGAACTACAGTTAACGTATAACAACTTCAACGCATATAACCTTTGCCAATAACTTCTGTTGCAGGAGCTGAAACTTTACGCAGAAAGTTATGCCTGCAACAGTGGACTGCCCCAAAAACCATGTGTAATCAGGAAAAGATTAGAATGCTTTAAACGCTACTTATAAAATTTCTTAATTTTTTGATTGTGTTCATAATACATTACCCTCAATTTAGTAATCAACTGCGGTTGCTACACAACCATCTTCAGATCTGTAAAAGAAACAATAAACAGAAATTTGCCTCTGGGTTATCATGAATTTTACAATCTTTAAGGACATACATTATTTCAGAGCAATAAATGTTATGTAGTGCAAGCGTACCACTCGTGGAAGACGTTCTGTCTAGGCTCAATGTCTGAAAGCGTGTCTCGACACTATGTAACTAAGTGGAAAACACCTATAAGGTAATATGAACAAAACGTTTCTATTATTAAAATAGCTGTTACAGCGCAAAAATATGAACATTCCATGCTCACTAATGAGTAAAGTTTTCAATACAGTGCTGGTTACACTAACGAGGTTACAAAGGGCAATTCTTAACCTATGGAGGCAAAAGAAAAATCACCGAGTGAGATGGTTCAGTGGTTAGCACACTGGACTCGCATTCGGGAGGACGACGGTTCAATCCCGCGTCCGGTCATTCTGATTTAGGTTTCCCGTGATTTCCCTATATCGCTCCAGGCAAATGCCAGGATGGTTCCTCTGAAAGGGCACGGCCGACATCCTTCCCCATCCTTCGTTAATCCGATGGGACCGATGACTTCGCTGTCTGGTCTCCTCCCCCAAACAACCCCAACCCAAACGAAAAATCACCATTCAGTAAAATTAAAACACTAAACCAGCTTAAAAATGATTATTTGTAAGGGCGTTAGAATACGAAAAAGTGTGAAATGTAATAAAAACATTCAAAGTTTATTAAGAAGTGTGACATGTCCTCGTTACGAAATGTAACACGCCAGTAATAAAAATATAAAACTTAAAAGTAGATCAAAGCATGATTGTCACCATTTGGAACCAATAGAACAGTAACGCTGTGTGTGGTTGCCGGTGCTAGCCAACATGGGCCAGTAATAACTGACAGGTGACGTGCTAAATCGCACAGTTACAATATCAAGAAAGAAGTAGAATTATTATTTACAGCACGCTAATGGCTCTGAGCACTATGGGACTTAACTTCTTTGGTCATCAGTCCCCTAGAACTTAGAACTACTTAAACCTATCTAACCTAAGGACATCACACACATCCATGCCCGAGGCAGGATTCGACCGAAGTAGGATCCAGATTGTAGCGCCTAGAACCGCTCGGCCATTTCGGCCGGCTAGCACGCTAATAAACGTAAATTTTGAAAAAGCACAAGAAGACACAGGAAAAATGCGTCTGTCAATATAATTGTCAGTTTCACAGTACCTATATCAGGATGTATAGAGGGTCTATACAAGGGCGATGTACTTGAGGACAATATTATGGAAATGGAAGAGGATGTAGATGAAGATGAAATAGGAGATACGATACTGCGTGAAGAGTTTGACAGAGCACTGAAAGACCTGAGTCGAAACAAGGCCCCCGGATTAGACAACATTCCATTGGAACTACTGACGGCCTTGGGAGAGCCAGTCCTGACAAAACTCTACCATCTGGTGAGCAAGATGTATGAAACAGGTGAAATACCCTCAGACTTCAAGAAGAATATTATAATTCCAATCCCAAAGAAAGCAGGTGTTGACAGATGTGAAAATTACCGGACAATCAGTTTAATAAGCCACAGCTGCAAAATACTAACACGAATTCTTTACAGACGAATGGAAAAACTAGTAGAAGCCGGCCTCGGAGAAGATCAGTTTGGATTCAGTAGAAATGTTGGAACACGTGAGGCAACACTAACCTTACGACTTATCTTAGAAGAAAGATTAAGAAAAGGCAAACCTACGTTTCTAGCATTTGTAGACTTAGAGAAAGCTTTTGACAATGTTGACTGGAATACTCTCTTTCAAATACTAAAGGTGGCAGGGGTAAAATACAGGGAACGAAAGGCTATTTACAATTTGTACAGAAACCAGATGGCAGTTATAAGAGTCGAGGGACATGAAAGGGAAGCAGCGGTTGGGAAGGGAGTAAGACAGGGTTGTAGCCTCTCCCCGATGTTATTCAATCTGTATATTGAGCAAGCAGTAAAGGAAACAAAAGAAAATTCGGAGTAGGTATTAAAATCCATGGAGAAGAAATAAAAACTTTGAGGTTCGCCGATGACATTGTAATTCTGTCAGAGACAGCAAAGGACTTGGAAGAGCAGTTGAACGGAATGGATGGTGTCTTGAAGGGAGGATATAAGATGAACATCAACAAAAGCAAAACGAGGATAATGGAATGTAGACGAATTAAGTCGGGTGATGTTGAGGGTATTAGATTAGGAAATGAGACACTTAAAGTAGTTAAAGAGTTTTGCTATTTGGGGAGCAAAATAACTGATGATGGTCGAAGTAGAGAGGATATAAAATGTAGACTGGCAATGGAAAGGAAAGCGTTTCTGAAGAAGAGAAATTTGTTAACATCGAGTATAGATTTAAGTGTCAGGAAGTCGTTTCTGAAAGTATTTGTATGGAGTGTAGCCATGTATGGAAGTGAAACATGGACAATAACTAGTATGGACAAGAAGAGAATAGAAGCTTTCGAAATGTGGTGCTACAGAAGAATGCTGAAGATAAGGTGGGTAGATCACATAACTAATGAGGAAGTATTGAATAGGATTGGGGAGAAGAGAAGTTTGTGGCACAACTTGACCAGAAGAAGGGATCGGTTGGTAGGACATGTTCTGAGACATCGAGGGATCACCAATTTAGTATTGGAGGGCAGCGTGGAGGGTAAAAATCGTAGAGGGAGACCAAGAGATGAATACACTAAGCAGATTCAGAAGGATGTAGGTTGCAGTAGGTACTGGGAGATGAAGAAGCTTGCACAGGATAGAGTAGCATGGAGAGCTGCATCAAACCAGTCTTAGGACTGAAGACCACAACAACAACATATCAGGATTCAGAATTTTTTGTCCGTAGGTTCAGAATTGCACTTTGTAACTTCATTGGTATAGCCAACAATGTATTGCGGTCTTGGCTCATTAGTGAGCATGCTACGTTTTTGTTTTTCGTTATTTTCATTTTTGCTCTCCAATAACTATTCAAATAATAAATGTCTTAAAAATTGTTTACGATTCACCTTACCGAATAGGTACTTTCCATGTACTTACATAGCGCCAAGATACATTTTCATGGAATGTTGTTATAGCCTACAGTGTACGTATACACAGAACTTCTATCATTAGTGATGCGTTTTCACTACTTAATGTTTATAGCTCTAAAATAATTTATGTTCTTAAAGACTGTAAAATTCATGTTCACCCAAAGTCAGTTTTCTATTTATTGTTATTTTTACAGATCTGAAGATGGCAGTCTACCACCCGAAACTAGTAATCAGTAGTAAAGTAATGTACTATTGCGATCAATACTATTAAAAAAAGTTTTTAATTTTTTTTTATAAAAGTTTTAGAAATACATTAGATCGCTTGTCTCCGCCACTTGATGATGTCATATGTTACTAAATTCTAAACGCTGTTACGCTGGATGTATGTGGAGTAGAACGTTTGGAAACCACGGGCCAACACTCCTGTAATTTGCGCCCATGTACTTGTAACTAGCTATCTATGCACCGGCACCGTTTCAAATGCCTTTCGATTTATGATAATGCGTTCGTGTATCCTAAAGCACTGGAAATTGTCATGTAAATATTTACATCGTTACAAATGAAAGTGGCTGCGCGTAGTCCTTCGCTACGTCACAGGAACGTCTGAGGTCGATGTTCGGCCGACTAATGTGCGTAGTTTATCCGCAGAAGCACACCCTTGCAAGTGAAACTGGCCAATGCCTCTGCGGAGGGTGCTCCAGAAGTTAGCAAGATCGCGCCGCGGCTGGGGAAACGAACCTTGGCTTGGATGTCGGCCAGCTTGCGACTAACGATTTACTCGAGACACGAGAGACGTTCCGCAGCTGCGACCAGGCGGCGGACCGTTAGTCATGCATCACACGTATCCAAACAAATAAATGTGATAAACTCACAGAGTGACGAAAATCTTACTACAGCGATATACACTGAAGCGCCAAAGAAACTGGTATAGACATGCTAATTCAAATACAGAGATATGTAAACAGCCAGAATACGGCACTGCGATCGGCAATGCGTATGTAAAACAACGAGTGTCTGGCGCAGTTGTTAGATCAGTTACTGCTGCTACAATAGTAGGTTATCAAGATTTCAGTGAGTTTGAACGTGGTGCTATGGTCGGCGCACGAGTGATGACATACAGCATGTCTGAGGTAGAGTTGAAGTGAGGATTTTCCCATACTACCATTTCACGAGTGTACCGTGAGTGTCAGGAATCCGGTAAAACATCAAATCTCCGACATCGGTGCTGCCGGAAAAAGATCCTGCAAGAACGGGACCAACGACGACTGAAGAGAATCGTTCAACGTGTGACAGAAGTGCAACCCTTCCGCAAATTGCTGAAGATTTCAGTGCTGGGCCATCAACAAGTGTACGAACCATACAACGAAACATCATCAAAATGGGCCTTTGGCTTTTGGAGCCAGAGGCCCACTCGTGTACCCTTGATGACTGCACAACACGAAGTTTTGCGCTTCGCCAGGGCCCGTTTAGGCCGACATTGGACTGTTGATGGCTGGAAACTTGTTGCCTTGTCGGACAAGTCTCGTTTCAAATTGTATTGAGTGGATGGACATGTGGGGGTATGGAGACAACCTCGTGAATCCATGGACCCTGCATGTCAGCAGGGCACTGTTCAAGGTGGTGGAGGCTCTGTAATGGTGTGGGGCGTGTGCAGTTGGAGTGATATGGGACCCCTGATAAGTGTAGGCACAACTCTGACAGGTGACACGTACATAAGCATTCTGTCTGATCACCTGCCTCCATTCATGTGCCTCGTGCATTCATGCAGACCTGGGAAATTCCAGCTGGGCAATGCGACACCCCACACGTCCAGAATTGCTAGAGTGGCTCCAGGAGCACTCTTCTGAATTTAAACACTTCCGCTGGCCACCAAACTCCGGAGACATGAACATTATTGAGCATACCTGGGATGCCTTGCAACGTGCTGCTCAGAAGAGATCTCCATCCCCTTTGTACTCTTATGGATTTATGGACAGCTCTGCAGGATTCGTGGGTGTCAGTTCATTAGACATTAGTCGAGTTCATGCCACATTGTGCTGCGGCACTTCTACGTGCTCGCCGGAGTCCTACTCGATATTGGGCAGGTGTATCAGTTTTTTTGGCTCTTCAGTGTATAAACCTGCTTTCCATAAACAAAGAAAACTCACGGCGGAATTTACTTAAACTCTGCCAATGTGTAGAAACACGTGATGTGGCCTAAATACACTGTTCTGAAAAACTTATCTGCTAGATAGATAGTGGAACATAACATATTAACTACTCAGTGCAAATGAATCAAAGACCAGGAGCATGTTGCCATATGACTCCCGACTCCCAATCGTGCACAGAAATCCGGACGTCACACGGCGTGAGGTCACCGTGGCTACAGCGCCAAATGGGGCTTGCTTGCTCTGCAACACGAGGCAGTTGAAGAAACAGTAAAAGACAGTACGCGTCAATCAGCAATCAGTTATTGTGCAGTGTGGTGGCGTTCTTCATTACAATACAGAGGGGTCCAAAAAAATACACCTGCTGTTCAAAAGTCCATAACTGGCAAAGTAATTGACGGAGTTGTCTCATCTTTGGTAGTGTAATAGTTCCGGCAATCGCCACGCGAGCGTTGTGTTGCGTTGTTTTGTTTTGTCAGATGACAGTCGCCAGATAGTGTTTTGTTCTTAGTTGCACCTAGTTATTCGAATAAACATGGCTGGCGCAAGGCTTACATTCGATGAAAGGAAGTCAGTTTTGTAGTGGTATTTTAAGTACGAAAACATTAATGAGGTTCAACGGCAATGGCGAAATGAGTATCAAACAGAGCCACCGACACGTTTAACGATTCGTCGCATTCGAGACAAATTTGAAGCCGAAGGCTATGTTAAAGATGTACACAAACAACGATCTGGACGACCTGTAACAGTAACAAGTCCAGCTGACTCCCGTCGTGTGTTACAACAATTCACTCGCTCACCACAGAAGTCTGTGAAACTGGAGTGAGTCGCTCAAGTGTTCGGCGAATTTTGAAGACAGCAAAGTGGAAGTGCTACATCCCACGATTGCTACACGCAATGAACGAGGACGACCCAGATCGTAGAATGGAGTACTGCGAGTAGTTTACTAACATGGTGCGCAACGATGAAGAGTTTGCAGAGATGATTGTGTGGTCTGATGAGGCACAGTTCAAACTCAATGGTACAGTAAATCGCCACAATTACATCCACTGGGCCGCCGAAAATCCGAACGTCCATGTAGACAAAGCCGTGAATTTGTCAGGAGTAAATGTGTGGTGTGGGTTGTCTTACCGGGGCTTGATTGGGCCATTTCTCTTTGACGGCACAGCTACCGGTGAGGTGCACCTTCAGAAGCTTCGGACATCCATTTTACCTCCCATCCGAGACTTTTATGGAGACGGAAGAGTTTACTTTCAACAAGATGGTGCCCCAGCCCACTATCAAAATCGTGTTAGGGCGTATCTCGACGAAAATTTACCAGGAAAATGGATAGGCTGTAGAGGTGCTGTGGAGTATCCACCACGTTCACCAGACCTAACTCCTCTGGACTTTTACCTATGGGGAATACTAAAGGACGTCGTTTATCGACAAAAACCACGCACATTGGATGAATTTCGAGACTCCATCGTACATTCATGTGCAAATATCCAACTGGACACGTTGCAGTCAGTAGTTCGTGCTGCAGTTCGGCGGCATCGTTTGTGTGTGGATGTTAATGGTGATCATTTCGAACACCTACAGTGATATCTTTAAGCTGGACTTTAAGCTACACTTTCACCAAAAATGGGACAACTCCGTCAGTTAGCTTGCAAGTTATGGACTTTTAAACAGTGGCTACATTTTTTTGGACCCCTCTGTATAGCCCACGGACAACATTTGGAGGACTTCCCATAGAGAAGAATCTTCAGGAAACTGGACAGGTGTAGCCCAGGAATTTGGTATTGCTCACAGCATTGTTTCAAGTACATAGAGAACGTTTCGAACCACAGGCACTGCTGCCCGAAGGAGAGGAAGTGGTCTACCACGGTCAACTAAAGCACCTGATGCCCTAAACATTGTGCAACAGGCAAGAAGAGACTCGCGTCAAACAGCGGGTGCAATTGTAAGCACATTTGACAGGATTGTAAGGCACTCCAACTCACGCTCCACAGCGGCACGGTGATTGAATGGGGGTGGTCTCTTTGCCCGATGACCAGTACGTTGTGTTCCGTTGATACTCGCACATCGGCAGCATCGTTTGCAATAGTGCCAAGATCAACGAGGAGTGGGGTCGCATGCTCGTCTAGGGCGAAGGCAGATTCAGTCCGAGTAGTGATGCTGGACGTATCCTCACATGGCGAGAAGTAGAAACATGTAATGCACCCAGGAAAACTGTCCAATATGTTTGTTTTGGTGATCGAGGTGTTCTGGTGTGGGGAGACATAATGCTAAGTGAGCACCATTGCAAACAATGCCACCGATGTGCGTACTGGTCGTCGGCCAGAGAGACCACCCCCACGCAGTCGCTGTGTCACTGTGGTACGTGAGATTCGACCATTACTTTTTTATGGATGACAGTGGGCGACCACCTCGAAGAGCGCAAATGGAGGAGCTCTTGGAACGAGAAGATATTCGACGCGTGGACTTACCTGCCTGTTGGGTTTGTACTACCGCCTCTAGATTGCGAGTACAGTCTCACACGTGGGTGGTAAAAAATATGGAAACACCACAAACACAAGACATTACCCTGCCTAACACGGTGTACAAAAACCGTTAGTGTTTAAAACAGTTTCCAGTCGCCTCGAATGTGTAAATACAGGTCATGTATGATTTTCAAGGGAATCTTACATCATTCTTCCTGCAAAATAGTGGCGAGTTCGGGTAACGATTACGGAGGTGGATATGGATCTCGCATCCTTCTCTCCAAAGTAGACCACAAAGGCTCAATAATAATTACATCTGTTGACTATGGTGGCCAGGTCAATTCATCCTCGTCCTCACAGAACAAGTCCTGGACGACGCAAGCTGTGTGAGCAGCGGCCCTGTCGTCTTGGAACACTGCATCACCATTGGAATGGACTTGGTCAGTCAAAATGGTCACACACTCCTTGACAGTAGTGCGACCTTGCAGCGTAACCAATGGAATACCACGATGTGGTTGCATAAATCATCACCGAACTACCGTACTGTTCCACTCTTGTGACGTAAAGTCGGCCAGAAGTTGGGAACAATATGAAACAAGACTCGTCTGACCAAATTACGACCTTTTGTTCCTCAGTCCAGGTTTTGCAGCAGCGGCACCACGTTGTCCTGTTATAGGCATTTTTGTCACTGATAAATGGCTTCGGAATGCCAGATTGCCTTGAAATTCCCTGCTTCTGTAGCTGCCTACAAGTTGTTTTGCCATTGGAAGGGTTCAGGAGTGCGACATTCGGTTCTGCAGTGACTTTTGCTGCAGTCGTCATCTTATTTTTCCTCACAATCCTCTTCAATGAGCTCCGTCACGACCGCTCAGCACACACTTACGTCCACATTCTGAGGTGGCGATGTGAATGGAATAACAAGATATCCGATATGAACAGGTAGCACACCAGATGCGATAAAAGACAATTTTTAATGCAACTAGAGCGCTATTTCTCCACTTTTTCATTCTTCAAAAACAGTTGCTGAAACTGATGAACAAAAATCTAAATAACAAGATTGGTCTTCGCGGTGGACGGAGACGTGTGAGGGGAAATGCTGATGCAATCCGCGCTTGGCGCTAGCAACAGGAACTGCAACGTTTAACTTCACCACACAATTTTGACACTACAACTGCAAGGTTGCTGGGGTTTGCAGAAATGAAAAACAAGGGAACTCGACTTGAAGTGTTCCAGACAAATCTGACATGTGACGAAAGCGTGCAGTTACCATTGTCAGCAAAGTGGTTATCGCCAAGCGTAAACATACGTCGTTTTCCTTTCATAGGGGGATAAGAAGGCTGTTACCTTGTTGATGTACAGAATACCTAATAACAAATCAATAGTTAAATATACAGCTCTAAACTGTGCAGTGTATTTATCGTGTGCAGTCGATACTTTTATGACTGGTATGTCGATATTCTTTGCGTCTACATATTGATACGTCGGCACTATTTTTCGATATATCGAAGGCCGTCAACATTGTTCTTCTTAAATATCGATAAATCGAATACCCAACATTTCAAAATATCACCAGTCGTGCTCCACGGACGCGCCGCACTCTCGACTTTGAAGAGGACGTCCTCCATAAAATAGAAGAGAATCCGACGACGGTTAGTCCAAACATTGCCATTTGCCTTAGGCTCCTGTAGAGCACACAGGACAGAGCTCTTTGTCTCCGCAGTTTTGTTCTCCACAGTGTCCGTATTGTGAAGCGGAAGAACTTGAAAGCGATCGGATCTTCAACCTTATTTTACCTCTAAACAGTACATTTCTGGACGTGAGTACCCGAGCAAACTGTGTCTTCTAAGTCCCCTCTACAACCCCTAGAAGCTCGTAGTACGAACTGTGAACCACTGTGTACGAATTGGGCATTCGCAACGCCGCAGGAAGACCTGCACGAGACAATGCCTCCTATGAGGAATGTTACTTGGTTCTCAACATAAACGCACACATACTAACGCAGATTACTCAAAAAATTATGCCCACTGCGAGCTGGAATGCCGCTGGATGGCGTTATGTGCACGTGTAACGGGACGGAAAATATATAAACGGAGCAGAGACCAATGGGAAATTTTCTAGGGACGATAAAGGCTCCAAATCGGGGAATCCCCTGAAGCAAGCGACGTTGACAGGGAACAGATTGTTGTGGTCCTGCGCCTGGGAACAAGCATCTCGGGAACGGCTAAGCTGCTTAACCACTTCTTTAGTACTGCCGTGAGCACCAATGGGAAGCCAGAACTATATACTTATATCTCCGAAAGAACAGACACCATATCCATATAAGTATACAGTTCCGGCAATACCGGCCATGATCTCCTCCTTCTGTGCAGATGCACATATATTCCCCGAACTCTTACGAGACTGAGGGTATTGAGGTGGGACACTATAAATGTAGTGCGTGCACATACAAGGTGAGAATGTGGGTCTCGCGGAAGGCGTGCGCGAGATAGTCCCTGCAATCGCACTATCCTCTGTGCCCTCGGTGGCTCAGATGGTTAGAGCGTCTGCCATGTAAGCAGGAGATCCCGGGCTCGAGTCCCAGTCGGGGCACACATTTTCACCCGTCCCCGTTGATATATATCAACGCTCGTCAGCTGGTGAAGGTATTCATATAATTCTAATACATGGGAAGTGATCAAAGGACGGTGAAACCACGAGTACGCGGCATGGTGTTGGACATCCACACCTCCTCACTCATCGTGGAAGTCGGAGGCTTTCCCGATCTGCAAAGCAGGATAGGCGCCGATCTGTAGCAGATCGACGACAGTGCACAACGGTACGATGTTGCAGTTCCTGTATTATTCTGATTACGATGCAAAGTTCCCTTGTACTTGAAAGTCACTTGCCCGGTATCAGCAGATAAATACGATATTGCAGTGCCTGTGTTATTGTGACGACATATGGAAGTTTGTGTCCGGCCGTGGGTCGTGCACGAATAGCCAAGTGGTAAGGCGACTGCTCGCGATAAGGGGGAAAACCGGGTTCGAGTCCCGGTCCGGCACGAATTTTCATTTTCTTCATTCCATTCTACAGCTGATTGCTGCCCTTATTCGCAATTGCGAATTGATTTAGTGTACAATGCTGGTGTATGCACAAGTGTTTTGTAGCACACTGTTTAGATGGGACTCTGCAGTGGATGACACGTACGTGTTCCTATGTTGACCCAACGACATCGTTAGTTATGACTGCAGTGGGCATGTGGCCATCGACATTGCACTCTGGATCAATGTGGACGTTGCACACCGGGACGAATGAACCACGTTTCTTGTTACACCATGTCGATGGTAATCTCCGAACACGCCGTCACCTAGGCGGAAAACTAATTGAAACGTGCACTGTGTTAAGAACTCACACGGTTGGGGCAGTACTATGCTTGATGTCTTCGCTAACGTCGATGGTACGCTGCAGTGAGATACTTGCCAAAGTCGTGCTATAGTGGCTTGAGAAGATTGATACTGAATTGACGTTGATGTGCCGGCCGGTGTGGCCGAGCGATTCTAGGCGTTTCAGTCTGGAACCGCGCGACCGCTACGGTCGCAGGTTCGAATCCTGCCTCAGGCATGGATGTGTGTGATATCCTTAGGTTAGTTACGTTTAAGTAGTTCTAAGTTCTGAGGGGCTGATGATCTCAGCTGTTAAGTACCATAGTGCTCAGAGCCATTTGAACCATTTTTTTTGTTTTTTTTTTTTTTTTGTTTTTGACGTTGATGTCTTCTCCATCAGTTTAGCTTGATTTGAATCCATTGGGACGCACCTGGGACGCTATCGTGCGCCGCTTCCGCGCCCATAAACCGTGGGCCCATAGTTTAGGGGAACTGCGTGGGTTGTGCATAGCCATGTGGTGCCACATATCTTCAGAAAGCTACCAACTACTTGTCGACCCCCTGCCACGTATAATCGATACTGTAGTGCGTTCCAGAGAATCAGAGATTCATTCTGACTAGCTAAGAGGGCTCATGTTGGTTGTGACAGTCACTTGAGATTACTTTGTAAAGAGTGTATTGCCATTTTGATGTTTATTATTAACAAGGGGAGGCCGCCAATTGTGAAATTCAGATTCGATTCATACTGCGCATAACAAAAGCTCATGGCCAGAGGTGTAATGTGGCAAAGCACCAAGATGCACTTCTCAGCCGTTGTCGAGAAAATCGACAGTTAAAAGAAATCGTTGCGGTGAAATACTCTCTACTATTAACAGTTTTCCACAGCGTCGTGGCGCAGAGATAAGCGCTCGGATTTGTAATCCGAAGGTCGCCGGATCGAATCTCGCGCCGTGTAACTTTTTTTTTAGTATTTATTTTTTGCAATTCAAATATATATATATATATATATATATATATATATATATATATATATATATATATATATGTATGTATGTATATATATATTTCCCGGAAATCAGTTGCAACAATTATGCGTATAATAAGTTGTTGTAAGTCGTTTGTCGTGGAAAAACTGGCGACTTCGAACATCATTATGTTTTCCGCAAACAAAGTTATATTTCACAAATGTTATTAATTGTCTTCATAATGTTAACCACGTATAGTTAACGGAAGACGTAGAAACGATATTCCGAAATGAATACGTATAGCGTAAGTCAAACGTTCGAATTAGAATAGAGACCCCACGAACACAAATTCGCTGTGGCAGGTATGAAATATAAACTCCGTTACTCGCTCGTTTCACTTGAAGGACAGATGTTGAATGGGGCCGGCCGGAGTGGCCGTGCGGTTCTAGGCGCTACAGTCTGGAACCGAGCGACCGCTACGGTCGCAGGTTCGAATCCTGCCTCGGGCATGGATGTGTGTGATGTCCTTAGGTTAGTTAGGTTTAAGTAGTTCTAAGTTCTAGGGGACTGATGACCTCAGCTGTTAAGTCCCATAGTGCTCAGAGCCATTTTTTGTTGAATGGGCCGAAACGAGCAGCCGCATAACAGCTTAGTTGCCTGCTAACTTCGAAAGAAGGTAGATGCGGTCCCTAGCGCAACTTATAACATCGTCGAAAATCAGTGCGGACGGAAGAGTTTTGTTACACCCTGTTAAAAAACGGAAAAATGGAGGCGGTACAATTGGAGAGCGATCCGCCTTCACCAACATGCATAAGCAATTCATTAATAGTATATATTACAAAAAACTAATAATAAAAAAAAATGCATGGTGCGAGATTCGATACGGCGACCTTCGGATTACGAACCCGAGCGCTTACCGCTGCGCCACGACGCTGTAGAAAACTATTAATCGTAGAGAGTATTTCACAGCAACGGTTTCTTTTAACTGTCGATTTTCTCGACAACGGCTGAGAAGTGCATCTTGGTGCTTTGCCACATTACACCTTTGGCCATGAGCTTTTATTATGCGCAGTATGAATCGAATCTGAATTTCACAATTGGCGACCTCCCCTTGTAAGATGAGGCGCTTTCAGTAGGTTAGGGAACTAGTTGGTTCGGAACTAATCCCAAAACATATGCTTTGAAACTATGACAGATATGTTAATAAGCGGTACATGAAATCTTTGCTGGTCTTGCATCAACAAAATGTTGAAACTGAAAAAAAAGTTCTAAGAATGTAGCATATTGTAGCAGTGACTCGGAGGGTTCAAACTAACAGTCGGCGCGGATGCTGTGTTACGTAATTGCAAGAGATTGTGACGTAGTTTTTTCTGAATAGTGATCATATTGAGAACAGGATTAACAGTGAAATTAAGTATATCTTAAGTACAATTTGAGTTTGTACTACTGCTGTTATGAGTAATTTCGAACTGAAACCACTGGTGCAGACGTACTTTTGATACAGCCTAATTTTATTAAATTTTAGGCCCATTTTTGCTTATTTAGAACTATTGTTTTAGTCATTACGACTTCATGGAAGTGTCGAGATGTAAGACTGTGTCTAGTAAAAATGCGAAATGGCATCCAATATTAGAAATATGGGTGTTTGAAAATTGTGTGTCCCAGTGGTTCAAAGTGAAGACAATGTTTTTTAATTGTTTACTTTTTGTCGTTTTCTTCTTGTATTCGTTGCTTACTGTGATAATAAAGGCTAGTTTTGTGAAAATCTTTAAAATGATATTCCAGAGTAAAACCACCTCCTTAAAATAATTAATTGTTTATTTTTTTGCCAATTTCTTCTTGTGTTCGTTACTAACTATGACAATAAAGGTCGGTTTTATGAAAAAATTTAAAATTAATATTTTGTTACATTCTTGGGACTCAAAGGGTAAAACAATCAATCTCTCAGCGCTGCACACGCAAAAGGAAGGGGAAGAAGCCCCAGTAACTAGTACAATGGGAAGTATACTATGCTATACACTTGGTAGTGGTTCACAGGATATAGGTGTTGGAATCTCAAAATTGTAACATGAACCCTGTCCCTCCCCCACTCCCTCAACTTATCTCAGATTCTGGTTTCACTTTTCGCTGGTCACACTATTGATTAAATATTTGTTGCAATTTTTTTAGGAGGCTGGAGTTGGCCAATCTATGAACTAGCTCTTCCTCCAGTCATCTTAATTTTTACGGCGCTTCGTGTGACACAGCCCCAAGATGAGCTCGCAGATTACGATGAGTGCCTCTGTATGTGGCACAATGTAAACTACTCCAGTCTATACAAGATACACAGTCAAGGTGTTTACTAATTAGTATTAAAGTGGAAATCGCACCACCAAACCACTCTGTGCTTAACATGTACTTCATCTGATACCTTCGGATATGCCTTGGAGCAAAGCGAATGACTCCGGCGATTGCCCTACTAGTAGATGCTGCTGAACCTCCAGCTTATGTTCGGTGTGAAATTTATTTGGAGCAAGAGCCAGCAACACAAAACACCGTCGGTCACATTAATGTGACCACCTGTCAAAAGTTTGAATAACCATCTATTGCAACACTTGCTGGACAGTACCAGCAGGGATGTGGACCTGTGCCAACTTCAATGCCTTGGCCAGCTGCGCTAGGTTTCTCAGTTGAGGATCTATGGCTGTGCTACCTCAGCTAAATTAACTGCCACAGTTTTCGTATCCCACACAGCCTGAATGAAAAGAGCTTGCCCCAGTTAGCAGGCGAAATAAATATTGATAGGCCATCGGGATCTCATGTTATTATTCTACCCAATATCAAACCGTGGGAAGGCAAGGACTACGACCCTACCTGCAAGGAGCCACTGACTTCATTGGATATTGCGAAAAAGTTGGCAGAAAAAGCGATACAAATAAAAATTTTAGACACTAACAGAAAGCAATATGTTCTGAAATTAGCACAGAACAATGTACTCTTAACCGAGGGCAGTCTCCACTAGCCGCATTCACAGTCGACATATAGAAATAGCATTCACCTCATTACAAGTCTCAACCCCAGAAAGTTCAGGATTTAATGTCAAGTCTCAAGCTCTAGCAAATGGTGGATTAACACACGGAACAAGGCAGCAAACGCTGATGTTGATGCAGAGAGGAAATCCAACATCAAAGGACATATCGGCGTCGGTACACAGAATGAGCTGGTTAACATGATTTTGCGCTCTCAGCACTTACCAGCAGCAGTTGTCGGCTTTATTTGGCTCGCAAACCAACACTTTGTTCACGAAAATAGGCGTGCGTAAAATTCTTGTGTACGCTCTATTAAAATGCATATTTCCTCCCTTGCTCATACGCTAATTATGTTGTTCTGTATGTAGTATACATGAATAAAAACTTTAATATCTATGGACATCTAATAAGACAAAAATGGCATCTCCTTATATGAGTTCACAAAATCGAACAAACTCACACCTGGCCAATAGTGCGCTTATCTATATCTACAACTACATGGCTGCTCTGCAAATCACCCTTAAGTGCCTAGCAGAGGGTTCATCAAACAACTTCTACAATAATTCTCTATTACTCCATTCTCAAACAGCACGCAGGAAAAACAAACACCTGTATCTTTCTTTGTGAGCTCTGATTTCTGTTATTTTAATGTGATGATCGTTTCTCCCTATGTCGGTCTGCATCAAAAGAATATTTTCGCGTTTGGAGGAGAGAGATGGTGATTGAAATTCCGTGAGAAAATCCCGCTGAACAGGAAACGGCTTTCTTTTAATGACGTCCACCACAAATCCTGTGCCATGCCCTTGTGGCGGCAGCACCGTCCAACGCACGAAGGGCTGAACTACGGCACTGCCGACACAAGTAGGGGCAGCTGTACCGTTACGCCGAATTTCGGCAACGGTGCGCGACCGCGTGGACTGAGCGAGACAAAAGGCCGCGCCACTGAATTTTCTGCTCCTGGCGCGACCGGAGGCGAAGGAGCGAAAGACACTTTAACAGTACGGTGCACACTGCGGAACGGCGACTGCGTTTACGACCGCGCGTACGCATTTACGGCGGAGTCACGTTGACTCGACGCACGTGGTCCGCGGCGGGAGAACTCAGAGGCGTGTGTCGCGTCGCGTCGACTAGCTCGCACCGTCCGCCTGCTTTTGTCCCCGTGCGGTCCGGTGTGCCACGCACCGTTGCCGAAATTCGGCGTAACGGTACAGCTGCCCCTACTTGTGTCGGCAGTGCCGTAGTTCAGCCACAGTCTAACATAACAGTCGCGACACTCACTGCTGTAAAAGTTGTTGCCGTTTGACAGATGGAGCGACACTAGCGCTCCAAGCGGCAGGTAAGGTGAACGTCAGACGCGTCGTAAGCATAATGTTTGTTTGCATCCATTTCTTACGTAATTTCCGAATTATTCGAGTTATTTTCTTGCCGCCAAGAGTTTGTTTAGCATCAGAAGGCATATATGTTTCTATTAATGATTCTAAAATAAGCGCAAGTATGGACAAAAACCATGAATAGAGTGGCAAGCTACAACACATTCGTGAAGAAACACTTGTGACATTGGACAGAATTGCAGCTTACCACGTTGATATCAAAAGAATATAAACACACAGATTCACATGTAAGAAGCACAGACATGTACCTCTACATACAAAAGCGATCGACAGCTCGCTTATCGTTCTGTAGGCCTACTGTGTGTGTCATTGTCGCCTGTTGCCACAAGTACGACCTTAATCTTTATATTATTCTAAGTGGATCAAGCAATTGCCAAATAGTGGCAGAAATATGCTGAAAACTTTATAATGAGCTGATTACATTACATTTCACGAAAAACCAAATATTTGAATAATTTTCAAACAATCTGTCTGTAGGTACTTTCCTTGTCCCGCAATAGTTTCGCTCGATCCGCACAATCTGACACTTCACACGCTTTTGTAGACACGAACAGCTGCACTTAATTAACCATCTAACCACTTTATCGTCAAAGCACGTCTGTGGTGACGATTCACACGAATCTGGCACTGATACATGGAGAGCTGAACTGGCTGCTTCTGTGCCATACGACTGTTTTACAGCTTTAGATTGACTGTCGAATCTTTGTGGCAGTTTCCTCTTCATCGTCAGTAGAAGTGGCTTATTTGGGATGTCAAACAGTGTGGGTAGTGCATTCCACACGAGCTTCTTATTGTCTGCGTTCATGAACTTGTTTTCTTCGAAATGTAGCGGACAAAACCTAATATTATTATACAGTAAACTGGGTCTTTCTTCATAAGGTCTTCTCGTCTGCTATTAACTAGCCATTTTCTGCTCCTAAAACGAAACATTTATCATTTATACACATATAGTTTGCAAGTTAATCCTGACGATACAGTTTAGTAACATGATGGTGTATACCTCTCAGGATCCTTAGGAAACCTAAAAAGAGACAGCTGTGGTGTCTTCTTCCTGTTGTTGCTGCAATTTATTGCGCTACAAACGCTCCAGACGGTAAAAATCAGTGTATAAATCAAAATAAACAATCACTATTTGCTTTCACGATAGCGCCGAACTCAGTTCAACCTACCAGCCGCTTGGGGCGCTGCTGGCGCTGTAGGCAACAAAATCGAGGTGAAGTGTCGCGACTGTTATGTTAGACTGTGGTTCAGCCCTTCGTGCGTTGGACGGTGCTGCCGCCACACCCTTCTTTGAAGTTTCTCGGTCTCCTGCATTAATTCTATCCGGTAAGGCTCGCACACCATGCAGCAGTATTCCAAAAGAGGACGGAAAAGTGTAGTGTACGCAGTCACTTTGGTAGATCTGTTGCATCTTCTAACGTAGTCTTCGGTTCGCCTTCCCCACAACATTTTTCGTGTGTTCTTTCCAATTCAAGTTGTTCGTAATTGTAATTCCTGGGTATTCAGTCGAATTTATGGCCTTTGGATTTCATTGATTTAGCATGTAACCAAAGTTTAACGGATTCTTCTTAGCACTCATGTGGATGACCTCACACTTTTTGTTATTTGTGCTGGTACTGCGAACGGCTGAAAGCAAGGGGAAACTACAGCCGTAATTTTTCCTGAGGACATGCAGCTTTACTGTATGGTTAAATGATGATGGCGTCCTCTTCGGTAAAATATTCCGGAGGTAAAATAGTTCCCCATTCGGATCTCCGGGCGGGGACTACTCAAGAGGACATCGTTATCAGGAGAAAGAAAAGTGGCGTTCTACGGATCGGACTGGAATACTCTCTTTCACATTCTAAAGGTGGCGGGGGTAAAATACAGGGAGCGAAAGGCTATTTACAATTTGTACAGAAACCAGATGGCAGTTATAAGAGTCGAGGGGCATGAAAGGGAAGCAGTGGTTGGGAAAGGTGTGAGACAGGGTTGTAGCCTCTCCCCGATGTTATTCAATCTGTATATTGAGCAAGCAGTAAAGGAAACAAAAGAAAAATTCGGAGTAGGTATTAAAATTTATGGAGAAGAAGTAAAAACTTTGAGGTTCGCCGATGACATTGTAATTCTGTCAGAGACAGCAAAGGACTTGGAAGAGCAGTTGAACGGAATGGACAGTGTCTTGAAAGGAGGATATAAGATGAACATTAACAAAAGCAAAACGAGGATAATGGAATGTAGTCAAATTAAATCGGGTGATGCTGAGGGAATTAGATTAGGAAATGAGACACTTAAAGTAGTAAAGGAGTTTTGCTATTTAGGGAGTAAAATAACTGATGATGGTCGAAGTAGAGAGGATATAAAATGAAGACTGGCAATGGCAAGGAAATCGTTTCTGAAGAAGAAAAATTTGTTAACATCGAGTATAGCTTTAAGTGTCAGGAAGTCGTTTCTGAAAGTATTTGTATGGAGTGTAGCCATGTATGGAAGTGAAACATGGACAATAACTAGTATGGACAAGAAGAGAATAGAAGCTTTCGAAATGTGGTGCTACAGAAGAATGCTGAAGATAAGGTGGGTAGATCACATAACTAATGAGAAGGTATTGAATGGGATTGGGGAGAAGAGAAGTTTGTGGCACAACTTGACTAGAAGAAGGGATCGGTTGGTAGGACATGTTTTGAGGCATCAAGGGATCACAAATTTAGCAATGGAGGGCAGCGTGGAGGGTAAAAATCGTAGAGGGAGACCAAGAGATGAATACACTAAGCAGATTCAGAAGGATGTAGGTTGCAGTAGGTACTGGGAGATGAAGAAGCTTGCACAGGATAGAGTAGCATGGAGAGCTGCATCAAACCAGTCTCAGGACTGAAGACCACAACAACAACAACGTCAACTGTCAATTTTCGCACCATGCAGATATCTTTCCTAAATCGTTTTGCAATTTGTCTCGATCTTCTGATGAATACTAAACGATAAACGAGGGCATTATATGCAGACGGCTGCTCAGATTGTCGCCTAAATCGTTTATAAAGATAAGGAACAGCAGAGGTCCCATAACACTTCATTGAGGAATGACAGATGTTACTTCTGTTTTACTCGATGACTTCCTGTCATTTACTATAAACTGTGACCTCTCAATCACGAATTCACTCGCACAACTGAGACGATGCTCCTATGTATGCAATTTGATTAGAAGTCGCTTGTGGGAAATGATGTTAAAAGCCTTATGGAAATCTGAAAATACGGAATCAACTTCACATCCCATCGCAACAGCACTCATTACTTCAACAAATCGTTTTCTTCGTGGTAATTCATAGTGTTCGAACAGAATATCCTCCTCCATATCGACGTTAATGATATGGGCCCGTACACAGGTGTCGACTCCATGGGGCCTGAGGGGCCCGATCCCCCTCAAAAATTCGTTTCAGGGGGCGGAGCCCGCCCCCCCCCCCAATAATTTAAGAAAATTATAAGTTATATTATGCTTTGTAAAATCACAAAATTATTTTTTTTATTTTCCTTGTTTGACGATAGTTACCTTTTAAAATACATTCAATAAAAAGTTAAAACAAATAATTATTACGATAGTAAGCAGGTTAACTGAAAAAGAGTGGTATGAATCGTGACAGTGTTACGGTGCTGCCGGCACACTTAGAATTTGTACCGGTGCCTGAATCTGCGGGTAAAGTCTGGCGCCGGCGAGCCAGCGCTGCGGCCGGGGTGACACAAAAAGGACTGGAGCAGAAGCGCCTGGAACCCTCCACCTTGCGTCGCCTTTACGCTTCATGACGATTACGACGCTGCGGCTAAATAAAGCCCACCCTGCTGTAGCAGTCATTCAGTGTGGATAGTTTCGTTCAGTGCATGCTGCAAACATGTTAAGTGTTACGACTTTAGTGTCTAGTGGGCTATTTTATATGACTATATTTTATTCGCTTATTTTAGTCTCATAGTGTATTGTGAATCAAGTTTGCAATGAATAAATTTGTTACCAAAAAGGCGCGCTTGGAAGTTGATGATACTGCAAGTCAACCTCCAACAATCATTATGTCGTCAATTGTTTCGTCGTCTTCAGGCGAAAACCGTTCACACACGAAACCTGGACAATCCGGTAAGGGAAGATCATTTCAGAAGCCTTGGTTGATCAATTATACATGGCTAGAATATGAAGTATTAACCGAAAAAGTTTTTTGCAAAACATGCAAAGAGGCAGATGCTAAAAATCTATAACAATGTTCTTCAAAAAAATGAGACGCATTTACTTCTGTAGGGTTTTCTAATTGTAAAATGGCTTTGGAAAAATTCCATCTTCATGAAAATATGTTTACGCATAAAGAAGGTGTTCTGAAAGTAAATTCTATCACTAACGGAAGTGTGGCCTCCCAATTGAATGAACAGTCAGACAGTGATATGAAGGAATGCCGTTAAGCTCTTGAGACAATTTTTACTACCGTGCAATTTCTATGCCGACAAGGACTAGCAATTAGAGGGCACGAAGATGTAAACGCAAATTTTTTCAATTGTTGGAACTCAAAAAGACTGACATACGTGAGTTTAAAGATTGGTTAGGGCGTTCGGGTTATAAGTAGACGTCCCACAATATTCAAAACGAAATCATTGATCTACTAGGAAAGACTGTGTTGCGAAAGGTATTGGCTTCAGTCAAGAAGACTGAACATTTTTCTATTATGGTTGACGAAACAAGTGATTCTTCAATTCACAAACAAGTGTCATTTTGTATTCGTACTGTCAATGATTCCTTAATCATCAACAAAGACTTTATTGGCTTATACGAGACTCCCAGCACTGAATCACAAACTCTGTTCAGTATTTTAAAAGACATTCTTTTTCGTGTTGATTTGTTAATGGATAACTTAAGAGGACAGTGATATGATGGTGCCTCGAATATGAGAGGTAAGTTTAAAGGACTAAAAACGTTAATTTTGGATATTCAACCAAAAACACATTATTTGCACTGCACTCCTCACAGTTTAGACTTGGCAGTTGTAGACAGTCTCCGCCATCTTAGGTCTGTGAGGGATATTATGGCTTTAGCCCAAGGACTTAATAAACACCATAACGGAATCCAACAAAAGGATGGGACTTTTCAGAAGCACATGCTGTGAGAGCGCCAATGACCAAGCTGGTCTACGACCCCTTTGCCTGACTCAATGGACTATGCGAGCTTCTAGTATCTTGAGAATATTGAAAAACTTTGAAGAACTTCTAGAGTTTTTTGAAACATTTTCTGGAGAGGACAAAACAGTGGCAGGTTACAAACGTGCAGGCTACCTTGAGTCAATGTTACAAATCAAGACTTATTTCTTTTTACATCTTTATTGCCATACAATGAACCCAGTAGCAGATGTCAACGAAAATTTCAACGCCCTCATCTAAGTGTTGCTGATCTGGGAAAAATACATGAGGGCTTGATTTGTATGTTGAATGGAAGGCTTGATAGTTTTGAATACTTTTGGGAATTGTGCTTAAAAGAAAAACATTCACGAAATGATGATCCTTCACTTCCTCGGAATCAAAGCATACCAAAGAAGTATGAAAACAATGAAGCCAGCACACCGCACACTTTCAAAACCCCAAAGGAATACTGCAAAGCTATTTACATTGAAGTTTGTGAAATGGTGCAATCTTGCATTACTGAGCTGTTTGCTTCAACTGGACTCACACAGGTCATTGCAGTTGAGCAAGAGTGCTTGCTTTTAGTAAACAGAAGTGAAACAAATTTGGAAAAATCAACTGAGTTATTCAAAAATGGTCTAGACATTGAGAGACTGCACTTACAATTGAATATGTTAGCTGATGTCGCTAATAAAAAACAACTGGTCTTAAAAAAACTTGTGTAATGTAAGAAAGCACATTACACAAGAGCCTGTAGTTGGAGAAATGTTATGTTAAGCAGTGAAGTGCATTAAGCTTCTCCAAGCAGTTCCAATCATGGCAGCAACAGCAGAACAGTCATTTAGAGTCCTTAGACGTCTGAAGTCATATCTCCGATCAACAATGGGATAGAAGCGATTGAACAACTTAGCTGTTCTTCATGCCCACCGAGATGTTTTAGATGAATTGGATATCCGACCAGTCATCAATGACTTCATATTCAGTAACCCAGTCAGACGGTCGACAATTAGACCTTTCTAAGGACACACTAGCCCAAATAATGGCATTTAGAGCAACATTAAAAATCTTTACAAAATAGAGAATTAAATACATACATAACGTGAAATTTTCAGTTTCGAAATATTAGTACTAGTTTAGTACTGTATTCCTATATTATTATAGTACTGTATTAGCTATTTTCAAATACTTAAATAAGTTTAGGGTGTAAGACCTAATTAAAACCTGCTATTTAAATACTTTTTGACTGAAAGTATTAGGCATACTGTATTAACTTTATTAACTGTATTAAAGCATTAACTTTGAGATATTGTTTTTATTTAACGAACCCTGAGCCTTATTCAAAGTAAGCTTAAATTAGCTATTTCACTTATTAATCAAAGTGCTATTACTGTGCAACAGCAATATTTTATGGTTTATTCTTTTAATGATAGTTGAGGATTTATTTAAGTATAATTTCAGTCTTTTCAGAGCTATATATTCACTGCTCTGTAATGGTCTATAAGAATGATTATTACAGTAAATTAAATTAGCTTTTTACGAAAATACTGTGTGTGTTTATGTTATGTTTCTTTTTTCAAAGCAAAAAAAATGGGTCAGGCTTGTCGAGTTTCCCAGAGTGTCAAGTTATCGAGGGTCCAGTTTTTGGGGTTCTAACGTTGATCATATGACTCTAGAATGCTTAAAAAAACTTTAAAACTCACTATTTTTCATGTAAAATTTAGAAAATTTCCCAGGCAAGACCTCCACTATGGGCCCCCCCAACATTTTTTATAAATTGACGCCCCTGGGCCCATAATTTAGCGGATAACTCCTATTGCCTTTCATGAATATTGGTGTGACCCACACAACTTTCCCGTCTTTGGGTATGGATCTTTTGTCGAACGAGTGGTTGTATATGATTGTTAATTATGGAGCTATTGCATCAGCATACTCTGAAAGTAACCTAATTGGTATGCAGTCTGGACCAAAAGACTTGCTTTTATTAAGTGATTTAACTTGTTTCACTGCTATCCTTCTATAAACCCAAAGAAAATTTATGAATACAATAGAAAACTCTGTTATCAACATTGCCAAACAGAGCGAGAGCCTTGGTCATCAATCTTGGCATCTAGTATTTCGAGCCGAAGGAGTGAATAATAAATGGGATGCCTTTCGAGATACATTATCTTATCATCTAAATAATACTATACCCATCAGAGAGATAAATATTAATAAGAATAAGGCAAGACAGTCAAGACCTGTGGAATTTGATAATTCTACCAAAGAACTGAAAGAAAAAATAGAAGAAATGTATATGATACAAAGAGAAGTGAGTATAGGTATAAATACAAACAATACAAGTGCCAGTTTCGCAAGCAAGTCAAAAGATTGATGGCTGAAAAGATTAGCTTGAAAATACAAAATTCAGATTGTATCTCCAAGACCTGCTGGTCAATAGTAAATGAAATAAGAGACAACAAAACAAAATTAAAAGGTAATATCAGCATACAGATATCTAATAACAATATTGATGTCACCAGTCCTCAAGAGCTCAGTAGCATTTTTAATGACTATTTCATAGATATCATAGAATCTGACTTTTGTGCCACGGATAAAGTACCTGTTGGAAGTCTTTCTGAGGACAATTCTGAAGCTAATCAACTCCATGAACTTGAAATCAAGGATATTTTTAGTCATCAGAGAATGTAAGAACAAAAAATCCGCTGCCTGGCATGAAATTTCTCCATTTTTACTTAAACAGTGCGAAAAAAATCTAGCATATCCTTTGGTGCATCTAATAAATAGCGTCTTAAAAGGAGGAGTGTTCCCTGACATACTAAAATTAACCATTGTGAAACCTCTCTACAAAAAAGGTGATAAACAACTAGTAGAAAATTACAGACCACTCGCCTTAACTTCCATTTTTAGCAAGTTAATTGAAAAAATAATTCTGAAATATATGTTGGAGCATTATAATAAGCACAACATCCTGGGAGATTTTCAGCATGGTTTCAGAAGTGGTTGTAGCACCATGACTGCAACACTTCAATTTATGCTGAAAGCTCTTGACAAAATTGATGAAGACATGCAAGTAGCTGAAGTTTTCCTAGACCTATCAATGGCTTTTGATAGGGTTGATCATAAGGTACTTCTATCAAAACTGGCCAGAGATGGCATAAGTGGAAAACTATTGCACCTCATCACATCATACTTAAAAAACAGAAGACAGTGTACCTCAGTCCCACACAATAATGGAGAAACAATAAAAAGTTATACATCAAGGATTAGGAATATTAAATTTGGTGTGCTTCAGGGATCAATAATTGGTCGCTTCCTTTTTATATGTTACATCAATGACTTCCCAAAGATAGTAAAAAGTTATACCTTCATTACAATGTATGCAGATAACACTTCAGGCCTTTGTTGGGGAAATGATATTTTTAATCTCGGCATAGAGTTAAAAAAAATTTATAGATGTTGCAAAGGAAAAGTTTGAAAATGACAGTCTAAAAGTCAACTTACAAAAAACAAATATAATCCCCTTCAATGTTGGTGATTTGCAAACTTATATTGATTCTCAAGATAGTAATATTTTAGGGAGAATCTGCAGTGAGTGTAAATTCCTAGGTATATGCATAGACAGCAAACTACTATGGACACAACAAATTGACAATGTATGTGCAAGGCTATCATCTAGCCTATATGTTTTAAGAAGTATAGCTCCATACGTCCATACCCAAACAATGAGGATGATGTATTTTGGTTTAATACATCCATTTCTAGCATATGGTCTTGCATTGTGGGGCGGGGCTTCCAAAACTCATGCCGACCAAGTATTTAAACTCCAGAAAACAGCCTTGAGGGTATTAGGCAAAAAAGATGCTAGAACATCATGTAAGGAATTGTTTATAGAATTTAAAATTTTATGTCCTCTATGTATATGTTTGAAACAATAGTATTAACTGTAGAAGATAAGAAATATACATGTCGTAATGTAGAAACTTGTGATCACAATACTAGACAAGTACAAAATTACCATATGATACACAGAAGACTGAAAAAACAGCAAACAGTCCATATATTAATAAAGCAAAATACTTCAGTGCATTGCCAAATGAACTAAGGGCAATAACTGGAGAGACATTCAAAAAACAACTAAAATTGTGGCTCATTAAGCAGTGCTTCTATAGCCTACTGAAGGAACTAAAATCTAAAGTATTATGATGTCAAATAATTTGGGCTGCATTCTTAAGTTCCTATTATAAAGTAAAATTAGATTGTATACTGTTGTATTGTACTGCCAAATTGCTATGCATGTAATTACGTGTTTCACGCAAATAAATTACAAGTTACAAGTTACTCCTGGGTTATCTGTTTCTAAGTTACTCCTGGGTTATCTGTTTCTAAGTTACTCATGTTAGCAGTTGTTCTTGATTTTAATTCTGGAATATTTACTTTGTCTGCCTTGCCTTCCCACCAACACCAACCTATCCGAACTCCGGGGATGGGAACTTGCTCTTCAACATATCCTCTCTTCCCGTTACCCACCAGGCCTCAATCTCCGCTAATTTCAAGTTGTCGCCACTCATACCTCACCTGTCATTCAACAACATCTTTGCCTCTGCACTTCCGCCTCAACTGACATCTCTGCCCAAACTCTTTGTCTTTAAATATGTCTGCTTGTGTCTGTATATCTGTGTGTGTGCGAGTATGTACCCATCCTTTTTTCCCCCAAAGTAAGTCTTTCCGCTCCCGGGATTTGAATGATTCCTTACCCTCTCCCTTAAAACCCACATCCTTTCGTCTTTGCCTCTCCTTCCCTCTTTCCTGATGAGGCAACAGTTTGTTGCGTCCCTATATATATATATATATATATATATATATATATATATATATATATATATAACAAAGATGATGTGACTTACCAAATGAAAGTGCTGGCAGGTCGACAGACACACAAACATACACACAAAATTCAAGCTTTCGCAACAAACTGTTGCCTCATCAGGAAAGAGGGAAGGAGAGGGAAAGACAAAAGGATGTGGGTTTTAAGGGAGAGGGTAAGGAGTCATTCCAATCCCGGGAGCGGAAAGACTTACCTTAGGGGGAAAAAAGGACGGGTATACACTCGCACACACACACATATCCATCCACACATATACAGACACAAGCAGACATATTTAAAGACAAAGAGTTTGGGCAGAGATGTCAGTCGAGGCGGAAGTGCAGAGGCAAAATATTGTTGAATGACAGGTGAGGTATGAGTGGCAGCAACTTGAAATTAGCGGAGATTGAGGCCTGGTGGATAACGGGAAGAGAGGATATATTGAAGAGCAAGTTCCCATCTCTGGAGTTCGGATAGGTTGGTGTTAGTGGGAAGTATCCAGATAACCCGGACGGTGTAACACTGTGCCAAGATGTGCTGGCCGTGCACCAAGGCATGTTTAGCCACACGCTGATCCTCATTACCAACAAACACTCTCTGCCTGTGTCCATTCATGCGAATGGACAGTTTGTTGCTGGTCATTTCCACATAGAAAGCGTTACAGTGTAGGCAGGTCAGTTGGTAGATCACGTGGGTGCTTTCACACGTGGCTCTGCCTTTGATCGTGTACACCTTCCGGGTTACAGGACTGGAGTAGGTGGTGGTGGTGGGGGGGTGCATGGGACAGGTTTTACACCGGGGGCGGTTACAAGGGTAGGAGCCAGAGGGTAGGGAAGGTGGTTTGGGGATTTCATAGGGATGAACTAAGAGGTTACGAAGGTTAGGTGGACGGCGGAAAGACACTCTTGGTGGAGTGGGGAGGATTTCATGAAGGATGGATCTCATTTCAGGGCAGGATTTAAGGAAGTCGTATCCCTGCTGGAGAGCCACATTCAGAATCTGATCCAGTCCCGGAAAGTATCCTGTCACAAGTGGGGCACTTCTGGGGTTCTTCTGTGGGAGGTTCTGGGTTTGAGAGGATGAGGAAGTGGCTCTGGTTATTTGCTTCTGTACCAGGTTTGGGAGGGTAGTTGTGGGATGCGAAAGCTGTTGTCAGGTTGTTGGTGTAATGCTTCAGGGATTCCGGACTGGAGCAGATTCGTTTGCCACGAAGACCTAGGCTGTAGGGAAGGGACCGTTTGATGTGGAATGGGTGGCAGCTGTCGTAATGGAGGTACTGTTGCTTGTTGGTGGGTTTGATGTGGACGGACGTGTGAAACTTTCTGTTTTTACCAGTAGTCTCACTTTGTATTCACCTTCCCCTTTTTACCGTAGTACAATTTTATCCCGCCTATATATACTCAATAATACGTAACCCACTTCCAAACCATAACCAAAAAAATTTTTATTTTCCGCTTTCAACACTACCGCTGCTATAAAATCCACCGTTTCTAGTTCAATAACAGCTGCTTTCACGTATTAAACAACCATTTCGGCTAGTTCTAATAACTTTTACTTTATTTCCACTTCCGTTTTTCGCACATCACTGATCTTTTTTAGCCGCTCCCCACAGGTTTTAACGTCATTATTTCTTCGTCAGACAATTGTTAGCCCCATTTTCGTAATTTTTCACCACAACACCACTCCTTTTAATATATTTACACGTTTTTTCGAAATTTTACCGAATTTCTCCGTCCTTTAACGTGTTTTAGCGGCAACACAACCACCTAACCTTCATGCACATCGCTGTCTACCAACCCAAGTTCACCACAGGATCAACTTAACCAACACTTTTTCGCCTTTTTTCATACCAGATCTCCAGTTACTTTCTAGTTCACCCTTATCTCTCCCCATATATTTTTTTATCTTTCATTTTCATTTCAACCTCACGTTACACTTTCCACCTTCTAATACCATGTCACCCTCACAACACCCCCACAACGACCCCATTAAGTTTTATTTACATTCCCTCCGCAAACATGCCTTCAACCTAGCCAGATTACGCTCGCATATTTTATTTTCTCAGGCTTGTCTGACATTTGGCATAACCCCCAAAGGCCTCACACTTGAAGTTCCCATCTCTGGCTGCAACCCTTCTTTCCATCAGTCCCTATACCAGTTCCAAACTGAATAATCCATTGCCCTCACCCACCTAATCCTTCACCTACACATCAACTCAGCCAATGAACACACCCGTCAACTCCTATCCTTAATAAAAGTCCTCAATCTTTCCTCTCCCACATCCACACCGGCTGTTCAGAGCATCCTCCTACAGGCCAACCGCAAATTAGAACAGCATGCCACCCTCCACCTTAAAAAACTATCCAATCTCCTGGTTTCCCACCTCCAGAAAGGCAACTCACTCACCCTTCACAACCTTTCCAGCAAACCTCAACCTCCTCTCATTTCACACAAACCCAGTCTCTCCCATCTACTCAATCTCCCACTTCCAGCTCCACTCCCTCCAAAACCTCAAAATTCCAAGCAACACAATCTGGCACCACAACACCCTAATTCAGTAGTTAACCTTTCCTCCAAACCTCTCTCCCAATCCGAAACCTCTGTCCTATCCAAAGGCCTCACCTTCAGCCCCACTCCCAGATTCAACCAAACAGCCCTCGTCAAAGATTTACTGTCCTACACTCGTACTCTCTGCTGGAAGTATCACTTTGCCACGAAGAAAAATGATCCTAATCCTACCCCTAATGATCCAACTCTCCAAGACACTATCCAAATTGAATCCTGCCTGGAACAGTTCCGTCCTCCGTCACAGCGGGACCCACCTCCTCTTCCTCAAAATCACCCTCTCCAAACCTTCCAGGAATTTCTGACTTCCAGCCTTGCCTCTCAATCCTTCTTAAAAAACCTTAATCCTACTCCCAACATCACCACTGCTGAAGCCCAGGCTATCCGTGATCTGAAGGCTGACCGGTCCATCATCATTCTTCCGGCGGACAAGGGTTCCACCACTGTGGTACTTGATCGTCGGGAGTATGTGGCTGAGGGACTGTGTCAGCTTTCAGACAACACCACATACAGAGTTTACCAAGGTAATCCCATTCCTGATGTCCAGGCGGAGCTTCAATGAATCCTCAGAACCTTAGGCCCCCTACAAAACCTTTCACCTGACTCCATCAACCTCCTGACCCCACCGACACCCCGCACCCCTACCTTCTACCTTCTTCCTAAAATTCACAAACCCAATCATCCCGGCCACCCCATTGTAGCTGGTTACCAAGCCCCCACAGAACGTATCTCTGCCTACGTAGATCAACACCTTCAACCCATTACGTGCAGTCTCCCATCCTTCATCAAAGACACAAACCACTTTCTCGAACGCCTGGAATCCGTACCCAATCCGTTACCCCCAGAAACCATCCTTGTAACCATTGATGCCACTTCCTTATACACAAATATCCCGCACGTCCAGGGCCTCACTGCGATGGAGCACTTCCTTTCACGCCGATCACCTGCCACCCTACCTAAAACCTCTTTCCTCATTACCTTAGCCAGCTTCATCCTGACCCACAACTACTTCACTTTTGAAGGCCAGACATACCAACAATTAAAGGGAACAGCCATGGGCACCAGGATGGCCCCTTCGTACGCCAACCTATTCATGGGTCGCTTAGAGGAAGCCTTCTTGGTTACCCAGGCCTGCCAACCCAAACTTTGGTACAGATTTATTGATGACATCGTCATGATCTGGACTCACAATAAAGAAGAACTCCAGAATTTCCTCTCCAACCTCAACTCCTTTGGTTCCATCAGATTCACCTGGTGCTACTCCAAATCCCATGCCACTTTCCTTGATGTTGACCTCCACCTGTCCAATGGCCAGCTTCACACGTCCGTCCACATCAAACCCACCAACAAGCAACAGTACCTCCATTACGACAGCTGCCACCCATTCCACATCAAACGGTCCCTTCCCTACAGCCTAGGTATTCGTGGCAAACGAATCTGCTCCAGTCCGGAATCCCTGAAGCATTACACCAACAACCTGACAACAGCTTTCGCATCCCGCAACTACCCTCCCAACCTGGTACAGAAGCAAATAACCAGAGCCACTTCCTCATCCTCTCAAACCCAGAACCTCCCACAGAAGAACCACAGAAGTGCCCCACTTGTGACAGGATACTTTCCGGGACTGGATCAGATTCTGAATGTGGCTCTCCAGCAGGGATACGACTTCCTCAAATCCTGCCCTGAAATGGGATCCATCCTTCATGAAATCCTCCCCACTCCACCAAGAGTGTCTTTCCGCCGTCCACCAAACCTTCGTAACCTCTTAATTCATCCCTATGAAATCCCCAAACCACCTTCCCTACCCCGGTGTAAAACCTGTCCCATGCACCCTCCCACCACCACCACCTACTCCAGTCCTGTAACCCGGAAGGTGTACACGATCAAAGGCAGAGCCACGTGTGAAAGCACCCACGTGATCTACCAACTGACCTGCCTACACTGTGATGCATTCTATGTGGGAATGACCAGCAACAAACTGTCCATTCGCATGAATGGACACAGGCAGACAGTGTTTGTTGGTAATGAGGATCAGCCTGTGGCTAAACATGCCTTGGTGCACGGCCAGCACATCTTGGCACAGTGTTACACCGTCCGGGTTATCTGGATACTTCCCACTAACACCAACCTATCCGAACTCCGGAGGTGGGAACTTGCTCTTCAATATATCCTCTCTTCCCGTTATCCACCAGGCCTCAATCTCCGCTAATTTGAAGTTGCCGCCACTCATACCTCACCTGTCATTCAACAACATCTTTGCCTCTGCACTTCTGCCTCGACTGACATCTCTGCCCAAACTCTTTGTCTTTAAATATGTCTGCTTGTGTCTGTATATGTGTGGATGGATATGTGTGTGTGTGCGAGTGTATACCCGTCCTTTTTTCCCCCTAAGGTAAGTCTTTCCGCTCCCGGGATTGGAATGATCCCTTACCCTCTCCCTTAAAACCCACATCCTTTTGTCTTTCCCTCTCCTTCCCTCTTTCCTGATGAGGCAACAGTTTGTTGCGAAAGCTTGAATTTTGTGTGTATGTTTGTGTGTCTGTCGACCTGCCAGCACTTTCATTTGGTAAGTCACATCACCTTTGTTTTTAGATATATTTTTCCTACGTGGAATGTTTCCCAAAAAAAAAAAAAAAAAAATATATATATATATATATATATATATATATATATGATTTTTTGTTTGTACTGAGCTGTTGCATTAAGCCCAAGTCAAATAAAAAATTAGAAATGTACTTTACAGCTTTGCATCAGGGCCCATTTATTATAATTCTTCATGTAGTGAAGAGGCAAAGGCAGGTGGAACTACTGTGTACGACTGTGGAATGCTTGCCAATGGTTACAGTGACCCACAAAATGTTACGAGCAAGAGCAGATTATTTACATGGTGTAATCCTTCTACTGATGGTATTCTCTTTAGCAAAGAAGAAGATAACATGGAAATGAATTGTAGCTACTGGAGAACCTTTGTGTAATTGAATTTCCAATGAACAACACAGCAAAAACCACACATGAACAAACAATAAAAACCTTCTTCTTCTTAAATTAAGTGTAGATACTGCAGAACCTTTATGTAATTGAATTTTAAATGAACAACACAGCGCGAACCTCACATGAACAAACATAAAAATATTCTTCTTCTTTTCCTTCTTTTTGTTTGCAACTACTTAGGACCATAGGGTTTGACAACTGCTCACTTGACGAAAGGTCTGTTCCTGAAGACTGGAAAGTAGCTCAGGTCACACCAATATTCGAGAAAGGAAATAGGAGTAACCCACTGAATTACAGACCCATAGCACTGACCTCAATTTGCTGTAGGATTTTGGAGCATATACTGTACTTGAACATTATGAATCACATTGAAGAAAATGACTTATTGATACATAACCAACACGGATTCAGAAAATATCATTCTTGTGCAACAAAGCTAGGTCTCTATTCCCATGAAGTAATGAATGCTGTTGACAAGGGATCTCAGATCGATTCCGTGTTGCTGGATTTCCAGAAGGCTTTTAATACCATTCCTCACAAGCGACTATTAATCAAATTGCGTGCATAGGGAGTAATCACTTCAGTTGTGTGACTGGATTTGTCATTTCCTCTCAGAGAGGTCACAGTTCATAGTGATAGACGGTAAATCACCAAGAAGAATAGAAGTGATATCAGGCATTTCACAAGGTAGTGTCATAGGCCCTCTGCCGTTTCTGATTTACATAAATGATCTAGGTGATAATCTGAGAAGCCCCCTTAGATTTTTTGCAGATGACACTGTAATTTACCATATAGTAAAATCATCAGACAATCAATTCCAATTACAAAATGATCTCGAGAGAATTTCTGTATGGTGCGAAAAATGGCAATTGGCACTAAACAAAGAAAAGTGTGAGGTCATCCACATGGGTACTAAAAGAAATCTGATAAATTTTGGGTATACGATAAATCGCACAAATGTAAGGGCTGTCAATTCGACTAAATACCTAGGAATTACAATTACGAGCAACTTAAACTGGAAAGACCACATAGATAATATTGTGGGGAAGGCAAAACAAAGACTGCGCTTTGTTGGCAGAACACTTAGAAGATGTGACAAACCCACTTAAGAGACAGCGTACATTAGACTTGTCCATCCTCTGCTGGAATATTGCTGCATCGTGTGGGATCCTTACCAGGTAGGACTGACGGAGGACATCGAAAAAGTGCAAAGGAGGGCAGCTCATTTCGTGTTATCGTGCAAAGGGGTGAGAGCGACACTGATATGATACATGAGTTGGGGTGGCAGTCACTGAAACAAAGGTGGTTTTATTTGTGGCGAGATCTATTTATGAAATTTCAATCACCAACTTTCTCTTTTGAATGCAAAAATATTTTGTTGACACCCACCTATGCAGGGAGAAATGATACTCATAATAAAATAAGAGAAATCAGAGCTCGAACGGAAAGATTTAGGTGTTCCTTTTTCCCACGTGCCATTCGAGAGTGGAATGGTAGAGAAGTAGTATGAATATCGTTCGATGAACCCTCTGCCAGGCACTGAAGTTTGAATTGCAGAGTAACCATGTAGATGTAGATGTAGACAGGGGTCTTCTGTTTCTTCTAAGCCCAGAAAGCTTTCTTTTTCTGGCTGTGAAGAAGCTTCCTCTTCTCTGCACACTTCGTTCTGCTGGCTCCTGTACTCACTTTGTAGGTAAGAAACATTGGGAATACCTCTTGTAGATTGATCTACTGGAATTTGGAACTGTCCTGTATGGTTTCTAACAGAATTTCAAATTGCTCCAGGTCTGATTTTGCTGTGGTGATCCTTTTGTGTTGAGTGTTTATGCCTGCGGGTTCTCCAAAATGATTATTTCATGCTTCATTTTGTGGCTTTTTGTGCAGAAAAAAATAATCTTATGGGCATCTTAAACACCATAAATTTATTTACTCAACAGTATAGTAATTTTATTATCAAATGAGCAGCTTTGAGACTTCATAGCCACATATAAGCTATAATTCTGTTCCAGGTTTGAGGACGTCACGATGACAACTGAAACTCTATCTCACATTGTCCCTATGCGGGAATTTTGTCTAATGAGACACATTGGTCGCCTCGTCCATGAAATAAGAGGGTAAGTGTTCAAATTCATGTGCTGTGTTGCTATTATAGGGCAACAAAGCATCAAAAAAGACTGCTAATCCTATTAAGAGTAAGAGAAATCCATCACAAAACACATCAGACTACCATCAAGCAGCACTTTCAGTCGCTAAGCAGCAGTCTTCTGCTTGGTTCTCAGCAGTTGATGCCCTTGCAGACCACGCAGAGGAAGTGTTGTCATTCAATAGCTGCAATGCCATTACGTACTATTCTGGTCAGTAAAAATGTAACACCAGGAAAATTGTTACTTATAGTGTGTTTACAATATAGAAGGTAGATTATATGATTAAATTTGTGGGTGATTTACAGTTGTACAGGGTGTGAAATTTAGCACACACCTCCAGTAGCAAACGGCAACTGTAACCCAGCTAGGCACTGAGCTGGGGTGGCAGATATGAGTACCTCACTCCAAACTGCTTCATCTGTGTGCCAGAGTTCATCAGTCATAGTGGTTAGTGAGAGATGGCACATCCATCTCTCGGCAACCCATGATCAGATGTTTTCAGTGGGTGTGAGATTTGGAGACTGTGCTGGCCATTGCAACTGTAGAGCACCCTCTGCATTGAGGTAGGTCAGGTCAGCATAGCCAATATGTGATCTTGTGCTATTAGCTTTGTGGTGTCACCGCCAGACACCACACTTGCTAGGTGGTAGCCTTTAAATCAGCCGCGGTCCATTAGTATACGTCGGACCCGCGTGTTGCCACTGTCAGTGATTGCAGACCGAGCGCCGCCACAAGGCAGGTCTAGAGAGACGTCATAGCACTCGCCCCAGTTGTACAGCCGACTTTGCTAGTGATGGTTCACTGACAAATTATGCTCTCATTTGCCGAGACGATAGTTAGCATAGCCTTCAGCTAAGTCATTTGCTACGACCTAGCAAGGCGCCATTATCATTTGCTATTTATCTTGTGATGCATGTACCGTCAGACTGATGTTCACCAATTATGGATTAAAGTTAAGTATTCCAGAAGCTACGTACTTTTTTTACTCGACTCAACTCCTTTAACTGTTCCAGACCTCACGCCAGCCTGCGTGAGCTTAAACGCGTGCCTTTCGGCTACCTCATAGTGGCTTGGCTGTCTCGCCAAGTCACAACAACCTTGTTGAAAGGTAACATGTGCTGTCCATACTACTGGCTATGTGAACTACATTTGATTGTGTTGTGTGCCAGTGGCACCCTATATCATTTCATCAGCTGCTGAGCCTGTGTAGCAATGATCAGTTCAGTCTGGTTAAGTTCATTTCCCTCAGAGCATCCATCGTGGTGCTGTTTGCAGAGCTGGATCTCATCTGTAAAGATGACATGGTGCCACTTGTAACACAACCATTTAAATGGTGTAATTTAATTGGTGTGATAGCCTATGGGAGATCCAGGGAAATAAGGAAGAGTTGATCACCCTAGTTAGTGCAGAGGTCTATGTAGATTCTAAAAATTGGAACATAGCTGTTTACATTCTTTAAGATAGTGATTTTGATGATTTCAATACAAGTTTTCGCAGTTTTAAAATATGAATTACAGAATTTAGATTAATAAACCATTGCAAACACTCCAAAGTAACAATCAGGTCAAAAGAATATCATTAATATTGCCAAAACCCAGAAAATATAGAGTTACAATTGTACATAATCTACAAAACTAAACAAATATTTAATCACATAGTGGATTTTATTACTAACATGTTTCCTGGGTCTTTTCGTTAAACTGAACAATAATAACAAATAGGTTTTACTGCAAGATTTTTATATATTTATGTTGTCTGCATTCATTGAATACTCCCTTTGTCAGAAATGTTTCAGGACACTTAAAAAAAAAAAAAAAATAATGGGAAATTGCACATAATGATCCCAGCCCCTATCAAAGTAGTCCCCTTGGCTATTTATGTACAGTACAACATTTCTTGAGGTTTTGGCAGCAAGCAGGAAAATTTTCAACTGTGATGCTTTTAAGCTCATTTTTACAGCTCATTGGATGTCTGTGGTATCTTGAAGAAGCTTTCCTTTAAGTCGAAAGGTGAGAGGTTGGGCAAATATGATGGTTGTGGGATGGCAATAACAGAATGTCTGGGCAAGTACTCGGTAACAGATAAAGCAGTAATGGGTCTTGCATTGTAATGCAAGAGGAGCCAGTTCTGAGAAAGCCACAAATCATGGCAGCTATGTCAAATTTCTTGTTGCGAATGTTTTGAACCTTGATGTAATGAGTTTGGTTCACTGTTTGACCGGGAGGAATGTACTCATAGTGAACTAATCCCTTACTATCAAAGATTAAAATCAGCATTGTCTTTGTTCTCGAAGCTTGTTCTTTGACTTTTGTTTGACTTTTTTCGAGGTTGGTGATATAAGTCTCTGCCATTTAGCACTTTGACACTCATGTGAGGGTCATGCTGGTAGCACCAACTTTCATCTCCAGCAATAATCTTTGATAGCAATGTGGGATCACATCGGCTCTGTCCAGTACTTCAGCAGAAATTCTTCATGTTTCCTCTTTATTTCATTTGTTAGTGTGTGAGAGATGAGTTTTGCATTAAGTTTCTGTTTCCCTAAATCCTTACGTAAAATCTTATAACACACATCACGATTCAAATTAAGTTCTCCTGATATCACACTCACAGTTACGTGAATCTCCATGCAATAGCTGCCTTACATGTTCCGTATTTGCATTGGTATGTGCAGTACACGGGTGACCAGATCTGGGTCGTCTTGCACTGAATCTCTGCCTTCCCAAAACCTTTTGTGTGGCTTGAAAACACAATTTATTGAAAGTTCATTGCTTGCATATGCTTGCTTAATCATTGTCCACATTTCACTATGGGTTTTCCTCAGCTTAACACAGAACTTAATGCTCACTCTTTGCTCACAGTCAGCATCCATTGTGTTACTGTAAATAGTGTGCCAAGAAACCAAACAGTGCATTGCGAAGCACAGCTCTGCCACCTAGTAAGTTTACATGGAAACATGGTCAAGGTCATTTCCAGGATGCACACATACCAGTTAACATAAAAACAACGTTTGTTACTTTTTAGTGCTGCAAACACTGAAATAAAAAGACCTGTCCAGACAAAAGGAGTACATCTTTGAATAAAAACTGTATTTCATAACAGTTTCATTATACTTCATAGTACCACAAGTTCATCAATTTAGCCAACTATAACACTACAACATGTGCTTGTTAAGATTCACTACGCCACAACATGGTATCAAACAGCACAGTTGGCCAGGAATCGCCGTTTTCATGAAATGTGAGCCTATTCTATTACTTTACACACTACTGTGCCTGTTTTGTTGTTCGATGCACCATTGTCGGGTTGCCTCTCTCTGCTTCCACTTTAAGGGTAATTGGGCAGACACATACTTCCACATGGAAGGCTCATGCATGAAGTCATTGAACGGATAATTAAAGGAATGGTAGGATGAGGAAGAAGTAGAATTCAACTTTTGGATAGCATGAAAGATAGAAAGAGATACAACAGACTGAGGGAAGAAGCTGAAGACAGGGAACATTGGCATCATAAATTCTCCATACAAAGACACAGGCCTGCCATTAGGCAGAATACTACATAATAATAATAATAATAATAATAATAATAATAATAATAATAATAATGACAGCCACAGTGCTGACAGTCTGTGGTGCTCCAGACATTGTCACACTGTTTTTGCAAATACTTGTGTTTTACCTAACAACCCCATTTCCTTACTCAAGGTACATGATGAAACTGTAAGATCCTGCATGGCCAAGTGCAGAATATGTCTTTCTTCTCAGGCACAAGTCATGTAAGGATGCTCAGAATCTGCATAGCTTTGAGCATGGCCCTTCTGAACTACTAGATTGCGTATTCATGGGATCAAACCTGACAAAAGTAGGATTATCACAGAGTGGTGGACTGCAGTATTCATAGGCTACAATGCTGCTGTTATTGAATTCTGAAATGTGCTGGTATATCTCTGTCCACGAGACATAACATAAGCTTTCCACAAACAACAAATATTCAAACATGAATTATGGAAGAGAAAGTTGTTGAATAGTCTTTACTTATATACAGAATCTATGATGACATTATTCCTACCTACTTTGTGTTGTTGTGCTGAAATGCTTAAATTCTAATGGGCTAAGACTGTTGTACATTTCATGCCAGTTTGCCATTTGTAGCATGTCACCTTCATGGTGTCACCTTTTTAATGGTCAGCAACATTTTATAACGTGTAAACTGATCAAATAAAGTTTCCACCATTCTCATGATTACATAGTATTTTTTTAAACAATAAATCTTTTTCTCGAAACTGTTTTGACTATAGGAAATCACTACATACAACCACCTGTGTAACTGAGCATAAGTTAAACCTGCAGTTTCAGTGCAACTGTGTACATGTACACTGTTCCACATGCCCAGAAGCATCATTTCAGTCTCAGACTCTGCATACATTGTCATGAAAGATTGTCACCTTGGGAAGTTGCACACCAAATTGAAGCACACCATGGCAACATCATTTGAGCTTTCAACAAGTAATGTGAGATACAAAAAATTGAATACCTGCTGCATAGTGGTCACTCACAGTCAAAAATACCAGCTCATTTCACCACCTACAAATTATGGCAAAAGAACAACATATTGACATTTTTGAGGCAAATGTACACAATTACCTCCAGACAATCAATATGATCTCTTGGCATCCATTCTGAACAACAGTACAAAGACCCCGATATCCTGGTGCTATAGGAAAATGGGAATCCCTCTACATCTACAGTTATACTCCACAAACCACTGCAAGGTACATGGCAGAGGGTACATCCCATTGTACCAGTTATTAGGATTTATTCCTGTTCCATTCACATATGGAGTGTGGGAAGAAAGATTGTTTGAATGCCTCTGTGCAAGCAGTAATTATTCTATCTTATACTCTTGATCCCAAAGTAGCGACACATACCAGGTTGTAGTATATTCCTACAGTAATCATTTAAAGCCAGTTCTCGAAACTTTATTATTATACTTTCTCAAGATAGCTCATGTATATCTTCAAGAGTCTTCCAGTTCCATCCCCTCAGTATCCCTGTGACACTCTGCCATAGATTAAACAAACCTGTGACCATTCAAGCTGCTCTTCTCCATATACGTTCAGTATCCCCTGTTAGTCCTATCTGGTAACAGTTCCACACACTTGAGCAATATTCTAGAACCAGTCACATGAGTGATTTGTAAGCTATTTCCCTTGTAGACCGATTGCAGCATTAAACCAACCAACCGAAGACTACCACCTGCTTTACCTGTGCCTGAACCTATGTGATCATTCCATTTCCCGTCCCTATAATATTTAACACCCAGATATTTGTATAAGTTGACCAATTCCAACAGTGACTCATTGACATCATAGTCATAGGATACTACATTTTTTTGTTTTGTGAAGTGCAATTTGCTAATCTCTGTGCCATGTTGAAATCTTATCAACATCTGACTGAATATTTATGCAGCCTCTCTCAGATAGTACTTCATTATAAATAACTGCATCATGTGCAAAAAGCCTGATTTTACTGTCAATATTGTCCTCAAGGTCATTAATGTACAATATGATCAGCAAGGGTCCCAACTCACTTCCCTGCGGCACACCCTAAGTTACTTCTTCATCTGACGATGACTCTCCATCCAAGACAACATGTTGTGCCCTCCCTACCAAAAAGTCCTGAATCCAGTCACAAATTTCACTTGATACCATATATGACCGTACTTTTGACATTAAGCATAGGTGGGGTATGAAGTGAAATGCTTTTCAGAAACTGAGAAATACTCAACCTACCTGGTGTCTTGATCCAAAGCTTTCAGTAAGTCATCTGAGAAAAGTGTGAGTTGGGTTTCACATGATCATTGTTTTTGATATCCATGTTGGATGGCATTGAAGAAGTTATTCTGTCCAAGATACCTCATTATGTTTGAGCTCAGAATTTGTTCTAAGATCCTACAATAAATCAATGTCAAGGCTACTGGACAGTAGTTTGGGAAAAACTGTGCCCAGATATTGGAAAAAGGCATATGTCATACCCGTCTACAAGAAGGGTAGTAACCCTTCTTGTAGACGGGTATGACATATGCCTTTTTCCAATAACTGGGCACAGTTTTTTCTTCGAGGGATCTACAATAGATTATAAAGGGACTAACTCAGCTGCAAATTCAGTATAAATTCTGACAGGGATTCCATTGAGGCCTGCAGCTTTGTTCACCTTTGTTCACTTTTAACAATTTCAACTGTTTCTCAACACCACTAACACTAATAGTTATTTCATTCATCCTTTCAGTGGTTCAAGGATTAAATTGAGGCAATTTTCCTGGGTTTTCCTCACTTGGAATCAGGCCAGTGGTATCAGGTTCTCTTCAGGGATGAGCATACAGTCTGTTCTATCACCTGTTGATCATCATGAGGGCAATCAAGTACCAACACATGTATCAGGCATGCATTTCTGTTTTTCAACTAAAAGGTGTAGGAATTCATCAGTATTGAATGTATTTTAAGGACAGTGTAGTATCATGGCAATACCTTCCAGCCCTTTGTACCGCCCTACAGTTAACATTTCAGCAACAGTTTCACCTGTTAAGATTATCACATGGTGGGGGCAGTGTACTAGTTCATCAATACATTCCTCCAGGAGGCAGGACTCAAGTGAATGGAAAGACCTTTGGTATCTGCTGATGTGGACCCAATTGAGCAAGCTTGGGACCAGTTGAAACTTGTAATGTGTCATCTTCGGAACCCTCTTCACATACTGGATGACCTCAGGAGAGTCTGTGTTGAAGAGTAGGATACACTTGTGCAGCATTATCTTGAGATTGTGGGCAATATACCAAGGAGCATCTAAGAATGTTCCCATGCATGAGATGGGGCAACAAATAACTAGACAAATTCTGAAATGAAGGATAAACATTAAAAGAAAATTAACCATGCCTGGACAGTCTAACTTGAGAGTACATCTCAGGTACATTCCATAGGATTTAAATCGGAAGATCCCAATGGCCCAATTTAAGTAAGGGCTGTCTTCACCTATGAGCAATTAAAATTAAATGTCATATGACAGTGTTGGCTTGGAAATCTCACAGAGTGGATGTTATATGTGTAGTTGGGGAGTCTAGATGAGTGTAATGGATATTTGTGTTGTATTTGTGTTGTATTTGTGTCGTATGATAATAATGAGAGACGGTAGAGGGTGAAACTTGGTGCTGTCACATAGCCTACTCCTCTCAAATAGCTGTAAGGGGGCATCCAAGTTTAATATCAAACATCCCCAACTGTCAGACAGACCACTATCAACAGTGTCACATGTCCTCACTTCATAAGACACTGTGGAGAAGTAATTCTTCAGGCTTTCCCAGAGATATGTTGAATAATGGTGTCCTCTGCTAGTTGAAGACCCAATTATTCAACAATGTGGAGAAGTTTGGAAATTAATCCCGGACATCAGTGCAAAGACTGGTGATCAGGAACTTTATGCCATCACCTCTCCACCCCTTGCTGACCAAACACTAGCAGCAAAAATTTCATCCAACACCAGGATTCAAAACACCTTACCTCCAAGTCGAGCAGAACTGGACAAGCATGCTTTAGCAACCTCAGTTGTGGAGGCAGGCATCTAAGAGAAATTCATCCATCGCAGCAGTCTAATTAGATGAACATTATTGTCCCTGATGGGGAAGTCTGAACAAATTGGGAAATTGAAAACATACATATAGTATTATACGAGGGCAGATCAAATACAAACGGGATTTTATTTTTTATTTAAATTCATTTATTGAAAAACTCAAAGCAATTATAATTTATTTTTCCACATAGTCTCCTGCTTTGGAAATGCATTTGTCCCAGCCTATGAGTAGCATTTCGATGCCCTCATCATAAAAAGAACTGGGTCGTATCACCAGCCAGTTGCACACGAAGTCTTCCACACTCTTGTCGTCTTCAAATCGTCACCCTCCTAGAGCTTCTTTAAGTGGCCCAAATAAATGTAAATCACAGGGCAATAAGTCCGGGCTGTAAGGAGGATGATCAAGTGTAGTCCAGTGCATTTCCTGCAGCTTGGAGATAGATAGAGCTGCAGTATTGGGTCGCGCATTGTCGTGGAGGAGGATCTACTGGTCTCATCTCTTGTGGCGATGTGCAACTCTCGCCTTGTTCAACAGTTCGCAGTTGTAAGCAGCATTGCTTGTGCGTTGCTCATGTAAAAAGTCAATCAGCAAAATGCCTCGCTGCTCGAAAGAACCTTGCCAGGCGACAGTCGAGTCTTGGCTTTCACTGGTGCTGCCTCCCCTTTCCTCCGCCACTCCTTACTGGGTTGTTTGGATTCTGGAGTGTAGTGGCGAACCCATGTTTCATCGCAGGTGATGATCTGACTCAAAAATGCATCACCTTCTTCCAAAAACCTTGCTATAAGCCTCTGACAGATCTCCAAATGTTTCAACTTCAGATTGTCAGTCAGAAGTTTCAGGACCCATCTGGAACACACTTTATGGAACTGTAGGTCATTTGTGATGATTGCTTGACAGCTCCCATAACTGATTCTGACTTTTCGTGCAATTTCTGATATTCTCGCCCGTCAATAGTCGTCAATAATGACTTTAACTGCACGAATGTTTGCTGATTCTCAACACATTCTTGTTGTTCATTGAACTTTTTATGCCAGGCAATCACATGTGTCTTTGATAATGTTTTATCACTGAACTGTGCAGTCAATCTTTGGCAGATTTTCGCCACTGTAACTGATTTACGGGCAAGAAATTTGATAGTTATACATTGCGCAATGAAAGGGTGCACCTGTTGCTCAGACATTGAGAGCATTACTGACAAAACAGCAGGAAATATCTAACAGCATGCTCTCCTCACTTCTAACGGTCCCACAGAAGCATAGTAAAAGTGCGGGGCCAGTCCTACCAACTGTTGTTGTTCAAGAACAAAAATCCCATTTCTATTTGATCCTCCCTCATATTTTTAAGGTAGTGGTGCAACGATTAACAAAAGGTCTCATATTGTGGAGGAACAAGTTTCAGAGCACATTCTGGCCATATAGATACCATAGTGAATTGGGAACTTAACTGCAATATCATACAGCATGCAAATTACCAATGAGATCACTCCATGCTGGTCGCCAAAATGTAGTGAATAAAGAATTCCAGAGCACTTGCCCTGAAAGGCAAAGGTCCTGAGTTAGAGTCTCGGTCCGGCACACAGTTTTAATCAGCCAGGAAGTTTCATATTAGCACACACTCTGCTGCAGAGAGAAAATTTCATTCTGGAAATATCCCCCAAGGTATGGCTAAGCCATGTCTGTGCAATATCATTTCTTTCAGGAATGCTAGTTCTGCAAGATTCGCAGAAGAGCTTCTGTGAAGTCTGGAAGGTAGGAGACGAGGTACTGGCAGAATTGAAGCTGTGAAGGTGGGTCATGAGTCGTGCTTGGGTAGCTCAGTATCAGTAGAGCACTTGCCCATGAAAACGGCAAAGGCCAGAAACACACACACAGAGAGAGAGAGAGAGAGAAACATTTTCCTCCTCTCGAAATTGCCACTAGAAAATTATGCAATGCCACCCAATTACTGATCGCTGTTTCATGACTACACTTCCCAGTGCAAGGTGGGAATTCTCTATCTTGTGTGGATAGTTGTGAGACTCAGGAACTGCCATCTTCCTCTTGATTTCACTATCAAGGCTGTTCCCAGCATTGGTCATACATTATTTTGATGTTTTTCTGCATTCCTGAGTGTTTGTGAGAGCAGCCACATAACACTTTTTTGTAACAGCTCTTCCTCTTTCTACATGAGGCCTGACCAGTCTCATGTTAGTGCTTTGTCTCAGAATCTGCTGGCATTTGTGATTTTTAAGAACAACCTTACTGTCCAGGAAACTACTTAAAATAAAAAACAGGCTGACAGGTTGAGGGCTGAGTTCTTTCACCATTCTTTAGTTTCACCTGCCTGCCTTTGGGAATTCTTGGCACTTTGTGTATGCTACTTCCCAGTGCCTTCAGGGGGCTAGAATTTTTGACACATTCTTGCTTTCTAAAGTGGGTAAAAACGGCTGCTGTGAACCAGAAGATTCAGACACGTCCACAAGTGCATTCATGATGCTTTTGTGTCTGCAGGCATTCATCGGTTTATAGCACTCTTCTCATTGCCGAACAGGCTCTTTGCATTGTGTCCATTCTTAACTGAGATGAGGGGATCTGCTCAACTACCCCTGCGAGTTTGCAGAATGACTCCAACGTCTGCATCTCACGCCCTCACCACATGAGGTACGGCTTTCTTCTGGACCTCAGGCAACTGAGTAGACAAAGGTGGCCCCCAGGAGAGGCATCACAATGTATATTTGTTTGGTTTCTGTAAATCAGTCCTTCCTTTGACAAGGACACAGCAGATTGCCTAACCAATCCTAGCTTGTGTTCCCCCTCTTATAACTTCACTATCAGTGGTGCATTGAACTCATATATTCTATTCTTCCTTTAATACCTCATTTCTAGATCAATAGGTGATAACAGCATTCCTCTAAACAAGAAAAAAGATGCAAGACTCCAAATGCTCTTGTATCACAATGCTTCCTCAAACTGCAACTCCTCCAAACACCACAGTAGCTCTCCCCTTAATTCTCTTTACATCCAAATGATTCCACAATGAGCAAAATTTTGCAGGATAATGTAGAATTCATAATAGAAGAATGCAACCTTACGGTACATTGCTGTTGACTTGACAAGAAACAGATCCATTTCTTAACTGCCATGAATGAAACATACACTGCCAGACTGACAAATTAGTAACCCTGAGGCAGCAGAAGACTTTCAGATAATAGTCTTGCAGCTACTGCTATATAGTTCTCTTGTTGTGTAGTTGTTACTCATTATTGACCTTGCGCTGACCTATGAAGAACATCCATGAAGTCTTGGAACTGTTGCCTAAGCCTCGATGTAACACTTATGGCACAGTCTATGTCGCTGAGATCTCGGCATGCCTCCAATTTGCTAGAAGGCATCCGTGAACTCTACCTTGCAAAACAGCATGTAATTGGCATAGTTGGTTGATCGTGATGTGAGCTTCACCAAATGACTGCACTCTGCTGACACTGGAAGGGCAGACACAACTGAGGCATTAGATCTCATATGTGATTATTTTCATCCTCTTCGAATCACTTGCCTATTTGAAGTAAGGGAAAGTGTGAGAATAGTGTGCACTTAGGTGAAAATCATTATTTTAACACATATATATCAAGTAACCTAAAAGGAACTTTATGTACAGTGTCTGTAGTTTCTCTACTCTTACTATACCACATCAATTTAAATATAGAAAACAGTACACTAATGTTTAACTGCAAATATCACAAATATGCAACTGTGCATGATTCTCTGGCCCTTCACTTTGCAAAGTAATGTGCCCGATGAAATAAAACAGCCTGTGTGAGTGGTGCAACTCAGTAATGAATAGTACTTAACTTGAGATCTGCTCTTTGTCCTGGAGATCTTATCGAGAAGTGGATTCACATTTTAAGTTTATAAAGCATGAAGTGTAAAATAATTTCAGGATACATTGAATGATACTTGTCGTGGAAGTCAGAACAACAATGAGACCCATCTCTCATAACTCGATAGCTTATATGCCTTTCATGACAACTGGAGCATTGTTGATAGTGTTGATTTTATGAGTTATGCTTAAAAATCATCACATCTTGTTAATTTAACACACAGGTAGAAATATTACAATTGCTTTCATTTGATCAATACACACAATTCAGACTGAAAAAGAAGTTATAAAAGAAATTTACATCAAATATGGAACCCAAAAAAGGCTTTTTACAGTTTTGTTAATTACACAATAAATAAATTAAGTACAGGATTCCTACCATATTTTAGGTGCTTGACTAAACAGACCTTCTTATCAGTGTTACCAGAAGTTCTGGCATTTACGCAGAAAATAGGTTTCAGTCATTTGTTTATACTTTTCCGATTGACAATCACTCATAAAATTTCATAATAATTCCAAAAATTAGTGAATATCATTACATATGTGGATCATACTTAAGGTAAGTAAACTTTGTCCGAGTTATTTTGGCTAACAGTTGAAAATGAACAACTAATAAAAACATGATTTTATGATTGGCTAATTATGACTGAATGTGCCAATTTCAGATGTTCCTACCAATTAACTGAGTTCCACAGACTTGATACAGTGCTGTTTCAAGATTATATACATTACTTAACACTCACACATACTTTTATTTACACTATTATTATACTGTCAATTGGAATCTAGGTGGTTACATGTCATGATTGAAATAACAGTTGTGGTATCAAACAATTCAATTTGCTGTCTAACCTAACTACATGACTAAGACAAGGTGAAATGGGTCAAGTCCACACTAACTGTTTTCTTGGAGTTGATTCTGGATGTTACAGGCTCTCCCAACATCCTCTGGTTTTCTCCCATCATTTCTAATTGCAGTGATTTGTTTATGATTTCTTAGCATTTGAAAAGAAGAAAAAATATCTGACAATAGACAGGTTGGAAGAAATTAAAGTATCTGTTCAATTATAATCTGTTCTATAACTCATATCAAATAATAAGTTACTGGGTCCTTGCTTGAAGCAGATAGGTTAACATCACATTTCTCTAATTAAGAACTTTCCACAATATCATCAGTTAATGTAGCCCACTGTTTGTGTAAATTGTAAAACAGTGTACAAATATTGCCATATTCTTTAATTTAGTTAAAACTGAGGAATCATATTCTCTTTTAGCACACCGTTAACTTAGTCTCCCAATACCCAATAACACAAGCAGATGCTCTATATTAAACTGGGTATATTGGATTTAGAAAGCAAATGTATACAGTGATACAATGAATTAGATGTGTTAATATCACATTCAGATAAAAATAAATCAGTTACAATAGTAGGCTTACCTTCTTACTTTCTGTCTGTTGAAAATAACAAGGAACTGCCCTGTTTTATTTGCTCTGCACTCGCACACTGCACAGTGCAAATGGTGCCTGTCTTCTGTTCCTGTTATTACTGTAAGAATCAGAAAAGGGCAGCAGTAGTCAGACATCATCACGGTTAGTGCAGATTTCAAATATTGAATGGATACGACTACCCACTGCACACAATTACTCAACTACCCTTTACTTCTTTCTGTGTCAGACACAAAAATTCTGCTCTGTGAGTAATTTGCAATGGTCTGTTGCAATAATTGCCCACCTTCTCACCTTTTAATTTTCACAAACAGGTACAGTTTCTGTTTCTTAGCTGATCTATGGTTGAACGTGTGTTGGTTTCTTATGTCACACAACATTAATGTCTTCGTATTGCAGGGAGATACACCCACCAGATGCCGATGATGTTACCCATAGTCAGGAGCTGCTGACGAATGTTCCTGAAGTGGACAGCCTGTTCGTGATACTGCAGGAGATAACAGGATGACTGGAAGTCAACAGCATAGCTTCATCCAAAGAGTATTCCATATCTGGTGCTCAGTAATTTTCCTTTTCTGGAAGACAAATGGTGGTAACACATCAGTTTATTGTATAAAGCCCCCTTAGATATTTTGTATTTATGGTAAAGTCTTAATGCAATCTAGGGTTATCCACTAATTTTACAACATATATGATGTTGTTCTAATGTAACATAATACATTATTACTTGACTGAAGATGGAATCAGTGTCCAAGAGTAGCTTCCTTGCTGAAATTAAATATGGTTCAGGGTGGTCTCTCTGTTAAAACTGAAGTTAATTCCGGATTATTGGTATTGATACTTTTTGGTGTTAGCGCACTCTTCCAAATAACATTTTCATTTAACACAGAGACATTTTTATCTCCACTACGTCATAATGATCAAAGTGTAAATGCACAGTATCTTATTCTTCTACGAGCTTACAAGCAGAGATTGCCCTGAAGTGATCAACTGAGCTGGTGGAATACCTGTAATGAATGCCTTTGGTGTGAATTTTATGGTGTGAATAAATTACAATTCCTTCTAGAAACATCCAGAACATTCTGTAAGCCAAATTAACTACAAGGTCATTTCCACTTCTGAGAATAAAAACAGATTTGAATAAAGTTATATTTTTTGTGAAACAAAAAATTTTAGAGATATGGTAAAAACAAAAGATGTTTATGTGATTATGAAAATAAATTAACTATTTTCCCAAAATATACCAAGTCACAAGCTTCACATAATTAATCAAATGGTATGGGATCTGTTATGAATGATGTTACATCAATTTTATGACACATAAATAAAAACTAGATCGTATTTTGTACTTTTTTGTGACATTTATAGGAAGATCAATTTTCATAGGCTAATTGTTATGTGTTGGGCCAACTCTGAATAGTACAGAAACTTGTCAGAGTGCTAATGCACCATGTAATTGTGGAACAACATGAATGACAACAACTGAAAAATAAAGAGGTATTGGAAGGTTCCATAATCTGAAGAAGTTACTTTAAATATTGGTTTGTAATAACTGGAAGATCTTGTGTCATTTGGATAGTCTGTACTGTGGGACCATAATGAAAATTCCACTCTTGGCCCTCAGTAACTACTAAGTGTAGTTTGTGCATTATTTTGGCCCAATGCTCGATGAATCACTATTTTCTAAAACCATACATGTCTCAACTCAAGATGTGAAGAAGAGCTGAATCCTTAACTTCTCTTGGTGTTTCAGATATTATGTACTATGGAAATAATAATTATATGCTAAGGGTACAGATACATTGGTTAATATTTCAGATGTTTCACAAAACACCTGTACCCTTAGCAGTTAGTATAATTGAGTAATCTCTTGTAATTGGCAGTCAGCAAAGTTTAAGCAGGATTATTATCATTAGTTGAGATGATTCTGGGTTTGTTGGGGTTGGATTTTTATGTCTGAGGTGCTCCTGGGGTGTCATACAGTGACGAAAGACACCTTTTAAATGAGTTTCAGTCATCACAAGTAGATGCTCAGGGTCTGCAGCACCATGCATCGCACAGTGGAACTGCTCCCTGGTGAAGATCCTGGATTTTTGTCAATATAAATATAAAATGTAGAGCAAAGAAAAGAGAAATATCTAATGAGAGAAATCTTTCAGACGAGGTGTTCTTGTGAAACAACTGAGTTGTAAATTGTGTTTGAGTTGTTGTCTGGTCAATAAACCAGATTGTATACAGAGTACGTAGCCTGTTCTTATTCATAGTAGAAGTAGCTTTACAGGAAGAACAGCTGAAAGATGTGGAGGTTATGTCTGGTATACAGCAAAAGTATACTTCAAGATGGCGGAAACCCTCACAGCACATACACACACGATCCTGAGCATCTACTTTTCATGTACTTCCATTTGAACTCTGATTTCTACCTGTCAGCTGTAGAGTTTTGTCCATTAACTGTTGCAATTTATAACTGTTTTTCCACTTATCATTTGTAAATATTTGTTTTGTTATAATATTGTAGGTGTTTAATTCATGACATACACATTTATTTACAATTGAGTTATATATCTGACATCTCATCTCATTAATGAAACCTAAAGTACTCATTTTGTAAACAGAACAAAATTTTATAGTTTATTAGACTTTTAATGTAATTTATTGTAGCTATTTCACTAACTTAATTACAAACTTGTCACATAAAATGATATCACCCACATTGTCTGCATCCCAGTAAACAAATGTGCTGCACTTTTTTAAAAAATCTGTAAGCATGAAATATGAACAGTTAGTATTTAGAGCAAACACTGAACTGGTGAATGAAAATGTAAGAACTTAAGAAACAAATCATATCTTAGTTGTTCTCCTAAGTTTCAGAATAGAAAATAAATTATGGTATACTAAAGATGACTGAAACATTTTGGTGCAAACCATTGTATGAATGAGACAGCAGAACAGAGAATGCACAACACAGTAGAAAAAAATGTTATGTGGCCCAAACAATTTGTAGATATATACCTGCTAGACCGCCTACTTGCTAAAGTTTATTTTGGCTGTGAAATCATTATAAGATATGTACTTAGAAAGCTGTTGTTTTGTTTTTGTTTTTTAAAGATAACACTATAGACAATAAAACAATACCAAATTTATGTACTTAGAAATGTAATGAAATAAACAGACGATCTTGCCCAAATAGAGATTTTCACATATTAGCTATCTTTATGCAAATGTGCAAAACAGAGTTGCAGTAAACAACAGACCATCTGTACTTTGAGTATTCAGAAATAATTTACTTTGCTGTTTGTCATTTATGGATGAAGAAAAGAGTGCAGGGTAGTTTAGACAGAATGGTAACACACATTTCTGCACATATCAAAAGATACCGATCTTCCAGACTATGGTAGACACAAAACAGTTAAGAGGTGAGCCAACTATCTATTCACTCCACATACTTCCAAAGACTTTCCCATTATGTAAATTCAATAGATCAATCTTGCTTCATGGAAGCAAATCAGTACTCCTCAAAGTGGAGAAATAGAGAATAAACTTTATTAAAGGCTCATTCAATTTTGATGGTATCTACAACACTTTGTTTGCATACTCAACTTCACATCTGATCTCATTAATTACTTTCATGCTTTCTACTTCCTACTGTTGACTGGTGTTGCAAATGTACAAGGAAACATATTTTGGAAGCTATATCTTTTTGGATTGGTGAGGTAAAGTGTAGCCTAGTGTCAATGTTTGACTAGATGTACATGAGAAATCTTCTAAATTCATCCTAAAATTGGCTGTTTGAAGTGATCTTCAATAGATGAACTAGTGAAATCCTCATTTGAAGTTTTTCCTATTATTGTACAGCGATGTCAATTGGAGTGCAGAATTTCACAGACTGCATGTGGTGTTGGGTGGCACCTACTTGAGTCTGAGAGAAGAAAATGGTTCTGTAATCTGCAATTTAGTAAAACAGCAATCATAACTAAAATTCATGAATATACTGTAACAAATAAAAATCCCGTACCCAGATTGCAGTACAGAGCAAATTTCCCCTATATTCTACATCTACATCTACATCTACATACATACTCCGCAATCCACCATATGGTGCGTGGCGGAGGGTACCTCGTACCACAACTAGCATCTTCTCTCCCTATTCCACTCCCAAACTGAACGAGAGAAAAAAGACTGCCTATATGCCTCTGTACGAGCCCTAATCTCTCTTATCTTATCTTTTGTGGTCTTTCCACGAAATGTAAGTTGGCGGCAGTAAAATTGTACTGCAGTCAGCCTCAAATGCTGGTTCTCTAAATTTCCTCAGTAGTGATTCACAAAAAGAACACCTCCTTTCCTCTAGAGACTCCCACCCGAGTTCCTGAAGCATTTCCGTAACACTCGCATGATGGTCAAACCAACCAGTAACAAATCTAGCAGCTCACCTCTGAATTGCTTCCATGTCCTCCCTCAATCCGACCTGATAGGGATCCCAAATGCTCGAGCAGTACTCAAGAATAGGTCATATTAGTGTTTTATAAGCGGTCTCCTTTACAGATGAACCACGTCTTCCCAAAATTCTACCAATGAACAGAAGACGACTCTCTGCCTTCCCCACAACTGCCATTACATGCTTGTCCCACTTCATATCGCTCTGCAATGTTAAGCCCAAATATTTAATCGACAAGACTGTGTCAAGCACTACAGTACTAATGGAGTATTCAAACAACACAGGATTCTTTTTCCTATTCATCTGCATTAATTTACATTTATCTATATTTAGAGTTAGCTGCCATTCTTTGCACCAATCACAAATCCTGTCCAAGTCATCTTGTATCCTTCTACAGTCACTCAACGATGACACCTTCCCGTACACCACAGCATCGTCAGCAAACAGCCGCACATTGCTATCCACCCTACCCAAAAGATCATTTATGTAGATAGAAAACAACAGTGGACCTACCACACTTCGCTGGGGCACTCCAGATGATACCCTCACCTCCGATGAAGACTCACCATCGAGGAAAACGTACTGGGTTCTATTACTTAAGAAGTCTTCGAGCCACTCACATGCTTGGGAACTAATCCCATATGCTCATACCTTAGTTAGGAGTCTGCAGTGGGGCGCCGAGTCAAACGCTTTCCGGAAGTCAAGGAATATAGCATCCGTCTGATACCCTTTATCCATGGTTCGCAAGATATCATGTGAAAAAAGGGCGAGTTGCGTTTTGCAGGAGCGATGCTTTCTAAAGCCATGCTGATGCATGGACAGCAACTTCTCTGTCTCAAGGAAATTCATTATATTCAAACTGAGAATATGTTCGAGAATCCTGCAACAAACCGATGTTAAGGATATTGGTCTGTAATTTTGAGGATCCGTCCTTCTACCCTTCTTATATACAGGCATCACCTGAGCTTTTTTCCATTCGCTCGGGACTTTACGTTGGGCAAGAGATACGCGATAAATGCAAGCTAAGTAGGGAGCCAATGCAGTAGAGTACTCTCTGTAAAACTGAAATGGAATCCCATCAGGACCTGGCGATTTATTTATTTTCAACCCATTCAGCTGCTTCATAACCCCAGGGATATCTATCACTATGTCCTCCATAAGGGAATCTGTACGAGACTCAAACCGCGGTGTGTTTGTACAATCCTCCTGCATGAAAGATTTCTCAAATGCTAAATTTAAAATTTCAGCTTTCGTTTTGTTGTCTTCTGTTGCCAGGCCAGACCGATCAGTGAGTGACTAGATGGAAGCCATCGACCCGCTTACCGATTTTACGTAAGACCAGAATTTCCTTGGGTTTTCAGCAAGATCTTTTGCTAAGGTATGACGGTGGTAGTGGTTGAATGCTTCACGCATTGCTCTTTTTACAACAGCATGAATCTCTACAAACTTTTGCCTGTCCTCATTCTCCTGATCTTTCTTGTACCATGAGTGCAACTGTCTTTGCTTCCTGAGCGTTCTCCATCTCCACCACCCTCCCCGTACCAACACCACCGTTCATATGTCTATGTCTTTTATGGCAGGTACTACTTTTCCTAAATGTCTGAAGGTAGGTGAAATATTCCACTCTCTAAGAAAGGGGAGAAAAGTAACAAAGAACATTATGTATCTACATTGTCTGATTTTCTTGTAAGGTCCCAAATCTGCTCTCATGCTTGGCATGATTGTAGGAAGTATAAATCCATGATGAGTGCTATATAGGAGGTCATATATTCCAGCGTAAATGCTCTTGACAAAAAAGCTGTCAAGTTCCTCCTACATTTATCATATGAATTTGATGTCACAAAACACAAAATATTGGAGACACTGCAGGCTGGTGACCTGTGAAAAAGTCGCAAGTGAAAAATGCACCAATCAATGTTCAAACAACTACAGGAGATGTGACAAGAAAGTGATAGAAGGTATTCAATGTAAATGCACAATAATATCTTTTCAGCATAACAGTGGGGAAATGGCTACAGAAGAAGAAGGTGAAATTATTTGGTGACAGTTAAGTATGTGACATATCTAAAGTGGTCTTGTCAAAGACCTCCCTCTTTCTCCTGCTCCCTTCAACACTTCGTCACCAATCACTCCAACTAAAGCCAACCTAATCCCAACATTGAACTCTGCCTCTCCCAATTCAAACCACCATCCAACCGTGATTCTTCTCCCCTCCTCTCATTACTAACCACCCTTGGTCACATTCCAGGAATTCCTTGCCTTCAACTTGGCCACACTATCCTTCCCCAGGTGCCTTCCTAAGAACACCAACCTTTCAGCAGCAGAAAGGACAGCCATACACAGCCTCAAAACAGATCCTGATGTAATCATCCTACCTGCAGACAAAACCTCCATCACTGTTGCTATGAATCACAGTGACTACCTGGTGGAAAGCTTCTGACAGGAAATCCAGGTTCGAGTCCCAGTCTTTCACAGATTTTAACTGTTGTCATTCCCTTAGATGGAAGATGGTTGTTTGTATTCAGACTGCAAATACATTTCATCTAGCCCCTTAAGGAGTTATGTCAAGAAGGATGTAAATTTCTTTGGGGGCCTTCCCGGGAAGCATTTCTTTGACATTAAAGCAAGCAATGGAGTCACTCTTATTATTAGCATTATTGGACTTCATTGTGAAATTCTTTCTTCTGACGATACATCAGCCCTAGTGATATGAGTGGTTTTCTTGTAGGAACAATGAGGGGTAAAAAGGCAGTTGCCTCAAGTGGATATTATATTGAACATTGAAAGTTCATCCCGGAAACCAAGCACTCATCTGGGTGTTAGCTAGGCTATGGAAAACCAATAACCAAGAAGACGATTAGCTGGTGAAAGATTGTAGTTTGGGTCCAATAGTGACTTTGAATCTGACTCATATTCCTAGCTTATTTCATGACATCAAGGAATTCCAGGATCAAGACGATTAGCTGGTGGAAGATTGTAGTTCGGGTCCAATAGTGACTTTGAATCTGACTCATATTCCTAGCTTATTTCATGACATCAAGGAATTCCAGGATCAAGAGGAATGCTTTGTGAAATTAAGGGGACACTTCAAAAAGGTGAAACTATAAAAACATATCTGTTGAGAGAGAAGGTTGTATACTGTAAGTCATGTGGAAGTGGCATCCAAGGAACTAGTTCCATTGCTGTTCTGGTAACTCCATGAATCTCCTGTGGGAGGACATTTAAGAGTGTATAAGATATATAGGTAAAAAGACAGCAGTTCATATGGCCAGGGATGGATAATGACATTCATAAAAGATTAGCTCATTGTGAGGCATATGCTGTCAATAAACTAGACCAGAATAGTAGGATAGGACTTTTGGCATCCAAGCCAGTAGAAGGGCCTTTCAGAGAATATATATCAATTTTGTGCACCTGTTGCCTTGAGTGAAGGAAGGGCACAGGTTTATTTTGGCTTGTGCTGATGCATTTAAGTGATGTGTTGGGTTATTATCCAGCAGTGTGGTGACAGCTCAAGTAGTGATCCAGTTGCAGGGCATCTGTGGTACCTTTGGGCCTCTACAGTCTATAGCAACTGATAATGTGACCTCATTTACTACACAAAGTTCAAAGCAATTTTGCATGGGCATGGGGGCCATCACATAGGAACAACACCTTACTATCCTGCTCCATCTTATGTGGAGTGTATTAATAGAAATCTTACGTTGGCCCTGATAGCCTATCACAGTAGAAACCAAAGTGGATGGGATCACTCACTCCCGTAGCTAACAGTGGTGTTTAACACCGCGTGTCATGAAAGTCATCAGGACACACACCCCCCCCCCCCCCCCCCCCCCCCAAGTTTGCTCCTGGGCTGCTGTATAGCAAATCCACTGCACAATTTATGGTCTACTGATGACCTCTTGCATGGAAAGAAAGAGGGTGGGTGCACAATGGGGACTGGCTGAAAAAATTATTCAATAGGCTCCTAAGAGGGAAGTCATGTGCTATAATATGGAGTGCCAGCTGAACACTTGCCAAGTTGGTGACAAGGGCTTTATTAGGAATTTTCTGGGTGTCAGCATGGACCAATAAGTTATTGCCCAGATTTAAAGGTCTGCTGTATATTAAAAGGTTTCTTAACCCCATTGTTGTTTAGTTAAGTGAGCTACTTATGGATAAGTAAACCAGGGCTTGCCTCTCTCAGATTAAGACTTTTGCACCAACCCAGCACATATGCAAGGGTAACATATTTAATAAGTTTGTAAGAGTGCAATTGCATTCATTACATTAAATGGCAGTGGGCACTAACTTGCAGAAGTGTATCAAGTGACTGGATGTTGACCAAAACTATTTTTCCCAGTCACAGCTTTTCAGTGGCTGTTTTGTAATGAAACAAAAATAAAATTAGCTTTAGCTGCTCAATAATAAGAGATTTACAGCCAAGCCCGGTAATCTGTGTTATCTACAAATTACTTTTAGTACAAACAGGTATCAATGCTCATTTATCAAATCCAGCAACATAATATAATATAATTGGATGATTAAAAACTCTATTCACCAAGCAGTGGCAGAAGAACACACATATAAAGGTATTTAAATTTGCAAGCTTTTGGGGCCAATGGCTCCTTCTTCTGGCAGAAGGGTTGAGGGGGAAGGCAGAGGGGTGAAGGAAAAGGACTGGTGAGGTTTAGGAAATTGGGAGAGTCCAGAAAAGTCACCCCGAGTTGGGTCACACGAGACTTACAGGACAGGATGGGAAGGGAAGGCGGAAAAGAAAATCTTTCCTTCTCATCCCATCCTGAAGTCTTCCCTGACCTGGGGTTCTGAGTGAATTTTCTAAAATCTTCCAATTTCCTAAACCTCACCACTCCTTACCTCTCTTCCTTCTCCTTCAGCCCACCTGCTAAAAACAGCCAGTGGCTCAAAAAGCTTGCAAATTTAAATACCTTTATCTGTGTGTTCTCCTGCCACCACTTGGTGAGTAGATTTTTCTATATATCCAATTATAGTTTATTTTCAAAAATTGATTACTTTTGTTGATATATAAGACCAACAACATGATTTGTGTTAATCCTATTTGCTTAATAAATGCACTGGAGGAAAACTGTGTATGTAGAATTGATTTAGCTGCAGAATATTTGTGTATTGTTATGGTTAATGAAATATTTCTTGCGAAATCAATATTAAAAAAATAAAAAAGTCTAGAAAAAGAAGTTGTCAGTTTTCTTTCCAAATTGTCTTTTTAATTATTATTTTTATTTTCTGATTTAGTGTGCACGGTGCAACCAGTTTATTTCTACAATTTGCAACTTGATCATTACAAATAATTACTGTTTTTGTATTTTCTACTTACGGGCTGCATTGTTTTGGTGTTAGGTACGAAAATTTGCAGTGACAATATACATAAATAGTGTGTCAGTGAGTTCTGTGATACTGCATTGGCAACAAAGCTGTCATACAGTTTGGCAGCAAATGACCACACTACACAAACTGATTTAAGAGGTCTGCTCTAATTTTGCTTGTTTGGGACACACAAATAAAAGTCTTCTCCACAAGAACAAACAGCAGTCTCCATGGTATACTTTGAGGACTGAGGAACTATTAGGCAAATTACTACATGTTTGTTGCCTTTGTTTCTTGCTGCTGCTCCTATTATCATTGCCAGTCTTCTACTTTGCCTCTAAGTAATGCGCACCTGTAATCCATACTTGGTATTTTAGAGCAAGTTGTCTCCCCTAGCGGGGCAGCTTCTTTCAGTAGGTAGCTAACAATTGCTTTATCAATAATCCAACTATTTGATTTCACCCAACTGAAGATTATCATCTTTCTATATCAATAGTGGCACTCCCTTGATTCTCTGTGCAATTGGATTATCAATCCTTCCGGCAACTTGTTTCAGAATGTTTAGAGGAGGTACCAAGTAGTGAGTATGACTACTGAAACATAGATGTAGTGCAATCGTGATTGTAACCTCTGTTATTAATATGAATAAGCTAATTTTCTACAAACTTGGAATGCAGAATACACTTCCAAGAGTCAGCATTTTGGATCCATCAGTGTAGATGTGGACTGCTTCCATAACCCTGTTTAAAAGACTATGCTAAAATTTTGTTATTTTTGTGTGCACCATGATAATGCTAGTTATTAATTTCATGTGGAATAATATTAAATGGTATGGTGTGTCAAAACAGTTTAATGAAGGTAGCTTTTTGGTATTCCTGGAAAACACTGAATATATAAGTATGTCTGTACTAATAAAGAAGAGTCCCAATAACTGATAAGCAAACAGACAAAAAATTTTATGGTTAAAACTGAAGTAATCCCATTCTACAACATGACATTTGTGATCTCAGCGCCTGTTTCACCACACACACACACCATTTGGATTCTTACCCCAGACACTGGTTTCTTAGAACTCTGCAAGTGGGAAATAGCACAACAACATGTCCTTGGTTCTCACCACCCACCTGGCCTTAATTTACATTAATTTCTACCGTCTTGGCATTTATTCACTGTAACTACTCTTTGCTTCACTCCATTTTAGTTGTCTACATCTTTCACTGCCTTTCCAGTCCATTTTTCACAGCCCCTCTCCCACCTGTGTTACGTACGATGCACTTAGCTTTTCACTCTCACTGACTCCTGCATGATGCTTAAGCAGTAATCTCTGTCTGCATATTACCTGTCTTCCACCTTTAAGCTCTCAGGTTTTCAAATCTCATCTGATGCAGTCCCCAACAATCAGTCTTTCCTTCTCATCCCGTATGGTAAGCCTCCCCTGGCTCGCGGTCCTGGGTGACTTTCCCGAAATCTAACCATTTTCCTAGACCTCTCCATTCCTTTTCCTTCACCCCTCTTACTTCCCCTTCAACCCTTCTGCCTGAAAATTAGCCACTGGCTTCAAAAGCTTGCCAAGTGTCTTTTTTGTGTGTGTTCTGCCGCAGCTTCATGAGTAGATTTTTTATCTATCCAATTAAATAATTTATATCTAAAAAGAAAGATGATGAAACTTACCAAACAAAAGCGCTGGCAGGTCGATAGACACACAGACAAACACAAACATACACACAAAATTCTAGCTTTCGCAACCAATGGTTGCCTCGTCAGGAAAGAGGGAAGGAGAAGGAAAGACAAAAGGATATGGGTTTTAAGGGAGAGGGTAAGGAGTCATTCCAATCCCGGGAGCGGAAAGACTTACCTTAGGGGGAAAAAAGGACAGGTATACACTCGCACACACACACATATCCATCCACACATACACAGACACAAGCAGACATTTGTAAAGGCAAAGAGTTTGGGCAGAGATGTCAGTCGGGGCGGATGTACAGAGGCAAAGATGAAGTTGAAAGACAGGTGAGGTATGAGCGGCGGCAAATTGAAATTAGAAATTAGCGGAGATTGAGGCCTGGCGGATAGCGAGAAGAAAGGATATGCTGAAGGGCAAGTTCCCATCTCCGGAGTTCTGACAGGTTGGTGTTAGTGGGAAGTATCCAGATAACCCGGACGGTGTAACACTGTGCCAAGATGTGCTGGTCGTGCACCAAGGCATGTTTAGCCACAGGGTGATCCTCATTACCAACAAACACTGTCTGCCTGTGTCCATTCATGCGAATGGACAGTTTGTTGCTGGTCATTCCCACATAGAACGCTTCACAGTGTAGGCAGGTCAATTGGTAAATCACGTGGGTGCTTTCACACGTGGCTCTGCCTTTGATCGTGTACACCTTCCGGGTTACAGGACTGGAATAGGTGGTGGTGGGAGGGTGCATGGGACAGGTTTTACACCGGGGGCGGTTACAGGGGTAGGAGCCAGAGGGTAGGGAAGGTGGTTTGGGGATTTCATAGGGATGAACTAAGAGGTTGCGAAGGTTAGGTGGACGGCGGAAAGACACTCTTGGTGGAGTGGGGAGGATTTCATGAAGGATGGATCTCATTTCAGGGCAGGATTTGAGGAAGTCGTATCCCTGCTGAAGAGCCACATTCAGAATCTGATCCAGTCCCGGAAAGTATCCTGTCACAAGTGGGGCACTTTTGGGGTTCTTCTGTGGAAGGTTCCGGGTTTGAGGAGATGAGGATGTGGCTCTGGTTATTTGCTTCTGTACCAGGTCGGGAGGGTAGTTACGGGATGCAAAAGCTGTTTTTAGGTTGTTGGTGTAATGGTTCAAGGATTCTGGACTGGAGCAGATTCGTTTGCCACGAAGACCTAGGCTGTAGGGAAGGGACCGTTTGATGTGGAATGGGTGGCAGCTGTCATAATGGAGGTACTGTTGCTTGTTGGTGGGTTTAATGTGGACGGACGTGTGAAGCTGGCCATTGGACAGGTGGAGGTCAACGTCAAGGAAAGTGGCATGGGATTTGGAGTAGGACCAGGTGAATCTGATGGAACCAAAGGAGTTGAGGTTGGAGAGGAAATTCTGGAGTTCTTCTTCACTGTGAGTCCAGATCACGAAAATGTCATCAATAAATCTGTACCAAACTTCGGGTTGGCAGGCCTGGGTAACCAGGAAGGCTTCCTCTAAGCGACCCATGAATAGGTTGGCATACGAGGGGGCCATCCTGGTACCCATGGCTGTTCCCTTTAATTGTTGGTATGTCTGGCTTTCAAAAGTGAAGAAGTTGTGGGTCAGGATGAAGCTGGCTAAGGTAATGAGGAAAGAGGTTTTAGGTAGGGCGGCAGGTGATCGGCGTGAAAGGAAGTGCTCCATCGCAGCGAGGCCCTGGACATGCGGAATATTTGTGTATAAGGAAGTGGCATCAATGGTTACAAGGATGGTTTCCGGGGGTAACAGACTGGGTAGGGATTCCAGGCGTTTGAGAAAGTGGTTGGTGTCTTTGATGAAGGATGGGAGACTGCATGTAATGGGTTGAAGGTGTTGATCTACGTAGGCAGAGATGCGTTCGGTGGGGGCTTGGTAACCAGCTACAATGGGACGGCCGGGATGATTGGGTTTGTGAATTTTGGGAAGAAGGTAGAAGGTAGGGGTGCGGGGTGTTGGTGGGGTCAGGAGGTTGATGGAGTCGGGTGAAAGGTTTTGTAGGGGGCCTAAGGTTCTGAGGATTCCTTGAAGCTCCGCCTGGACATCAGGAATGGGATTGCCTTGGCAAACTTTGTAAGTAGCGTTGTCTGAAAGCTGACGCAGTCCCTCAGCCACATACTCCCGACGATCAAGTACCACAGTTGTGGAACCCTTGTCCGCCGGAAGAATGACGATGGATCGGTCAGCCTTCAGATCACGGATAGCCTGGGCTTCAGCAGTGGTGATGTTGGGAGTAGGATTAAGGTTTTTTAAGAAGGATTGAGAGGCAAGGCTGGAAGTCAGAAATTCCTGGAAGGTTAGGAGAGGGTGATTTTGAGGAAGAGGAGGTGGGTCCCGCTGTGACGGAGGACGGAACTGTTCCAGGCATGGTTCAATTTGGATAGTGTCTTGGGGAGTTGGATCATTAGGAGTAGGATTAGGATCATTTTTCTTCGTGGCAAAGTGATATTTCCAGCAGAGAGTACGGGTGTAGGACAGTAAATCTTTGACGAGGGCTGTTTGGTTAAATCTGGGAGTGGGGCTGAAGGTGAGGCCTTTGGATAGGACAGAGGTTTCGGATTGGGAGAGAGGTTTGGAGGAAAGGTTAACTACTGAATTGGGGTGTTGTGGTTCCAGATTGCGTTGATTGGAATTTTGAGGTTTTGGAGGGAGTGGAGCTGGAAGTGGGAGATTGAGTAGATGGGAGAGACTGGGTTTGTGTGCAATGAGAGGAGGTTGAGGTTTGCTGGAAAGGTTGTGAAGGGTGAGTGAGTTGCCTTTCCGGAGGTGGGAAACCAGGAGATTGGATAGTTTTTTAAGGTGGAGGGTGGCATGCTGCTCTAATTTGCGGTTGGCCTGTAGGAGGATGCTCTGAACAACAGGTGTGGATGTGGGAGAGGAAAGATCGAGGATTTTTATAAAGGATAGGAGTTGATGGGCGTGTTGATTGGCTGAGTGGACGTGTAGGTGAAGGATTAGGTGGGTGAGGGCAATGGATTGTTTGGTTTGGAACTGGTATAGGGACTGATGGAAAGAAGGGTTGCAGCCAGAGATGGGAACTTTAAGTGTGAGGCCTTTGGGGGTGATGCCAAATGTCAGACAAGCCTGAGAAAATATGAGAAAATAAAATATGGGAGTGTAATCTGGCTGCACACTCCCATATTTTATTTTCTCAGGCTTGTCTGACATTTGGCATCACCCCCAAAGGCCTCACACTTAAAGTTCCCATCTCTGGCTGCAACCCTTCTTTCCATCAGTCCCTATACCAGTTCCAAACCAAACAATCCATTGCCCTCACCCACCTAATCCTTCACCTACACGTCCACTCAGCCAATCAACACGCCCATCAACTCCTATCCTTTATAAAAATCCTCGATCTTTCCTCTCCCACATCCACACCTGTTGTTCAGAGCATCCTCCTACAGGCCAACCGCAAATTAGAGCAGCATGCCACCCTCCACCTTAAAAAACTATCCAATCTCCTGGTTTCCCACCTCCGGAAAGGCAACTCACTCACCCTTCACAACCTTTCCAGCAAACCTCAACCTCCTCTCATTGCACACAAACCCAGTCTCTCCCATCTACTCAATCTCCCACTTCCAGCTCCACTCCCTCCAAAACCTCAAAATTCCAATCAACGCAATCTGGAACCACAACACCCCAATTCAGTAGTTAACCTTTCCTCCAAACCTCTCTCCCAATCCGAAACCTCTGTCCTATCCAAAGGCCTCACCTTCAGCCCCACTCCCAGATTTAACCAAACAGCCCTCGTCAAAGATTTACTGTCCTACACCCGTACTCTCTGCTGGAAATATCACTTTGCCACGAAGAAAAATGATCCTAATCCTACTCCTAATGATCCAACTCCCCAAGACACTATCCAAATTGAACCATGCCTGGAACAGTTCCGTCCTCCGTCACAGCGGGACCCACCTCCTCTTCCTCAAAATCACCCTCTCCTAACCTTCCAGGAATTTCTGACTTCCAGCCTTGCCTCTCAATCCTTCTTAAAAAACCTTAATCCTACTCCCAACATCACCACTGCTGAAGCCCAGGCTATCCGTGATCTGAAGGCTGACCGATCCATCGTCATTCTTCCGGCGGACAAGGGTTCCACAACTGTGGTACTTGATCGTCGGGAGTATGTGGCTGAGGGACTGCGTCAGCTTTCAGACAACACTACTTACAAAGTTTGCCAAGGCAATCCCATTCCTGATGTCCAGGCGGAGCTTCAAGGAATCCTCAGAACCTTAGGCCCCCTACAAAACCTTTCACCCGACTCCATCAACCTCCTGACCCCACCAACACCCCGCACCCCTACCTTCTACCTTCTTCCCAAAATTCACAAACCCAATCATCCCGGCCGTCCCATTGTAGCTGGTTACCAAGCCCCCACCGAACGCATCTCTGCCTACGTAGATCAACACCTTCAACCCATTACATGCAGTCTCCCATCCTTCATCAAAGACACCAACCACTTTCTCAAACGCCTGGAATCCCTACCCAGTCTGTTACCCCCGGAAACCATCCTTGTAACCATTGATGCCACTTCCTTATACACAAATATTCCGCATGTCCAGGGCCTCGCTGCGATGGAGCACTTCCTTTCACGCCGATCACCTGCCGCCCTACCTAAAACCTCTTTCCTCATTACCTTAGCCAGCTTCATCCTGACCCACAACTTCTTCACTTTTGAAAGCCAGACATACCAACAATTAAAGGGAACAGCCATGGGTACCAGGATGGCCCCCTCGTATGCCAACCTATTCATGGGTCGCTTAGAGGAAGCCTTCCTGGTTACCCAGGCCTGCCAACCCGAAGTTTGGTACAGATTTATTGATGACATTTTCGTGATCTGGACTCACAGTGAAGAAGAACTCCAGAATTTCCTCTCCAACCTCAACTCCTTTGGTTCCATCAGATTCACCTGGTCCTACTCCAAATCCCATGCCACTTTCCTTGACGTTGACCTCCACCTGTCCAATGGCCAGCTTCACACGTCCGTCCACATTAAACCCACCAACAAGCAACAGTACCTCCATTATGACAGCTGCCACCCATTCCACATCAAACGGTCCCTTCCCTACAGCCTAGGTCTTCGTGGCAAACGAATCTGCTCCAGTCCAGAATCCTTGAACCATTACACCAACAACCTAAAAACAGCTTTTGCATCCCGTAACTACCCTCCCGACCTGGTACAGAAGCAAATAACCAGAGCCACATCCTCATCTCCTCAAACCCGGAACCTTCCACAGAAGAACCCCAAAAGTGCCCCACTTGTGACAGGATACTTTCCGGGACTGGATCAGATTCTGAATGTGGCTCTTCAGCAGGGATACGACTTCCTCAAATCCTGCCCTGAAATGAGATCCATCCTTCATGAAATCCTCCCCACTCCACCAAGAGTGTCTTTCCGCCATCCACCTAACCTTCGTAACCTCTTAGTTCATCCCTATGAAATCCCCAAACCACCTTCCCTACCCTCTGGCTCCTACCCCTGTAACCGCCCCCGGTGTAAAACCTGTCCCATGCACCCTCCCACCACCACCTATTCCAGTCCTGTAACCCGGAAGGTGTACACGATCAAAGGCAGAGCCACGTGTGAAAGCACCCACGTGATTTACCAACTGACCTGCCTACACTGTGAAGCGTTCTATGTGGGAATGACCAGCAACAAACTGTCCATTCGCATGAATGGACACAGGCAGACAGTGTTTGTTGGTAATGAGGATCACCCTGTGGCTAAACATGCCTTGGTGCACGGCCAGCACATCTTGGCACAGTGTTACACCGTCCGGGTTATCTGGATACTTCCCACTAACACCAACCTGTCAGAACTCCGGAGATGGGAACTTGCCCTTCAGCATATCCTTTCTTCTCGCTATCCGCCAGGCCTCAATCTCCGCTAATTTCTAATTTCAATTTGCCGCCGCTCATACCTCACCTGTCTTTCAACTTCATCTTTGCCTCTGTACATCCGCCCCGACTGACATCTCTGCCCAAACTCTTTGCCTTTACAAATGTCTGCTTGTGTCTGTGTATGTGTGGATGGATATGTGTGTGTGTGCGAGTGTATACCTGTCCTTTTTTCCCCCTAAGGTAAGTCTTTCCGCTCCCGGGATTGGAATGACTCCTTACCCTCTCCCTTAAAACCCATATCCTTTTGTCTTTCCTTCTCCTTCCCTCTTTCCTGACGAGGCAACCATTGGTTGCGAAAGCTAGAATTTTGTGTGTATGTTTGTGTTTGTCTGTGTGTCTATCGACCTGCCAGCGCTTTTGTTTGGTAAGTTTCATCATCTTTCTTTTTAGATATATTTTTCCCACGTGGAATGTTTCCCTCTATTATATTCATACAATTAAATAATTTAAACAATATATTAAAATGAAAGTAGTACAAATGAATAATGAAGTCATAAAACACAATCATTCTATGATTTTTAACATACTTGAGGAAATGAATGGTTGAGCAGGAAAAGAAATTAGAGTAAAAACTGACTTGAAGCACTTTTGGTATGCTACATAGGATTTTCAAGACCAAACTTTATGAGTGCCTGAAAAGAAAAGTTTGCAGCTATGAATGTGTATTACCAGGTTTTAATTTATCACAATAAGACAAGACCTTTTCAATAAGAAAACTGTTCAAAAACTGATAGTGGAGAGATCCATGTCAGCAATTCGACTAAGCAAGTCACCTTACAGTGATTGGTGGAAGATACCTCTGCTATCAGTATCATTTTCCATCTTCCCTGATCCAGCTGCGAATGGCCCATGGGATGAAAGACTGTCAATAAACTTCCACATGCACTCTAATGACTTTGATTTTCTTGTAGTTAATTCATGATATATATTTGGGAGGAAATAACATGTTGCCCAGCTCTCCTTCAAAAGTACATTCTCAGAATTTCAAGACTTCTCCATGTTACACAACACCCCTGTTGTACCATATGCTGCTTAAGTTTGTTCAGCATCTCCATTATGATCTTGCTTTCCGATGGCAAAATGAGCCACTTTTTGTTGGATCTTCGCTATCTTTTCTGTTAATCCTGCTTGCTAATATTCCACTACTGATGAACAATACTCATGAAACAGTCAAACAAGTGTTTTGTAAGACATTTCTTTTGTGGATGAATTACATGTCTTTAGGCTTCTTCCAATATATCTTAGCCTGGTATCTGCTTTTTCCACTCTTAGTTTTACGTGGTCAATCAACTGTGGGTTACTGCGGATGGTTACACAAAAGTAATTATTGGCTGTTATTCATTCCAGTGATGTTTCACCAATAGCGTAATTGAACAGCAATGGATTTATTGTTGTTTTTATGTGCAATATGTTACATTTATTTACATTCAGTATCAACTCTCAGTCTCTGCAACAATTATCAATCCTTTGTCAGCCCTCTGAACTACACTCATGCTCATAAATTAAGGATAATGCTGATACTTGGTGAAACAACACTCTGGTGGATGGTCTGCAGGTTTCAATCACCTCGGGGTATGACTATGCAGTGCATGGCGCTGGCAGCAGTCCACATACGCAGAGGCGTGTTGGTGCATGTTGGAGTATGGTGCCATGTGTAAGTGTGCAGATGTTTTCAGACATGCTAATGGCGACTGTGTGTTGAAAATGGCTCAAAGAACACATATTGATGACACTATGAGGGGTAGAATATTAGGGCGACTGGAGGCTGGTCAAACACAGCAGGTCATACCATGGGCCCTCCGTGTGCACAAAGTGTGATCTCAAGGTTATGGCAATGATTCCAGCAGACAGGAACTGTGTCCAGGCACTACGGTATGGGATGTCCACAGTGTACAACACCACAAGAAGACAGATATCTCACCATCAGTGCCCACAGACGGCCACGGAGTACTGCAGGTAGCCTTGCTTGGGACCTTACAGTAGCCACTGGAACAGTTGTCTCCAGACACACAGTCTACAGACGACTGAACAGACACGGTTTATTTGCCCGGAGACATGCAAGGTGCATTCCACTGACCCCTGGTCACAGGAGAGCCCATAGAGCCTGGTGTCAAGAACACAGTACATGGTCATTGGAACAATGATCCTAGGTTATGTTCACGGATGAGTGCAAGTATAGTCTGAACAGTGATTCTCGCCGGGTTTTCATCTGGTGTGAACCAGGAACCAGATACCAACCCCTTAATGTCCTTGAAAGTGACCTGTATGGAGGTTGTAGTTTGATGGTGTGGGGTGGGATTATGATTGGCGCACGTACACTCCTGCATGTCTTTGACAGAGGAACTTTAACAGGTCAGGTGTATCGGGACGTCATTTTGCACCAGTATGTCTGCCTTTTCAGGGGTGCAGTGGGTCCCACCTTCCTCCTAATGGATGATAATGAATGGCCCCACCGAGCTGCCATCATGGAGGAGTACCTTCCATCAGGCTTTTTCCATACCAGAACATCCAAACGGGCAGCTACCATTCTTGGATGTTCTGGTACGGAAAAAGCCTGATGGAACACTGGGACACAGCATGTACCGGAAGACAACCCACACGGATCTGTACCTTTACACCTCCAGCTGTCATCACCCGTCACAAAGGGAAGGAGTACTAAATACATTGGTTCACAGAGCTCGCGTGATCTCCAACGGATAAAGCTTGAAACCAGAACTAGACCACCTCAAGGATGTGTTCCAGAAGAATGGCTATAGTGACCGCCAAATTCAACGTGCCTTCAAGAAGAAGACCACACCACACCCGACACCTGATGATGATCCACCGAAAGCGACAGCCTATATACCATATGTAGGCAACATATCTGGAAGAATAGGCAGGATTCTAGGATGTCATAACATCAAATACCTCTATCGCCCGCCGCCAAAGATCAAGTCCCTTGTAGGGACTGTGAAGGACGATTTAGGACTCAAGAAATCTGGAGTTTATTTCATACCATGCGAGTGTGGGAAAGTATATGTGGGGCAAACCATTTGCACGATTGAGGAAAGGTGTACTGAACACAAACGGCACACTGATCTCCAACAGCCTACAAAATCTGCAATCGCAGAACATTGCCTCGAGACAAATCATCGTATGAAATACGAGAACACAGAAGTCCTACACAACACATCCCACTTTTGGGACTGTGTATACAAGGAAGCAATTGAAATCCAGCTGCACGAGAACCTTATAAACAAGGACAATAGATTTCAACTCAGCCAAGCGCGGAATCCAGCAATAAAATTTCTGCAGGAGCAGCGGAAACGGGGCACCACACCCGCCAAAGGTGGGAAGCTTACTGACGTCAATCAGTCATCTCGTCAGCGCAAGCTACCCACCACCGCGGCCTGCACATCCCTCGGTCCATACGCGGAGTCAGTGGAGGGGAGAGGTGACAGTTATATATACCACACCACCCGCCGGCCTAGGATGTCAGTCAACAGGAGTAACCTGATGATTATGGCACATTACACTGTCGAAAATTTGTTCCACAATGACCAGTCAACCCAGCTGCATGCCCGAGAGACCTTCAAGCATCTCATTCACCAGGAAAATCTACAAACACACAATAATGCCCTCCTCAATGGTAAATGATTCAAAAAGTTCACATCTGTTACTAGGTCTAAGGCATGAGCTGGGTCTCTAACCTTCTACTTGAAGTACTTTTCAGATAACACATTTGAAACAGCCTTTTAGGAATCTATGGCTCTGGCAACAGTTTTTATCACATGAATCTCCTATTTATAGCTGGTAAATTGAAGTTCCCCCTTTACAATGATACGTTCGGGAAACACAATATTCTTCAAGTTTTTCCTGAAATTCTCTGACATTACATCTCCTGAGAGAGGCAGTGCATAAATCATCAAATTATCATGTTTGATCCACATTTGATGCTGCCTACCTTTCTCCGGATTATTTCATATTCACATGCAGTTATCATCTCATGCTGCCGGAAAAAATTACACCCTTTTAGAAGTTTCCAATTCACACAATCTTTATTGTTGCAGCAATGCATATGGAATATATGAAATGGTTACATCTACAGGTCAATAGCACAAGTGGTTCTGAGGTACCAGGGACTATGCTGAAACACCCACATTCATATATGGTGTAGCCTTCATGGGCAGCAATGCAGGTACTCTCTCTGGCATCCAGTCAATAGCACAGATGGCAAATACTGTCCTAGATACATTATGAAATGCCTGTTCAAGCAGTTCTGTAGCAGTTGCTGGTTGACGAGTTGCACGAGTCACTTCTCGTCCCGTCATATCGCACATGTGCTCAATACGTAATTATGCTGACCAAGGGAGTTGCTCTTGCAGAGCACGAGTTTCATGGGCAGTGTGTGGGTGAGCATTATCCTGTTGAAACAACACAGGCCCTTCTTGTTGCAAGAATGGCAAAAGAGCAGGTTCTAATAACACTCTGTGTGTACCAAGCACTTTGTAGGGTCCCCTCTAGAAACACCAAAAGTGAACAAGAGTTTTAGCTTATCCCCAGACCATAAGGCCTGGAGTAAGGCCAGTGTCTCTTGAAAGAATGCACTCTATGCAACAGCACTCATCAGGTCAATGTTGTACACACAAATGACCATCACTTTCATGGAGGGAGAATCTGCTTTCACAATTAAAGACCATGGCACATCATTCCATCTTACAAGTGTATCTCTGATGGCACCAGTCTAGTGGTGATGCTGAGGTCTGAGCGGAAGACGAGCAAGAAGTGTGCATGTTCCTAGTCCCACTTCTAATAACCAGTTCACAACAGTTCGTGTTGATATGTCTAGACTCACAATCCCTCTTATCTGTGCTGTGTTAGCTGTAAGATCTGCCATTGCTGCCCTTATTATATGACACTGCTGGGAGGTGTCTGTGCTGCATGGACATCCAGAACCTTGTCTACAGGTGTGAGAGATGATAATGTGACCATTGATTCCAACATCATTGCACAGCTGATTCAGCGCATCCAGCATGTGTGGCTATTCTCCAAAAGGACCATCCCACCACTCGGAAAGCCACAATTTGACCCTTTTCTGACTCACTCAGTTAGCTGCAGGAAGCACGAGTGTGTCACCGAGGCATGGTTTCCTGCTTGCTTCATAAGTCTGCACTACACCAAGTCTTTTGGCTGTGACAATTCCCTATTAAAGGGTAGACACAGATGGTGCTCTGGTAGTTATGGAGCTATGCTATCTGTAGGCAGAAAACATTGAAACCATTATCAGTACATCTGATGGTATATGCCATCATCGGACAAAAATCGGTGTTGCCTTTCCAGATGTTCTAATTTACTTTTTTTTTCCAACAGTGTATTAATCCAGTTCTTTATGCAAAAAATATATTACCATCATTGGCATTTAGCCTAACCTTGCAGTTATATTCCAGTTTGAATTTAGTTAGTTACGCATTTCTGGTTTCACCAGCTTTCTGTTGCTGATACTATGTGAACTTTATTACATTTAATAAACAATATTAATTCTGAAACAATGGTAGTCCAGGATGGAATAGCGACTATATTATGACAAGGATATAATGTTACTTACCATATAGGGAATACATTGAGCGACTGACAGGCACAACGAAAAGACTGCTATACATTTAAACTTTTGATCAAAAGGCCTTCTTCCAAAAAAGAAAACACACATACATTTACATAAGCACAGCTCACACACACACACTTGATCACTGTCTTCAGCCACTGGGGCTGGACTGTGGACTGTAGCTGCACCTGAGAGGAGCAACAATATCGTGTGAGTGGTAGGGATACGGAGGAGACACTGGGCAGGGAGGGGAATGGATACCAGGGTAGGTGTGATGGAAGGTGTAGTGTTGTTTGTGGGAGTATGCACAGATGTCCTGGGAACTGGGTAGGCTGCTAAGTGTGGTTGGAAGGCATGGGGAAAGATGTAAGGGGGGGGGGGGGGGAGGGACAGAAAAGGAGAGAAGGCGAAAAAAAGACTAGTGGATCCGTGGGCAGAATAGAAGGCTGTGTAATGCTGGAGCAGAAGCAACATAGTAGAGGACAGGGACTGGTGAAGGCTGAAGCCAAGGGGCTACAGAACATAGGATTTAATGCAGGCAGAGTTCCCATCTGTGCAATTCAGAAAAACTGGTGTTGGTAGGAATTATCCAGATGGCGCAGACTGTGAAGCAGTCAATGAACTGAAGCATACACTGTTGGGCAGCGTGTTCAGTAAGTGGGTGGTCGAGCTATCTCTTGGCCACTGTCTGTCAATGGTTGTCGTGCCCACATAAAAATCGGCAAAGATTTAATTGCTACTATCAACTTTGAACCTTGCCTCACCATCATTCCCCAGCCCATCAATATGGAAACCAACCTTACAACTGCAGAAGGAACTGCAATTCACCAATCAAAACTGATGCTGACCTTACAATCATACCTGCCGACAAAGGCTCCACCACTGTTGTTTTGAAATGCAGGGATTATCTGACGATAGACTCCACCAGCTGTCACATTTGTCCATCTACAAACAATGCTATACAGTGACATCATTCCAGAAATCCAACAGGATCTCCAGTTCCTCCTCAAATAGGTAGGCCCTTCCCAGAACCTCTCCTCTAAGTCTATCTTTCTCCTCACTCCAATCATTCCCCACACTCCTACCTGCTACCTACTTCCTGAAGTCAAACCAGGATGCCCCTCGGTGGCCCGTTACTGCACTCCCACTGAGAGTAACTCTGCTCTTGTAGATCAACACCCGTAATCTAACCTCTTATATAAAATAAACCAATCATTTCCTCAACCATCTCTCCACAGTTCCTTTTCCTTTACCATAGTACACCCTGTTTGTTAATGTTGATATCACTTCCCTCTGCACCAACATTCCAATGCCAATGGGCCTGCCGCTATTGAACACTACCTTTCCCAATGCCTGACTCCAAATCTACAACCTCCTTCCTAATCATCATGACCTACTATATACTCACCCACAATTACTTCTCATCTGAAGGCATCACCAACAAACAAATTTGTGATACTGCAATCCACATGCACATGGCACCATCCTATTTGTGGGCCATCCAGAGGAATCCTGCTTCCTAACCACCCTGAATCCCAAATACCTCACCTGGTTTAGATTCATTGGTAACATCTTTGTGATCTGGACTGAGGGTGACGACACCCTATCCACTTTCCTCCAGAACCTTAACACCTACTCCCCATTATGTCATCTGGTCCTCCTCAAACCAATGAGCCACATTCCTCAATGTTGACATCCACATCAAGAATGGCTACATTTGTACCTCCGTCCACATCAAATTGCCCAAACACTGACACTTAGACAGCTGCCGCCTTTCCATACAGACTGGCCACCCTTGGTCGTTGTATCTGTAGTGATGAGCAGTCCCTCTCCAAATACACTATGGATTACCCTACCAACCTTGTACAAAAACACATTTATCATTCTTTGTCTCCCTACTCATCTTCCGTCTGCCACACACATTCCACTCTGTCACAAAGGAGCACTCTTCTCATCGCTCAGTACCACCCAGGACTGGAGAAACTGAATCGGTTCTCTGCCAGGGTTTCGACTACCTCCTGTCATCCCATTAAATGAGGAATATCTTACCCACTATCCTTCCCACCCCTGCCACATTGGGATTCTGCCACCAAACGAATGTACGCAAAACCCTGGTCCATCCCTGCTCCCAACCTCATCCTCATATCTCTGCAACAGACCTAGATGCAAGACTTGTTCCACACATTCTCCTTCCACAACCTACACCACTCCTGTCACAGGCATCTCCTACCCCAGCAAAGGCATCTCTTAACCATGAAAGCTGTCACGTGATCTACAAACTAAGCTTCAACCATTTTGTTGCATTTTATGTGGGCTTGACAACTAACAAGCTGTCTGTCCAGATTACGGCCACAGGGAACTCTGGTCAAGAGACAGTTGGACCACCCAGTTGCTGAACATACTGCTCGACATAATGTGCTCACTTCAATGACTGCTTTACAACCCTTACCATCTGGATCCACAAGCTTTCCTGAACTGCACAGGTGGAAACTCTCCCTGTAATACATCTTAACACTATGCCGTCGGCGACACCACAGTGGTGCCGTGTGCGAAATAGCCGTCAACGGCTGGCGACACCACAGTGATGTCATCTGCATAGTATCGCTCAGTGGCCGGTGACACCACAATCGCGTCATGAGCATTTTGTTTAGGTAACAATAAGTTACACACGTCAAGAAGTTTTTTTGTTTTTATAAGTTCTTGTGCCCTTTCATCATGGTGGACGAAAGAGACAATAGGATTATTTACGTTGAATGTGCGCATGTCTTGACTGACGTTCCAGACGACTTGGCCGATAGAGAAGAAGACATTGGATGTCAAAAAAATAAAAGTGAAGCAGAATCGTAGAAAGATAGTGAAATATGTCCAAGAAGAATTCGGTGAATGCTACTGTTGCCAACTGATTCATCTGAAACAGATGAAGAAGACAATGCACAACGGGTCAGACTTCGATTAACCCAGGACCAATAATAAACTTGAAGGATCCCCTGGTCCAAACATATTTCCCAAAGATACACAGGGCATCAAGGATATCGTAGAATTATATATTGGGAATGATCTATTTGAATATATTAGCAACAAAACCAACAAGTACTACAGTCAAAATTACAATAGAAGGAAACTGGATTTAAAAAATACTAAATTTTTTTGGCGTTGCGGGACCCGAACTTAGAAGATGATTTGGGTTTGCTATCCTTATGGGAACAGTAAAAAAAGCTAGGATCGATGATTATTGGTCAACAAATCTGTTGATAGCACACCGATATTTCAAAAAATGATGTCACGCAACCGATTCAGACAAATATGATCATTTTTACATTTTTCCCACAGCAACAATAAACCAGATAATTCCAACCGGCTTGTCAAAGTGCAATTCGTAATTGATTATTTTTCCAGTAGGTTTAAATAAACATTTAATCTAAGTCAAAACATCTCAATTGATGAAGGAATAATACCATGGCATGGACGGTTAAATTTTAAAGTTTACAATCCGTCGAAAATTACGAAATATGGCATACTCATTCAGATGCTGTGTGAGTCGAGTATGGGATACATTTCCTCATTTAAGATATATTCCGCCACTGGACAGCCTTTAGCAAAAACAGTGATGGAACTATTGACACCTTCTGATGGAAAGTGGCATCAGCTCTACATGGATAATTATTATAACAGTGTAGAACTTGCAGAGAAGTTAACTGAAAAGAAAATTCAAGTTTGTGGAACAATATGGCAAAATAAAGGACTTCCGGAAAATTAAAGCATGTAAAAGTCAATGTGTTTGAAGCTTGTCATCAACGGAAAGGTGACAAGCGGCCGGCGACAAGTCAAGTAATCCGAATTATTGCTGCTGGTGCCAAGCGAATAAATATGTATGAGACATGCAGATGGCAAAGTGTTTCCATAACCGCTCTGGCCTCAAACTTTGCTAGTCTCTATCCTTCACCCACCTATCCTCTTCCCTGCTCCCATGCCAACACTATACAGCTTTCTATTTCCACTGCCCTTCCTGGCCCCTCTGCCCTAAACCTCCCAACTGTACCTAGCAACCCTACCCTGTGCCCACCTCGTTTTCTCCTACCCCTACCCTGCTTTCTCTCCCCTCCTCATCCATGCCACCTCCTTACACCACCATTCATGACAAATAGCTATTCCCATCAGGCAGCAGCCGGAGACAGTGGTCACGTGTGTGAATGTATTATGAATGTGTGTTTTCTATTTCCAAAGAAGGCCTTCTGGCCGGAAACTTAAATGTACAGTAGCCTTTTCGATATGCCTATCTGCGACCTGTCTCCTTTCTATGGCAAGTAGAATCTATCATTTTCATAATATTACTGTCAATATTAATTCTGGGTCCTTACCATGGATGTTTTGGCAACTTACTAATAATATAATAAAATTTTCTCTTTGTGACCTGAGTATAATCAATCTTTTTCCATTTTCGATGTACAGTTTATCATCATCCCTTAAAAGTGGTACCTCTAACCTAAAATACCCTTATGCGCATGCTACACGTACTCTGTTACCTGAGTGGCTGCTTCTTTTTAGTAGTACATACCTGACCTAATGAAGTGGGTCCTACAATTCTCCTCCTGATAGTGGAGGTTGAGAAATTTGCATGCAAGATCAACGCATAATTGTCTGAGCCTGCATTAGATGTTCCACTCAGCTCCAAACCAAAGGACCATGATTGTTTCTGGGTATTACACAACAAACAGTGAATTCTGCTTCCACCCCATGAGCAAGGCTAGTTGGTCTCCACCAATTCAGCCAGTGGTCTCTATAGGTATCAAGAAGAGCCTTAGAACCTAGGTGGTAAGCGTAATTCCTGCCAACACGAACTACTATTTGCAGCAGGTTATGCCTAGTGTGCTCAAAGGCTGGCAGCAGAGCTTCTCCAACATCTCAGACAAGACCTCCCAGCAGGCATGTCGAGTGCTCCCTGACTTATCCTGACCTGCCTGCTATTTCTCTGACGGGCTCCACTGGAGCTCCCAATGAGCAATGCACCCAGTGACTGTCTGCACATAGCAAGAAAATGTCACTGGCCCAACAGACAATGGATCCCGTACTGGCTCAGATATGTTGTTAACACAGGGCAACATCTCATACCTGTTGCAAAGGTATGAGGGAACAACTATCCAGCCAGTTCCCATATTTGCCTTCTGCCCAGAGATATGCAACCCCGTCACTCACCCTCCACTGAGGAAAAACTGGTCAGACATTGTGCATATGTAGATGCAGTAATATTGGGGTTGCAAGGGGATTCCAACAGCACCACCTAAGGTGTCAGTTTTTGCCAGTGATACTCCAACATTGTTGCAGCCTCGAGCGGCAGCCTGAAGCATGTAGACCACGGTCAGCTCAGTTTCTACCTTTTACCGCACAGGGGCCAAATCAGGCTGTGTCCACACGAAGTGTCATCCATAGCCATTTTTAACTGCTAAACAAGAAAAATAAAAATTAGTTATGGTGTCTTGTAGAAAGCGTTGAATGCTGTGCCACTAAACAATGTAACAAAATGAAAACCACAACTTGGTGTTTAAGCACTGACTCAATGAACATGATTGCACAGCACAAAGGCATACACTGAATTAACTAGGAAAGACAGGAAAACAAATTGACCAGAGACCACACTTTTTGTGGAAGGCTTACGATTGCAATGAAAATGAAATGGAGGTGGGCAAGGCATGCAGGCAAGCAAACGGATAGTAAATGGATCAAAGACGTCCAGTGTCGGATTCCAGCATATGAGAAAAGTTCAAGATGATGACCTAATGGAAGGAGAAGAGGTAGATTACAAAAAAATGCTGGAGCACCATGAATGTTTTATAGGAGAAGAATGTAATACATGAAAAGTCTACAGAAGTCAATGATTCAGCAGTGCATGTCAAATGGTCAATAATAATGATTTGATACTAGCAGAGGTTACACCATGGTTTTCAGGGCTGTGAATGCATATTTTATAGAAGCTGACAACACTGAGACAAAAGGCTTCTCAATATCTATGAATGCCAGACAAATTGGCAATTCATACTCATTGCTTCATTCTATAATTCTGTTCACTGCTAGTTAAAGGTCCACTTTACTCAAGATTGTTCCTTTGCTTGATTAAATTGTAATTTTTTTTGCTGTAGTTACGAAATTTGCTTACCTACACTCTAAAACCAAAAAATTATGTTGCAATGTCACTTAAGAACAAATTAGTGTATTTGTATTACTCTTATCTTTTCTCTCTCCCAAGACTGTAATAGAAATGTATTTGTTGCCAGTTAGTATGATGGGCGATTGTTATCTCTCATCAGTTGTTTTTTCTCCCCCTCCACAGGTCCTTCACTTCTTTTAAACATAAAAAAATAGCACTGGCTAATAAAGTGCTAGCATATACTCGGTATTTACAACCCCCCCACCCCATGAATGATGGACCTTGCCAAGATGGAGAGGCTTGTGTATCTCAACGATGTAGATAGCTGTACCAGCACAACTGAGGGGTATCTGTGAAGAAGAGAGAATAACCCACAGTTGATAAAGAGAGGCAGCAGCTTTTTCATTAGTTGTGTGGTTAAATTTTCTGAATAACAGATATAGCTTTGTAACACTAGCCAACATGGCTATGCAGTGTTGTTACCACAAATGGCTGAAAGCAAGGAAAAATTACAGTTGTAATTTTTTTCCCCCTGGATCTTGCAGCTCTACTGTACAGCTTAACCCAATGAAATCATATATCCTTCTGGTTATTTTATATAACAGCTAGTATGATGGTTGCATATGGGAAACCACAAAACAGGCTTCTAAATGTAAACCACCACCACACTTTTTACAGTGGACAACACAACTTTTGTTACCATTTTTTCTTCTCAATTGGGGGTATGTGCATAGGGAAATGACCCCAAATTTTAGACTGAAATCTCATAGGGCATTTGTTGACAGTTGCCCACAGAGTACTTGGGTAGCTGTGCACTCTATAGCAACTGCTGTGCAATTTTGACACTGAAGTCAGTAAGGCAGGCTTTTTGCTTTCCACTGATTTATGTACACATGTTAGAATACATTTAAGTCATATGTTAGCTACACATTAAACTCCTCACATTCATATAGTGAAGTGTGCATTTGCGATCTAAGCTTGTCATATGACTTAAATGCCATAGTAAGTTATTCGACTGCAGTTCATTACTTGGTGCAATGATTGCATCCCCTTAGGTAAAACAGGGCCCATTTCAGAAGTATGAGGAGACTACTCAGGACAATGTTGCCATTAGGAAAAACAAAAAAGGCAGTCTTGGAATGTAGAATGTTAGGTGCCTTAATCAGGCAGTAAAGTTAGAAAACTTAATAATGGGAATGGATACGTTGAGCTTAGACATAGTGGGCATTAGTGAAGTTCAATGGCAGCAAGAATAAGACTATGGTCTGGTCTACACTGACTTATTAACACAAAATCGAATAGGGGTACTGAAAAACTACGCCTTATAATAAAAAAATGGGAATGCCAGTGTAGTAGCCACCAGAAAGATCGCGGGAGGCGCACATTGGCACGGCGCGTCACGGACGGTAGTTGCCGTAAGTAGAGTCCCGTCCACCAGAGGACACGCGAGAATTCGGACGCGACCTCTGTCGGCATGACAACAACAACAACAACAACAACAACAACAACTCCGGCAGCACGGGCCGTGCCCAGTCAGTTAACATCGGGCATGCCTAGGACACAGTCCCAGTCTACGCTAAGTGAAGTGCGACGTAAACGTGAACAGTGTTACTACACAATTGGCGACGAGTAGGGTCGTTCTTTCGTGTGTCGCGTCGTTGTTCCGGTTTCGCAGCTTCTCCACGGCATGGAGGATTTGGTGCGAGTTTTGGTTGCGCAGCAGACGGAACTCATGGCCACCATGAAACAAGTGCTTCCGGCGTTGCTCTCCACGCCGTCTGCTCCGGCGCCGTTCCCTCCTCCCTTTCCCCTGTATTATGAGACGGCGGAGGATTGGGACGCATATGAACATCGCCTTCGGCAGCATTTCCGGGCGTTTCATGTTGCCGATGCGGAGGTATGTCGTGCTCTCTTCTTGTCTTGGATATCTCCCTCGCTGTATCAAGTTTTGCGGCAGCTAGCGCCATTGCAGGAACCCTCGTCCTTGTCTTTTGACGCGTTGTGTTCCTTGCTGTCTTCATATTATTGCCGCCACACGCATGTTGTGGCGGCTAGGGTCGAGTTCTATCAATGCAAGAAACAGCCCCATCAGTCTTACAGGGCGTGGGCCGCTACCCTGCACGGTCTTAGTCGCAAGTGTCATTTTGTCACGGAGCAGTCGCGAGAGTCGTACGCCCACGTTATGGTACGCGCCGTCATTATTCGTTCGGCCCCTGATAGGGAGGTCCAGCAACGGGCCCTGCAGTTAGAAAACCCTTCCCTCAAGGAAGTCCTGTCCATTGCTCAATCATATGAAGTCTCTCACGCAGCAGGTCAACAGCTGGAAGCGTGGTGCGACGTCGTGGCGGTTCAGGGCGGCGCGGCCGCGTCCACTGTGTCAGGGGTGGACGACGTGCGAGCGGTACAATCCGGCCGTTACGGCCACTCCCACATGGCGCGTAAACAGAATTCCAGCCGCCGGCCCCTGTTGCTGTCCTGCGCATCGTGCTATATACATCATGATCGGTCAGAGTGCCCCCAGCGTTGGGCCGTTTGTCGCAAATTTAATAGAAAAGGTCACATTTCTAAAGTTTGCCGCTCAGCCTCAAAAGAATCAAAGGAAGCAGGTACAGAGGACATGGACGTTGACATTCAGGAAGTTTCATCAGGCCAGGCTCCCGACGCATCGGCACACAAACTCTTTATCGAGGTGTCGGTTCGGTCGCGCCGGTTACAACTGCAAGTCGATACGGGCGCGGCAGTTTCGTTGTTGAATGCACAAACTTATTCCGACCTTGGATCGCCCCCGTTGGCGCCAGTTTACCGGCGTCTACGCGGTTATGGTAAACAGTTCATTCCCCTACTGGGTCAATTCACTACCGACGTGACTTACAAATCAGTCACTCGGCCTATTACTTTTATTGTTGTCAGTGATGCGAGCTCAGCTAACCTTTTTGGCCTGGATGCCTTTCAAGCTTTCGGTTTTTCTTTCGCTGACACCATACAGTTGGTCTCCAAAGACATTCCCTGTCAATCATTGGAATCTTTGATCTCTGACTTTCCGGATATCTTTGAGGAGGGCCTGGGGCGTGTTTCAGATTTTGAAGCTCACTTAACGTTGAAGGCGTCGGCTCGCCCGCGTTTTCTACGCGCGAGGCAGATCCCCTTGGCTCTCCGCCATCAGGTAAAGGAAGAGCTAGACCGGTTGACAGCCCTAGGGGTCGTTCTTCCCATTTCTTCCAGTGAGTGGGCTTCGCCCCTCGTTATTGTAAGGAAGCCCTCGGGAAAATTACATCTTTGTGGCGATTTCAAGGCCACCATTAATTCCCAATTGGTGGTGGACACCTATTCTTTGCCTCGTGCTGATGAATTGTTCTCCTCCGTGGCGGGAGGCCAATATTTTTCGAAAATCGATCTGTCGGAGGCTTATCATCAGATACCACTTGATGAGGACTCCAAACGGCTGGCTGTCGTCAACACTCCGTTTGGCCTTTACCAATACCAGCGGTTGGCCTTTGGAATATCCAGTGCCCCGGCGATATTCCAGCGTTATCTTGAGCATGTCACGTCAACAATTCCTCATTGTATTAATTACCTGGATGACATAATTGTCACAGGCAGCAGCACGAAGGAACACTTGCACAACCTTCGCACCCTCTTTCTCAAATTTGGGTCTGTGGGCTTGCGTTGCAACCTGCTTAAGTCAACCTTCTTTCAACCATCCATTGAGTAAGTGGGCTACACCATCTCTCGGCACGGTATCCAGCCACTAGGAAGTTTGGTCCAAGGTATCGTCAACCTTCCTCGGCCCGCTTCGCTGAAAGAGTTAGAAGCTTTTTTAGGCAAGATAGCCTATTACCACCGGTTCATTCCCAGGGCTTCCACTATCGCCCACCCCCTGTACTGCCTTCTGCACAAGGGTGTTCCTTTTGATTGGTCGCCTGCATGTGAGCGAGCGTTCACCTCGTTGAAGGGCCTCCTCACGTCAGCCCCTTGTTTGGCTACTTTTGATCCCCATAAGCCGTTGGTCCTGACTACAGATGCTTCGCAGTATGGGGTGGGGGCGGTCCTGGCCCATCGCAACGCAGATGGTTCTGAGCAACCACTGGCGTTTGCGTCTAAAACGCTTAGTCCCGCGCAGGCCCATTACTCCCAGGTGGAAAAAGAGGCTTTGGCCATTGTCTACGCTGTTACCAAGTTTCACCCTTTCTTGTATGGCACAAAGTTTCAGTTAATCACTGACCATAAGCCGTTAATATCGTTATTTGGCCCCGCCTCTCAGATTCCGGATAGGGCGGCCCACGGACTACAGCGCTGGGCCTTGTTCCTCTCTAAGTACCATTATGACATTCATTTTCGCCCTACAGGACAGCATGCCAACGCCGACGCTCTTTCCCGTCTTCCGGTGGGCCCGGATCCTACGTTCGATCGAGAGGAGATTATGTGTTTTCATTTGGATGTGGCGTCCCGCCAAGTGGTTGATGGCTTCCCGATCACTAGTTCTCGAGTCGCCAGGGAAACGGCAGCTGACCCGGTTCTCCGGCAAGTAGTTCGCCTCATTCAGCAGGGGTGGTCATCCCGCCCTCCGGGCCGGGCCTCGGACCCTCTTCATAATTATTTTCTTCTACGGGACCGCCTCTCAGTCTTGGAAGGCGTTCTCCTTCTGGCTACCGATGATACAGCTCCTCGCGTGGTTGTTCCTGCAAGTTTACGACAGGAGTTCCTCACGTTATTACATGCGGGGCACTGGGGTGTTTCCCGTACTAAAATCTTGGCTTGCAGACATGTGTACTGGCCCGGTATTGACAGAGAAATTGAGCACTTGGTGGCCGCCTGTTCCCAGTGTGCGAGCCAACAAGCATCTACCAGGGCAGCGTTCTCTTCATGGCCGCCGGCAACCCAAGCATGGGAACGTGTTCACATCGATTTTGCGGGCCCGTTTCTTAACGGTTTTTGGCTCATTGTCATTGATGCTTATTCCCGATTCCCATATGTGGTTCGCTGCTCCTCAACCACTTCAGAAGTTGCAATCCAGGCACTAGCAAAAATCTTTTCTGTGGAAGGTCTGCCAATCACCCTGGTCTCAGACAATGGACCGCAGTTTATTTCGCAGACCTTCCAGGATTTTTGTAGGCGCTTCGGTATTCGGTACGTTTGCTCTCCCCCCTTCCATCCACAATCGAATGGGGAAGCCGAGCGCATGGCGCGCACATTTAAGACGCAGATGAAAAAGTATGTAATGAGCAGAACTAAAAAATTAATATACAAATCCATATTAGAGAGTGTGGTTCTGTATGGAACGGAGACCTGGACAATTAACATGAAGCACATTAAAAAATTACAAGCTCTAGAGATGGACTTTTGGAGAAGATCGGCAAGAATCTCCAGGAAAGAAAAGATAAGGAACACCGAAGTAATAAGGAGAATGGAAATAAAAGAAAGAATATATGACGTAATGGATAGGAAGAAATTACAGTGGTACGGGCATGTACGACGAATGGAGGAAGCCGGAATACCAAAATTGATACTGGAGTGGGAACCGGAGGGGAGAAGAAGAAGAGGACGACCTGTGACCACCTGGCTCCAAAATGTACAGCACACAATGAGGAGAATGGGCGCAGAGGAAGAGGACACGCAAGATCAAAACACCTGGAGAAATATTTTGAGAATATAGTTTAAGAACGTTTATTGTTTGTATTGTCATTTCCAGGTAAATTATTATGTTGGAGATAAGCCTCTGTAATGAGGAAAAGCTCAAAATAATAAAAATAATAAAAATAATAAAAAAAGTATGTGCACGAATTTCCTGCGGAGGAAGCATTGACGTTTTTCTTGACGGCATACCGGACCACACCAATGGGAGAACGCAGCCCCGCAGAGCTCCTCCATGGGCGTCAACCTAGGACTCTGCTGCACCTCCTCCGGCCTGGTCCTCGCCAGTCTTCACAAAACGGAGAAGCTGGCTTTCCACTGGGTATGTCGATCTGGGCCCGTGGGTTTGGTCGCAATCCACGTTGGATACCAGCGGTGGTCCTGTGCCGAAATGGCCGCCAACTCTATACCTTGCAGGCAGGGGACCGGGTGGTACGTCGTCACCAAAATCAGCTACGTCCACGTTCGGGCACCCACCCTCCGCCCTCTCGGACACCGGCTTCCCCATTGCCGGCACCTGTGTTGGTTTCACAGGGGACGTTGCCTCCTCTCCCCGCTGTGCCTCTGCCGCACTGCGATGGTTCTTAGCCTTGGCAGCCTCCAGTAGCTCCAGCGCCGGCATCGCCATCGTTCGAGATGCCTCAGCGAGAGCCGGCCCCCCTAGCAGGCCCGGTTTCTCAGGAGGTTGGTTCACCTGTGGTCGTCCTTTCCCCTTCGTCCCCGCCCCTGGGTCTTGCCCCTCCCAGAGTGGAACAGGATCCAGAGTTCGACAGCTTGTCGCCCGTTCTGTCCCGGGCTCTGGTTGTGGGACGACGGGGGCCTCTTCGTGTGGGTCACTTCCAGCCGTATTCGAAGGTTCCGGCTCGAGGGTTGGCAGATCCCCTCGACTCTGGCCATCCAATGGATGTGGAGGTCATCGCTCCTGCCCGATGCTCCACCTTCCGACGCAGTGGATCACAGTGGCTTCACCCCCTGAAGGAGGAGGAGTGTAGTAGCCACCAGAAAGATCGCGGGAGGCGCACATTGGCACGGCGCGTCACGGACGGTAGTTGCCGCAAGTAGAGTCCCGTCCACCAGAGGGCACGCGAGAATTCGGACGCGACCTCTGCCGGCATGACAACAACAACAACAACAACAACAACTCCGGCAGCACAGGCCGTGCCCAGTCAGTCAACATCGGGCATGCCTAGGACACAGTCCCGGTCTATGGTAAGTGAAGTGTGACGTAAATGTGAACAGTGTTACTACAGCCAGTAAGCTACTATGAACAGTATAGGGAATGCATTATCATAGACAAGAAACACAAAGCCAGTGTGCACTGAAATAGTACAAGTTTATATGCAAGCTAACCCTGCATATGGTATGAGATTGAAAGAATGTGTGATGAGATAAAGAAAATCATTCAGACAGTTAAGAGAGACAAAGATTTAAATGTATTGCAGAACTGGAATTTGGCAGTAGGAAGAGAAAGAAAAATAGAAGGAAAACAGGAAATGAGGGAAAAGGAATGACAAAAGAAACCACTAGGTACAATTCTACACATAATTTAATCATTGCTAACACTTGTTTAAGAATCATGAAAGAAAATTGCGTTTGTGCAAGGTACCTGAGGGCACTGGATGGTATCAGACTGATTGCATAACAGCAAGACAAAGATTTGGGATTGGTTGGTTGGATTAAAAGGGAGAGAAAGGGACCAAACGATGAGGTCATCAGTTCCTTGTTACGAATAAAACAATGCCACAAGTGTGAGAATAAAATAAACGAGACTGACAACTCAAAATGGAATGAAAGGAAAAATCACAAGAACAATGAAGGGAAACAAACATGTAAATGGGCAAAAGGGGACAAGAAAACCACAGAAACGGGATGAAGAGATTAAAACAACAAAGCAGATTACCATGGCTGGCTGACCATGAGAATAATAAAAAAATAAATAAAAAAAAAAGAGAAGCCAGCCACTCTGCAACACATTAAAACCTCCACCCTAAAAGCACTAGGGTGGAGGACACAGATGGACAAACGACATGTGCTAAAACCCACTCTCATGAGTAAAACGTAAAACTAAATAAGCCGATGAGGCATTGAAAGATCAAAATGTGGCCAACGCGGAGCCAGCAGAGGACAACTGATTCCCTGCGCGAGGCCCGCATGGCAGACTTCCACACATTCGTCGTCTCCTTAATGATATGCAGTTTGTTGTGGGTACTGTTATGCCATTCCATATCCCAAAGTCACAAAACCCTAAGGCGTAAGTCAGAACGCAGGTCAGATTAAGAAATGTCCATCTGCAGAAGCGGTTTCTGTGTAGCCTGTTTGGCCAGCCTGTCAGCAATTTCATTGCCTGGGATGCCAACATGTCCTGGAGTCCACACAAACACCATTGAATGATGGGACCGGTCCAGGGCATAGATGGACTCCTGGATGGAAGCTACCAAAGGATGGCGCGGGTAGCACAGGTCAATAGCTTGTAGGCTGTTCAAGGAGTCAGTACACAGAAGAAATGATTCCCCGGGACTTGGACGGATATACTGAAGTGCACGAGAGATGGTCACCCACTCTGCTGTGAATACACTGTAACCAACGGGCAAGGAATGCTGTTCAAAATGGCCTCTGTGGACGTAGGGGAAGCCAACACAACCATCAGCCATCAAGCTGTTAGTGTAAACTACTTCAGAGCCCCAGAAAACGTCAAGAATCCTGAGGAAGTGACAGTGGAGAGTGGCAGGAGTAACTGAGTCCTTAGAGTCATGCGAAAGTTCCAGATGAATCTGCGGCCTAGAGGTACACCATGGAGGTGTATGTGGACGGATCTGGATGGGAGGTGGTAAACATGCCCGAGTTCAGACAGAAGGGATCACACACAAACTGCAATTGTTAGCCCTGACCTGTGCTACCGATGTCAAAGATGAACTGCCGCAGATGGAAAAAGGAGACGGTAATTCGGATGCTCAGGAGAACTATGAACGTGGCCAACATAACTGGCGAGCAGTTGTGCATGCCTAACCTTCAATGGAGGGATTCCGGCCTCCACCAGGACACTGGTCACCGGACTCGTTCTAAAAGCTCCCGTTGCTAGGCGAACGCCACAGTGGCGCACTGGGTCGAGTAAACGGAATGCTGAGGGCGCCGCAGAACCATAAACCAGACTCCCATAGTCAAGGCAGAATTGAACAAAGGCTTTGTAGAGCTGCAGCAGAGTAGAGTGATCTGCAACCCAGTTGGTGTTGCTCAGGCAGCAGAGGGCACTGAGGTGTTGCCAGCACTTACGTTTAAGCTGATGAATGTGAGGTAGCCAAGTCAAAAACCAGTCATAAGAATCGATATGTCTCCACTACAGTGAGTGGATCATCATAAAGGTAAAGTTCTGGTTCTGGATGAACAGTATTATGCCGATAGAAGTGCATGACACACGACTTAGCGGCTGAAAACTGGAAACCATGGGCAAGAGCCCATGCCTGCACCTTGTGGACACTTCCCTGTAGGTGCCGCTCAGCAACACCAGTACTGGTGGAGGAGTACAAAATGCAGAGGTCGTCTGCATACAGAGAGGGTGAGACAGATGACCCTACAGCTGCTGCTAGACCGTTAATGGCCACTAAAAATAGTGCTACATTCAATACAGAGCCCTGCAGGACCCCATTCTCTTGGATATGGGGGGGAACTATGAGAGGTACCAACTTGGACACTTTTAAGTATGGAGCGACAGGAAATTCTGGATAAAAATCGGGAGCGGGCCTCAGAGACCCCACCCGTATAATGTGGCAAGGATATGATGTTGCCAGGTGGTGTCACACACTTTTCATAGATCAAAAAAGATGTCAAAAAGGTGTTGGTGTCTGGAAAAGGCTGTTCGGATGGCAGACTCTAGGGACACAAGATTATCAGTGGTAGAGCGCCCTTGGTGGAAGCCGCCCTGACATGGAGCCAGAAGGCCATGTGACTCCAGGACTCAATCCAACCGCTGACACACCATACGTTCCAGCAGCTTACAAACAACATTGGTGAGGCTGATGGGCCGATAGCTATCCACATCAAATGGGTTTTTACCGGGTTTGTGCACCAGAATGATGGTGCTCTCCCGCCACTGAGAGGGAAAGACGCCATCGCACCAGATCCAGTTGAAGATGACGAGGAGAGGGTGCTTGTAGTCAGGTGAGAGACGTTTAATCATCTGATTGTGGATACAATCTGGCCCAGGAGCTGTGTTGGGGCAATGTGCAAGTGCACTGAGGAGCTCCCACTATGTAAACTCCATCTGACACTCGATTATAGTTGCTACGGCTCCTGTAATATCCCTTGTAGCTGCGGAGGGCAGGGGTCTGCATTGCCGGGAACCAGATTTCCTGGAGGGCAATGCAGAAAGCAGGTGTAAAGCTTAACAGTTGCCATAGCTCAGCCAGGCGATGGAAAACACCTGAAATTCCACTGGAGGATGACATCATTGTGAGACTGGGAAGGCAGGGAACATTCAATGAGGCAATTTACACCTCAGGGTCACCTGCTGCCACCAACTTTTTGCCAAAGCAGCCTATATCCATTGTGTGTGAGGGTCCAGCGAGATACAGGTCCTGAGCTGACCCCAGAATGTTCACCAGATCCTCAGACGCAGAGCTTGTAGGTAGTGGCGGTGTGGGTGCCACCGCAAGTTCCTTGTTCTTAGGGGTCTTCTTTTTCGATTTCTCATGCTGTTCCTTGGGTTTCCCTGGCTGGGAGGACTTCACTGAATCAGTCTCTGGGACTGAGGATGAGAATGAAGGCCTACGACCAACTGCTTTTTGTGAAGGGAGTGACTCAAGGGACCCGTCCTAGTGAAGGAGCCAAAGAAGCCTTACACTTCTCTGACTCAGAAGTGGGGACTGAAATACCCGACGGTTGGGGGGGTGTTGCTCCCGAAGTAGGTAGCGGGGGAGCAACAGGAAGGGAAGTGCCCCCCCCCCAGTGCCCCCCCCCCCCCCACCATCAAGGGGGCAGGTGTAGTCTCCCAGTTCTGAGAGGCAACAGGTATTTGAGGAACTGATGGGTGACAACTGTTCTTGTAGCAGCGGCATATGAGGGTCATAGCCACAGGATGTAGGTGCTCAAATTTCCTCTTAGCCTCAGTGTAGATCAGTCAGTCCAGGGACTTATAATCCATGATTTTCCTCTCTTTCTGCAAAATCCTGCAGTCTGGTGAGCAAGGCGAATGATGCTCTCCACAGTTGACACAGATGGGAGGCAGGGCACATGGAGTATTGGGATGCGATGGACGTCCACAATCTCGACAGGTGGGGCCTGGAAGTACAGCAGGAAGACATATGGCCAAACTTCTAGCATTTAAAGCACCGCATCAGCAGAGGGATATATGGCTTGATATCACAGCGGTAGACCGTCACCTTGACCTTCTCCGACAATGTGTCACCCTCGAAGGCCAAGATGAAGGCACCAGAGGCAACCTGGTTATCCCTTGGACTCCGATGGACGTGCCGGGCAAAACAAACACCTCTCCACTCTAAATTGGTGCGCAGCTCGTCGTCAGATTGCAAAAGAAGGTCCCTGTGGAATATAATACTCTGGACCATATTTAAGCTCTTATGAGATATGATGGTAACAGAAACATCCCCCAACTTGCCACAAGCGAGTAATGCCCATGACTGTGCAGAGGATGCTGTTTTTATCAAAACTGACCCAGTGCGCATTTTGGACAAGCCCTCCGCATCCCCAAACTTGTCCTCCAAATGCTCCACAAAAAACTGAGGCATCATGGACATGAAAGATTCCCCATCGAATCTCATACATACAAGGTAGTGGGGTGAATAAGCTTCACTGCCATCCTCAGCCTGGCGTTCCTCCCGTGGAGTGGCCAGGGAGGGGAATGACTTGCGGTCATATTTCTTAGCATTGAAGTTAAGACTTTGCCTTCTTAGAGACTGCTGGTGGCAGACCACCAGCAAGAGATGACATACTACGCTTCATGGCGTGTCATCCGCCCTGATGCCACCCACTCCGACCAGTGACTCTCCCCATGGGCGCCACGCAGCCGCAGCAAAGGCCACCTGGCAGGATGGCCATTGCCGGGAGTCCTGATGCCCCAGGGTGACGGGAATCTACTCCTTGGCATAAATGGGGAGTTAACGGCACAGGCATCAGCAGAACGATACCTGTGTTGTAAGGGGGCTACAACCAACAGGGTACATGGCGGCCTCATCACAACGGGCTGGCTAGTGTGCTGGATATGAGGTGAAAAATAGTCCATGGTCATTCGTCGGCACAGGAAGTGACACTGCATAGTGCACGGTGGAAAACGCACCCAGGAAAGTATCTTTGCCCAAGAGATGGAGAATGTGCGGGACTGCAATGTAACAACGAGAAAGTGGGCTAAAGATCTCAATGCATGATGGACATGATGCACCATGTAAGGCGCCCTTCCCCAATTGGCTAGCTCTTTGGGAAAACTTTGAAAAGTGGAGGTCAAACCCTACAGGGGACCATCACATAATGGCCAAAACTTGAGAGATTCCTTTTCGTTACCTCTTACGACAGGCAGGAATACCTCGGGCCTATTCTAACCCCCGGACGTGCAGGGGGTTGAGAGATTTTGGAACTGGATCTTAAACTGTAAGACATTTCCAGGGACTCTGACATAAATTATTGGTTCTGAATTTCAGGTTGAACCTGAAGAAATTGCAGAAGGAAATTATGAAGGTGGGACCTGGATAAAATGAAGGAACTAGAGGTTGCTGAGTGTTTCAGAGAGGGCACAGGCGATGGTGGACTGAAACAGGGGAAATAAATACAATAGAAGATAAATGGGTGGCTTCGAGAGGTGAACTAGGGAAGGCAGTAGAGGAGGACCCCCCCCCCCCCCCCCCCAAAAAAAAAAAGTAGTTAAAAGGCCTATTATAAATTCCTGGATAACACAGGAGACATCAAATTTAATTGAAAAAAAGAATAAAATATAAAAATGCAGCAGATGGAGCTGGCAAAAAGAAATGAAGACTTCTAAAAACGAAATTGTTAGAAAGTGCAAAATGGCTAAGCAGGAATGGTTAGAGGATGGATGGTAGGATGTAAAAGTATGTGTAATTAAGGGAAAGACTGATAGTGCCTACAGGAAAATTAAAGAGGCTGTAACAAAGCAGGTGGATTCCATCCAGCTGTTATGTTTTCTGCCCACCTCTCTTTTTTCAGATGTCTTCAACAGCGTTATTTTCATGACATGAGCACAGTATCTAAAAATCTCAAATACTGAGACACAGGATTTTTCTAACTTAACTTCACTACTTTTTACATTCCTTTGGCTATCAGGAGTTGGTGAGTTGGTAAGTTTGCCTGAAAACTGTGCTTATTACCAACACCAGTAATTTCAGAACTTTGTTATCATTGCTCAAATGTAATCATATACCAAATTACTAACTTTCGGATAAAGATGATAAAAGAGATATACAAGTTAAGTATCTATACAGCTGATGACGAAAGTATGTTAGGAAGATTTGTACTCATCTAATTTCAGAGTAATTAGCATACTTAGCTAAAACTCTGTTACTGAAAGAGAATACCATATTTTGGCAAACTAGACAGCATGATTCAATAACAATTACTGTTACATAAAAAGTTCACACTCAGAAGCAACTTCATTTAGTACTCAGTTATTATGAAATGTAAATTTTTAATTGTAACTTGTAAAACTCCAGCAAACAAATAGATAAATGAGTTCTGATTATTGTAATCTTTTAAATTATTGTAATCTTATCTTTAGTCAATCTGCAGAAGGTTATGATATGAGAAAGATCTGTGCCCAAAATTACTAGACAACGTAAATCGACAAGCTAGCACAAGTTACAAGTCAGGAACCGTAAGTCCTTTTAGCTAAACTGTGTCTGAGAGTTTATTCAGTGACTGTTTCTTCAATTATTGACTGTGAACTTGTAATTAGTTTCAAAATGTGTGTGTATCTTCAACATTGGTTTCTGTAAACTGCTACAATCATATTGGACTATGATTTGCTGTTATCTGAAAATAATACTTACTGTGCACATTATTTTTGTATAGATATAATTGTTATACTTCCATGGACAGTGCAATTGGCAATGTATTAATGTTTCACTTGCCACATATCAACTTTTGTGTCACTTCATTGTTAGGTTACTGCACATGAACAATCACGTTCCAGGATTTAAACAGAGTGTAGTATTTGGCTAACCATTTATCTGGCCATAAACCATTAGTTATACAACATCAAATTGTAATTAAAAATTTCTGAACTGCAAACCTCGTGTAGACCATATCATTTGATATAGCCTACTTTTGATGATCACTTTTCAGCCAGATTCGACAGAGGTGCAGCTACTGGAGGCATATTAGCACAGATACATATGGAGAAAAGAGAAACAGCAGTATAAATATCCAGAAGGAGAAGAGAAAGTTGAAAGGTGGAAAGGATATATAGAAGGGCTACTTAGGGAATGAAACTGAGGGCAACGTTATAGAATTGGACTAGACACATTCCCTCAGAATTTCTGAGATTGCTGGGAAAGCCAGCCGTGACAAAATTATTCCACATGGTGTGCAAGGTTTATAATACAGGCAAAGTACCCTCAGACATCAATAACAATGTAACAGTTCCAGTTCTAAAGAAGGCAGATGCTGACAGGTTTGAATATTTACTACTGAACTATCAGATTAATAAGCCACAGTTGCAAAATGCTGACACAAATTCTTTACAAAAGAAGCATGGAAAAACTGGTAGAAGCCAGCCTTGGTGAAAATCAGTTTTGGGACAACCTTAGTGAAGATCAGTTTTGGGTCCAGAGAAATGAATTTAGGGACATGCAAGGCAGTACTGACCACGTGAATTACGCTAGAAGATATGTTGAAGAAAGACAAGTGGATTTAGAGAAAGCTTCTGACAATGTCAACTGGACTACACTCTTTGAAATTCAGAAAACTGAAGGGATAAAATGCAGAAAGTGAAAGGTTATTTACAACTTGGACAGAAACCAGACTGCAGTTATAAGAGTCAAAGGACATAAAAGGGAAGCAGTGGTTGAGAAGGGAGTGAAGCAGGATGGTAGCCTCTCCCTAATACTATTTAGTCTGCGCACTGGGTAGGCTGTAAAGGAAATAAAGCAGAAATGTGGAAAGAGAATTGAATGGACAGTGTCTTGAAAAGAAATTATAAGATGAACATCAACAAAAGGAAACAAGAGCTTTGGAGTCCAATCGAATTAAACCAGGTGACGCTGAGGGAAGTAGATTAAAAATGAGAAACCAAAAGCAGTAGATGAAATTTGCTGTATGGGTAGCAAAATAATTGATGAGGACTAAAGTAGAGAGAATTGAAAAGCAGCCTGACAATTTCAAGAAAAGCATTTTTGAGAAAGAGAAATATGTTAACATCTGATGTCAACTGGATTGTTAAGAAGCCTTTTCTGCAGGTATTTGTCTGAAGTGTGTAGCCTTGTATGGAAGTGAAACGTGAGTGCTACGCAGTTCAGACTAGAAGAGAATTGAAGTTTTTGACATACGGTGCTACAGAAGAATACTGAAGATTAGATGGGTAGATCAAGTAACAGGTGAGGAGGTACTGAACCAAATAGGTGGAAAACGGAAATTTGTGGCATAACTTGATTTAAGGAAGGCAGCAATTGATAGGACACATGTTGAAGTATCAAAGAGCTGTCAGTTTCATAATGGAAGGAAGAGCATGCGAGTGTGTGTGTGTGTGTGTGTGTGTGTGTGTGTGTGTGTGTGTTGGGTATAAAAATTTTTAGAGGGAGACCAAGGCTTGAATACAATAAGCAAGTTCAAATGGATGTAGGTATGAAAAGTAGCTTGTATACCCTTAAACTGAAAGAGAAATAATAAATACAGTCTAAGAGAATACCAAAGTTTAATTAGTATCTATATTACAAACTGCGGGTACATCACTTATAAATGTTTTCCTTTACATTTGGGGAAAAAGGTAACTACAAAATGTACAGTTAAAACAGTTGAAAACTTTTGACTAATTTCATACTTAACTGGACGTAATAACTAAGTCAATTAGAAAATGCCTTTCTATTGACTCTGAAGTCATGATACGCTATTTTTAATCTTTAATCTTCTAAGCAGAGAGAGAGAGAATGTAAAGTGCACTTGCTGCCTCCCGCCACAGATACACAGAACATTAAATAATGTGAACTACACAAAATAATTAGTGTTTGGCATTTTTTTGCCTTTTTTCTCACTTTCACTTCCTCTCATCACTTGATATATTAAACTACATAAACATTAGAAATAATTATTCATTCTGTCTCTCCGAGTTCTAATCAGTTACTGGTTCTCTTGAATAGTAAATATTAGAAACAAACAGTTTACACCACCAACTGCAAAAGTACAACCAACAAAAATTGAAAACTCACAGCATACAAAAATGTTAATTTTATTTGAATACAGTCTGAGTACAGTCTTTAGAAAATGATAAATGCTGAAAATAATACACATATGTAACTCATAGTAGGAAAGACCTATTTGTGCTATTACAAACGATCTGATATTTACACAGTCACCAGGTACATAACAGCTTTAAATATTCAGGATGAACTGCGAGGTTTCAGTTCCTCATAACACGAGCGGAGAAATATGTAATTCTTTTTCATTGGGTTGTAGAACTCGTAGCCCTGTGGACCAATACAGAAACAATGACTTACTAAGTGGGTTTATGATGCACTGTGTGTTCACAAATCACAAAATATTTAGTTCCACATACAGATATGTTTAATCAATTTTGCTGAAGTCTTATTAAATTTTATACTTCACAAGAAACTGCCACCACCATCTGCCAGTATATTAGTACTTCTTATACCTAATATATAGTACACAACACTAGCAACTGTTCAGTGAATTTATCACTACTTATCCACAATCCACATTCCTTACAAAAGAATACCGCCTGTAATTCCCCTCTATGTTCTGGCTTGCACAGGCTTGCTCATATAAATGATCATATCCACTGTCGTGTATGCATATACTAGAATTATTGTTTCTTTAAACTTGGCCACAATGACAATGCAAGAAATTTCAGCAATTATCATAATATGTAACTGCAAGCGGAATATGATGGTTTACTATTAATGTTATATATTGAGGACAGAATAACATGCCTCGAACCATCAGTATACAACAGCAAGGACAAAATTTCTCCGACACGTATAAAAGACAGTGGCTTGTAGGTGTAAAATGAATTTATTTGTCAATCCAGTCCTCTTTAATGCCTAAGCAACTTGTCAAACATTTTTGCCATTTGTGAATTACATCCTCTGAAGTGCAGTTCTGGAGAGTTGACAAAATACATATCTGACTAAAATATTTTCCTCCAGCAAATTCTTTACGAATGGGAAAATGTGAAAATTATTGTTGGTGGTGGTCGTGAGGGGGAGGGGTGTGAAAAATTAGCTGAATAGGGTGGATATTCTAGCAATTCACATTTCAACTCCCTCAATTTTTTCCTTACCAACACATTTTTGTGGGCAGGTGCTTTATCATGATGAATGATAGTTTTGTCCCTTTTGCAATTTAGGCTGTCTCTCACAATTTTTCATCTAGTTGGTCCTAAAGATGTGCAGTATTCACACATGGTTTTATTACTGACTGAAAAGTATTAATTGTTCTGCGTTACACTGGCTATAATGTTTCCAGCTTTTTTTTCGACTCACTAATAAAATTTGTGTTTAATTTATAAGGTGCTTCACCCATAGCAACAGAAGGCTACACAAAGTCAGTTGGATTTTTAAAATAGAATTTTTTATACTGATTTTTCTGTGGCACCAGCTATTTCATATTAACTGTTTGTTGTTGAGTATCATATTGTGCTCTTTCTTCAAGTTTTCAACTTAAGTTCAAGATTTGGGACATCCTTGAGGCATATCATCTTCAAGAAATGTAGGCCCCACTTGAATTTTACCACCTGTTTCTTAATTATCCAAAGTGAAGGTTCAAGCTACTTATAAACCTTTACCAACATTACACGTATGTCAGTTCTCAGTTCTCAATGAACTACTCAGAACAATGAATTTCATATTAACTACTTATTCCATTATCACTTTAAATAAGAACTTGTCATTATATTCTGCCACCTAAATCTGATTTCACACATATTACTTTCTAAATTACCTTTGACCAATCATAGCTGACAGCGTATGCAAATATATGGCCACTGCTATTGAAGCAGCAGCGTGTAATTGATTGTTCCATAGTCTCTGAAGGTTTCAGTTTTGTGCGTGCATCCTTATCCCAGAAACTGAAACTACCATCAGAACCAACAGTTGCCAGTGTCCCATGCACAGGGTGGAAAGCAATATCATTCACCTATAAAGAAAAGAACATTGTTTTAGTTGTTCCTCACAGTTTATCAGTGACTAAAATTATACCACTGATACATCCAATGGTAATGAAAATTTTGATTTTAAGTGTAAGTGCAGTCTCTCATAAAAACCACAACTCTTTCTTTCTAACCTACACAAATGCATATCCTTTTGTAAGATAAGTCTGCATTACAGTTCTGAACACTGTAAGCATTGAAAAAGCTCACAACTATGTTTGGTGTGACAACTATTAAATAGAGCACTGTTCCTGTAGATGGATTCACTCTTACACCTTGCAGCATAAGAACATAAAGGATGTCCTCAACATTTAGCGTGAAAAAATTTGAAACAATTTGACATGGAATTGATCTTCAAACTCCAAAACCCTCTTCTTAAGAACATTACATTTGAATGCTATGTCGAGTGAAATGGAAGGAATACAGTTGCCCGAGTAAAGACATATAATCAATCACCATGCACAGGCACATTACTATAAAGTTGAGTGTGTGTGAGAGAGAGATATTCACAAGTTGGCAACACGCTTTTCTTAGTGGCTTCCTTCTATATTTTCCTCTTTTCTCAACCCTGTAACAATATGTGCAACATGAAGATCTCAAGTTTGGAAGGTGAATTACAATGTTTGACTTATTAGTCATGTGAGTTACTGCTCAATATTCCCTTAAATGGCTGTGTTTAAACCCAAAATTTTCCACAAATGTGCCACATGGAAGAGAAGATAAACATGGCAGTTGATGGATAGTGACATCGTCATAACACTGTATGAGGTAAGGTGTCCACCAGGACACACAAATGATGGAAGGCTTATACCACAGATGACAGGATACAAGGACAATTGTGAACTATGTCAAGTTTGACAAGACTGGGAGTCCAATCTTATATCTTTAAAAGTGGGTTTCTTCTCTGTCAACTAAGTGGACAGTATGTAATATACGCAAGTACTTTGTAGGAGAAATAAATTGATGCCAATGGTGTACATGCTCTGTAAAATTCATAAAAACATTATTTTCTGAATGAGCAGGGTTAACAACAATATGTTTCATATTTCAAAAATAGAAATAAATAAACTAGCACTTTTAGAAGCCACTAAAACATCTGAAGAACAAAACTGTGATAGCTAGGTTTATAGGGAGCCATTCTGTAGAGTGCAAGAACTTTGCTGATGATCACTGAATTGAAGTATCATGACTTTTCTCCATTATAAAGTCTAAAAAATGAAAAGAATGTTACCTCCGTGGGCAATGAATTGGTCACAACAAGTAAATACTAACTGTGAAACATCTTATTCATTTATGTTAAACCAACAAAGGAATGGTACTGTTCAAAAGAGCTATAAATTGTGGTCCAGTCTGATTATTCACAGAAAGTTTGCCTGAAGGACAGTGCAAAAGATCTACTGGCTAAGCATTATACATGAAAAATATAATTTATTCTCAAAGTTTTCCTACATTATGCTGAACACAGCTGATTAAAATGGGCACCGTTTGTGACATAGCAAATATCATTAATTGCATGCAGTTCAATGAAGATGCTGGTGTGGGAAGGCACAATGGAGTCAGCTTTATAAATCTGTTAACTGTATTGCCTATCTGCAGACATGAACGAATCCAATGCAAAAATGATTTGTCTTGATGTCCTGAACACTGGCCCACTAGTGGTGTGCTCTGCAACTACGTCACAATGCAATGTGAATCTAAACTTTGAGAGAATCTCTATTCACTGATATGTGTTACTGTTCTGTATGTCTTGTAATTTTCACACAGTCCTCTTATGAAACCCCATAGGTCTTATGAATATCTCTGTATTCTTTAAACAGAAAAGAGAATATTATTTAATACGAGAACTGAAACTGCATTACCAACTACTTAAAAGCTGTTCATTGTGTTGTCACAAAAGCAAACAGTATATACATGAAGAAAAAATAAAGAATAAAGCAAAATCCCTATGGATTGTTATTAAAGAAAAAACAAAAACTGTCACATAAACTATATTCATTTCCTTTGGAATGACATAGATATTAAAAAATTAAATCTGCAGCCATTGAATTCAATGACTTTTTCTTAAAACTGGTAAAAACATAGAGACTGGAAATAAACAATCGCATATAAATGCAATGGTTTTGCTGAGGCAGACATTGCAGGCAACAGTTTAGACTCAAACAGGATAGTGATTATAATAGTAATTCAACTGCTGAGAATAAAAGTCCTCCCTTGGTTACCAGGTATTTCCAGCAAATTACATACACTCTGTGATGACTCAGTTTTATCTGGCTAGAAGCTATTTCATCAAACCGTCAATGGAGCAGGGGTTAGTTTCTAAGTGATGGAAATATACAGTATAACTATTTAAAGAAGTGCAAATAAGTGATTAACTTCTCATTCTATCTCACTCCTCATTCAGTTTCTACATAATTTTTACAAAACAGCCTATCCCAGAATACATACTCACTTTTCTGGAAATTCTGTTAGAGATCTTTCAGTTTGGCTTCCGTACTAAAGACAGTCAAGTCAATGTCTGAACAGGCTCAGGACTGTTACCTAAGCCAGCCCACAATCCTGATTAGTGGTTTTCCCAAAGTTCCTAAAAACAGGCCATGGCCATTATCTTCCCATTCCTAGCCTATCATTAGTCACTCAAGAATGAGAATATCTATCATGAATATAACAGAGGGAAACATTCCACGTGGGAAAAATATATCTAAAAACAAAGGTGATGAGACTTACCAAACAAAAGCACTGGCAGGTCGATAGACACACAAACATACACACAAAATTCAAGCTTTCACAACAAACGGTTGCTTCATCAGGAAAGAGGGAAGGAGAGGGACAGACGAAAGGATGTGGGTTTTAAGGGAGAGGGTAAGGAGTCATTCCAATCCCGGGAGCAGAAAGACTTACCTTAGGGGGAAAAAGGGACAGGTATACACTCGCGCGCACACACACACACACACACACACACACACACACACACACACATCCATCCGCACATACACAGACACAAGCAGACATTTGTAAAGGCAAAGAGTTTGGCTAGAGATGTCAGTCGAGGTGGAAGTAAAGAGGCAATGATGTTGTTGAAAGACAGGTGAGGTATGAGTGGCGGCAACTTGAAATTAGCGGAGGTTGAGGCCTGGCGGATAACGAGAAGAGAGGATATACTGAAGGGCAAGTTCCCATCTCCAGAGTTCTGACAGGTTGGTGTTAGTGGGAAGTAACCAAATAACCCGGACGGTGTAACACTGTGCCAAGATGTGCTGGCCATGCACCAAGGCATGTTTAGCCACAGGGTGATCCTCATTACCAACAAACACTGTCTGCCTGTATCCATTCATGCGAATGGACAGTTTGTTGCTGGTCATTCCCACATAGAAAGCTTCACAGTGTAGGCAGGTCAGTTGGTAAATCACGTGGGTGCTTTCACACGTGGCTCTGCCTTTGATCGTGTACACCTTCCGGGTTACAGGACTGGAGTAGGTGGTGGTGGGAGGGTGCATGGGACAGGTTTTACACTGGGGGCGGTTACAAGGGTAGGAGCCAGATGGTAGGGAAGGTGGTTTGGAGACTTCATAGGGATGAACTAAGAGGTTACGAAGGTTAGGTGGACGGCGGAAAGACACTCTTGGTGAAGTGGGGAGGATTTAATGAAGGATGGATCTCATTTCAGGGCAGGATTTGAGGAAGTCGTATCCCTGCTGGAGAGCCACATTCAGAGTCTGATCCAGTCCCGGAAAGTATCCTGTCACAAGTGGGGCACTTCTGGGGTTCTTCTGTGGGAGGTTCTGGGTTTGAAGGGATGAGGAAGTGGCTCTGGTTATTTGCTTCTGTACCAGGTCGGGAAGGTAGTTGCGGGATGCGAAAGCTGTTTTCAGGTTGTTGGTGTAATGGTTCAGGGGTTCCGGACTGGAGCAGATTCGTTTGCCACGAAGATCCAGGCTGTAGGGAAGGGAACGTTTGATGTGGAATGGGTGGCAGCTGTCATAATGGAGGTACTGTTGTTTGTTGGTGGGTTTGATGTGGACGGACGTGTGAAGCTGGCCGTTGGACAGATGGAGGTCGACGTCAAGGAAAGTGGCATGGGATTTGGAGTAGGACCAGGTGAATCTGATGGAACCAAAGGAGTTGAGGTTGGAGAGGAAATTCTGGAGTTCTTCTTCACTGTGAGTCCAGATCATGAAGATGTCATCAATAAATCTGTACCAAACTTTGGGTTTGCAGGCCTGGGTAACCAAGGCGGCTTCCTCTAAGTGACCCATGAATAGGTTGGCGTACGAGGGGGCCATCCTGGTACCCATGGCTGTTCCCTTTAATTGTTGCTATGTCTGGCCTTCAAAAGTGAAGACGTTGTGGGTCAGGATGAAGCTGGCTAAGGTAATGAGGAAAGAGGTTTTAGGTAGGGTGGCAGGTGATGGGAGTGAAAGGAAGCGCTCCATCGCAGCGAGGCCCTGGACGTGCGGAATATTTGTGTATAAGGAAGTGGCATCAATGGTTACAAGGATGGTTTCCGGGGGTAACAGACTGGGTAAGGATTCCAGGCGTTCAAGAAAGTGGTTGGTGTCTTTGATGAAGGATGGGAGACTGCATGTAATGGGTTGAAGGTGTTGATCTACGTAGGCAGAGATACGTTCTGTGGGGGCTTGGTAACCAGCTACAATGGGGTGGCTGGGATGATTTTGTTTGTGAATTTTAGGAAGAAGGCAGAAGGTAGGGGTGCGGGGTGTCGGTGGGGTCAGCAGGTTGATGGAGTCAGGTGAAAGGTTTTGTAAGGGGCCTAAGGTTCTGAGGATTCCTTGAAGCTCCGCCTGGACATCAGGAATGGGATTACCTTGGCAAACTTTGTATGTGGTGTTGTCTGAAAGCTGACGCAGTCCCTCAGCCACATACTCCCGACGATCAAGTACCACTGTCGTGGAACCCTTGTCCGCCGGAAGAATGACGATGGAACGGTCAGCCTTTAGATCACGGATAGCTTGGGCTTCAGCAGTGGTGATGTTGAGAGTAGGAATAAGGTTTTTTATGAAGGATTGAGAGGCAAGGCTGGAAGTCAGAAATTCCTGGAAGGTTTGGAGGGGGTGATTTTGAGGAAGAGGAGGTGGGTCCCGCTGTGACGGAGGACGGAACTGTTCCAGGCAGGATTCAATTTGGATAGTGTCTTGGGGAGTTGGATCATTAGGAATAGGATTAGGATCATTTTTCTTTGTGGCACAGTGATATTTCCAGCAGAGAGTACGAGTGTAGGACAGTAAATCTTTGACGAGGGCTGTTTGGTTGAATCTGGGAGTGGGGCTGAAGGTGAGGCCTTTGGATAGGACAGAGGTTTCGGATTGGGAGAGAGGTTTGGAGGAAAGGTTAACTACTGAATTAGGGTGTTGTGGTTCCAGATTGTGTTGATTGGAATTTTGAGGTTTTGGGAGGAGTGGAGCTGGAAGTGGGCGATTGAGTAGATGGGAGAGACTGGGTTTGTGTGCAATGAGAGGAGGTTGAGGTTTGCTGGAAAGGTTGTGAAGGGTGAGTGAGTTGCCTTTCTGGAGGTGGGAAACCAGGAGATTGGATAGATTTTTAAGGTGGGGGGTGGCGTGCTGTTCTAATTTGCGGTTGGCCTGTTGGAGGATGCTCTGAACAGCCGGTGTGGATGTGGGAGAGGAAAGATTGAGGACTTTTATTAAGGATAGGAGTTGACGGGTGTGTTCATTGGCTGAGTTGATGTGTAGGTGAAGGATTAGGTGGGTGAGGGCAATGGATTATTCAGTTTGGAACTGGTATCGGGACTGATGGAAAGAAGGGTTGCAGCCAGAGATGGGAACTTCAAGTGTGAGGCCTTTGGGGGTAATGCCAAATGTCACACAAGCCGGAGAAAATAAAATATGGGAGTGTAATCTGGCTAGGGCGAAGGCATGTTTGCGGAGGGAATGTAAATAAACCTTAATGGGGTCGTTGTGGGGGTGTTGTGAGGGTGACATGGTATTAGAAGGTGGAAAGTGTAACATGAGGCTGAAATGAAAATGAAAATAAAAATATATGGGGAGAGATAGAGGTGAACTAGAAAGCAACTTTTTTCGCCTTTTTTCACACCAGATCTCTCATCACACTTGAAGTTCCCATCTCTGGCTGCAACCCTTCTTTCTATCAGTCCCTATACCAGTTCCAAACTGAACAATCCATTGCCCTCACCCACCTAATCCTTCGCCTACACATCAACTCAGCCAATGAACACACCCGTCAACTCCTATCCTTAATAAAAGTCCTCAATCTTTCCTCTCCCACATCCATACCGGCTGTTCAGAGCATCCTCCTACAGGCCAACTGCAAATTAGAACAGCATGACACCCTCCACCTTAAAAAACTATCCAATTTCCTGGTTTCCCACCTCCAGAAAGGCAACTCACTCACCCTTCACAACCTTTCCAGCAAACCTCAACCTCCTCTCATTGCACACAAACCCAGTCTCTCCCATCTACTCAATCTCCCACTTCCAGCTCCACTCCCTCCAAAACCTCAAAATTCCAATCAACACAATCTGGAACCACAACACCCTAATTCAGTAGTTAACCTTTCCTCCAAACCTCTCTCCCAATCCGAAACCTCAGTCCTATCCAAAGGCCTCACCTTCAGCCCCACTCCCAGATTCAACCAAACAGCCTTCGTCAAAGATTTACTGTCCTACACTCGTACTCTCTGCTGGAAATATCACTGTGCCACAAAGAAAAATGATCCTAATCCTACTCCTAATGATCCAACTCCCCAAGACACTATCCAAATTGAACCCTGCCTGGAACAGTTCCGTCCTCCGTCACAGCGGGACCCACCTCCTCTTCCTCAAAATCACCCCCTCCAAACCTTCCAGGAATCCTCAGAACCTTAGGCCCCCTACAAAACCTTTCACCTGACTCCATCAACCTGCTGACCCCACCAACACCCCGCACCCCTACCTTCTACCTTCTTCCTAAAATTCACAAACCCAATCATCCCAGCCGCCCCATTGTAGCTGGTTACCAAGCCCTCACAGAACGTATCTCTGCCTAGATCAACACCTTCAACCCATTACATGCAGTCTCCCATCCTTCATCAAAGACACCAACCACTTTCTTGAACGCCTGGAATCCTTACCCAGTCTGTTACCCCCGGAAACCATCCTTGTAACCACTGATGCCACTTCCTTATACACAAATATTCCGCACGTCCAGGGCCTCGCTGCGATGGAGCGCTTCCTTTCACACCCATCACCCTACCTAAAACCTCTTTCCTCATTACCTTAGCCAGCTTCATCCTGACCCACAACGTCTTCACTTTTGAAGGCCAGACATAGCAACAATTAAAGGGAACAGCCATGGGTACCAGGATGGCCCCCTCGTACGCCAACCTATTCATGGGTCGCTTAGAGGAAGCCTTCTTGGTTACCCAGGCCTGCCAACCCAAAGTTTGGTACAGATTTATTGATGACATCTTCATGATCTGGACTCACAGTGAAGAAGAACTCCAGAATTTCCTCTCCAACCTCAACTCCTTTGGTTCCATCAGATTCACCTGGTCCTACTCCAAATCCCATGCCACTTTCCTTGACGTCGACCTCCATCTGTCCAATGCCCAGCTTCACACGTCCGTCCACATCAAACCCACCAACAAGCAACAGTACCTCCATTATGACAGCTGCCACCCATTCCACATCAAACGTTCCCTTCCCTACAGCCTGGATCTTCGTGGGAAACGAATCTGCTCCAGTCCGGAATCCCTGAACCATTACACCAACAACCTGAAAACAGCTTTCGCATCCCGCAACTACCCTCCCGACCTGGTACAGAAGCAAATAACCAGAGCCACTTCCTCATCCCTTCAAACCCAGAACCTCCCACAGAAGAACCCCAGAAGTGCCCCACTTGTGACAGGATACTTTCCGGGACTGGATCAGACTCTGAATGTGGCTCTCCAGCAGGGATACGACTTCCTCAAATCCTGCCCTGAAATGAGATCCATCCTTCATTAAATCCTCCCCACTCCACCAAGAGTGTCTTTCCGCCGTCCACCTAACCTTCGTAACCTCTTAGTTCATCCCTATGAAATCTCCAAACCACCTTCCCTACCCTCTGGCTCCTACCCTTGTAACCGCCCCCAGTGTAAAACCTGTCCCATGCACCCTCCCACCACCACCTACTCCAGTCCTGTAACCCGGAAGGTGTACACGATCAAAGGCAGAGCCACGTGTGAAAGCACCCACGTGATTTACCAACTGACCTGCCTACACTGTGAAGCTTTCTATGTGGGAATGACCAGCAACAAACTGTCCATTCGCATGAATGGACACAGGCAGACAGTGTTTGTTGGTAATGAGGATCACCCTGTGGCTAAACATGCCTTGGTGCATGGCCAGCACATCTTGGCACAGTGTTACACCGTCCGGGTTATTTGGATACTTCCCACTAACACCAACCTGTCAGAACTCTGGAGATGAGAACTTGCCCTTCAGTATATCCTCTCTTCTCGTTATCCGCCAGGCCTCAACCTCCGCTAATTTCAAGTTGCCGCCACTCATACCTCACCTGTCTTTCAACAACATCTTTGCCTCTTTACTTCCGCCTCTACTGACATCTCTGCCCAAACTCTTTGCCTTTACAAATGTCTGCTTGTGTCTGTGTATGTGCGGATGGATGCGTGTGTGTGTGTGTGTGTGTGTGTGTGTGTGTGTGTGTGTGTGTGTGTGTGTGGGCGCGCGCACGCGAGTGTATACCCGTCCTTTTTTCCCCCTAAGGTAAGTCTTTCCGCTCCCGGGATTGGAATGACTCCTTACCCTCTCCCTTAAAACCCACATCCTTTCGTCTGTCCCTCTCCTTCCCTCTTTCCTGATGAAGCAACCGTTTGTTGCGAAATCTTGAATTTTGTGTGTATGTTTGTGTGTCTATCGACCTGCCAGTGCTTTTGTTTGGTAAGTCTCATCATCTTTGTTTTTAGATATAGAATATCTATTATTATTGATTAATAATTGAATATAGTGAATGACACACACATTTCATTTAGAGTCAATTTCCATGTGGCAATGCTACAATAATCTTCCGAAGTAATAATAATAATTATTTTACAGGAAAATAGCACATTTTAAATCTTAGAAAAGCTAAATTACACAATTTCAAACTATTAATGATTATTTACCAAACAGATAGATATGGTTGTTCATTCACTTTATGAATGTGCATATCTGCATTTGTAGAATTATACATACTACAATTATAGAAAGAGCAGTGCTCTCTCTCTCTCTCTCTCTCTCTCTCTGTCTGTCTGTCTGTCTGTCTGTCTGTGTGTGTGTGTGTGTGTGTGTGTGTGTGTGTGTGGGGTGGGGGGGGGGGGGGGGGGGCAGGCACACGGCACACACTGAATGCACTGAGCAACCCACCTTCTTGCCTGGAAAATATTCTGATACATTTTGCGAGACAATTTTGAGCTCAGAAAAATCTAATAAAAATTTATTTAGCATATACAAGAAATAAGAATATTGTATAGAATTTGTAACTAAGCCTCTTGCAGAAGTCTTTTCAAAGTCCTTAGGGTTCTTGTACAAACATGAGAAATATGAGTAAATTTTATGGATTCTGCGTCCATGTCTATGGTAGCAAGCATAATTCTTGATTGTCTGAGAATTTTCTTCTCTTTCTACAAAAATAAGAACATCTGGAATAATATACAGAATCAAAACTAATTTAAAAGTCATTATTACGTGCCACTTTTCTGCTAGTTAACTGAATATTTTGATTCTGTGTTTGCAAAATACTTCGACACTGTAAAAATCTGATTCATTTTAACAAGTATCTACCCCTACAATAAATAAAAACCTATTATTCTTCTACAGTATTCATTACTCGAATATAGCTATTACATGTGTCCAAGAATCTGAATGGTAGATGGATAATTTAATTTACCCTTAATTTGTGATGTGCATTTTTCCATACCAATCAATAATTCTGAAGTTTCCTGCTGGCACCTTATTTTGCATCTGCTTGCCCCACTTCTATCTACCTTATGCACTATGTCCTTGATCAATTCTGTGGTTACAGTTTACCTCCAATTGTTAATTGCATGAAAACTGTAGTGTTATTATTAACATGTACGGTCTGTGTGACACACCTCAAAAGCTACATTATGTTGAGTGGAGGTAAACCCATGTGTAGCAGTGTTCACTCATATGATCCAGACTTCAATTCTGTAATACAATCATGGCTAGATGATGCAAGTGATGTTGATGAGTGTGAGGTAAACTTCTGCATAGAGGTATGATGATAATTCAGATTCTGAAATTTCTGGCAATGAAAGGTAAGATATTGGAGTAAGTTATGTTCATAATAAGGTTTATTATGGAAAAAATGGGTTGAAGTGGTCTTGTCGACCTTTTATCCCAAGGAGAATGATGTAAAAATACAATATTGTTCTTCAATTGTCATGTATAAAGGGTCAAATGTGTACACTAGGAAATTCAGCCGAACCTGAGGTGGTTTGGAATCTGAATACCCCCACAAGAAAAGCAACAAGAAATAGTAGCTCGGACCAATGCGAAAATCGCAACTGAATGGCAACAATATAAAGTTCCACACTGCACTGAAATGCCTGACAGACATTACAGAGCTCCACGCTTTGTTAGGACTTTTACTGTATTCTGCAACATTTATTCAACTCAGACGACTAATAGCGCAATGTTTGCAACAGATGGTTCTGACAGTGACATTTTTCAGTGTGTCATGAGGGAACGTCGATTCAATATACTTCTTTCAATGCTACATTCTAACAATACTGCTACAAGAGAAGACAGCTGCAATTTCAGAATTATTTTTGAAATTCATGCATAATATTGCCAAGCTGTGTATACCATTGGCACCTCATAATGCATTGATGCAATATGGCATAAAAGTGATGTGTCTTTCAGATGCTAGAAATGAATATTCCCTGAATTGATATTTATATGCTGGCAAAGATTCTGATGGAGATAGGCTTACAGAAGAAGAATGAAAGCTCTCAAAACGAACAATCTTTAATATGCCTGTTGAAGCTTATACAAGTTACAAACAGCAATGTCACATGGGACAATTGGTTTTCCTCAGTAGAGCTTGTGGATATCATGAAGACCAATGGACTGGCTTACATTGGAACTGTGAGGCAAAACGAGAGAGAGTATAAGTGAATTCCTTCCCAGCAAATCCAAAGAAATAGGTTCCTGTCCATTTGGATTTACAAAAGACAAGACTGTAGCCTTGTATGTGGCATAAAAGAACAAGGCAGTAATTATGTAACATACACCCATCATGTGGTATTTATTGACACCATCACTCAGATGGCTAGAGGACAAATGTAAGGATGTAAAGGCTTATCTCACTTGGGGTAAGATACATACTGCCTACAGGAAAATTAAAGAGACCTTTAGAGAAAAGAGAACCACTTGTATGAATATCAAGAGCTCAAATGGAAACCCAGTTCTAAGCAAAGAAGGGAAGGCAGATAGGTGGAAGGAGTATATAGAGGGTCTATACAAGGGCGACGTACTTGAGGACAATATTCTGGAAATGGAAGAGAATGTAGATGAAGACGAAATGGGAGATAAAATCCTGCTTGAAGAGTTTGACAGAGCACTGAAAGACCTGAGTCGAAACAAGGCCCCGGGAGTAGACAACATTCCTTTAGAACTACTGATCGCCTTGAGAGAACCAGTCCTGACAAAACTCTACCATCTGGTGAGCAAGATGTATGAGACAGGCGAAATACCCTCAGACTTCAAGAAGAATATAATAATTCCAATCCCAAAGAAAGCAGGTGTTGACAGATGTGAAAATTACCAAACTATCAGTTTAATAAGCCACAGCTGCAAAATACTAATGCAAATTCTTTACAGACGAATGGAAAAACTAGTAGAAGCCAACCTTGGGGAAGATCAGTTTGGATTCCGTAGAAATATTGGAACATGTGAAGCAATACTGACATTATGACTTTTCTTAGAAGAAAGATGAAGCAAAGGCAAACCTATGTTTCTAGCATTTGTAGACTTAGAGAAAGCTTTTGACAATGTTGACTGGAATACTCTCTTTCAAATTCTGAAGGTGGCAGGGGTAAAATACAGGGAGCGAAAGGCAATTTACAATTTGTACAGAAACCAGATGGCTGTTATAAGAGTCGAGGGACATGAAAGGGAAGCAGTGGTTGGGAAGGGAGTGAGACAGGGTTGTCGCCTCTCCCCGATGTTATTCAATTTGTATATTGAGCAAGCAGTAAAGGAAACAAAAGAAAAATTCAGAGTAGGTATTAAAATTCATGGAGAAAAAGTAAAAACTTTGAGGTTCGTCGATGACATTGTAATTCTGTCAGAGACAGCAAAGGACTTGGAAGAGCAGTTGAACGGAATGGACAGTGTCTTGAAAGGAGGATATAAGTTGAACATCAACAAAAGCAAAACGAGGATAATGGAATGTAGTCAAATTAAGTCGGGTGATGCTGAGGGAATTAGATTAGGAAATGAGACACTTAAAGTAGTAAAGGAGTTTTGCTATTTGGGGAGCAAAATAACTGATGATGGTCGAAGAAGAGAGCATATAAAATGTTGACTGGCAATGGCAAGGAAAGCGTTTCTGAAGAAGAGAAATTTGTTAACATCGAGTATAGATTTAAGTGTCAGGAAGTCGTTTCTGAAAGTATTTGTATGGAGTGTAGCCATATATGGAAGTGAAACATAGATGATAAATAGTTTGGACAAGAAGAGAATAGAAGCTTTCGAAATGTGGTGCTACAGAAGAATGCTGAAGATTAGATGGTTAGATCACATAACTAATGAGGAGGTATTGTATAGGATTGGGGAGAAGAGGAGTTTGTGGCACAACTTGACAAGAAGAAGGGACTGGTTGGTAGGACATGTTCTGAGGCATCAAGGGATCACAAATTTAACACTGGAGGTCAGCGTGGAGGGTAAAAATCATAGAGGGAGACCAAGAAATGAATACACTAAGCAGATTCAGAAGGATGTAGGTTGCAGTAAGTACTGGGAGATGAAGAAACTTGCACAGGATAGGGTAGCATGGAGAGCTGCATCAAACCAGTCTCAGGACTGAAGACAACAACAACAACAACCACTCAGAAACTGAAGATACAGAATTTTATAACGTAACCAAGGGTATTTTACCAGATTCTGGACGTTAGTGCTGTCAATTCAGGTACAGTGCACAGAGATGACAAAAGCCATGGGATACTTCCTAATATCGTGTTGGACCTCCTTTTTCCTGGCACCATGCATTAACTAGACATGAGATGGACTCAACAATTCATTGCAGCTAGCAAGTCCCCTGCTGAAGTACCAAGCCATGCTGCCTCTATAGCCCTCCATAATAGCTACAGTGCTGCCAGTGCAGGATTTTGCACACGAAATGACCTCTCAAATACATCCCATAAATATTTAATAGGATTCACATTGGGTAATCTGGCTGGTCAGGTCATTTGCTAAAATTATCCATAAAGTTCTTCAAACCAATTGCGAATGACTGCAGCCCGGTGACATGGCGCATTGTCAACCAAAAATTCCATTGTTGTTTAGGAACATGAAGTCCATGAATGGGTACAAATGGTCTCCAAGTAGCCTAATATTACCATTTCCAGTCAATGGTCAGTTCAGCTGGAGCAGCAGACCCAGTCCAGTCCACACCATTGTGGAGCCACCACCTGTTTGCCCACTGCCTTGTTGACAACTTGGGTCCACGACTTAGTGGGGTCTGTACCACACACTAACCCTGCCAGCAGCTCCTACTAACTTAAACTGGGACTCATCTCACCAGGCCATGGTTTTCCAACCATCTAGGGTCCAACCGATATAGTCACAAACCACCAATAGGTGCTGCAGGCAATGTTGTGCTGTTAGCAAAGGCACGTGTGTCAATCATCTGCTGCCATAAAAGAACTTTCATGTCTTCTTTATAACAGAATGATAGCTGTGAATATTATGCGTGTATTTTCATTTTCTTCTTATTTATGAAACACTGCTGTTGAGCATCACTGGAAACAAATACTTGTAAAAAAAAAAAAAAAAAAAAAAAAAAAAACAGAATATATTATCATATATCCAGCTTTTAATGGTTCAACTGCACTCTTTCATCTACAAAAGTGCAGTAAATATGCAGTCAATTACTCAATATTTTCACTAATCCATTTAGCAAAAAAAGTTCGAATCAATATGGGTAGGGTTTTTATTCTTTTGTCTTTAAAAAAAGCTGTGTTAAAGCTGGTTGTATAAAGCATACATACATAGAGTTTTGTCAACACATAGTATTTTATTATTTGCTGTTAGTCACTAAATATTATTCTGTACAGTCATGATATCTGATTTGAGCTATCTAAAATCTGATGAAAAAATTAAGCAATGTGTCTGGATATTTATCCCAATGTGCCTTCTTTGGTAATGCTTTTTCTGGAAATCTGATGGTCCCTATTTTCACACATCTTCAGCACCAATTCAAATTACCTATGTAGTTCCTATATCTCCCACTAATTTCAGTGACCTTGAATGTCTACTTTCAACTCCAGCTGATTTGTTTGTTTTCAGATCATTTAGTGCTCTGTCACAAAGCACGACAGCATTACTTGATCACTAATTTCTTTCAAATCAACTTCCTCTTCCTTTCCTAACACTTTGGGACAGCTCCTCTTCATCTTACAAGTCCCAGACAGACTTGTGATCTGTCTGCTCTTCTATGTTGAATGAGGGTTTTCCATCTGCACTTCACAGATTTATATTTTGCTACTCCAAAGTTTCATTTAATCTTCTTGTTCCCAATAACAACATATTTAACCAATTCCCCCATTTCCCCACAGTTTCTTGATTTTCTCAGCATCAGCTTAAAAGATTCTAGCAGATGAATATGACACAGTGCAAAAAATTGTCATTGTTTATTCCAAAATCTGAAGGTAGTATCCCACTTTCTTCTGATAATTTATAGACTAATTAAGTGTAACTGTTGCTTTCCTAAGATATGAACATTTCTATATTTTATACTATGAAGACTGCAGAAATTCTCAGGTTGAAGGTTTCAAATGCCACATTGGTGAGAAGAATACTCAAAACAACCATCCAATGTTTTCAAATTCAATAATTTGTTTACTTTTACTTTAGCTGCAATCTTTTCAGTACTTATTGTAGCAGGTAACTTCATGAACCATAATCCATTGAGAAAGATATAAACCCCTTCCAAAAATGGCAATTATTGTACTGATGCTGCATCCAGGACAACATAGACTGTTCACCTCTTCCATTTCAGCCTTCAAAACGGAATAAGAAACTACATGATCTGAGCAAAGAAAAAAAAAAAAAATCCAACTACAGGTTGCTCAGTGAACAGTACAAAAGCATTACAGCAGGAATTTGTTTGGATGTCAGTGTGATGTGATACTTACAGCATAGATATCTTGGTAGCCATTAGGTGCCCCATTTGAACGGTGGCACTTGAATGTGAAATTATCTTTCGTAGTAGTTGAATTTACATACTGGATTGCTACGCGGCCTTCCACACTGCCCAAAGCATATCCTGCAATTTAAAAGCCAGTATAAAGAAAAAAAATATCCAAATCAAACAATGGCAAAATAAAACTTCTTACTATGGAGCAGCAGGCTTAATCATGAAAAAATAATTAACAAGCACACTACCCTCAGAAACTAGGAACAAGGAGCAAGAGTTAATGAAAGTTACTAAGGACTGCAGGAAAACAGAGAGACTGTAAGACAGGCTGAGAAACATAGTACATTTACTTAACACAATTGAAGCAGTGTTGTATAGCATTTATTCCAATATTTCCTAGCTTTTATCCTGTCTTCAAAAGGTGACACCCTAATCAGAAGTTGCAGAAATTAAGATAAATGCTCACAGTGAACCGCAATTATTATCTGATTGCTTTGAAGAGCCAGGTAGTAGAACCAGGCAGAAATTATGTAACAGTCATTGGAAAAGGGTAATTCAAAGCTCACAACAATTTGCAACAACACAATCACATTACGTAGATAACATCCCGCAATAACAATCAATAACCAAGATAAACATACACATATCAATTTACACAAAAAAGTGAAGCTGATAGCAAGAATGCCTGGACATGTATGAGGAATACACAGAGGCAAATAGAGCACCCAGTCGCAGAGCATGCTCAACAGCACAGAATTCACAGTGCTTGCTTCAGCATACAGGTAATTGGAATTTTTCTACCTAGCACCCACATCTCACGACTTTGCAGACAGGAACTTGTTCTGCACAGTGGAGCATAGCAGCATATCCTGCCACAAGTGATATAAACCAAATGAAATGAATGGAGGCAATAATGATTCACATTTCAGCATTTCCAAAGATATTTAATTTATTTCATGTAACTGATCTTTATTCATTTCATCCCCACTGGTACATTAATTTCATTTCAGCAAAAGTGTCTTCATGACTGTGAAGTCACATGCTTCCATGAAATCCATCAACCACCTTCATGGGGGTGCTACTCCTAAATAACCCACGGGACAATCTCTCGTTGCAGTATGCGGACATCGTACCAAAAAACATCAGTGACAATGGCAGTTTGAGTCAGACTTGAAGGTGTGCTCAGATAGCTGAATAGCTGAAGTTACTGGTAGTGAAAAGCAACGTATCCAGGTGTGTGTTCCAATCAAACGCAAATTTTCATTTGTCAGGACATATTCATTAAACACAAAATATGGCTATTGATAACAACAATAAGTATAATTTAACTCTGACAACAACATGAATGAAATTCCTGAATTGTAAATAGGTAAAGCAGCTGTATACAACTTGATATTGTAATGCCAAACAAATTGTTCATGTTTACATTCATGCTCCTGCTGCTAGCATGATCACAGGTAATGTGTGGCATTAATATTCTGTTAATTAAGATTTTAACTGTATTCCAAAGAATATGATTCTGGTTGTTCCTAAAAAATCACGTGGAGTGAACGAGCATAGCACCCAACTGGAGTTCATCCGCCACACAGTATTAACTGGCTGCTGTTGTACCTGCTACACTTGCCAAAGAGATTGATAGGACGAACTCCACGATGCCTCAGACATATAGTTTCTCTGTTACATTAAGGATCTGCAAATCATTCCTGGCACTCTTGAGAGGTGTTAGAGAAAGTTCAACTAGTGCCACTGAGCAATCTGTAGCTTTTATGAGAAAATATTTTCATATTAATAAACAAAACAATGTAATGGACTGTATTCTTTACATGTCAGTGATAAAAAAGATCAAAATTGAGATCAAAGTTATATTGATTCACAAATTAGCTGCCTTAATTCCAAACTGAATGAACCTGCTTTGAGAAGAAGTCCAAGAGGAAGTAACATTATATGTGGCAACTGTGACACTAAACAGAAGAAACAAGAAAGAAAGAAAAGTAATGTTTCATTAACAATAGCCTCCAAATCATGACAGCCGAAAGAATGATTGGAGCTGATGTAATTCGGGGACAACTGATAATTATAACAACATTGGGTGCTGAGAATTTAACATATGCTCCAGCATTATTTGTTGAAGTTTCAAGAACAAGAACACTACAGGTGTCATCAACTGGTGCTTGCACAGACGCTGTAATTGTTGAGTCTCGCCCCTATGGAAGCAGACACTGCCCCCGCTACAAATGTCGTCGGAAGAGTGAAAACTGCTTTTAAATGGTGAAAATTGATGCAGCCAACATCACTGCTACGGAAGCAGACCAAACACCAATGCTGATGACAAGCAGACACCAGATGATTGTAAAAATGAATAAAGTCAGACAGAATTACCGGTGAAACAAATACTAACAAAGAGATAGAGGGGCTGGCCAGTACTTACCTCAGCTCAGTACAGCCGATAGATACGCACAAAACAGAACCAAAAATTTACGTTCCTAGCTTTCGGAACAAATGTTCCTTCATCAGGGAGGAGAGAGGGGAAAGAAAGGGAAGAAGGGAAAGTAGAATCAGTAACTCACAACCGAGGTTATGTAGCAACAGGGAGGGTAGCAAGGATGGAGGCATGGTTGTCAGAGGGAAGCCAAGGGATCTTTGGCTTCCCTCTGACAACCATGCCTCCATCCTTGCTACCCTCCCTGTTTTCCTTTCCCTGTTGCTTTATAACTTGGGTTGTGAGTAACTGAATCTACTTTCCCTTCTTCCCTTTCTTTCCCCTCTCTTCTCCCTGATGAAGGAACATTTGTTCCAAAAGCTAGGAACGTAAATTTTTGGTTCTGTTTTGTGTGTATCTATCGGCTGTACTGAGCCTAGGTAAGTAATGGCCAGCCCCTCTATCTCTTTGTTAGTATTTGTTTCACATCTTTATATGAGATTTTCCATTAATCATTTAGAATTACCAGTGAGCATGTTTGTGAATTTTTATTAGTGAAAAAAGTAAAAAGACAGGACAAAAATTAACTATTTCTTTGTTAAAAAGTTTAATATCTTTTGTAAGATTAAAAATGACCAGTACCGTATTTACTCGAATCTAAGCCGCACTTTTTTTCCAGTTTTGTAATCCAAAAAACCGCCTGCGGCTTAGAATCGAGTGCAAAGCAAGCGGAAGTCATGAAAAATGTTGGTACGTGCCGCCACAACTAACTTCTGCCGTCAAATATATATAGCGCTACGCAGGCATGCTTTGTAGACACAAAGATAAATACTGGCGCCAAAACCTCTGCGTCAGTAAATAAATTAAAAAAAAAAAAGTAGAAGATGAGCTTTTTTTCTCTGCTGCGAGTTTTGACCACTGCATTTTCACAAATTATCCAACGAAGTAAATACAAATTCTGTATTGTTCATCTTCGAATGTAGCACAATTTCAGTGTACAACGAAAATCTGACTGGCAAGACTGTTTGGGATGTTTGTCAATATGGCCAACTCTACGTTCTGAATTTTTTCCTATCTGTGAGAAGAGATGGTTGCTAATAGGAACCTGATGAAATTTGAATCACATACAGTATTCTCTTCACCATAAGAATAATACGAATATAAACATTTTGCCATGTATTCTTTTGTGTTTGCTGCTATCTCATTTAAATCCTGTCTCCCTAATAAACTACGAAACTAGAGTGAGACAACAGCAAACTCGGAAAGATATACGTATCGTGTCATGTTTATATTCGTATTATTTCTATGCCTAATAGTGATACAGTCAGAAATGAAGCACGGCAAGTGACTAGATTTTTAAATCTAAGATGACTAATTTCTGTGCACAATTTGATGTAATAAAGAAGCGGCCGCAAAGATTTTCAAACAGAGAAAAATTTTCGCCTAACTCTCGTTCAGAACATGTTCTATCATACGCAGTCTATTATTTGATTCTTGTTGATCATTATCAAAGAAAGCAGCAGTGTGAGTAACAACAAATAGCAGTCTCTTGCCTTTTTTTTTTTTTTTTTTAATTGTACGCGGCGGTAGCGCGCACAAAAGCAAGCCATGCCACGAGCCGCGACAGGCCGTAAGCACGCACTATCAGAATGCGACAAACAATGCATGACACGGTGCAGTAATGCATTTTCAGCTTAAGAGTGACGCAAACACCTATAACAAATAAAACGGCACTTATCAGATCAAAGCAAAATAAGCAATCGATTCAAACTAGACGAAGCACGTGAAAAAGGAAGGGTACCCTTATAAATACGGACGGAGTGCCTGACGCCTAGCAATGGCTACGTGGTAAAGCTTAACTGCTAAGCTTATGACTCGAACCAAACTACTGTAGCTGTATCGTCATTCATTCGACCTAAATTGTGTCTCATATTACAATGGACCAACTTTGTTTCGATTTGGAGATGTGGCCTAAAACTTTTCTCTCCCCTTGAATTTAGAGTCTCAAATTTCAGGTGCGGCTTAGATTCGGGAAATTTTTTTTTCCTTTATTTCGAGTCTCATTTTTCAGGTGCGGCTTACATTCGAGTAAATACGGTAATGATTTTGACAAAATAAAAAAGATAAGTCATTTAAACAATTTCAACACATGATTATGGCTGTAGATATCAAGATCAAAATAGAGAGTTTAATCTTAGAATGGACAATTAAAATAAATAGTTAAATAATCAAAATAAAAAAAAATAGAGAAACTGTCAACTGCCTTTGAGGCTTCTAACCAACATAATATAGACAGATTGGCTGAATTAAATGGTTGTGTGACAAAACTTGACAAGCCTGAAAGATCTACATCTACATGATTACTCTGCAATTCACATTTAAGTGCTTGGCAGAGGGTTCATCGAACCACAATCATACTGTCTCTCTACCATTCCACTCCCAAACAGCGCGCGGGAAAAACCAACACCTAAACCTTTCTGTTCGAGCTCTGATTTCTCTTATTTTATTTTGATGATCATTCCTACCTATGTAGGTTGGGCTCAACAATATATTTTCGCTTTCGGAAGAGAAAGTTAGTGACTGAAATTTCGTAAATAGATCTTGCCGCGACGAAAAACGTCTTTGCTTTAATGACTTCCATCCCAACTCGCGTATGATATCTGCCACACTCTCTCCCCTATTATGTGATAATACAAAATGAGCTGCCCTTTTTTGCACCCTTTCGATGTCCTCCATCAATCCCACCTGGTAAGGATCCCACACCGCGCAGCAATATTCTAACAGAGGACGAACGAGTTTAGTGTAAGCTGTCTCTTTAGTGGACTTGTTGCATCTTCTAAGTGTCTTGTCAATGAAACGCAACCTTTGGCTCGCCTTCCCCACAACATTATCTATGTCGTCTTTCCAACTGAAGTTGTTAGCAATTTTAACACCCAGGTACTTAGTTTAATTGGCAGCCTTGAGAATTGTACTATTTATCGAGTAATCGAATTCCAACGGATTTCTTTTGGAACTCATGTGGATCACCTCACACGTTTCGTTACTTAGCATCAACTGCCACCTGCCACACCATACAGCAATCTTTTCTAAATCGCTTTGCAACTGATACTGGTCTTCGGATGACCTTACTAGCTTCATCTGCGAATAACCTAAGAGAACTGCTCAGATTGTCACCCAGGTCATTTATATAGATCAGGAACCGCAGAAGTCCCAGGACGCTTCCCTGGGGAACACCTGATATCACTTCAGTTTTACTCGATGATTTGCCATCTATTACTACGAACTGCGACCTTCCTGGCAGGAAATCACAAATCCAGTCGCACAACTGAGACGATACCCCATAGGCCCGCAGCCTGATTAGAAGTCGCTTGTGAGGAACGGTGTCAAAAGCTTTCCGGAAAACTAGAAATACGGAATCAACTTGAGATCCCCTGTCGATAGAGGCCATTACTTCGTGCGAATAAAGAGCTAGCTGTGCTGCACAAGAACGATGTTTTCTGAAACCATGCTGACTACATATCAATAGATCGTTCCCTTCGAGGTTATTCATAATGTTTGAATACAGTATATGCTCCAAAACCCTACTGCAAACCTACATCAATGATATAGGTCTGTAGTTCGATGGATTACTCCTACTACCCTTCTTAAACACTGGTGCAACCTGCGCAATTTTCCAATCTGTAGGTACAGATCTATCGGTGAGCGAGCAGTTGTATATGATTGCTAAGTAGGGAGCTATTGTATCAGCGTAATCTGAAAGGAACCTAATTGGTATACAATTTGGACCTGAAGACATGCCCGTATCAAGTGATTTGAGTTGCTTCGCAACCCCTAAGGTATCTACTTCTAAGAAACTCATGCTAGCAGCTGTTCGTGTTTCAAATTCTGGAATATTCCATTCATCTTCCCTGGTGAAGGAATTTCGGAAAACTGTGTTCAATAACTCCGCTTTAGCGGCACAGTCATCGGTAACAGTACCATCAGCACTGCGCAGCGAAGGTATTGACTGCCTCTTGCCACTTGTGTACTTTACATACGACCAGAATTTCTTCGGATTTTCTACTAAATTTCAAGACAATGTTTCGTTGTGGAACCTATTAAAGGCATCTCGCATTGAAGTCCGTGCCAAATTTCACGCATCTGTAAATTTTAGACAATCTCCAGGATTTCGTGTGCTTCTGAACTTCGCATGCTTTTTCCGTTGCCTCTGCAACAGCATTCGGACCTGTTTTGTGTACCATGGGGGATCAGTTCCATCTCTTACCAATTTATGAGGTATGAATCTCTTTGAATTTGAGCCCCATCTCGTCCACATTTGCATAGTCAGTTCGGAAGGAATGGAGATTGTCTCTTAGGAAGGCTTCTAGTGACACTTTATCCGCTTTTTTAAATAAAATTATTTTGCATTGGTTTCTGGTGGATTTGGAAGAAACGGTATTGAGCCTAGCTACAACGACCTTGTGATCACTAATCCCTGTATCAGTCATGATGCTCTCTATTAGCTCTGGATTGTTTGTGGCTAAGAGGTCAAGTGTGTTTTCGCAACCATTTACAATTCGCGTGGGTTCGTGGACTAACTGCTCGAAATAATTTTCGGAGAAATTATTTAGGACAATCTCGAAAGATGTTTTCTGCCTACCACCAGTTTTGAACAAGTATTTTTGCCAACATATTGAGGGAAGGTTGAAGTCCCCACCAACTATAACCGTATGAGTGGGGTATTTATTTGTTACGAGATTCAAATTTTCTCTGAACTGTTCAGCAACTATATCATCAGAGTCTGGGGGTCGGTAGAAGGAGCCAATTATTAACTTAGTTCGGCTGTTAAGTATAACCTCCACCCATACCAATTCGCACGGAGTATCTACTTCGACTTCACTACAAGATAAATCACTACTGACAGACACAAACACTCCACCACCAATTCTGCCTAATCTATCTTTCCTGAACACCGTCTGAGACTTCGTAAAAATTCCTGCAGAACTTATTTCAGGCTTTAGCCAGCTTTCTGTACCTATAACGATTTCAGCTTCTGTGCTTTCTATTAGCGCTTGAAGCTCAGGGACTTTCCCAGCAAAACTACAACAATTTACAACTACAATTCCGACTGTTCCTTGATCCAAGCATGTCCTGTATTTGCCACGCACCCTTTGAGATTGCAGCCCACCCCGTACTTTCCCGAGGCCTTCTAACCTAAAAAACTGCCCACTCCACGCCACACACCATTGGTGCAAGTCAAGGAATCTGCAGCCAACACGGTCGCAAAACCCTCTGAGCCTCTGATTCAGACCCTCCACCCAGCTCTGCACCAAAGGTCCGCAGTCGGTTCTGTCAATGATGCTGCAGGTGGTGAGCTCTGCCTTCATCTCGTAAGCAAGACCGGCAGCCTTCACCAAATCAGATAGCCGCTGGAATCCAGAGAGAATTTCCTCAGATCCAAAGCGACACACGTCATTAGTGCCGGCATGTGCCACCACCTGCAGCTGGCTCCACCCTGTGCTTTTCATGGCATCCGGAAGGACCCATTCCACATCAAGAATGACTCCACCCGGAATGCAGACGGAGTGCACACTGGATCTTCCCCTCCTTAGCCGCTATATCCCTAAGGGGCCCCATTATGCGCTTAACATTGGAGCTCCCAACTACCAATAAGCCACCCTCTGTGATTGCACGGACCTTGAAGACTGAGAATCATCCTCTGAAACAGGGCAGGCAGCTGCATCTGGCTCAGCCAGAGACAGTACCTGAAACCTGCTTGTCAGACGCACCGGGGAGGCTTTCTGATCAGCCTCCGGGGATGTCTTTCGCTGCCTGCCACGCCTTGGAACGACCTCCCAATCAACCACAGGGGAGGGCTCAGCCCCACTACGGGCAGCAACTGGGGCAACCACAGCAGCAGACTGATCTGGGGACAGATGGGATGAGGTTGACATCCCCGTGATACCCAAATCCGGCTCCCCACAGTGGTGCCCATTGGCAACAGCCTCAAGCTGCGCGATCTAAGTCAGCGCTGCCTGCAGCTGTGAGCGAAGGGATGCCAACTCAGCCCTCATCCGAACACAGCAATCACAGTCCCTGCCCATTCTAATCAATGTTGAACAACAGTCACTGAAACACGAGTCCGTGCCTAGATAACGCAAGGGAAACACGAAAAGAATGTATGAACTAAGCTGTACAAATGCCTAACGACTGCGCTACAATCTGCCTGAATTTACGATTACAGTAGCTAAAACTCAAAATTACACCTCCTATACGAAACTCACAAGCAATTTAAGTAAGAATCTACGAAGTAAACACAGAAAAGAAGCTATATACATATCTTTCTGCACTGTCGATGTGCACCAACTGGGAGCTCAGTAAAAGTAAAGTTTACAGCAGAAACCACAAAGTAAAAATCTGATGTCACCGTAATCAGTGATCAATTAAACAATTTAAAACTTATGTTATGAGAAGAACTGGTTAAAAAGAAAATGTTTGAAAGAGGAGTTTAATAATAATTTAGAAGTTCTCCGAACTGAAGTCGTGGCAACTGTGCAGGAAGTATCAACTGATGTAAATCTCCAAACTAAATTACAGAAAGAGGGTTTCTTGGATGTAGCAACTGACTTAAGGAAAAACAAACACGAATTCAAATCTTTCAAGAAGAAGGTGAACTGTAACAATCATTTGATTACCGAACTGAAAGAAACATTTCAACAAAATTAGATTTAAGAAGGGGAAACAGAATCAGTGCCAGCAGATTTTGTACCCAGAATAGAACTTTTTGAGAGTAGGTTACAGGAAATTACTAAGCAGATGGTGGAGATTGATAACCAAACATGTATCAAAAGTATTTTGATTTGAGAGCGAAATCAGAGGAACATGGAAACAGGGGAGAATTAAAAGAAAGTAATGTACGCTGACCACAAATGTCAGGAAATGCAAATGAGTGGTGGAAGGAATTTCGTCTAGAAGGCAGAAGAAATCTATCCAATACATCTCCATGTTTCCAGAATTGGAAAGATTTTGAGACACAATTGAAAGAGAAATAATGGACAGAGGGAGAACAGCAAAAACTAATCCTAGAACTGACGGACCCAAAACCATTCACCCTTTAAGGGGGTGGATTCTGGAAGTATTTTGAATGGCACCTTACAAGGGTAAAGTTCTTACATGAATCAATAAGTGACAGTCATCTAATGAAGGTAATAATCAGTAAGATGCCCACCTACATACATGAGAAAATGATTGGGAAGGATTCGTCAAGAGTCAGTTGAATATTAAGTTACTTGGAACTATTGGATAACCTTAATAAAGGTCACAAAGAGAGGTGGGGAAGGAATGGCAGATTTCATCAGGGAAAACTAAATCCCACCACGGGAAAATTAAACCCCACCATGGACTGACAATAGGTAAAATTAGTTGTTACTGTACAGTAAAGGAAGAAAGAACTAATGAGCCATACATGAGGTTCAGATATAAAGGGAGAAAAATACTGGGCACAGATCGAATGAAGAAGGAAACGGGATTGCTGAAACTGAAGATATCAAAAAGGAAGGAATGTTTTAAGAGTCCATGTAACCTAAAATAGATTGACAGGTATAATGGAGAAATGAGAATTGCAACAAGCGTCACAAAGTACCGCCAGCTGTAGATCGTAATGATTAAATTGATATTTTTTAGTTTTCTACACTGCACTGATTATAGTTTTGAGTAATAGGAAAGGAATTTTATAATTTTTGTACACCTTTAATTGACTATAGTTAAGAAAGTGGGATTCTTAGTTAGCAGTGAGTTCTTGTAACACAAACCTACTGCAATTATGAAAATATAACTTTGTTTTCTCCATTATTAACCAAATTAGACCCTTACCCGCCAGTTATTTACAGGTTTTTCCATTGTGATGGTAGGGTAAAGAGAAAATGCTCTGCAGGGCAAGTAATCATCAAACCAGGGAAGTATCATGTATCAGAATCGTCACGATCAGTGACTGCAAATCTTTGACTTGACTGACAATTAAGTCAAATTTTTGCAAATAGTAGTGCTTTGTAATTTCTGTACTGGGATGTTTTGTAGCAATGCAACTTGTAATGGGTTGAAATTATGTTATAATTTGTGTCTAGGTTAATGTCATTAAGCTATAATTTAATACGTTTTGTGGGCAGACTTCACTTTTAAGGATCTTAAAACAGCCAATGTACTTGGCTAAAAGTGGTCAGTGAAGAGCATTGTCTTGCTCAAATAAGAGGTGTTAAGGCTCTCAAGTACGTTTGTACTGGGACAATGGGGAGGGCAGGTACCTCGCACCCATGGACAGTTTATGCTTTTGTACTTTTCCCTGGAACCAGGCTCTGAGGATAAACATTTAAATAGGAATCTGGAACTACTCAGGAAAGAGATAATCTTTCCATAGTCTGGGGCCACAGTCATATAATACTGTTTAAATGTATGTTCCACCATTTAACTGTATAGACTGTTTATTTTATTGTACAGTCCTGATTTTAGTGAAACAAATACGAACAAAGAGATAGAGAGGCTGCCAGTACTTACCTCAGCTCAGTACAGCCGATAGATACACAAAACAGAACAGAAAATTTACATTCCTAGCTTTCGGACCTTTGTTCATTCATCAGGGAGGAGAGAGGGGAAAGAAAGGGAAGAAGGGAAAGTGGATTCAGTTACTCACAACCCAAGTTATAAAGCAACAGGCAAAGGAAAACAGGGAGGGTAGCAAGGATGGAGGCATGGTTGTCAGAGGGAAGCCAAAGATATTCTGTAAGTACTGTGCCAGCTTCAAACCAAAGAGGATGCATACAGAAGTAAAGAGGTATATAATATAAAGATAAACACAACTAAGTAGGATGAAAAGATGCGTGAATGGCTAAAGAGAAAAGGGAAAGAGGCGAAGACTGAAGAGTAAATGGGAGTGAGGTTGGTTAACGTAGGTTCAGTCCAGGGGGCTGGCGGGATGAATGGATGTGTTGGAGTGCAAGTTCCCATCTCCGCAGTTCCGAGGGACTGGTGTTGGGTGGGAGAAGCCAAATGGCACATACGGTGTAGCAGGTTCCTAGGTCCCTAGAATTATGCTGGAGGGCACACTCTGCTACTGGGTATTGGACATCTCCTAGGCGGACAGTTCGCCTGTGTCCGCTCATGCGCTCAGCCAGTTTAATTGTTGTCATACCGATGTAAAAGGCTGTGCAGTGCAGGTATGCCAGCTGATAAATGACGTGTTGTTTCACATGTGGCCCTGCCTTGAATTGTGTATGTTTTACCAGTAGCGGGGCTGGAGTAGGTGGTTGTGGGGGGATGCATGGGGCAGGTTTTGCAGCGGGGTTGGTTACAGGGGTAGGAACCACTGGGTAGAGAAGGTAGTCTGGGAATATTGTAGGGTTTGACATGAATGGACACAGACGAACTGCCCGCCTAGGAGATGTCCAATACCCAGTAGCAGAGCATGGCCCCCAGCATAATTCTAGGGACCTAGGAGCCTGCTACAGCGTATATGCCATTTGGCTTCTCCCACCCAACACCAGTCCCTCGGAACTGTGGAGATGGAAACTTGCACTCCAACACATCCTTTCATCCCACCATCCCCCTTGACTGAACCTACTTTAAACAACCTCACTCCCATTTACTCTTCAGTCTTCTCCTCTTTCCCTTTCCTCTCTAGCCATTCACGCTTTCTTTTCATCCTACGTAGTTGTGTTTGTCCTTATATTATATACCTCTTTACTTCTGTATGCATCCTCTTTGGTTTGAAGCTGGCACAGTACTTACAGTAGAATATCTTTGGCTTCCCTCTGACAACCATGCCTCCATCCTTGCTACCCTCCCTGTTTTCCTTTCCCTGTTGCTTCATAACCTGGGTTGTGAGTAACTGAATCCACTTTCCCTTCTTCCCTTTCTTTCCCCTCTCTCCTCCCTGATGAATGAACAAAGGTCCGAAAGCTAGGAATGTAAATTTTCTGTTCTGTTTTGTGTATCTATCGGCTGTACTGAGCTGAGGTAAGTACTGACCAGCCCCTCTATCTCATTGTTAGTATTTGTTTCACATCTTTATATGAGATTTTCCATTAATTATTTAAATCCTCATTTTAGCCCTTTTTTTCAGGTACTATGGTGTTAAGCATATCAGACTTCTGTAAACAACGTCATCATCACAATGGGTTAAACTTGATTATATACCTGCATTATAAAAGAAAGTTGAATATATTTTGATGATTTACTTCCTAATCAGGCAACTTTATAGATATGTGATAGTAAATACCGTCCATGGGAAAGAGACATAGCATAAACAATTCAAGGTGACAGTTCTGTTCAATATAACTTTTTTATAATGAATCAGCTGGAAGTTAATTACAGTTGTTAACAAAGATTAATTTGATGAAACAGTTGCTAAAGGACTATTCTTGTTGTACTTACTACATCTGAGGGATACAAACCTATATACGTATATAAAGCTAAAAGATCAATCTTGTTTGTGAAAAGAGTATTCAAACTGAAATTGTGTCATAAGTCACAGTTTCTCGATGTTTTGTTAATTAAACAGATATTTATGTGAAACCTGTGTTGTCAAAAATAGTAAATGCTTTCTCATGTGAGGTATAATGTGATCAGAGAAAATAAAAAAAATAAATGAAAGAGTGACAACCACTGCATAACGCCATAATCTCCTATTTAGTTATATTGGCTGGAGAACATAACTCATTGTGCACAGTGTCACTTACAAGCCAGAAGATTCATAAAATATGAGGGGGAATTGTTTGTGTATGTAAAAACAACTATACAGGGTGTTACAAAAAGGTACGGCCAAACTTTCAGGAAACATTCCTCACACACAAATAAAGAAAAGATGTTATGTGGACATGTGTCCGGAAACGCTTAATTTCCATGTTAGTGCTCATTTTACTTTCGTCAGTATGTACTGTACTTCTTCGATTCACCACCAGTTGGCCCAATTGAAGGAAGGTAATGTTGACTTCTGTGCTTGTGTTGACATGCAACTCATTGCTCTACAGTACTAGCATCAAGCACATCAGTACGTAGCATCAACAGGTTAGTGACATTATACTGAGTGCACTATCCGAAAATTACCTCGAGCAATTAAACAGAGAACCGACTCGTGGAGATAACATATTGGACCTACTGATAACAAACAGACCCGAACTTTTCGACTCTGTATGTACAGAACAGGGAATCAGTGATCATAAGGCCGTTGCAGCATCCCTGAATATGGAAGTTAATAGGAATATAAAAAAAGGAAGGAAGGTTTATCTGTTTAGCAAGAGTAATAGAAGGCAGATTTCAGACTACCTAACAGATCAAAACGAAAATTTCTGTTCCGACACTGACAATGTTGAGTGTTTATGGAAAAAGTTCAAGGCAATCGGAAAATGCGTTTTAGACAGGTACGTGCCGAGTAAAACTGTGAGGGACGGGAAAAACCCACCGTGGTACAACAACAAAGTTAGGAAACTACTGCGAAAGCAAAGAGAGCTCCACTCCAAGTTTAAACGCAGCCAAAACCTCTCAGACAAACAGAAGCTAAACGATGTCAAAGTTAGCGTAAGGAGGGCTATGCGTGAAGCGTTCAGTGAATTCGAAAGTAAAATTCTATGTACCGACTTGACAGAAAATCCTAGGAAGTTCTGGTCTTACATTAAATCAGTAAGTGGCTCGAAACAGCATATCCAGACACTACGGGATGATGATGGCATTGAAACAGAGGATGACACGCATAAAGCTGAAATACTAAACACCTTTTTCCAAAGCTGTTTCACAGAGGAAGACCGCACTGCAGTTCCTTCTCTAAATCCTCGCACAAACGAAAAAATGGCTGACATCGAAATAAGTGTCCAAGGAATAGAAAAGCAACTGGAATCACTCAATAGAGGAAAGTCCACTGGACCTGACGGGATACCAATTCGATTCTACACAGAGTACGCGAAAGAACTTGCCCCCCTTCTAACAGCCGTGTACCGCAAGTCTCTAGAGGAACGGAGGGTTCCAAATGATTGGAAAAGAGCACAGATAGTCCCAGTCTTCAAGAAGGGTCGTCGAGCAGATGCGCAAAACTATAGACCTATATCTCTTACGTCGATCTCTTGTAGAATTTTAGAACATGTTTTTTGCTCGCGTATCATGTCATTTCTGGAAACCCAGAATCTACTATGTAGGAATCAACATGGATTCCGGAAACAGCGATCGTGTGAGACCCAACTCGCCTTATTTGTTCATGAGACCCAGAAAATATTAGATACAGGCTCCCAGGTAGATGCTATTTTTCTTGACTTCCGGAAGGCGTTCGATACAGTTCCGCACTGTCGCCTGATAAACAAAGTAAGAGCCTACGGAATATCAGACCAGCTGTGTGGCTGGATTGAAGAGTTTTTAGCAAACAGAACACAGCATGTTGTTATCAATGGAGAGACGTCTACAGACGTTAAACTAACCTCTGGCGTGCCACAGGGGAGTGTTATGGGACCATTGCTTTTCACAATATATATAAATGACTTAGTAGATAGTGTCGGAAGTTCCATGTGGCTTTTCGCGGATGATGCTGTAGTATACAGAGAAGTTGCTGCATTAGAAAATTGTAGCGAAATACAGGAAGATCTGCAGCGGATAGGCACTTGGTGCAGGGAGTGGCAACTGACCCTTAACATAGACAAATGTAATGTATTGCGAATACATAGAAAGAAGGATCCCTTATTGTATGATAGCGGAACAAACACTGGTAGCAGTTACTTCTGTAAAATATCTGGGAGTATGCGTACGGAACGATTTGAAGTGGAATGATCATATAAAACTAATTGTTGGTAAGGCGGGTACCAGGTTGAGATTCATTGGGAGAGTGCTTAGAAAATGTAGTCCATCAACAAAGGAGGTGGCTTACAAAACACTCGTTCGACCTATACTTGAGTATTGCTCATCAGTGTGGGATCCGTACCAGGTCGGGTTGACGGAGGAGATAGAGAAGATCCAAAGAAGAGCGGCGCGTTTCGTCACTGGGTTGTTTGGTAACTGTGATAGCGTTACGGAGATGTTTAATAAACTCAAGTGGCAGACTCTGCAAGAGAGGTGCTCTGCATCGCGGTGTAGCTTGCTCGCCAGGTTTCGAGAGGGTGCGTTTCTGGATGAGGTATCGAATATATTGCTTCCCCCTACTTATACTTCCCGAGGAGATCACGAATGTAAAATTAGAGAGATTAGAGCGCGCACGGAGGCTTTCAGACAGTCGTTGTTCCCGCGAACCATACGCGACTGGAACAGGAAAGGGAGGTAATGACAGTGGCACGTAAAGTGCCCTCCGCCACACACCGTTGGGTGGCTTGCGGAGTATCGATGTAGATGTAGATGTAGACGAACGTGGTTTTGCAGTCAGTGCAATGTTTAAAAATGCGGAGTTGGCAGATACCCATTTGATGTATGGATTAGCACGGGGCAATAGCCATGGCGCGGTACATTTGTATTGAGACAGATTTCCAGAATGAAGGTGCCCCGACAGGAAGACGTTCAAAGCAATTGATCGGCATCTTAGGGAGCACGGAACATTCCAGCCTATGACTCGTGACTGGGGAAGACCTAGAACAATGAGGACGCCTGCAATGGACGAGGCAATTCTTCGTGCAGTTGACGATAACCCTAATGTCAGCGTCAGAGAAGATGATGCTGTACAAGGTAACGTTGACCATGTCACTGTATGGAGAGTGCTACGGGACAACCAGTTGTTTCCGTACCATGTACAGCGTGTGCAGGCATTATCAGCAGCTGATTGGCCTCCACGGGTACACTTCTGCGAATGGTTCATCCAACAATGTGTCAATCCTCATTTCAGTGCAAATGTTCTCTTTACGGATGAGGCTTCATTCGAACGTGATCAAATTGTAAATTTTCACAATCAACATGTATGGGATGACGAGAATCCGCACGCAATTGTGCAATCACGTCATCAACACAGATTTTCTGTGAACGTTTGGGCAGGCATTGTTGGTGATGTCTTGATTGGGCCCCATGTTCTTCCACCTACGCTCAATGGAGCACGTTTTCATGATTTCATACGGGATACTCTACCTGTGCTGCTAGAACATGTGCCTTTACAAGTACCACACAGCATGTGGTTCATGCGCGATGGAGCTCCCGCACATTTCAGTTGAAGTGTTCGTACGCTTCTCAACAACAGATTTGGTGACCGATGGATCGGTAGAGACGGACCAATTCCATGGCCTCCACGCTCTCCTGACCTCAACCCTCTTGACTTTCATTTATGGGGGCATTTGAAAGCTCTTGTCTACGCAACCCCGGTACCAAATGTAGAGACTCTCCGTGCTCGTACTGTGGACGGCTGTGATACAATACGCCATTCTCCAGGGCTGCATCAGCGCATCAGGGATTCCATGCGACAGAGAGTGGATGCATGTATTCTCGCTAACAGAGGACATTTTGAACATTTCCTGTAACAAAGTGTTTGAAGTCACGCTGGTACGTTCTGTTGCTGTGTGTGTTTCCATTCCATGATTAATGTGATTTGAAGAGAAGTAATAAAATGAGCTCTAACATCGAAAGTAAGTGTTTCCGGACACATATCCACATAACATATTTTCTTTCTTTGTGTGTGAGGAATGTTTCCTGAAAGTTTGGCCGTACCTTTTTGTAACACCCTATATACATACAGAACTTTGAATTTCCTTTTCATGTTTACACTGTTGAATACTATAGTTACTATCAGAAACAGACTTTCTTACCTTTGATTGGGCAGTTAGTAAGGAGGCTATGTAATGTCACAAAATTGCCCATGTTTACATTTGTACTCTTACTACTAGTGCAATCACGGGTGTTGCGTTCCACTAATATACTATTATTTAAGGTTTTAATTGTATTCTAAAAGAATTTAATTCTGTTAGTTCCTTTTTTTAAAACTGTTTTTTATTTTCACATGAGGAAAACGAGCATCATGACTGAATGAAGTTCGTTTGCCACATACCATTAAGTGGACTCTGTAGCGCCTGCTGTGCTCACCAACGAAACTGATTGGACAAACTCCATGATGCTTCAGATATTAAGCAATTTGTAGCTTTTATGAGGAAATATATTAATACTAGTATACAAAAAGAGGGTATATCAGCAATAAAAATAGATCAAAACTGATAACACATTTATATACTGAACCACGAATTAGCTGCATTTTCCCCAATCTGATTAAACCAGATTGTGAGAAGTAGTCCAAGGGGAAGAAACATTATAATATCCTAAAGCCTGACTAGCTGTTAAGTTTGCTTTAAGATTCCTCTATGTACACTATGGTTAGCAAAGTTTTTAACCTCTTCTGTGTTCTATCATCACAAAGTAATAAACAAAACTTCTTGAACTACATGGAAGGGATGATTTCATCTCCATTAGTTCGAGTCAAATGTTATCTTAATTTTATTCACCTGTAGGTGACTTCTTTTTGTCACGGAAAATTGCAACACATCGATGTTGATACTTGAGGGGTGATTCAATACGTTTGTACTCCTGGGGTTTCCCTTCCAATTGATACACTATGAGTCCTCGGCCGGCAGTACCTACCACTGCCATTGGAAAATCCTGAAACATAGTTGATGACACAGAAATATAAAAAAATTGGCCAATACCAAATCAGTTATTTTTTACTACTTACTATTTTTAAAATTAAGACACAAGAAATTTTATTATTATTACTGTCATTTTGTTTCAGTTTAGGGGTGTATGGCAGACTGATCATTTTTTGTCCTTATGAGGTTAGGTAATACAGCACTACACATACTTTAAATGCAAATAATACTATCACACGTTGTGGAACAACTGATGGAATATAATGGCAGTTCCAAAGATAGGAAGTGTAGTACTATAAAAATACCAATTAATACATGGAAAGAAACATATTCAGAGCATTACAAAAGGCAAACTCAGGAAATAAAGCTTTTCAATCAAGGCTGTATCTGTACCTAGAGATTGTGCCCTATTTAGACCCATCAGAGTATACTATAACATGGTTGTAGTTACTTTAGTACTCCTGCTGGACTTGCAAATGGAAGATATACATATGCTGATATGCATAACATTGCCCACATGTCGAGGGCACCTCCAACAGGGTATGCAATGACATTGCAGGCTGCTGCATGAAATTCTATAGTGGGACAACATAAGACTGCTTGTTGATAGCTTGCCCTCAATTTTTCTTTGCTAGCTGCTGGGTAACTAGTGATGGGACTGTAACATGCAATCCAAGAGCTGGTATAACATTTCTGTATAGTGCTATTTGATGAGCATGTTGTTTCCACCACTGTAAGACTTACTTGGAACTCTACTTAATATTATAATTGCCATACATTTGCACAACAAAGTAGTATGCTTGGACTTAACATAAATTGAATCAGGAACTATTAATGTTTGGTTTTTGTGAATTAATGTGCAATTCAGTCTGTTGTTACAGAGTGTTAATTTGGCCCCATAGTGAGGGTTACAAAAGTAACCATTTAAAATTTCTTTGAACACAGACTTAAAATCATGTTCTGAAATACTCTTAGAAACCAAAGGTTGTAAACAACTTCCCAATCTGATGAGCATTGTTTCAAATCATATTATATCCACCAACTGACAAAATTGAGGTTAATACACTTTCATATAGTTTCTGAAGCAATTTTCATGTTATGAAACTGTTGTTGTTGTTGTCGTCTTCAGTCCTGAGACTGGTTTGATGCAGCTCTCCATGCTACTCTATCCTGTGCAAGCTTCTTCATCTCCCAGTACCTACTGCAACATAGATCCTTCTGAATTTGCTTAGTGTATTCATCTCTTGGTCTCCCTCTACGATTTTTACCCTCCACGCTGCCCTCCAATGCTAAATTTGTGATCCCTTGATGCCTCAAAACGTGTCCTACCAACCAATCCCTTCTTCTAGTCAAGTTGTGCCACAAACTTCTCTTCTCCCCAATCCTATTCAATACCTCCTCATTAGTTATGTGATCTACCCACCTTATCTTCAGCATTCTTCTGTAGCACCACATTTCGAAAGCTTCTATTCTCTTCTTGTCCAAACTATTTATCGTCCATGTTTCACTTCCATACATGGCTACACTCCATACGAATACTTTCCGAAACAACTTCCTGACACTTAAATCTATACTCGATGTTAACAAATTTCTCTTCTTCAGAAACGATTTCCTTGCCATTGCCAGTCTACATTTTATATCCTCTCTACTTCGACCATCATCAGTTATTTTACTCCCTAAATAGCAAAACTCCTTAACTACTTTAAGTGTCTCATTTCCTAATCTAATTCCCTCAGCATCACCCGATTTAATTTGACTACATTCCATTATCCTCGTTTTTCTTTTGTTAATGTTCAACTTATATCCTCCTTTCAAGACACTGTCCATTCCGTTCAACTGCTCTTCCAAGTCCTTTGCTGTCTCTGACAGAATTACAATGTCATCGGCGAACCTCAAAGTTTTTACTTTTTCTCCATGAATTTTAATACCTACTCTGAATTTTTCTTTTGTTTCCTTTACTGCTTGCTCAATATACAGATTGAATAACATCGGGGAGAGGCTACAACCCTGTCTCACTCCTTTCCCAACCACTGCTTCCCTTTCATGCCCCTCGACTCTTATAACTGCCATCTGGTTTCTGTACAAATTGTAAATAGCCTTTCGCTCCCTGTATTTTACCCTTGCCACCTTCAGAATTTGAAAGAGAGTATTCCAGTTAACATTGTCAAAAGCTTTCTCTAAGTCTACAAATGCTAGAAACGTAGGTTTGCCTTTTCTTAATCTTTCTTCTAAGATAAGTCGTAAGGTTAGTATTGCCTCACATGTTCCAACATTTCTACGGAATCCAAACTGATCTTCCCCGAGGTCCGCTTCTACCAGTTTTTCCATTCGTCTGTAAAGAATTCGCGTTAGTAATTTGCAGTTGTGACTTATTAAACTGATAGTTCGGTAATTTTCACATCTGTCAACACCTACTTTCTTTGGGATTGGAATTATTATATTCTTCTTGAAGTCTGAGGGTATTTCGCCTGTCTCATACATCTTGCTCACCAGATGGTAGAGTTTTGTCATGACTGGCTCTCCCAAGGCCACCAGTAGTGCTAATGGAATGTTGTCTACTCCCGGGGCCTTGTTTCGACTCAGGTCTTTCAGTGCTCTGTCAAACTCTTCACGCAGTATCTTATCTCCCATTTCGTCTTCATCTACATTCTCTTCCATTTCCATAATATTGTCCTCAAGTACATCGCCCTTGTATAGACCCTCTATATACTCCTTCCACCTTTCTGCCTTCCCTTTTTTGCTTAGAACTGGGTTGCCATCTGAACTCTTGATATTCATACAAGTGGTTCTCTTCTCTCCAAAGGACTCTTTAATTTTCCTGTAGGCAGTATCTATCTTACCCCTAGAGAGACAAGCCTCTACATCCTTACATTTGTCCTCTAGCCATCCCTGCTTAGCCATTTTGCACTTCCTGTTGATCTCATTTTTGAGACGTTTGTATTCCTTTTTGCCTTCTTCATTTACTGCATTTTTATATTTTCTCCTTTCATCAATTAAATTCAGTAATTCTTCTGTTACCCAAGGATTTCTACTAGCCTTCGTCTTTTTACCTACTTGATCGTCTGCTGCCTTCACTACTTCATCCCTCAGAGCTACCCATTCTTCTTCTACTGTATTTCTATCCCCCATTCCTGTCAATTGTTCCCTTATGCTCTCCCTGAAACTCTCTACAACCTCTGGTTCTTTCAGTTTATCTAGGTCCCATCTCCTTAAATTCCCACCTTTTTGCAGCTTCTTCAGTTTCAATCTGCAGTTCATAACCAATAGATTGTGGTCAGAATCCACATCTGCCCCTGGAAATGTCCTACAATTTAAAACCTGGTTCCTAAATCTCTGTCTTACCATTATATAATCTATCTGATACCTTTTAGTATCTCCAGGATTCTTCCATGTATACAACCTTCTTTTATGATTCTTGAACCAAGTGTTAGCTATGATTAAGTTATGCTCTGTGCAAAATTCTACCAGACGGCTTCCTCTTTCATTTCTTCCCCCCAATCCATATTCACCTACTATGTTTCCTTCTCTCCCTTTTCCTACTGACGAATTCCAGTCACCCATGACTATTAAATTTTCATCTCCCTTCACTACCTGAATAATTTCTTTTATCTCGTCATACATTTCATCTATTTCTTCATCATCTGCAGAGCTAGTTGGCATATAAACTTGTACTACTGTAGTAGGCATGGGCTTTGTGTCTATGTTGGCCACAATAATGCGTTCACTATGCTGTTTGTAGTAGCTAACCCGCACTCCTATTTTTTTATTCATTATTAAACCTACTCCTGCATTACCCCTATTTGATTTTGTATTTATAACCCTGTAATCACCTGACCAAAAGTCTTGTTCCTCCTGCCACCGAACTTCACTAATTCCCACTATATCTAACTTTAACCTATCCATTTCCCTTTTTAAATTTTCTAACCTACCTGCCCGATTAAGTGATCTGACATTCCACGCTCCGATCCGTAGAACGCCAGTTTTCTTTCTCCTGGTAACGACATCCTCTTGAGTAGTCCCCGCCCGGAGATCCGAATGGGGGACTATTTTACCTCCGGAATATTTTACCCAAGAGGACGCCATCATCATTTAACCATACAGTAAAGCTGCATGTCCTCGGGAAAAATTACGGCTGTAGTTTCCCCTTGCTTTCAGCCGTTCGCAGTACCAGCACAGCAAGGCCGTTTTGGTTAATGTTACAAGGCCAGATCAGTCAATCACCCAGACTGTTGCCCCTGCAACTACTGAAAAGGCTGCTGCCCCTCTTCAGGAACCACATGTTTGTCTGGCCTCTCAACAGATACCCCTCTGTTGTGGTTGCACCTACGGTACGGCCATCTGTATCGCTGAGGCACGCAAGCCTCCCCACCAACGGCAAGGTCCATGGTTCATGGGGAAGTATGAAACTGTAACAAATCTTATTCACTAACACTGTAAATAGCTGCTGAAAACTAGCTGTTGTTTCAAATCATATCAATCCTCTATAGAGTGTGTTTCAAACTGTATTGTGGCCAATATTAACACTACATGAAGCTGTTACTTTGCTCAGCTGATTATGCTGACAAGTATACTTTTCTCTGCAATGCTAAATCTAAATCTTCAACAACAGCTGCTGTCTGTAAAGGAAGAGATTTTTCATTTATGAAGGAAAAAATTTCTGCAAGTGATAATTCAAGAGGTGGCCAAAAGCGGTAAAAGAAAATTTGTCCATCAGTAGAGTGAGTGAAACGAGGAGGAAGATTAGTGTTTAATGTCCCGTTGACAGCGAGGTCATAAGAGACAGAGGACAAGCTCAGATTATGTAAGGATGGGGAAGAAAATCAGTCGTGCCTTTTCAAAGGAATCATCCTGGTATTTGCCTGAAGCAATTTAAGGAAATCATGGAAAACCTACATCAGGATGGCCGGGCGCAGTTTGAACTGTCCTCCCAAATGCGAGTCCAGTATGCTAAGTCCTGTGCCACCTCGTTCGATGTGAAGCAAAGAAGGCTGATGTGAATAATGTTTTCGGGATAACTGGAGCAGCATAGGAGATTTATATTTCAATGCTAACATTTAATATTAAATTGCTACGGTAAATGGCAATGAGGAAAAAGTAAGTACTGTATGTCAGTTTGTGGTTGCTTGGAAGAAGGAGAACTGAACCAAATTTGAAGAGAAACGAATAGGATGGTCATTATGAACATACTATAAATCAAAACATTTAACCATAAGATTTAGATTTTGGATTGACTATTTCAATAATAACACAAACAAGTATTTACATAACACTGTATATCATTAAAGAATTAGAGCAGAAACAGGTTGTTAATTATATATCAGAATGATTAATGTGAATATTTTTATTGCATAATAACATGGTTTTCAATAACAACATGTTGGTTTGATACAAATCCTATTAAAGTCAATTGACAAATATACATTAGAATGTATATTGCGAAAAACTTAATTTTGCATTAAAAGACAATGCTCTTCTACAGTAATAACAAAAATAATTGGTTAGCTATGTATTTACTTTATTATGATTTTTGTTTATATATTTTACAGATTACTGGATCAATGGATATTAAATCCAAATCATTTTCCTTGAACCTGAAGAACCCAGCTGCAAATAGATTCCACTTTTTCATGTTTTTAGAAGTAAGCCTCAATCACAATACCTTCATATTTCACAACAGTAAAATTTTGCTTCCTGAACATAAAAGATTTGAAATGATGCTCCTCATCTGTTAAGGATAGCATTTTTACCTCCACATCTATGGTTAACATGAAACCAGAATGGTTTTGTTGTCTGAAGAGCCACTTCACTGTAGAGTGTACACCATTTTGGAAAGCTGGTAAGTATGAAAGTGACAAAGTGCTGTATGTTTGTTGCAGCAGGAAGAGATGCAATATGATGGCAAGTGGTGTCCCACCAGCCTCAACACCCCACAAGCTTTTCCTTTTGTTACATGTCTCATTCTCTTGAATGAAAAGGCTGTAATTTTCAGATATGGACGTTGAAATGAAGCATATCTTGTGCAGCAGTAAACCAGCCAGCATCACAGAAAAGCCTTACAGAATTTCAGAATGTGTGTTCAGTCTGGTTCTCATGGTTTGTGGCTCAGGTGTGTAAGATGATGGGTGACTTATGGATTTGAGATATTTTAGATGTGAGAAAACATGAAATTTCTTGGTGGAAAGTTATGCTTATATTTTGAGCGCCCATCATCCATAATCATGAATGTGAACATATACTGTTCTTCCCGAAGATAACTTAAAACATGAGTGGACAACCGGCAGCACGCAGCCCAGACCCAGCCTCCACTGGTTTCAATTTGGCCTGCGGTAGAAATTCGTACTCTGTCTATGACACATTTTCAGATGTTCACCATTCTATTGTTCGCATTATTCCAGTTTGGTTTCTGCATAATACTGCTGATACAGGTTGTTTCAAAAATGACCAGTATATTTGAAACGGCAATAAAAACTAAACGAGCAGCGATAGAAATACACCGTTTGTTGCAATATGCTTGGGACAACAGTACATTTTCAGGCGGACAAACTTTCGAAATTACTGTAGTTACAATTTTCAACAACCGATGGCGCTGCAAGTGATGTGAAAGATATAGAAGACAACGCAGTCTGTGGATGCGCCATTCTTTACGTCGTCTTTCTGCTGTAGGCGTGTGCTGTTCACAACGTGCCAGTGTGCTGTGGACAACATGGTTTATTCCTTAGAACAGAGGATTTTTCTGGTGTTGGAATTCCACCACCTAGAACACAGTGTTGTTGCAACAAGACGAAGTTTTCAACGGAGGTTTAATGTAACCAAAGGACCGAAAAGCGATACAATAAAGGATCTCTTTGAAAAATTTCAACGGACTGGGAACGTGACGGATGAACGTGCTGGAAAGGTAGGGCGACCGCGTACGGCAACCACAGAGGGCAACGCGCAGCTAGTGTAGCAGGTGATCCGACAGCGGCCTCAGGTTTCCGTTCGCCGTGTTGCAGCTGCGGTCCAAATGACGCCAACGTCCACGTATTGTCTCGTGCGCCAGAGTTTACACCTCTATCCATACAAAATTCAAGCGCGGCAACCCCTCAGCGCCGCTACCATTGCTGCACGAGAGACATTCGCTAACGATATAGTGCATAGGATTGATGACGGCGATAGGCATGTGGGCAGCATTTGGCTTACTGACGAAGCTTATTTTTACCTGGACGGCTTCGTCAATAAACAGAACTGGCGCATATGGGGAACCGAAAAGCCCCATGTTGCAGTCCCATCGTCCCTGCATCCTCAAAAAGTACTGGTCTGGGCCACCATTTCTTCCAAAGGAATCATTGGCCCATTTTTCAGATCCGAAACGATTACTGCATCATGCTATCTGGACATTCTTCGTGAATTTGTGGCGGTACAAACTGCCTTAGACAACACTGCGAACACCTCGTGGTTTATGCAAGATGGTGCCCGGCGGTACAAACTGCCTTAGACAACACTGCGAACACCTCGTGGTTTATGCAAGATGGTGCCCGGCCACATCGCACGGCCGACGTCTTTAATTTCCTGAATGAATATTTCGATGATCGTGTGATTGCTTTGGGCTATCTGAAACATACAGGAGGCGGCGTGGATTGGCCTCCCTATTCGCCAGACATGAACCCCTGTCACTTCTTTCTGTGGGGACACTTGAAAGACCAGGTGTACCGCCAGAATCCAGAAACAATTGAACAGCTGAAGCAGTACATCTCATCTGCATGTGAAGCCATTCCGCCAGACACGTTGTCAAAGGTTTCGGGTAATTTCATTCAGAGACTACGCCATATTATTGCTACACATGGTGGATATGTGGAAAATATCGTACTATAGTGTTTCCCAGACTGCAGCGCCATCTGTTGTTGAAAATTGTAACTACTGTAATTTCGAAAGTTTGTCTGCCTGAAAATGTACTGTTGTCCCAAGCATATTGCAACAAACGGTGTATTTCTATCGCTGCTCGTTTAGTTTTTATTGCCGTTTCAAATATACCGGTCATTTTTTAAACACCCTGTATATGCCAAGTGATTTATACTTTTAAACTCTTTAAAATAAATAAAAAAGTGATGTTCCTTTTGTGTTACAGTAACAATCCATGCCTATGCAACCAGTCATTGAAAGTATTTTTGGACAAATATTTAAAAAAATGCCTGCTAATAAAGTTTGGTGATATTAGTACATTTATGTTTAAAACTCTGTAATGACCTGCTTGTGGCCATATATCATGAATTTATTCCTAATCACTTTTCAACTAGGATTGCTTGTTTCATTGCCATATTTTGCTTTTCTGTTCTTTCACACACTAACATCAGTAAATACTTCTTGTCGACTGTGAACATATTAGATCACTGCAACTGTTGAAACTGAAGGTAATTTATAAATAATTAGGTGCAACCAGCTGCTTTTTTTATTGACATTTATTTTTCCATGATATTTATTTATATGCCATGAACGTTGTTTCTTACGAACAACATTGCATAATTTTGTAATGGAAGATTTTATGGCAGCTACTGTAAAACACTGTAAGTAAAGAAACAATGTTGACTAAATGTAAATAAATGCAAACATCTGAAAATGGAATGAACAGATAATGAATTTACTCTCAAAAACATTTGTTCTGAGGTACAATTTATTGACATGGCACATCGGGAAAGGGGTGCCATTCATACCAGTGTGTTGTGTTATACACATTAACATCATGGGAACTACAGTTTTAATTCATGTGCTAGGAGTGTTGCTGTCACGTCATGTGACAAGCCAGCCCGCAAGTTTAAGTAAGAATTTGAATCAGGCCCGTGGGTCACCAAAGGGTGCCCATGTGCCTCATCATTCAGCACATGCCTCCAACCTATTATCTGACAACTGAAGGTGATTGATTGATTGATTGATTGATTGATTGATTGATTGAGGGGGAGGGGGGTTATGGGACTAAACGGCAAGGTCATCAGACCTGCAATTGGAAATCATGGCTATTAGGAAAACTACAAGGTAACAAAAGCATCCACATAAAGAATCACTGAATAGGGCTTTACACTGTGTACAATACACTATTAATAACTATAGCAAACATGGCTACATTTAAAATAAGTTACTGGTAGATGCTACTGCTCTGACCAAAACAGTTAAGGGTACATTGTATGTGAAATTCGTTGAAATTTGACATTTTCTGTTTTCTACTCCAGAATGTACTTTGGACTTCCTGAACATTTTGGTATACATTAAAAACAGACAATTGAGAGACCTTCAAATGATATTTTGAATATTGACATGTGACTGTCAAATTTCACAGCTACGCTTATACTGCCACAGTTGAGAAGTCACATCTTGGGAACTACACAGTCTAGAAGGCTGTGAATTGCTTTGTTTTGTGCCTACTGCTACGTCTCAGAAGTTGGCATTACAAATAAACAAATCAGTCCTTAGTTTATTTACGTATAAAAAGAAATAGAAGTTAGCTTACTCCAAAAATAGCCGATAATCACACTACTTTCAATGAAAACTAGTATCAGAAAAGTAATTGATGAATTACAGGAAAATTTTGGGAAGGCCATTAGAGATAACTGTGACAATTTAGAGAAGATGAAAAGAGCTGTGTGGAGCACTTTCTTTCATCGAATATCAACCAATGAAAAGTCATGTCATGCTTTGTGTCCACCTTCACCAAACACTTGGTGTAAATATAGGCAAGCTGAATTTTCTAGCACCCTGCATGAATTTACACATAAACATTCTCCTCCTTTGACAGTAATGGAGGCAATCAAACCTATTTACAGAGATTTGGCAAATCCTGAGCTACTAAAGAAGTGTTTACATGGGAAGACCCAGAATGTTAATGAATCCTTCAATAATGTTGTAGGGTGTCGTGTGCCTGAAAAAGTATTTCTTGGCCTTATGACTCTTAAAGTTAGCAGTGCCTGATGCTGTAATAACTTTTAATGGTGGGAACTATGGAAGACTTAAGGTTCTGGAGAAGTTAGGGTAAGATTTGGACAGAACACAGCTAAATGACTGCGGGAACTGGATGAGCTTCATGCACGTGAAGCAGAGTTAGCTGCCAAATGACAAAACAACCAAGAAAGAAAAAGAGGAGGCAAGCACTGGGCTGTTGTGACACTGAAGAAGACACAGACTATGGGCCAGGGCAATTCTAGTGGACAAAAGACGCACAAATGTAAGCCTGTCTAAGTACTTGTAATAAAAAAAGTTTTAAACCTCAATACCCCGAACTACATTTTTTGCAATAAATGACCCGTTTTCTAAAATTGTACTGATGGTAGAGACACGAAATTTTCACTGCATGCCAAGTGTGAGATTCAACACATATGGAACTAGAATAATTAAAATATCTGGAGTTGTTTTGGTTTTATGTTCTTTTATTTACAAAATTTTGCCAAAAAATTTGAGTGTTTGGAAAAAAAACATAACATGCCTCACAATACAATTTAGTAATAATTCTAGTTCGGTGTATCTAGAAAGACACATTCAATAATTATAGAAAATTATAAGTTGGTGTTTCAAAAAGTTTCCAAGATAATGGGCCACAGAATTCAATAATTGAACTTTGGCGGCATAGGGCATACAATGTCCCAGTAAGTAAGGCATGGCCCACAAAAGTCTAAAGAAATTTTTGTAGAGAAACGATCACAAGAAGATGAGAGTCATCACTAGAAGCCACATCACTGGAAATGTACCAATGACACTGTGCCTCAAGTTGTCTGAGAAGGATATACTTCTCTACAGCCACCTCCAGTAGGTAAGTTATCAATGGTGTATAACTATGAATTCACAATAGATGTGACTTCAGAGTTTCTTAGTTTCTAGAGCCTATTTTAACCAGTTGCTCACTATATCCTGCAAAGTCTCACCTACACAGCTTGAAATAACAATACTGTGTTAACTATTTTGACACATACAGCCCTTCCTTGGATTGAAGAGAGGAACTACAATTGCCTCCCTCCAGGAATCAGTACATTGTTGTATACAAGATTTGGTCAAATGAAATAAGTTTCCTTTTCCTGTCCATTAAAACGCTGCAACATTTTATTCTGCACAGGGGGCCAATATTTAAATCCAATGTTGATAGGGGACATAATATTTTTCACATGGATTAGAGGCAGTTGTGTTGTTTTTTGATGATGGCAATCAGATCCCATCTCTTCCTTTTTAGAGGTGACAGAAAGCTTCGTTTTAGCTAGCTACAGCTGCAATGCTAGTATAATGCTCTGACTTTCTCTGGTCGGTACTCTAGTGACTGTCTAGGAGCTGTTAGGAGACTGCCTGGACTCTATAAGTACAGATACGTAATCTTCTTGACTGTACAAGGGTGTACCCAAAGAAAAAAAAAATTATTTTTCAGCTTATTTAGTCACTTTTAAGCACAAACCTTCAATCCCCTTAACAGTACTCTCCACTTGCACTAACACACTCATCTACTCTTTTATTCCATATTTCAAAACATTGTTTAAATTCACCTTTACTGATGCTTGACAGCACCTCCGTCTTTTTTCCTTCACCTCGGCAACATCAACAAAACATTTTCCTTTCATGTCTGTTTTCATTCTAGGAAACAAAAAAAGATTACATGGGGAAATGTCTGGTGACAGTGGGGGTGGGGGTGGGTATGGGGGGATGGAGGTTGAGGAACAGGGGTCATAGCAGTTTTGGTCATGAATTGTCATACAGACAGAACTGTGGGAGCAGGAACATTGTCGTGATGAAAAAACCAGTCACCCAATTGCCACAAATGAGGCCACTTCCACTGCACATTTTTGCACAGTCTTTTCAAAATTTCCAAGAAGAAAGCCCGTTAACTGTCTTACCCTGAAGAACAAATTCTGAATAGATGACTCCTCTCACATCGTAAAAGCAAATTGGCAGTGTTATAATGTTTGACTTCATCTGATGAGCTTCCTTGGGGCGAGGTGAACTAGAAGTATTCCACTGCTTGACTGTTGCTGTGATTCACAATTGTTGCTATGACTGTTGCTGTGATTCACAATTGTTGCTACAGCATCTAGCTTTGCCACCTGTACCAATTTTTGAAAAAAGTTTGGATCATTTCAGAACTCTTCTTTCAAAACACAGCATGCTTCCTCCTCCTTATTGTTCAACATTTAACAGTCGTGGCACGAATTTCGCAGTCACACTTTTCGTTTCCAAACCTCCTGTCCCAACTCAATGACCTCAAGTCATTCCCAACAGCTCCACAATTTCTTTAATAGCCCATGTTTATCTCTGTTGATGAGTACATGAATGTTTTCAACACTTTTGTGTGTTTGGGCCATTGAAGGATACCAAAACAAGATTTGTCAATAACTGACATTTCACCATTTCTGAAACAGGAACAACCACTCAAACACTTGAAATTTCCCCATAGCATCATCCTTGTACACCATTTTGAACATTTCAAGAGTTTCTGTTCCACTTTTTCCAAGCAAAAGTGAAATTTCACCATGGCATGTAGTTCATGAAAATCAGCCATTGCAAAAACAACTATCTCACGAAGCAGTTGTCACTATAAACTCTGCCAAAACTAGTTGTGACCTCCTTAAGTGAGTGTACTCGGCTTAATGATTGGAATGTTTACTCTATGTGATCCTAGCATTAAAATTCAGTACTAGAAAATCTCTGCCCACCAGAAAATTAGTTCATTTCTTTTGGGTACCCCCTCATACATGTCCAGCCTAGGGATCTTGTGGTAAATCACATGCATGAAAACCGAGAGCGCACAGGACTGAATCTGTTGGACCACAGATTTTTCATTGTTTTAACCTAGCCTTTACCCCTCAACGATGCAAGGAGTTGGTAGAAATGACGTGACTTGCAATCCATGTTAAACTGGAGATCCCTCGTCCCCTGTTGGATAACTGGGGTAAGTTAGGTATATGCAAGTCACCGAAGTTGCAGCCAATTTAATGACTTGCACTAAGCCACTGAGCCAAACAAAATAATAATAATAATAATAATAATAATAATAATAATAATCGTTTCACATATACAGTAATCATTCATATAGTTTTCAACTGTTCAGTACTGTGCTGTTATTGATTTAGCACATAATTTTGTGGTACTAAGAAGCTCTTCGCAGTAGCACTCACAAAGATAGTGAATTAATACTGCTTTTGGTTTCAACAGTAGCTGTTAATTCGTATTCACCACTCTTGTCATAGATAGATCAGTTGGTTCCAGACCACCAGACATAATGGGAAGTGGTGAGGGTGCCAGACGTATCTTAGTTCTTGCCATTTGCTGAAGGCCAGATTCCACATTCTACCCAGTGCACTATTTCTTTAGTATATCTTTTCTCTCTACTGAAACTGTTGGGACAGATCTGCAGTTCAAAAGCTTCAGTAATTGCCGAATGAAATACTTTGAGATCATAGCTAACATTTGGTAAGTTTTTACACATAACACAAGCTACAGTACAGAGCATGATGCTGGGAAATTAATAGCAATACGGTATTAATCATTACTTATAGTGTCCCATCAGGGTCTATGAGTGGGAGGCAAATGACTGTGACTGTACACACACAAATCTCTCATGTTCCCTAAATAAGTAATAATTCAAGCAGCAGAATTGTGCAGTGTACCTTGAGTACTGGTTCTCTAAATTTACCAAACAAGTTTCCACAAAGACACTGAACGTATCTGCGAGTGATCCGCATTCAGGTTTCCTGTTACATATGACATTTACTACTTATCTATGTTGCACTTATGCACATTGGTGAGGACAAGGTCTTTAACAGCAGATTCATCACTTCCCCTTGTTATATTAGCTCTGAGCGACAATGGGAGCTTCAGCTTAAGCTTAAATACTTTAAGTAACAAAATTTACTAACAAGAGAAAATGAAAATTATTCACAAAAGATAATTAAAATTATTTAGATCCACATACAATTATATTCACAAAATATAAAGGCTCAGTTTATTTGAAAATTTTTTCTGCCCCAAAAATGTATGTTAGACTAATAAACAGCTGGTACATAACCAAGATAAACTGTAATAATTTGCCAGTTAGGTTACTAACTAAACTGAGCATTCAACTAATAGTTATGTTAATATACAAAGAAAGCAATTGTTCAAATGTATGAAAGGAAAATATGAAACACAACCTACAGGCGCATCGCACTATTTTAACAAGAGTAGTAAGGATGATATGAAGGTGTACTGTGACTGCTTTAATGACTTTGGCTTTGAATTTTGCATGCACCCAGGTTGGATACAAGGCAAATGTGTAGGCTGTGAGCAGTGAAGTATCCCAGTTGAATAAAGACCTGCAGCAAATAATGACAACACAAAGAACTGTCAGGTCTATAAAACAAAATCTTTGGACTTATCTCAATTCCAGTTTTCCTTTTTTATTATTTCCATTAGCTGCTCTCATGACTGTTTATAACTTCATCTACTGTCAATGTTTAAAATTACAACTACTGGGAACACTCTGTAATGAATACGTCCTGGCATTAGGGAACTGTCCGATTCCGCCTGCCTGCTTTGGCCTATGACATCACCAGTACAGCTGAAACACTCACTTCCACCTAATGCAATATAGTGATTATAATGTCACTACATACATATGCGAACAAAAAAGTAACACAATTTTTTTCGCTCCAACAGTAAAATGAAGTTAATTGGAAAACTGCTGGTAATAGAGAGTTTAGGGTGGTGAAAAGCTAAATATACGATAATACAAGAAATGGCACCAACCCAAAATAAATATTATCCAAAAAAAAATCTCAACATACAATACAGTGTTATAAGCACAAAACCACAGGAATCTTATATTTCAATTGACCTATAAAGTTTAAACAAAGCCCTCAATGCCAAAAAAACAACATATGCATTTCCTAAATGGGGTATCACAAAATTCCCTATACCTATATAGCTCAAGCAAAGCCCTAGATACCTGCAACCCAAACATAAGTAAAAAAAACTACTTCAACAAACTGCACAAGAGCTAAATAGCACACAAACATCCGACAATATTAAAAGCACAACTCGAAAACCCAACAACCCCCAAATTCCCTAAATCAACTGAACTATAACAAAATTACCATAAACCCAAACCAGACAAAGCATCAACATTACATTAAAATAAAACTAAAGCAAGCCTGCAACAGAAACAAAATTACCGTTTTAGTTTATTACATTTATCTTTCTGATCTGTTCGTTCTATCCCGTGAGATTTTTTCTTTTTTAAAAAAAAGACAAAAAACACTAATCAGCTACTGAAGCATCTTTATCTTCTATGGGTTGCAGGGGTTACGACCCCTGGGGAGGTGGGTGGGTATTCATGCATGGCTGTCTTCACTTACACGTTGTAGCTACGCAAGGCATCTAAATTTGTTTATATTTAGTTTGCCCCCACCCAAAACACCCCATTTCCAGCGCTTGTCCCGTTAGTGTCATTAGGCTTCTTGTGGAAAGTGTGTGTGTTTGTTTTTGTTTCCGCCATATTTGTGACCTCATGGGTCAAAGCAGACGGGCGGGATCGGACGCTTCCGTATTTCCCGCGAGTGTATAGCCGTCCTTTTTTTCCCCCTAAGGTAAGTCTTTCCGCTCCCGGGATTGGAATGACTCCTTACCCTCTCCCTTAAAACCCACATCCTTTCGTCTTTCCCTCTCCTTCCCTCTTTCCTGATGAGGCAACAGTTTGTTGCGAAAGCTTGAATTTTGTGTGTATGTTTGTGTTTGTTTGTGTGTCTGTCGACCTGCCAGCACTTTCATTTGGTAAGTCACATCATCTTTGTTTTTAGATATATTTTTCCTACGTGGAATGTTTCCCTCTATTATAATCATATATATATATATATATATATATATATATATATATATATATATATAAAAAATACAAAGATGTAGTGACCTACCAAATGAAAGCGCTGGCAGGTCGACAGACACACAAACAAACACAAACACACACACAAAATCCAAGCCCTCGCAACAAACTGCCGCCCCAACAGGAAAGAAGGAAGGAGAGGGAAAGACGAAAGGATGTGGCCTCCAAGGGAGAGGGCAAGGAGTCGTTCCAATCCCGGGAGCGGAAAGACTCACCTTAGGGGGAAAAAAGGACGGGTATACACTCGCGCGCGCACACATATCCATCCACACATATACAGACACAAGCAGACATATTTGAAGACAAAGAGTTTGGCCAGAGATGTCAGTCGAGGCAGAAGTGCAGAGGCAAAGATGTTGTTGAATGACAGGTGAGGTATGAGTGGCGGCAACTTGAAATTAGCGGAGATTGAGGTCTGGTGGATAACGGGAAGAGCGGATATATTGAAGAGCAAGTTCCCATCTCCAGAGTTCGGATAGGTTGGTGTTAGTGGGAAGTATCCAGATAACCCGGACGGTGTAACACTGTGCCAAGATGTGCTGGCCGTGCACCAAGGCATGTTTAGCCACAGGGTGATCCTCATTACCAACAAACACTGTCTGCCTGTGTCCATTCATGCGAATGGACGGTTTGTTGCTGGTCATTCCCACATAGAATGCGTCACAGTGTAGGCAGGTCAGTTGGTAGATCACGTGGGTGCTTTCACACGTGGCTCTGCCTTTGTCGTGTACACCTTCCGGGTTACAGGACTGGAGTAGGTGGTGGTGGGAGGGTGCATGGGACAGGTTTTACACCGGGGGCAGTTACAAGGGTAGGAGCCAGAGGGTAGGGAAGGTGGTTTGGGGATTTCATAGGGATGAACTAACAGGTTACGAAGGTTAGGTGGACGGCGGAAAGACACTCTTGGTGGAGTAGGGAGGATTTCATGAAGGATGGATCTCATTTCAGGGCAGGATTTGAGGAAGTCGTATCCCTGCTGGAGAGCCACATTCAGAATCTGATCCAGTCCCGGAAAGTATCCTGTCATAAGTGGGGCACTTTTGTGGTTCTTCTGTGGGAGGTTCTGGGTTTGAAGGGATGAGGAAGTGGCTCTGGTTATTTGCTTCTGTACCAGGTCGGGAGGGTAGTTGCGGGATGCGAAAGCTGTTGTCAGGTTGTTGGTGTAATGCTTCAGGGATTCCGGACTGGAGCAGATTCGTTTGCCACGAAGACCTAGGCTGTAGGGAAGGGACTGTTTGATGTGGAATGGGTGGCAGCTGTCGTAATGGAGGTACTGTTGCTTGTTGGTGGGTTTGATGTGGACGGACGTGTGAAGCTGGCCATTGGACAGGTGGAGGTCAACATCAAGGAAAGTGGCATGGGATTTGGAGTAGGACCAGGTGAATCTGATGGAACCAAAGGAGTTGAGGTTGGAGAGGAAATTCTAGAGTTCTTCTTCACTGTGAGTCCAGATCATGAAGATGTCATCAATAAATCTGTACCAAAGTTTGGGTTGGCAGGCCTGGGTAACCAAGAAGGCTTCCTCTAAGCGACCCATGAAAAGGTTGGCGTACGAAGGGGCCATCCTGGTACCCATGGCTGTTCCCTTTAATTGTTGGTATGTCTGGCCTTCAAAAGTGAAGACGTTGTGGGTCAGGATGAAGCTGGCTAAGGTGATGAGGAAAGAGGTTTTGGGTAGGGTGGCAGGTGATCGGCGTGAAAGGAAGTGCTCCATCGCAGCGAGGCCCTGGACGTGTGGAATATTTGTGTATAAGGAAGTGGCATCAATGGTTACCCCCGGAAACCATCCTTGTAACCATTGATGCCACTTCCTTATACACAAATATTTGTGTATAAGGAAGTGGCATCAATGGTTACCCCCGGAAACCATCCTTGTAACCATTGATGCCACTTCCTTATACACAAATATTCCACACGTCCAGGGCCTCGCTGCGATGGAGCACTTCCTTTCACGTCGATCACCTGCCACCCTACCCAAAACCCCTTTCCTCATCACCTTAGCCAGCTTCATCCTGACCCACAACTTCTTCACTTTTGAAGGCCAGACATACCAACAATTAAAGGGAACAGCCATGGGTACCAGGATGGCCGCCTCGTACGCCAACCTATTCATGGGTCGCTTAGAGGAAGCCTTCTTGGTTACCCAGGCCTGCCAACCCAAAGTTTGGTACAGATTTATTGATGACATCTTCATGATCTGGACTCACAGTGAAGAAGAACTTCAGAATTTCCTCTCCAACCTCAACTCCTTTGGTTCCATCAGATTCACCTGGTCCTACTCCAAATCCCATGACACTTTCCTTGACGTTGACCTCCACCTGTCCAATGGCCAGCTTCACACGTCCGTCCACATCAAACCCACCAGCAAGCAACAGTACCTCCATTATGACAGCTGCCACCCATTCCACATCAAACGGTCCCTTCCCTACAGCCTAGGTCTTCGTGGCAAACGAATCTGCTCCAGTCCGGAATCCCTGAACCATTACACCAACAACCTGACAACAGCTTTCGCCATCTCGCAACTACCCTCCCGACCTGGTACAGAAGCAAATAACCAGAGCCACTTCCTCATCCCCTCGAACCCAGAATCCCCCACAGAAGAACCACAAAAGTGCCCCACTTGTGACAGGATACTTTCCAGGACTGGACCAGACTCTGAATGTGGCTCTCCAGCAGGGATACGACTTCCTCAAATCCTGCCCAGAAATGAGATCCATCCTTCATGAAATCCTCCCCACTCCACCAAGAGTGTCTTTCCGCCGTCCACCTAACCTTCGCAACCTGTTAGTTCATCCCTATGAAATCCCCAAACCACTCTCCCTACCGTCTGGCTCCTATCCTTGTAACCGCCCCCGGTGTAAAACCTGTCCCATGCACCCTCCCACCACCACCTACTCCAGTCCTGTAACCCGGAAGGTGTACACGATCAAAGGCAGAGCCACGTGTGAGAGCACCCACGTGATCTACCAACTGACCTGCCTACACTGTGACGCATTCTATGTGGGAATGACCAGTAACAAACTGTCCATTCGCATGAATGGACACAGGCAGACAGTGTTTGTTGGTAATGAGGATCACCCTGTGGCTAAACATGCCTTGGTGCACGGCCAGCACATCTTGGCACAGTGTTACACCGTCCGGGTTATCTGGATACTTCCCACTAACACCAACCTATCCGAACTCCGGAGATGGGAACTTGCTCTTCAATATATCCGCTCTTCCCGTTATCCACCAGACCTCAATCTCCGCTAATTTCAAGTTGCCGCCACTCATACCTCACCTGTCATTCAACAACATCTTTGCCTCTGCACTTCTGCCTCGACTGACATCTCTGGCCAAACTCTTTGTCTTCAAATATGTCTGCTTGTGTCTGTATATGTGTGGATGGATATGTGTGTGTGTGCGCGAGTGTATACCCGTCCTTTTTTCCCCCTAAGGTAAGTCTTTCCGCTCCCGGGATTGGAATGACTCCTTACCCTCTCCCTTAAAACCCACATCCTTTCGTCTTTCCCTCTCCTTCCCTCTTTCCTGATGAGGCAACAGTTTGTTGCGAAAGCTTGAATTTTGTGTGTATGTTTGTGTGTCTGTCGACCTGCCAGCACTTTCATTTGGTAAGTCACATCATCTTTGTTTTTAGATATATTTTTCCTACATGGAATGTTTCCCTCTATTATATATATATATATATAAACAAAGATGATGTGACTTACCATACGAAAGCGCTGGCAGGTCGATAGAAACACAGACACATACCATACATACACACAAAATTCAAGCTTTCGCAACAAACTCTTGCCTCATCAGGAAAGAGGGAAGGAGAGAGAAAGACGAAAGGAAGTGGGTTTTAAGGAAGAGGGTAAGGAGTCATTCCAATCCCGGGAGCGGAAAGACTTACCTTAGGGGGAAAAAAGGATGGATATACATTCGCACATACACACATATCCATCCACACGTATACAGACACACACACACACACACACACACACAAAGATGATGTGACTTACCAAACGAAAGCGCTGGCAGGTTGATAGACACACAAACGTACACACAGAAATTCAAGCTTTCGCAATCAACGGTTGCTTCATCAGGAAAGAGGGAAGGAGAGGGAAAGACGAAAGGATGTGGGTTTTAAGGGAGAGGGTAAGGAGTCATTCCAATCCCGGGAGCGGAAAGACTTACCTTAGGGGGAAAAAGGATGTGTGTGTGTGTGTGTGTGTGTGTGTGTGTGTGTGTACCTTCTTCCAAAATCACCCCATCCCCCTACAACCTCTCCTACCCATATACCAACCCCAATCCACCTGATACCGCTCCCAATAAAATTACTCACACCTTACATAAAAATAAAGCCAACCAAATCAGTCCTCAAAACAAAACAAAATAACCTCTAAATACAACCCAACCATCCACAATCTGCCCCATCAACCCCACAAACCATAGCCACAACCTCTCACCCCCCCCCCCCCCCCCAAAAAAAAATCACAAACCCAACTCCTCAACTCGGAATCCTCAGCCTATACAGCCTCTCCACGAACCTCAAGAAAAACATGAACACCAAAAAAATTCTCAGGGATACTCTTCTGCCAGCAATAGTCATCTAAATAGAGCTACATGTTGGAAGAGTACTTCTTCCCTCCTCCTATTACAAATTTAACTGCCCCCTCATCTCCAAACCCCTATAAAGTATTAGTGCAAGCCCTAGTATCATAACCCTTAAACTGAATGCTATGGTTAACCACTAAGTGCTCATAACCCCTTTTCCCCATACCCCTACAACACGAAAATGCATTTGACATCAAAGTACTACCCTTGTCAATAAGCCCCACAAATTCCCTATTCGTACAACTATGCAAAACCTCGAAAATAGAATCAGAATACCCCCCTCCCCCTGAAATAACAGCCGCCCACACCAACAAACCAATCCATGAACTCCCCTCCCATACTACCACTTTCTGACATGGAAGTCATCAATTTCAAATGTGATTCTTGGTCCACTCAACTTCCCCCTTTACTTAACATATTCTGAACGCACCTCCTTACAAAAAGAGAATCAATCAACCCAGCTCTCACATTCACTCCAGTGTCATGCACACAAAACCTTAAAGAGAGCCTGTAACCAAAATAATAAATAAGCAACACAATCTCCCCATGGCCAACCTAGGTTTCTCATGCCAGGTACCACACAGAATAAATTGCCAGATGTTATCACAACACCACTTCAACATACACAGGTTCCTAGTATGGGCCACCGGAACTCTGGTCGACTTCATACACTGCCTACAAGGATGAGACCTAACATACTCCACTACCAGTCCAAAAAACTGCAAACCTTAATGGTCAACAACATGTCTCCATCCAAATCCAAACCCAATGAATGGGTCTAGCTTGTAACTTATCAGTCATGCCCATGCCTAATAAAAAACCATTAAAAATATTAAGTTTCATTCTACATGCAATACACAAAGCTAATCACACCTAACAAAAATGCCAAATACATAAACCACATAAACCAATAAATCATAATACCTCAATGGAAACAAAGCACACACTTTCAAGTTCACAGATTATCAAGACTCAAATCAACCCAATACCACAAGTTACAAGAACAACTTTACATGTCAACATCCACCACCAGAGTATAACACCTACTATAACATGAAATCTACAAAAACAAACCCGCTCAAAAACACCGCACCACAGTGACGTCACACACTGTAACACCAATACATCAATGGATCAATGAAGACAGATGGAATCCTGAGACTTCTGTAGACCTGTGTCTTGTAGTTTTGGTGACAGCATCAGTAGATTGTATATGACAACACATATAATACCAAACATCCTCATTAAATATTTGATGTCGCTACGAAGTTAAGAGGATAGAGTAGCATGGAGAGCTGCATCAAACCAGTCTCAGGACTGAAGACCACAACAACAACAACGAAGTTAATGAAATATAAAGGCAAGTCTCATGCACATAATGTTAATCTTCCAACAAAAAGAGAAGTTAACCACAGGATAATCCAAAACTATACTTACAACATCTGCACAATATACCCTTTCCGGAAGAGTGATACTTAGCATGGGGGTTGCACTTCGCGTGTCCCAGAACTGAAAAAAACATACATATAATTTTATCATACATATGCATCCATTAGCTTTCAAATGTTTCAAAACTAACAAATACTCTTGCTATTCCACAAACCTTGAGAGTTTTGTCCCATGATCCAGTCATTAAACAAGAATACATGTTTCCTTTTATCCAGTGGCATGTTTTCACCGGTGCATCATGCTGGGCAACTTGCACTGTCTGGTTGCTATTCAGATCCCAACATTTTACCATCTTATCGCAAGAAGCCATAAAGACTTTAGTCCCGTCCTGTAATAAAATAATAGTTTCAAATTTAAATTTCGTACATCTTGGTAAATGACAATGTAATGTTTTCCTACATGAAACATATTCACAGATTTCAGCAAAATGTTCATTCGAAATGTAATGTTAACACTTACATCGCTCCAACACACGTCCAGTACTGGACCCTGCATGGTCTGCATTGACTTGGGAATTGTTTTTCCGGTCTGTTCAACTTCCCAGCAGCGGACCTTTGTGAAAAATCTCAACATTATTCAAACTACAAAATATATGTCATATTGCACAATACATCGATTTAAAGGAAATTAATTATACGATTTCCACAATATTTCTCTCGTCTTATGCACTTACGTTGTTGTCCCAGCTTCCAGCTATCAAAAAATTTTGTGGAATTGTGGCGGGACTGAACGCTAAAGACGACACTGAATCGTCAGGAGGGGACGTAACTTCAAAATCTTTCATTGGGTTAGCTGACGATGGAGTAGTCGTTGTGCCATACCCCGACGTATTACCCAATGTACTTTGATTAAACATTCTGAGTTCTAAAACTTCCTGCAACTAAATACTGTCAACAACCTTACTAACACTTCCAGAGAATACACTGCACGTGCACATTCAAAACAAAAACATGACGCATAGGGGTCAAAGACTTTACAGGAAGAGATCCCGCAGCATAGAGGAAAAATAATACAAAGGACCCCCTTCGCCACATTTAGTTTTCTATTGTAATTATATTTCTTTCCTTAGCTATTGAATCTCCATACTGTTGTTCATGATAATCCAGACTAATAAGCAATGCTTAAGTAAATTAAAAACACGAGACACTACTGACGCCATGTAATTTAAATTCCATGGTTACCAGAGTCCTTCACAACTTAGTTTACATCATGTTTATCTGATGACTACAGTGTTCTGGAACTGATAAGATATTACATGAGTATTTTTTTTTCTTATATAAGTGACGTTAACTGAGTTGTGTTGTAAAAACATTGAAGGCAAAAAGTAACAGATTTAACAACACTGGTTTTGTTTACAGACTCTATTTGCTACTACTTGGATTAACGGAACTTTAGCGTTTGTGTTTGATATTTGTGTTCAATTTTTAAGCAGAGTAGCTTTAGAAATCGTGGAGCTAATTGTAAAGTAACTGTGTGGACGTTCTTCTTGTATTTCAAACGTGGGTCAGAGAAGAAGATTTTATTTAATCCTTCCCTTATCATTGACGTGACATGCATTTTTTACGGTTCTGTACAATTCCAGGATTAGTAATACAAAGACGGTTTGGCACCAGCAGACTTTGCTTATCAGCTATGCCTGCAGTGAAGCTGGAATTCCAGGATGGTTTAACGCCAAGCGATCCGCAAAAGAAACCAGTATTAATTGTAGGCCAGTTAAAAAATCTGGCAAAAGTGAAATATAACGATATAAAAATAAAGTTAGAACCTAGAGTGACAGAAGAGGTAAATAGCTTGGTTTGACTGTATTATATTAATTCTTTTATTTTGGTTTTACGATCTGTTTGTGATTTTTTTTTTTCTTTCAGGTGTACAAGACAGCCTTAGCAAGTTTGCATCCGTCACCAACAGACAGCTGTTCGTTGTATCTCAACCTAGCAACACTTGCGGCTCTTCCTCTCAAATGTAGCCGTCATAACACTTCGTCGAGATCACATGCCCTTACCAAGCTAATTCGTAGCTCGACGGCAGGAGTTGAAGAATCGATTGTGGTGAATACTTCTTATTTGTTTTATAGTTGGTCCTATTTCCTGATTGTTCATTAAGCCCTCGGACACTTTAAAAATTGCTCGAGAATGGAAATGTCAAGTTCAAACTTCCTTTCGAACAAAAATCCGTCTAAGGCCCTGTATTTTCCGTGTTTGACAGTATGGGACTAAAACTCAGTTGGAAAAATCGTTGATTACCAAGGTATGTAAGTTCGAGTATTTGAAACTATTAATTTCTGTTGCGCCTGGACACCTCTATTTCTACATGTTTCTGATAAAAATTAGGGAATCAGAGCATGTTTAATGCTCTACTGAAAGCAACTACTATGTCCTACTCTCCTCTTTTTTTCTGGCAGTGCTCTTTTGTACACTTGTAAAAAAAATATAGATCATTAGAGGAATTAATGTATCCTGTGGGAAGAAAAGGGAAATGTATCTTTTGGCAAGAATAAGAGGAGATCGTGCAGTATCTGCATGATTCAAAAACTACTCAAAATTACTAAGAAAAGCTATTAAAAATCAAGGAATATGCACATTATGTCAGTAATTCTGCCAACAGACTTACAGCTATATGGAATTTAATGAAATGAGAGACAGTACAACAAGCTACAGATCAAGGATAACATGGAATGGAAGTGCTACAAGTGATGAGTCACAAGCAGCAAATGTGTTTAATAATCACTTCTGAAATATAGTAGAAAATAAAAGGATTAACAGTTCAAAAGAACAACCACAGCAGTATGTTGAGAAAGCAACTCTCATAGTATTCAGTCATAAAATATACTACTGATTTCTCCCGAGGGGGGAAAAAAAACCATACACATTCTCTTCATACAATGTAACCTTTTACAGTTGCTACTGACATCACTTCATAAATAAAAGCTTGTCTGGCTTTGATGGTGTTTCCAATAGAGTACAAAAGATTTGTACCCTTATAGTATGCCCATTCTTAACCGATACATGTAATGCATCACTAACTTTGTGTATTTTTCCAGAAAGACAGAAAACTGCCATTGTTAAACCCCTTTATCATAAAGATTGTAGGAGCAATGTCAACAACTACCAACCTGTTTCACTACTGACATCATTTTCTAAAATTTTGAGGTGATTTATTCTAGAATATTCTCTCATTGTAGCAACAACAACATCCTCAGCAAATCATGGTTTGGGTTTCAGAAGAGTTGCACTACCGAGAATGTCATCTACATGTTCACTCAGCAAATTTTACAAGTGCTAAATAATAAAATAGTGCCAGTTGGTATTTTCTATGACCTGTCAAAGGCATTTGATTGTGTGGATCACAGTATTCTCATAGATAAATGGAAGTTTTTTTTTTTTATGGTGTAGCCAACCAATGGATAATATCATATCTAACCAAAAGAATGCAAGGAGCTGTACTTAGTAATTCAAGCCATATAGTCAGAGGACATAATTCTGAATGGGGAGAAGCCACATATGAGCTTCCCCAAAGTTCAATCGTAGGTTCACTATTGTTCCTCATATATGTAACCATGCATACTTACAGGAACAGAAGAATGGTAAACAAAGTTCTTAAAAGTATCATTGGTTTTTTGTGAATGGTCTCACCCTGAGTTATATAAAACAAGTTCTGCACACATATGGGTGACACAGCAATGATAAGTGTAATATGACGAGGAAACAATAAATAGGTTGACAATTTCAAAACTCATAGGTGTCGTATTAATGAGAATTTAAACTGGAAAAAGCAAATCTTTTAACTCCTACAAGAACTTAGTTCTGCCACACTTGCACTTAGAATCATTGCAAATGTTAAGGGAGAGAAAATCAGTATGTTGACATATTTTGCAATTTTTCATTCAGTAATATCATACAGAATAATGTTCTGTTCAGAAACATGCTGTATGAATAATATGTGGGACTCCCCCACGATCATCTTGTAGACATCTGTTTAAGGATTTGAGCATTCTTACAATGTTTCACAGTATACTTATTTCCTCATGGAGTGTGTTGCAAATAATCCACTGCAGTTCAAAAGGAATAATGATGTTCATAATGACTATACATGAAGAAAAAATGACATTCATTATGCCACATTAAGGTTGCATTTAGCACTAAAAGGATCGATTGACTGCAGGAAGCAGCACTCCCCTGAAAAGTATTCACTGAATTTGCTATTATGGAACAAGGTTTTTGAATTGGATATTTTAGAATTGGACCTACTCCCATTGTCTGTACTAAAGGCAGTCATAATTTATCATGAAGTGTCTGTTGTCGATAAATTGTGTTTGTGAGTCGTCCATTATCAACAGAGTCCTTATTGTAGTGACTTGCACTGAACATGACTTCAGGACACGAAGTTTGGGTAAAATAATTATTGCCCTGGTTGTTTAGGCTGCAACTTAACTTATGATCAGTTGTTATAAACAGTACATCAGAATATTTCTTTGTCTGCATTTTACAAATTTTAAGTGATAACAACTGTGTGGCAGTGCATACTAATTGCTTTAAATAGGACGACTTTTCTGGCTTGATGGAGTTATGTAAGTGTCCAATTCCACTCATCTGCTTTGACCCATGACATCATCAATATGGTGGAAATGGCTATTCTAAGCGTCTCCAGTATGGTGCCAATGATGTGCTCTACATACACACAGCAACAAACATGAAAACACCTATAAATAAATAAGACAACAACATCTCCCTCCTAAAATACAATCAAACTAACGGGACAACTGCGGGAAACTGGCAGTTTTAGTGAGGGGACAAGCTAAGTAAAAAAAAAAAAAAAAAAACCCTCCACACTCCCAAAACACACAAAATGACGAACAAAAAAATAATTACAAAATTTACAGGAATCGGACACTTCCCTTGACCTGTATAGGCAACTGCAGCTGACAATACCAAAACACCAATGCCTACAGCAAACACTATGGAAATTGGAATCAGACATTTCCCTTGACCACAGCTGATGATACCAAAACACCAATACCTACACATAAAACTACAAAAATGAGAATTGGTCATTTTCCTTGACCTCTATAGGTCAACCATAGCTATTAATAGAAAAAAAAGCAACACCTACAACTACAAAAAACAAAACCACACACACACGGCACCATCAAACACAACAAGACAACATCTACAAACATAGCTAACTCATAAACTCTGCGCCTTAATGACGTCGCATACCATAACGTCCTTACGCCATGGGTCAAAGTAGACAAGTGGAATCGGACGCTTCTGTTGACCCAGCTTGACTACTCATCAATATGCACTCTTTGTGTCCATAGGATTTGCATGCTGAAGGTTTTTACTGTCTTAAATCTAGAGTTATGTACCCACAGTCACTAAGTGCATTGCCACTTAATTTATTATGTAAAAGAGGCAAATTGGGAAGTAAAATACTATCATAATGTGGGAGTTGTTTGTCAGGAACAGAAAATCAGCACAATATGATTTTCTAATGACAGCAGTAGTTGCCAGGAGTGAACAGCAACTGAATCGGGTTCTTAATGAATTGGAATGTATGTTGGCTGATGGCTGTAAGTGCAAACTGGGACAAGAGACTAGAAAAGGTGGACAAATTTTTCTGTTTCAGGACTAGAATAATAAAGATTGAAGATACATGAAAGACATATCACCAAGTACTGCATAGAGCAAAAGGGCTGTCTTTGAAAATTAACAGTCACTAACATCCAAATATTTAAGCTTTATTACCAGGAAAAATTTCATAAAAAACGTGTTTTTAGAGAACAGCTCTATAAGGCAAGAAACATGGGCAAAAGGGAAGTTAGAAATGAAATGATTAGTAGAAGATTTTGAAAGGTGATTTTACAGGAGACTGTTCAAACAGTGGGTGGAGTGATCAAGTAAAGAAAGAAGATATTTTGGATTGAGTCAAAGAGAAAAAATGTCAGAACAGGAAATAAAAAGAGCAAATGCGGAAGCACGTATTATGACATGAGTCACTGTTGAAATCTGTTGTTAGAGATGTGAAAGATGGAAAGAATTGCAGAAGCAGCCCTAGATATGAGTGCATTAAGGCAAATCATCAGTGCTGTGGGATGCAACACTTGTGCTGAAATAAAGACGATAGCTGCCAACTGACAGGAATTTATATTTTGTGTCAACCCAACTTTACTGTTTATGACTGAAACTAAAAGGTAGAAAGATTAGAGTTTTATGTCCCATCAACATCTTGGTAATTTCTGATGCAGCACAAGCTCGGATTACAGAAGGATGGAGAAGGAAATCACCTATGCCCTGTTCTAAAGAGCCATCCCAGCATTTCCTGGAGTAGTTTAGGGAAATCACAGAAAACCTAAATCTGGATGGCCGCATGGGAATTTGAACCACCTTCCTCCTGAATAAGAGTCGAACATGCTGATCACTGCACCATCTCACTCGGGCCAAAACAAAAACTCTCTCCAAGTTATATTGTGTAGCTTGAGAACACACTTCATAAATAATGAAGAATTTGATAAAAATCAAAATAGTGAACAAAAGGAGGAAATGTGAAATTAACTGATAAGACATGCTCAAGAATAATAAAATTTAATAATGAAAAAAGCATAAGGGAAAGAGATGTTTTGTGATGTATCTTTTAAAGTTTTAATAAAAAGAAGGGAGCATATGAGCAGATAGTGGAAGATGTAAATCTTTTATTAATAATTTAGGAGTAAAGGTGACAACCTGCAGAATAGTTGAGATGTTGAGGCATCAATGGGCACATAAAAAAGACTGAAGACTTTGCTAGCTTTCAGATGAATCTTTTTTGATTTACAACGCACACGCATACCTGCAAGGCTATGTTGTGCCAGCTGAATACATTGTACCCAGTCTGCAGTCCTGCAGTTTGGCTAAGTTGAGGAATTGTGTCAGTTGATGGCCGAGGGGAGAAAGGAGGTGGCAATGGGAGGGAGGGTTGAGAAGGTGTGGCTGACACCCAGGGAGAGAGGGAGCAGGTGCACAGGATAGAAATGCAATTTCTTACCAGTGCGGATTACCTCATCCAGCAGGCAATGACAATGATACATACTAGTGGGTAAAAGTGCACTTATGGTGTCTGCAGCTTTTTCTATTGCATGCTGCTCTTCATAACAATTTATGTGATGAATCATGGGGAGTCGACACAATGAATTATGAGTCAGGTGTAGATAGCCATTGAGATTCTCATTTGTAATGCCCTATCATTTGTCAGTAAAGTTAGCTAGTATTTTATTCTTTTAGGTTATAATTTAACCATATTGTCAGAATTTCTGTCAAAACCGTGGATCAGACATACAGGTAGGTTATATCTTGGGCTACACTATCAGTTTATTACAGCAGTGATATTTTTGGGTTGATACTTGTTGGATTCGCCAACCAACAAGCAGCTTAGAAAACTATAACCTAACCTAGGCTTCATGTTATGTTACAGGTCAGTCAGTCAGCCCATGTAGTTTTTTGAGTCACCAAAGAAATGCAAAAATCAGTAATCAACCTTAATATTAATATAACCAGGTCATTAACATTATTCTAGCACTTTCAATATCTGAAACAAATGTAATCAATTTGTATCTTTCGCTGAAAGAAGCCATTATACTCAGTGATTATCATTGGCTTTGACCAATGTCAGTGTATTACCAGTACCAACAAGCAACACAAGACCTGACATTAGTGTATTTTAGCCAATGAGTGAACTGGGAGGAAGTAAGACAATAGAGAAAGAGGAAACTGTGGGGAAGATGGCTTGGGGTGCAGGTTGAACGATATTAGGGCCCTCGTGTCAAACATCCACACACTTACTGTATGGGTCATATCCTTTGGAAGACCTGTCTGATACACCCATCCAGCACACCTCCAGTTCCGTCATAGGCTTCTCCTATCCCATCGGAGGCAGGGCCACCTGAGAATGCAGTCATGTTGTATACAGGTATGGTGCAGTTTCTGCACAGCATTTTATGTGGACATGACCACCATTCAACTGTGTACTTGAATGGATGGCAACCAACCAAATTGTGACCAAGAAAAGAGCTGAATGCTCAGTGGCAGAATACATCACTGAGCACAACATGCTCTATTCCAGTGGCTGCTTCACAGCCCATGCCATCTGGATCCCCACCACCATCACCCCCACCCTCACCACCTCTCAGATACATAGATGGGGGTGATCCTTGCAACATTTTCTTTGTTCTCATAATGCTCCTGGCACAATGCCTGCTAGCCTCCTGCCCCTCACCTTCACCCACTTACACTGTGCCCCAGAACCCTAATTCTGCTCATGCTGCATGCTCACCCACATCCCCATGGTGTCTCCTTCTTCTCTATAGCCCCCTCAAATTCACTCATTGTCATTGTGTACTACAAGAACTCACCACTGGCGTGTTGCATTCCTGTACTTTACACTCTCTGTCGCATTCCTATCCTAGGCACCTGCTGCCTGCCTCCAAACTCCCAACTGTCCTTCCTACACCCCACCTTATCTCTTCCATCATCCCCTCCACCTCACACCATACCTCATGTGTGTGTGTGTGTGTGTGTGTGTGTGTGTGTGTGTGTGTGTGAGTGAGTGAGTGTGAGAGAGCGAGCGAGATCGAGATATATCCGCACAAAGAGTATTATGGAGACCTGTAACTATTCTGCATTGAAATTAAATGTCAAATGCAGAAGTACGTTAGTGTGTTATTGTCTTGCATGCTGTATCTAACATTGATTACATTATTGTATCCAGACCTTCTAGATAAGAATTTTAAATGTGCACTATGTCATTTATGTATGCAGATCGTATGTGAGCGGAAGGATGTATTTGCATCAGCGTGTGCCGTGGCGCGTGCCTATCCACTGTATTCTGCAAAGTCGCCAGGTTCATCACAGGACTGTAAAACACCAACTGTAGTAAATGTTGAATTCCTCTTGGTTCCTGAGTCAATTGCTGATGGGGCGAATGGTGCTGAAGATGAGAGTGAGTCTGAAGATCTGCATTTAAGCCAAGAAGATTTGCGTTGCCTTGAAAGTGCAGCATCTGGTGTTCGACTTGCAGCCAAAATTGTTGATATGCCTTGCAATGTAATGAATGTGGATCACTTCCTCAAGGTATGTAACATATGTAAGGTAGTTAGTTCTGTTTGTTTTTTCTCTAATGTCACTTCTGTTTAAGAGGCATACATTCTTAAAGCTTGTTCTCTAATGCCATTTCTGTTGAAGAGACGTTCATCCTTAAAACAACAAACGAAGAGAGAATTGATTGTTCGTATCTCCTGTATTAGTAAACACACACACACACACACACACACACACACACACACACACACACACACACTGTATTGATCTTTGAAAGTGTATATCACTTTTTTTTGTGATTACATGTACTTCCATATTGTACAAAAACTATAAAGTGCATGGCAGATTGTATGACCCACAGAACTGTGTGTTAGTGTTTCTATTCCGTATGCATTTGGAGTACAGGAAGATTTGCTGCTTAAAATACCAATATTTATGGGCTAATTAGACTAATCTTGTCATCACAGTTCTTTTGAGAATGATATATAGAAGGCCTTGTTCAATTTAGCCTTTCGTTTAGTTGCATAGGTGGACCACGTCTCCAAGTAGGTAGTGGTGGTGGAGGCGGCAGCGTCACTTACATAGAAGAAATAGGGGAACGACAGAAAACATAAAGAATTGCATTGTGTTACTTCCCTTCTTTACCTTATTTTTGGAGTTTGTCTGTTATTTGTAGGTGGTTGGGTGCATTACAAAAATGGTTAACACCTTTTAAACATAGTATAATTTACCTGATCATATTGCCTGAAGCAAACATGCCTAATATCTTATAATTTTAAACTTCTACTCCAAGTAAGTAAGAATTATTTGAATAAAATGGTTCAGGAAAGGAAGCCTCTGGTGCTTTATTAATCAAAGTGAGCAGTGCACTTTCCTAACTTGTCTGTTTCAGGGTTCACGTAATCAAAAAGTAATACTTTCTCCATTCATATTAAAGTTTGGCATTGCTCATATTGTTTAAAGTTTCAATTAAATAGGCTAGATTGTTACTTTGTGTTGCCATAATTTTTAAACTTGTATGCGTAGCCACTTCCTTGATATCTGGATTGTTAAACACAAATTTGTTCTGTCACAGTTCACTGAAAATTAATCACCCTAACCTACACACGTTGACATATGAGTCTACCTATTTTTACCTGACTGTTTGGTGAATTGCCTTTCTGTAAGAATTTGTAATTAATTAGCAAACTATCACAGCTCTCACATACATGTCTGTATGTGATTACAGCACTTAGTTGTCTCTTCTTGGTCTCAGTATTGAAACTCAAACCACAGTGGAGACATAGCTGTCAGCAGAATTCCCTGTACTCGGAAGGCACACTAGCATACAAGATGTAGAAAATGTTGCAAAACCTGCTGTATATTCAAGAAAGTACTCCCCTAATTTCTCTACTACATTCATTCCTGTGATACCAGCTGCTGTTGTGCACAATGCTTTACCACCCTTGAACATACAGAAATCCTTGACTTTCTCATAGTGGTCAAATATGATCATATTTTGATGTAAACATAATAAAGTGAAAGAAAAAACTCACACTCATGTAAAAATGTTACGGACCATTTATCTGTGTAAGCAAATGTTAATCTTATTTAATGATAAACAAAAGACCATTGTATGAATATTTCATGTAAGCTGTCTCAGGGCAAGACTTTCTGCTCAAGCTATATCTTTCTAATGTGTACTCTGCACATACAGACACCATGTTCTGTGAAAATCTGCCAAAAGCATGTGTGTAGAAAGTTTTGCAAATTGCTTTTGTTCAGGAAGTGGGAGCTGTAGCTGCTGCATACCCGGGAGTGCGACTAACTGTCATTCGAGGCAAAGAGCTGGAGGCCCGCGGTTTTGGTGGAATCTACGGAGTCGGAAAGGCAGCAGCTGTTGGGCCAGCTCTTGCAGTGCTGTCCCATGAACCGCAGGGTGCGACTGAGACAGTTGCCTGGGTAGGCAAGGGCATCGTTTATGACACCGGTGGACTCAGCATCAAGGGAAAAGTGAGTGATCCAGAACTGACGTCAAAAGGGTAAGGTGAGAAGAACTCAGTAACAGAACACCGACTAGAAAAAGTTGAGGAGACAGGCACATCACATTATTTTTAAATACTGGCCAGCCCCTCTATCTCTTTGTTAGTATTTATTTTTAAATTATGTCTTTTTGGTGTTATCTTGGGGCATCCAAATGTACTGTGTAAAATTTGTTTTTTAATGCTTTAAAAGTGGGCACATTTGAGATGAAGTAACTAGCATGGGTGAATTTTCGAGGGATGGCTTTAGTACTGAAAATTCACACAGAAGTCTGTGTAGTGTTTGATATGGACAGGAGGTCTCATTTCAGTCAGTATATAGAATTCTTGTTTGAAACTTCTATCACATCCAATTATGTGTTTGGTATGGATATTATTAAAATGCAAGTAGAGAACCTTGTGCTGTCTAGCAATGGAGGGAGGGGGGGGGGGGGTGGAAAAGCTCACCATCCATTTTATAAAGAAGACACCATTAGCATATATGTCAAGGATTTCTTTTTAGAGGCAGACACATTTTTTCAATAATTCTCTCTCATTGTCCAAATCTAAGTTCCATCCATAACAGAATAAATTCAGCATAACCGATTGTTGAACAATGTTACAATATTCCAGCATGTAAACTTTAGTTGTGATGGGTATTCATCATTTTGCAAAAGGAAGAAACTGGCAGGCAACTGTGTAACTGTAGATGAATGGTGAAAATGAAAAGGCACACTTAATAAGATCATTTTACTGTCTCAACGTAGAATACTGACCATTTTTTATTGATAGGTGCAGGTATTGAAGACAAAAAATACTTCATCATGTGGCTAGAGGTTTCTGGGAGAGTACACTAGTATTCTTCATTGCATCATAGATAGGGAATCCCAACTCAAAAGAGCACATAAGCCAGGGTAAAACCATGAATTAAGATTAAATGTGTTTTATTTAAATTTCAGAAATATTTTATCTTTCCTGACACTCATAGAAATTGGAAGTTGGTTAACTAATGGTGTATGGAAGAGGTTTAGCTTACACAATTGGCAGTAAATGCTAACCAAACATCAGCCCATATAGTCAGTAACAGTCAGCTCTACATTTCTGAGTGACTGACCTTATATCTTCATGACTGTCAAAATATAATGCAAAGATAAAGATAGATAATAATTTCTGCTTTGCTAAGTTTAATGGGACTGAAATATATTTAGTGTAGATGAAGTACTGTCTACAATACGTTAGCTTTAGTGACACTGATTTCACATTCACGATGAGCTGAATGTACAATATTTGTATGAATATGTTAATTCTTTGATTCCAGACTACTATGCCAGGCATGAAGCGTGACTGTGGTGGAGCAGCTGCCATACTTGGTGCGTTCATGGCAGCAGTTGAGAGGGGCTTTGCACAGAATTTACATGCTGTTTTCTGTCTAGCAGAAAATGCTGTGGGTCCTGATGCAACACGTCCAGATGATGTCCACACTCTTTATTCTGGCAGGTGAGCATCATTTCTCCATGTAAAATAACTTAAAATTTTCTATTTGTATTTCCTCAGAAAGAAGTTATTATTATGTATTTGCATTTCAGTGTTTAGTGGAAAAATAGGCCGTTTTAGTATATCTGTACTCTTGAGAATATACATTTGAATGTAAATAAGTTAGGGATACAGAAAATCACTCAATGCTTCTCCTCTTCAGTGTGTGGTCCTTTACTCCTAAATTATTTACATTCTGCCAGGACTTTTCCTTGTTATAAATTTGAAATATTCTTCTTTCACTATAGTATGATACTACCCTGCAAATATAGACAAAAATAAAATAATAAAAACCTAACTTTTCAGCACAAAAATTTAAAAGAAAAAAATAAGGAAAATTAAAAATCAGTTCTCTGAAGCAGAGATCCACAGTGAATTAAATGTTATTAACAGTGCTCACAGTATTGGCATTGCACATGTAGTTGATAGATAATATTGAGCAACAAATCAGTATCTTGTATAACTTTCTCTAGTTACAGTGCAACCCTGCAGTTGAGCTTAGACACAATCATAGGCTTGTTACAAAATTCTACTCGGTATACTAAAATGTTATGGTATTAATAAAATCCCACTTGCATAGAAGAGCAGATTGTCTTTCTGACAGACTGTCATGGGCATGAAACTAATCTTGGAATGAATTGTGTAACCCAGGGGATTTAGAAGTGTATATCACTAGGCAGAAGACAGTTACTACCCACAGGAAAATTAAAGCGGCCTTTGGAGAAAAGAGAAGCTGCAGTATGAATATCAAGAGCTTCGATGAAAAACCAGTCCTACGCAAAGAGTGGGAAGCTAAATGATGGAGTATATAGATGACCTACTGAAGGGAAATATACTTGAAGACAATATTATGGAAATGGGAGAGGAGATGGGAGATATGATACTGCAAGAATAATTTGCCAGAGCACTGAAACACCTAAGCCGAAACCAGACCCCAGGAGCTAAGACATTCTGTCGAAACTACTGATAGCCAGGGGAGAGCCAGCCATGACAAAGAAAGGTTTGGAGTAGGAATTATAGTTGAGAGAGAAGACATAAAATCTTTGAAGTTTGGCAGTGAGATTGTAATTCTGTCAGAGACAGCAAAGGACTTCGAAGAACAGCTGGGTAGAATGAGCAGTGCCTTGAAAGCAGGATAAAGACTAACATCACCAAAAGCAAAACAAAGGTAATGGAATGTAATCAAATTGAATTAGGTGTGCTCAAGGAATTAGATTAAGAAATGAGGCACTGACAGCAGTAGATGAGTTTAGCTTTTTGGGCAGCAAAATAACTGATGATGGCTGAAGTTGAGTGGATATATAAAGTGTAGACTGGCAGTGGCAAGAAAAGTGTTTCTGAAGAAGAGAAATTTTTTAACATTGGATACAGATTTAAGCATTGGGAAGTCTTTTCTGAAAGTATTTGTATGGGCTGTAGCCGTGTATGAAGTGTTTTGTATAGGTATGTGATCAGAGGCTTTGTATAGGGTTTAGCCTTATATGGAAGTGAAACAGCTACAATAAACAGTTTAGACAAGGAGCAAATAGAAGCTTTTGAAATATGGTGCTACAGAAGAATACTGAAGATTAGCTGGGTATATCACAAAACTGATGAGGAGGTACCGATTTGAATTGAGGAGAAGAGAAATTCGTGGCACTAATCGTATCGGTCAATAGGACCCATGGTGAGACATAAAGGTATCACCAATTTAGTACTTGAGGGAAGTGTGGAGGTAAAAATCACAGAATGGGGTCAAGAGATGAATACAGTAAGCAGATTCAAAAGGATGTGTTTGCAGTAGTCATTTAGAGATGGAGGCATGCACAGGATAGAGTAACAGGGAGAGCAGCAGCAAATCTATTATCACACTGAAGACCACAGTAACAACCACTATGGAACCCCCACAAAAAATCTTGACCTACATAAATGATCTTCGAATGACTTTACAGAGTAGTTCAAAAACTGCTATATTTGCTCATAAATCAGGCATACTAATCAAGGGTCCAGACTGAACCTTGGCGAACAAAGTTCAGGTGATGACTGAACGGGCATGTAGCTGGTTATCAGCATACAATTTCAAACTAGCAAAAATGACCTGCTAGCACCAGAAGTAGGCATTAATAGTCATTCATTAAATGAAATGCCGTGTTTAAAATTTCGTAGGGTCCAGCTGGATTACAAATTAAAATGGAATCAACACACACACAAACAAACAAATTAAGACGCTGAGTTACATGTGTTACACCCTTGGATCTCTCATTACATTGAGCTAAGGACAAGGAGACTGTGTTAGCTTTATTTACATATTTTCACTCCTTATTGTCTTGCGGAATTAGCTTCAGGGAGAGGGCACTTAATGTAAATAAACTATTCATTCACCTGGCACTAGCAGTAAGGATATTGTGTAAAGCAGATAACCAAACATTTTGCAGAACTCGATTTAAGGATTTATGAATTTTTATAGTTCCTTCCCGCTACATCTATTCTTTAATACATCGTGCTGGTAAAAATCAGCTTCACCTGAAAGTGGGTTGTGTAATCACAATGGAAGACAAAAATTATTTGCACTTTGACTTTGCCTTCTTTTGTAGGGTTCAGAGTGTAGTTGTGTGCATGACGGTCTCCCATCTCACACAAAGCAATACACTTAGAATCCTTACAAGTTCAGATGAATATTAATAATATATATCATTAACACTTTTTCTATAAATTATCTGAATATTGAGACTCAAAGAGTGAACATTTCTGTTAGTACAGGGCAAATACCAGTGTTCACTGTAATGCAGCATGACAAATAGTAAGGTACTGTAAACAGGACTCAGTATTTACAGATGTAGGTAACTATTCACCGTGAAAAACACTAATGTAATAAAGTAAATATTAAGGTATGAGATAACCTGCAGCTCTTTAATATAAATGGGGAAACAGCAGACGTAAGAGTGAATGTTATCAAGCAGGATAGTGATAATTCTTTTGTTAATATACTGATCAGACAAAGTTACTAAGTATTCGTGTGATGAAAATGCATGCTACAAGGTACGGGAAACCTGTTAAGTGAAACAGTAGAAGTTTATTTTACCTGTGAATAAAGAAAACAATAGTTTCTTGTTTCGCTATGAATAACAAAACAAAGCATCTTGGATATGTGGCTTGGTACCAGCCTATTGTCTGTTACTTTAGTAAAATGTCCTTGATCTGGTTGTAGTTGTTGTGTAAGGTTGGGAGCTTGACATCGAAGTTGGTGGTGATGTCTCGCGATGTGGTCCGGAGGCAGCACTTGGTGAGGATCAACAGCTTGGAAGCAGCAGGCGAGGTGCTCTTTGGACTTTTGATGCAGGCAGATGTCAGTCAGGCGAGTTTGGTGCACTCCTCGATAGGAACTCCATGCTTAAGGAACTGTGGCAAGGTGGACACTGAGTTGTGGCTGTGCTTGGTGAGGAGAGGTCCGTACTGAAAACTGCAGATGTTTGGCGCCTGGCCACAGTGCTGCTCCAGTGTACAACTGCCATAGATTGGCTGAGCCGCAGCCTTCATAGCTAGGTCACAGAAGGATACAACGACCAGCACTTGGAGGCACGTGACTTCCTGCAGCGAGATAGTGCCAGTGCTGGTAGCGACACCTGCATGAGAGACTTGCACCCCCAGGACTTGGGGCTACTGCTGGAGATGTGGAGGAAAACAGTCCTGAAGATGGCAAACAGCAGGATTGCCAAAGTATTGAATCTAATTTACTTTAGTATCTGGCTGCAAACGTGAAGAGACTTTCAATCCCGCAGCTTTAGATTTACATTGGATTGTTTCCTTGTGATTGCGGGAGTCCTTATAGCGAGCAAGCGAGGAATGCAGATGAGCAAGCAAGGAATGCAGATCACTTCTACTATACAGCTGTCTGAAGGCTAGTAGAATCATAGGCACTAGCTATACAATACTACAGTACTATGATTTGCTTGTCTTTTACTATGTGTACCTTGACGCATTCCACTTACCTGAATATTTTCATTCTTTATGTTATCTGCAGCACATGCTGAATTAATGAATAATTGTAGGTTGTATTATTATGTTTTGCTTCCATGTGTTTTGTCACAGTTTGTGGGGTGTTGCCAGTATTACACATTGTTGGACAAATTTCCAGTTCATTGTCGTTACATATGATAAATGGTGCTGCTGAAAATCTTTGAGAGTGTGTGAAGTAATAAGGCAAATCTGAAAACTGATCCTGAGAAAGAGTGCATTTCCCAGATTTAGTAGCAACAACAGAAGGGGGTGGATGATTCTGTGCTATTGTGTTCCCTCAGCAAACACCAGAAGTGGACAGTCACTGATCCCCATACCGTGATGCCCAAGAGCTGTCCCCATACATGACTTCTTGATACAGTCTACTAGTTTTTGCTCTATTAGCTTGGCACCATGCCTACAAATGCCAGTCACCGACACCAAAGAGAGCCAGGTCTCTTCATTAAGTACAACTTTGTACTTTCTAACCTTCCGTTCCTCTCTTCTGCTACACATCGTGATGTGGGATGCGTGGGGTTGAGAGGAAGCATGTTAGTGATCCACATTCTCATTGCCCTGTTTTCAGTCAACAATTTCTGATGCTCCTAGCTGACACTATTGAGGCAACAATAGCACTGTAGTAAATGTACATTCCAACTATGGCTGTTCATCTGATACCGCAACCAAGGTGTGTTCTGTATGCTGCTGCTGTTCAGAATCAAATCTGCGAGGATCCTTGAATTACCAGCACTGATATTAATACACCACTGACAACTACATGCAACATTTCTTTGATGGGCCACCTGGTCTTTGGCAGTTCCACAATATAACCTTGCCGAAATTCCATTAACTACATGAACTGGGTTCACTGAAATCAATTTGGCATATCCACCATTGCACTAAGGTGCTCAAAATAAGACAATTTCTTCAGAAAGTATTACATAGTTAAGAGCTCAGAACTATACCATCCACAGCCTATTGCTTTAAATCCTTGCTGTTACTGCCCTCGATCAGAGCCTATGCACATTTTACATTTCTACATCAAATCTTTAGAGGTATTACTTTTCTGTTTTCCACTAGGCATTTTAGGGCAAGGCCCCTCTGGTACCCACTGAGGTGCCGCCTTCCCCTCCTCCAGCCAATGAACCAACAGTGTCTCACCCCACCTATATGGACATTACCCCATCCTTCTCGGTGACAGATGGTGACCCTGCGGTGTGACTGGCTCCGATCCGTTCCCTTCCCATTTGGACTCCAACTTGAGAATCCTCCAGTGGAATTGTAATGGTTATTTGCATCACCTCCTGGAGTTGCGGCCCCTTTTTTCCTCCTACTCTACTGCTTGCATTACTCTCCAGGAGACTCATTTTGTCAATTCTTACTCACCCATCCTTCGTGGGTTCCATGCTTTCTGTTGGAACTGTATTGGCCCCTTGCGGGCTTCTGGTGGTGTTTACATCTTGGTCCACAAGGACATTGTTAGTAAATGGGTTCCCCTCCGTGCCACTCTGGGTACATCTGGCCACTCCAATCACAATCTATAATCTCTACCTCCCATCTGATAGGCCGCCCACATCCCTTGCCCTAACCACCCTTCTTCAACAACTCCCTTCTCCCTTCCTGCTTCTAGGGGACTTAAATGCCCACAACCCTCTTTGGGGTAGTCACACAAATACTGCCCTGGGCAGGACAGTTGAAGCTGTTCTGGCAGGACTTGACCTCTGTCTACTAAACACCGGCAAAACCACACACTTTAATGTGGTACATGACACTTTCTCTGCCCTTGACCTCTCATCTGCAGTCCCGGCCTTCTTCCCTCCATTCAGTCGGGTGTCCACGACAACTTATGTGACAGTGATCATTACCCGATTTTTTTGCCTTCCTTCAGTGTATCTCGCTCCATCACCCTCCCAGGTGGGCCTTCTCTAAAGCTGATTTGGGTGCGTTCTCTGCTACCATCTCCCCTCTACTACCACACAGCGGTATTGATGAGTCTACACAGACTTTGACTGCCGCTATCCTTTCCGCAGCTGTTTCAGCCATCCCTTTTTCCTTGGGTTGCCCCCTGTCGGAAGATGGTCCTTTGGTGGTCTCCGGAAATTGCTGTGGCCATAAAAGACCGCTGTCATGCTCTTCAACACTCCTACTGCTCTCCTTCTGGTCTTTAAACGATTCCACACCCGCACCCATTACCTAATCAGATTTCGGAAACGGATTTGCTGGGAACGATATGTGGCTGCCGTAGGGTCGCACACCCCCTCTTCACAAGTCTGGGTGAAACTCAGGCGAATTTTTGGCCATCATCCTCCCACCGGTGTTGCAGGAATTTCTGTGCATAGTGTTGTCCTTACCCATCCAGACTTTGTCGCAGAGCATTTCTCTCAACACTTTGCCCAAGCCTCTGCATCGACTCAGTATCCGCCCAAGTTCCTCCTCCTGAAAGAGTGCTTGGAATGCCTGCCTTTGTCTTTCGTTTCTCACTGCTTGGAGCCGTACAATGCCCCATTTAGCGAGTGGGAATTCGCCAGTGCCCTTGCCCTTTGTCCCAACACGACTCCTGGCCAGATTGGATACATAATCAAATTCTCCAACACTTATCGGTGGCTGGCCACCGTCGTATACTGACCCTTTCCAACCGTGTGTGGAGTGAAGGGGTATTTCCTACCCAGTAGCAAGAAAACATTGTTATTCCGGTGTTGAAGTCTAGGAAGCCACCTCTTCAGTTGGATAGCTACCATCCAATTAACCTTACCAACACCCTCTGCAAGCTCCTTGAAAGCCTGGTGAGTCAGCTGACTCACTTATCTCCTCCGTGATGAGGAACCCCCTCTCTGTCGTGATGGATCGATGTTGACTGTGGCTCATCTCTTACTGGACTGTCCCAACTTAGCCGCCCTGCAACGGACTTTTAGCTTTCCTGACCCGCTACCCCTTGCGTTAACTGACAGTGCCTCAGCAGCTGATCTAGTTTTATGATTTCTTCATGATGGGGGTTTTTATCGCTTTATTTAATGGTAGGACCTGCAACGTTATCACTGGGTGGAGGGGGTTGGCAGGCCGTCTTGCTCCCCCCTTCGCCCCAACTTGACTAGCTTCGACTGGGCTTGGTGGTTCACCCCTGCCCTCTGCCTTCCCACTCCTTTCCTTATGGGGTCTGTTTTATCTTGAGTGTCTGTCTTGGCTACCTGTGCTTTTTCCTTCATGCTCCTGTCATTAATCACTTTCTGTCCCTCCTCTCTTTCTGCCTTCTTCCTTCCTTCTCTGTTTTTGTAGTTTGTAATTTTTGTGGCCATTGTAGTTCCCTCTTATAGTGTGAGGTTTTATTGGTTTTAGTTATTCCCGGGTCGAGGGGCTGATGACCTCGTAGTTTGGTCCCTTCTCCAGTCTAACCAACCAACTATCCACTAGGCATTTTTATTAGAAAATGCTTTTTACAGACAAATTAAGGTTCAGTTTATGAAACTGAGGAAAATGGAGGAAAATTTTGTATAGAATATAAGCAATGTTACAAGGAAAGACATCTCTATACCATATAGAACGGATGTTGGGCAGTTACCATACACACAAACAATTTAAAAACAATTTCTGGATTACAGCAGCTCAATTACAATTTGCACTGTATTGTATGTTGGCATGATCACTACAGACCTATTTTTTAGAATGAATGGCTGCACTTAATCTCTTTCTGTTGGTAGCATCCAACAGTCTGTTGCTGGGCATGTCTTGGAACATTTTGGGCAGGGTCGTGGGCCTGGATACTTTATTGACCCCAAAGGCTGGTGGTCCAATCCCACTTAAGAAAATTAGAGATGGTGACTTGGCACTTGCCAGTTGTGTGGTCTAAATTTATGTTGACAGTAATATTAGCTGTCAGTTCACCTGTTGGATCTGCAGATCTTGTAAAATTTGGTTTGTAAGAGAATGTGGGGAGAGCTTAATGAAATATGATAGTGGATGTCAGAGAGGAAATTAACAGTCTGAGTAGCTAAAGAATATTGGAAAATGTTAAAACGGCAGTCAGAAAGTGAATGTGATTTGATGTCATGTATACACATGGTCAGGGTGTGATGAAAATTAACTTCACACAGCTTATAGAGTGGGAAAAATAGTGAATCAGTGACAGATAATGAAATTGAAAATTTTGTTGCTTGTTAAAAACTGTGAGCGAGCTCAGGGATAATAATGTGGAAATTGCTGATGCTGAAGTACTGCAGTGACATCATTTAAATCTCTCCATGACCTCCGTCTCAGTATGTAAGCCTAACATCTGAAAGTGGCTGGGAAGGGACATTTTCTAAGTAATATTTTGGTGTAAAAGTGCCAGGTAACTGTAAACAAAATTACTGTCTTATCTAATAAGAGGGAAAATCCTTATTTACAGTGAAAATAGGTCACAGCTATCTCTGTTGCTGAAAGTTTTCTCTGGCAATAAGCATACCTTCATTAAATAGGCAGACTCTATGGAGGTATGAGTTAGCCCATTATTATGTGATGTTCTGCAGATTTTGTGATTATGGCAAGATCTTTAACATATATCTTAGTGTGGTAAGTTCTATTTGTAAACAAGATTTGAAGGTTATACTATGGGTGGGAGGGGTCGGGGAGATTATTAACTTTCTAAAACAGTTTCTCTTGTAAAAGTACATATCCAGCAACTCTTATTATCTGCATTGCCAGAGGCATTTGATGAATCATTGTATAAGCAGTACTCATATGTAAGTGTTGGTTTCTGGGAGGCAGTGAGAAGGCTTCAGAAATTGTAAACAGTTTCTGGTTACTTGATTTAATTAAGGCATTTGGCTGTCTCAATAGCAGCGTATTATGTTTCCCCTGTGAACATCTAACTGAAAATCAAATTGCATTGAATTGTTTTCTGTCAGCAGTGAAAAATTAACAATGGAAAGTAAAGATTGGAATATCAACAGCACATGCACGTGTGCGCGCGCGCACACACACACACACACACACACACACACACACACACACACACACACACAACCTCTGTCTCCAGCTGCTCCAGCTGTCACATTCAATGGGAGCAACAATCCAGAGTGGAGCAGGGAAGGGTAAGGGATAGCAAAGCTTGACTTGGATCCAGGGGGTGTGGAGAGGTCAGCATTGCCTGGTGGAGCATGAAGAAGCTAGATGGTAGCAAGACAAGGCTACCAGGTACAGCTTCAGGAAGCTGTGAGGGAGGGAATGAGATACAGAGAGTGGAAAAAGAGAGGACAAGAGAAGGGGAAAGTCTGATGGATGTGTTGGAAGAGAGCAGCACAGAGGGAGAGTGAGGAGACATAAATTGGGAAGAGGTATAGGACAGAGAGGGCGGAAACGATTGGATGAGGGTGTGGGGAGAGAGTACATAACCGCAGATTGAGGCAGGGTTGATTTCGGGAACAGAGACCATGTTGTAAGGTTAACTCTCATCTGTGCAGTTCAGAAAAGCTGGTGGTGGAGGGGAGGATCCATATGGCCCTGGTTGTGAAGCAATCTGTGAAATCAAGCATGTTACATTCAGCTGCATGTTGTGCCGCAGGGTGGTCCACTTTTCTTTTATCCACAGCCATTGGGACATTTGTCCTATGTACTCATACCAGTACAAAAAGCTGTGCAACAATTGCACTAAGGCTGGTGGTATATGACATGGCTGGTTTTATAGGTGGCAAGCAACAGTCTGCTGAACATAGGATTAAATAGAAAAATGGTAAAAAAAATTGGCTGTCTGATCTCCTTAGGGAGTATTTGCAGCAGCTGAGTTGTTTTAATTCTAAGATATATTACAAATACCTGCTGTTTCAACACCAATCATTAATTTATTTCTCTTCAAGGAGGAAATGAACATCATTTCCAGGTTTTTTTTTTTTAAGTTAATAGCAACTTTTTACAATGCTGAACTGTAGACCTAGTGTGATAATGACACGTTAAAAACAAATTTACTTTCTGAACTGTATCCTACTCTTGCGTATCCCGATAGCTTATATCTCCAACTTGAACAACCAAAAGTAACCACTAATAGCTCTCCCCCCCACCTTATCCTCAGTGCTGCATGCATTCTGTTTGGCATATTTGCTCCTATATGATGCGTTTTCATTTTAGATTATACAAGCTGTTGATTCCATTAAATGTTATTACTTAGCCATAAAAAGGGTTCCAATGCACAGTTTTTAGCAATATTTATTACTTTATCAGCTGGTGATTCTTATTCATTGCAGAAGCTTAATATAAGTCACTACAGACTTTAATTTCTTTTGTGAATCATGCAACAAAATTTCTCTGCTTCTCCAATGTAATGTTTTGCACATGAAGACTGTTTCCCCTTTTATGCATATTTACAGTTAGAGTTCATTACTGCATATTTCTAATGAGAAAGAATGGTACCAGAAAACTTTAAATAGTTGTTAGCATGAGATTTAGTAGTGTACCATTATGATGATACAGGTGACCTGTGTCCATAATTGTCAGGACTCATTACACAAGCTTCCTGTCAGTGTCCGTAATCACGTTTCTCATGCTACATTGCGCATGGGTGGTGATGTAATGTTAAACTAAATACACTCCTGGAAATGGAAAAAAGAACACATTGACACCGGTGTGTCAGACCCACCATACTTGCTCCGGACACTGCGAGAGGGCTGTACAAGCAATGATCACACGCACGGCACAGCGGACACACCAGGAACCGCGGTGTTGGCCGTCGAATGGCGCTAGTTGCGCAGCATTTGTGCACCGCCGCCGTCAGTGTCAGCCAGTTTGCCGTGGCATACGGAGCTCCATCGCAGTCTTTAACACTGGTAGCATGCCACGACAGCGTGGACGTGAACCGTATGTGCAGTTGACGGACTTTGAGCGAGGGCGTATAGTGGGCATGCGGGAGGCCGGGTGGACGTACCGCCGAATTGCTCAACACGTGGGGCGTGAGGTCTCCACAGTACATCGATGTTGTCGCCAGTGGTCAGCGGAAGGTGCACGTGCCCGTCGACCTGGGACCGGACCGCAGCGACGCACGGATGCACGCCAAGACCGTAGGATCCTACACAGTGCCGTAGGGGACCACACCGCCACTTCCCAGCAAATTAGGGACACTGTTGCTCCTGGGGTATCGGCGAGGACCATTCGCAACCGTCTCCATGAAGCTGGGCTACGGTCCCGCACACCGTTAGGCCGTCTTCCGCTCACGCCCCAACATCGTGCAGCCCGCCTCCAGTGGTGTCATGACAGGCGTGAATGGAGGGACGAATGGAGACGTGTCGTCTTCAGCGATGAGAGTCGCTTCTGCCTTGGTGCCAATGGTGGTCGTATGCGTGTTTGACGCCGTGCAGGTGAGCGCCACAATCAGGACTGCATACGACCGAGGCACACAGGGCCAACACCCGGCATAATGGTGTGGGGAGCGATCTCCTACACTGGCCGTACGCCACTGGTGATCGTCGAGGGGACACTGAATAGTGCACGGTACATCCAAACCGTCATCGAACCCATCGTTCTACCATTCCTAGACCGGCAAGGGAACTTGCTGTTCCAACAGGACAATGCACGTCCGCATGTATCCCGTGCCACCCAACGTGCTCTAGAAGGTGTAAGTCAACTACCCTGGCCAGCAAGATCTCTGGATCTGTCCCCCATTGAGCATGTTTGGGACTGGATGAAGCGTCGTCTCACGCTGTCTGCACGTCCAGCACGAACGCTGGTCCAACTGAGGCGCCAGGTGGAAATGGCATGGCAAGCCGTTCCACAGGACTACATCCAGCATCTCTACGATCGTCTCCATGGGAGAATAGCAGCCTGCATTGCTGCGAAAGGTGGATATACACTGTACTAGTGCCGACATTGTGCATGCTCTGTTGCCTGTGTCTATGTGCCTGTGGTTCTGTCAGTGTGATCATGTGATGTATCTGACCCCAGGAATGTGTCAATAAAGTTTCCTCTTCCTGGGACAATGAATTCACGGTGTTCTTATTTCAATTTCCAGGAGTGTAGATATGTTTGTTTTTGTATTTACACTTAGTACTGCTGTTGTGTCTATAACTTTCTGTAGAATTTTTACCTGGAAATATACTGGATACTGTGGTTCTAATTAAGAATTTAGCCAGAGTACATGTATTTTATGTCATATTTTAGGACAGTGGAAATAAACAACACTGATGCTGAGGGGCGGTTGGTGCTTTCAGATGGTGTTTCCTACGCCCATAAGGATCTAAAAGCAAATATTATTCTTGATATGGCTACACTCACAGGTGCTCAGGTAATGTTAACTATTAAAAAATCCTCAACTTTCAATGTCAGTATCATGACAGTGTGGTCATTTTCTTGGATTGTGCTGACTATATATACTATTTTACACTAATCATAAAACCTACTGCAAAGTCACAATAGCTGTCATGAGGGAATCAGTTATTATTGGCACTATTATAGCTATATCAGAATGATTTTACACACAGAATTTGTGTGGACCACAATGTGTTTATGATTTCTTCTGATACATTTTCAGTCATTGCCATCATCAGATCAAAATAGAATCTGAAGCATAAATACAATGTGTCACATCAGCAGTTCTACCATATATTACAGTGACCAGTGCATTAACAGTTGTCATAAGGAATAAGCCGGCCGCGGTGGTCTCGCGGTTCTAGGCGCGCAGTCCGGAACCGTGCGATTGCTACGGTCGCAGGTTCGAATCCTGCCTCGGGCATGGATGTGTGTGATGTCCTTAGGTTAGTTAGGTTTAAGTAGTTCTAAGTTCTAGGGGACTAATGACCACAGCAGTTGAGTCCCATAGTGCTCAGAGCCATAAGGAATAATAAACACATTGTGATCTAGACAAAGTTTGTATGTAAGTGCTAAGAATGATCATAGACTTCTATAAGGTCGTGTCCTATATACTGTGAACTAATTTAATTGACATTTTTGTAGTAATTTTAAAAGTTGTTTTTAGTGTACATCATAGTAAATAAAATTTTCGCTACATTAACAGGGTATAATTTTTCATAAGTGCTGACTCCAACTTCACTACTTTGTAACAGGCTACATTGTCCATTCTTCTATTCAGAATTGCATTGCTGAAGCTGTTAATGAAATGAAAACTATTTTTTAGGACCCTGTTCATCATAATGATGAATTTGGAATCGGATCGTCTGACTGATATTTTTGTAACTATTTTTACGGTAGAATATCTTCAGTGGTGGCTGTTTAGAGGTATTTGTATGAAAAATTCAGAAACCACTTTATTACTTTGTTTCTTCACTTTTTAAGATTCATTATTTTATCTGAATTTGCTGCCTGCACATTTTGCAATAAATAGTTTCTGAAATTTCAATAAAAAATTCTTAGCAGCTACAGCTTGGCTGTAGTGTACCTGTAACAATTCCCTACAAAGTGAAACGAACTGTATTATTGTTGTGCTCCACTCATGAGCTTTATAACAAAGACATCAGAGTATGGGCTAAACTGTCATCCTGTCATATGTTTTCAAATCTAGACAACTCCTTAGTTGTTTCAGATTTGGGTTACAAGGTACCATTCCACCATTCATAACTTGCTCCTGCTAGAAATGGCCATACTAAAAATATTTTTACCTACTCAACGCCTCATACATGTTTCTTTCAATATCACTGCATTGAGGAGGACTACAGTATCACCTACAGTCATGAAGTCCTAAGAGACACTTTTGAATGGAAGAATGGTAACCCCCAAGTGCCACTGTTTTGCCAATGCCATCAATAGTACAACATCCACAAAAAGGAAGCCAGTAATCCTTATTTCTGAACTGTTTTGTTCTTTTCTGTAAAAATGTGATGACAAAACACTAAATCAGTTTGTGGAATTGACTGTACATATGCAGGATTCAATTTATGTGTTTAGTCCATCAGCATTTTGAATGAACAACATTCTGAGTGTGAAAGAGTCTGAAACATTTCAGGTATTCTTGTTCCATTTGAAACTGATATTGTTACTGTATGTGAAGAACTTAAAAACTATAATAATAATGGAAATTTGTGGATGGGTGGAACAATATGTAACAGAAAGAAAGGCAACCATTCACTTTCAGCAGACAGAAAAACTTTATGCATCCCTCCCTTATGTAACACAATATTAACTAGGTTTTGAGCTCTGGCTCTTCTGGCAGAAAGTACGCACAGGCACCCAAATGCGCACTACTGCAGCCACAGAGACACTGAATATTAGAGAGCAATTGCCTGATCTGATTGATGTACAGAAGGGGTAGGGAAGGTTGCACAAGGTGAGGAGGGGATACCAGGAAGTACCAGGAAAGACAGATGACTTGGGAGTTGCAGAACAAGACAATAGGACTTCTGAGGAAGTAGAGCATGTAAGAGATATAAAGGTACAGAGGGAGTACATTGGAGACAGACAGATAGACAGAGAGAAGGGGAGAGGGATGGGAAGAGGGAAAGGGGGGGGGGGGGGGTATAGAGAGACAGAGAGAGGGAGAGAGAGAGAGAGAGCCAGCCCACGTGCGGACAGGATGGGGAGGGGGGGCCAGGAAGAATAATGGTGGGGACAAGACAGTACACGAACAGAATGGGGGAGGGGTGGTATGGATAATGAAAAGAGAGAAAAGGGAAAAGGCAAGATGAGGCAGTGGGAAACAGGTTAGCAGAAGTGTAGGCTGGGGGATCATCAATATGCAGGGATAGAATTGCCATCTGCATAGCTCAGAAAAGCTTGTGCTGGAAAGGAGTATCCAAATGGCAAGCGTAGTGAAGCAGCTGCTGATCATTTGAGTTTTGATGCATAACATGTTTGGCTGTTGTATAGTCAATTTTCACTGTGGCCATTCTTGGAAGTAGACAGTTGGTTATGTGTCATGCCCACAGAGAATGTTGTGCACAGTAATTGGAGTGTAATTGGTATATGAGATCATGAATCAAGCGCATGTTTTCAGCCGGTGTGGCTGAGCGGTTCTAGGCGCTTCAGTCTGGAACCGCATGACCTCTACGGTCACAGGTTCGAATCCTGCCTCGGGCATGGATGTGTGTGATGTCCTTAGATTAGTTATGTTTATGTACTTCTAAGTTCTAGGGGACTGATGACCTCAGATGTTAAGTCCCATAGTGCTCAGAGCCATTTGAACCAATTAAGGCTGCAGGCATATTCCAAGGTTTTTTTCATCTCCTTTGTTTAAAACAACTAGGCTAGGTGATGGTATTCTGATGGATACCAGACAGGTAGAAATTTGGAGGAATTAGTGATGGATTTAGCAACTAAGGAGGAATGGAGGATACACACTGCATCACACTCCGAAGTCTTTGACTCCTCTGAAATGCATCAGTGGTAAGAGTGACTCAAAACAAATGACAAGAAGCTGCGTAGTAAAACCTTCTACTGGGCCCTGGTGGTTCCAGCCATTTATGTAAGAAGAAGTGCCTCCAAAAAGGATACTTTATCATGAAGCACAGATTTTGTTTCCAATAGGGGGATTCTCTAGTGTCTGTGATTGTGGTTTGGTATTCCACGAATTACAACTCTACTGGAAAAATTCACACACACACACACACACACACACACACACACACACACACACAGTTCAAACTCTGATAGTCGCTGATTGGTCCAGAAATAACAGTCAGTGATACACACACAGTCCACAAACCAAAATCCACAGAAAATCCAAGCATTCATCTCATGAGAGTCCTGGTGTGAAGCCGAGTCATTATTAATCTATCCATAAGTGATGTGCTGGCATCCGTGGAGTGAGCTGAACTTCTGGCCTATGGAAGGGCTGTGCTATTTATCTCAAGAGTCAGGACTTCTGGAGGCATGGCTGCTGAGAGTGTGGTGGAGGTACTTTTAATGTTTCCTGGTGCCAGCTCCCGTACACTGCCCTCAGAGCTGCTGTCAATTTACTGTTAAATATTTTCCGATTTGTGATATAACATGCATTGTATGAACATTACTGCACCATATTTTGGAAGATTGCACCCAGTTTGCACATGAGATGATTGCCCATGGATTTTATAAGGATTCAATTTCGAATTTATGCTCATTAAAATATTGCATCTCTTGTCAGATCTCCAACAAAGAAAAGGAGTAATTAACTTGTATCTTAGCCTGGCACTAACTTCAAAATTTTGAAGTATTCCAGTTGGCAGAAATCAGTAAATTGCTAAATAAAATTCAGTTAGCTGGGTTATTTCTGACATGCTTTAAAATCAGAATGTAGCATTGCTCTCACAGACTGTCTGGGAAACACCCAGAAACTCTCGTTCGACCAGCATCTGATTTGAGCCCTCCAAAACAGGAATTTAGTTAATTGCTTCCATTGTGGCCTCTGGAAGTAGCTGCCTACTCTTGATAAGCTGGTGGTACTTGTAATGGCAATATAGAAGTTCCTATGCAAACAACTCTTCTCATAATAATTACGCCTGTTGAGGCATCCAGAGATACCCTCCCATTTCCCCTCTTCAAATAAATGATATTGTTTTATACAGAAGATTGTATTAAGAGAAAATTGTCTTTCTGGATGTTTTTTAAAGTTAGATGGTCATTCAATAATTCCTTAGGGGGAAAAAATAACAATTATTTCGGGATTCCCCCGCCCTCCCCACTCTCAACAAAATTTAACTCCATACATTTTTCCAAGTGCTGCTCCAACTTATTTTAGCCATGAAAAAGTAGGATTCCAGAACATCTGCAAAACAGGTATCTGCTTAAGTGGTGACCACTTTGTTTGATGTGAACTGCCGTAACATTTTTTTCAAGTTAGGAAATTAAATAAACAGTCACTGGGGCCAGATCCAGTGAATACGGTGGACGTTGCAGTAATTCAAACTTTAATTCCATTATTTTGGCCATTGAAACTGCATGCATGCATTGCTGTGATGGAAGAAAATGATTTTTCTTTTTCAAATGAGGACTTTTCCTTTATTTATTTGGACAGCTGGTACAATAACGGTGTATAACTCTCTCCAGTTACTGTTTGTCACTTTTTCAATTAATTGACATAGATGTTTCCACAAGCATCCCAAAAAGCAGTGCCCATCACCTTGCTAGAAGGTATCACCATCTTTGCCTTCTTTGGAGCTCATTTGCCTTCAAAAATCCACTGTTTTGATTGATTATTAGTCTCCGGAGTATAGTAGTGTACCCATGTTTTGACCACAGTTACGTACTGACTTAGAAATCCGATAGAATTTCGATGGAAAAGTGCAAAAACAGCCTCAACATCAATCACAATGTTGCATTTATTCTCTACTGAGAGCCAATGCAGGACCCATCTTGCCATGATTTTTTTCCACACTCAGATATTCATTCAAAATTGAAAATACCTTCGAATATGCCTGCGGCCTTAATATTTCATGCACTTTGATTCATCAATCGCTCAGAACCATATTTTGGAGTTTGTCGATCATTCCTGGGATGGTCATTTTCACTGGACATCCTGAACACAGTTGATCTTTTGTGGATGTATGGCCACATTGAAACTCATTTATCCAATTGTAAACACAGAAGCAGGTGTGATGTGAACTTCATCTACCTCGGATTTGATCTGTTTTGGTGTTATCCCTTTTAAACCGAAGTGTTTATTCACTGCTCGAAACTAACTTTTTTCCATGTTGCTTCAGTGAAATGGGACAGTGAAACCAAGTGATGGATACGATTGCAACTTTACCTATTCTCTAGCGACATATAATCCTTACTACCAGCAAATTGTTTCAGTAGTACATGTCATCCCTTGGGTTTTCTAAGGGCTTAATAAACAACCTTGTATGTTTCCTATACTGTGAATGATATCATTATGTGACCACAATAAGCAGGAGATCTGGGTTAATCCCAGTCCAGCATAAATTTTTGTATGTTACTAACAGGTAGTACAACTATAACTATAGAGTTGATGCAAGCATATTCGTATTCAGTGAATATATTTCAGCTGCCTGTCAGTTGTCATTAATGTCTGTTCACACAGACAAGAAAATAAATACAAAATGCCATAGTGGGCACAAGGCAGTAATATAATGTGTCTCAGTTCCTATAGTCTTGTTTGCACTGGTGTGGCAATACAGAGTAAAGCTACAAGCATTAGGTAATGACTGTAGGAGTCTATGTTATAAAGATGTAGACAGTATGACGAGTGGAAGTTTTGGATCTGTCTGAGAGGTGGTCAAGGATAGCCAAAGTGGCTAAGGCGACTGCTCGTGATAGTGAGAAATCCGAGTTTGAGAGCCAGTCTGGCAAAAATTTTCATATGTCACTTATAGATTGTGCATCTGTGCCTAACACAGCTGATGCCAAGATATTAGCATGCAGCAAATTTACTTCATTTTAAAGTTTGTCGGATGTCTAGCCTTGTACATAAATTAATTTAACTGGATAGATAAAAAACATACTCACCAAGTGGTGGCAGAACACACACGTAAAAGACGGTTGTAATTGGCAAGCTTTTGGAGCCAGCGGCTCCTTCTTCAGGCAGAAGGGTTGAAGGGGAAGCAAGAGGGATGAAGGAAAAGGACTGGAGAGGTCTAGGAAAAGGGGCAGATTTTGGGAAAGTCACTCAGAACTGTGGGTCAGGGAGACTTACCACATGGGATGAGAAGGAAAAACTCAGTTCCCAACAATCAGTCTTTCCTTCTCATCCCACGCGGTAAGTCACCTCTGACACTCGGTTCTGGATGACTTTCCCGAAATCTACCCCTTTTCCTAGACCTCTCCAGTCCTTTACCTTCACCCCTCTTGCTTCCCCTTCTACCTAAAGAAGGAGCCACTGGCTCTGAAAGCTTGCCAATTACAACCATCTTTTATGTGTGTGTTCTGCTGCCGCTTGGTGAGTAGATTTTTTGCCTATCTAGTTAAAGTTTTTTGTCAATAATTGATTGTTTTCATTCTTATACCTAAATTGTTGGATAAAAAAGATTAGTATCTTTTGAAGATGTCTGGTATATTCATTTTTTACAATACTGGTATTCTGGAATATAACTATAGCTTTTGTTCTGCTGTAGTTGCATTTTAGAAATATGATTTAAAAGTAAATGAAAATAGATAAATTGTAATTTAGTGTTATTCCTCAAGAGATGGGAATGGGGATGAGAATAAAAATTTAAATTACTGTCTATATTATCAGTATTTGAATTTTCAGTATTGTAACATTTGTCTCCCAAAAATTTTGTCAAAGGTGGAAAAAACTGCACTGTTAGGTAACTTGACACTTAAATTGTGACAATACTTTGTATAATCAATGGAGTAATATCATATTTTCACTGTGCAGGGTATATCAACTGGAAAGTACCATGCTGCTGTTTTAACTAACAGTGGACAATGGGAGACAGCTACTGTGACTGCAGGCCGCATCTCAGGTGACCTTGTCTTCCCTATACCATATTGTCCTGAACTACATTTTAGTGAATTTGCATCTGCAGTGGCTGACATGAAGAATTCAGTGGCCGTAAGTTTTATCCATAATATAGTTTAGTTGTCAATAGATCTGAAGCTGTGCGTGGCAGTTAGCAGATTAGAGTTGCATTATTATTATATTAGTTGTAAACACAGTGTATATTTAAGCATTATTATTAGATTAGTTCTAAAAACACTGTATATTTTAGAAGACAGTTGATTGCGTACATAATTTTACTGAATGCCCCATTTTCTCTGTATCTTTCTAAATCTACTTGCATGTGGCAGTCTGTGAGACAACCATTGTACAGTAATCAAGCCTGTAGAAGTTCTAAGACTCTTGTTAACATTAGTAAAAAAAGGCACTTATATACCAAGTTTCCATAAAATGATAGCTCATTTTTCTTACTTCAACATATATTTACAAATTTATAATTTCTTTGGACTGGTCAGAGGGCAAACAGTTGAATCACCAAGTATTTTGCTCACCAGAGGGCTCGTGGCTCTTTTGTGTGTGGTGCACATTGGGCCCCAAGCTATTGCAGCCCTTTTTTCCTTCCTGGGCTGCATTCCCTTCCCCAACGTGCCTCTCCCTTCCTGCCCTTGCTCCTTCCCCTCTCTCTGTGTCCTTGCTTACATCAGCCTGGTTATCCTCATGGATCTTCTATCCCATGTGCTTTGGGATCTCTTCTCTCCCCCTCCCTGCTTTGGGGTTTGACTTCCCCTTCTGAATTTTCTCTCTGTAGTGTGAGCCAACTGGGGAAGAACACTTTACTTAGCGTATTCGGCATTTAGCCTTACTGCGTTTTCCATCTTATAATCAATGCAGTTGTCCTTTTCATGCTATATTGCCAGAAAGGTAGCCATTCCGTGTGGTGGGGTCTTACGTACCCTTTTGGCTGAGGTCCCCCCCACCACGCTCGCTGCATTTCCTGGTTAACAAGAAAATACAGTAGTGTTTCATCCTAGACTGAGTCTCATCAGAAATATGACTGTCTTCACCCTGTGTCTATGACATCTAACTTTGCCTCTGTTAAGTCCTTTGCACCTTCTCCTTATCCCAGTCCTGACCCCCTCCCCTGTATGTGCCACCCACCCCACCCGGCCAGAGAAGTGTCCTGTACTTCAGCGTTTGCTGGTGATGGGGCCTTCTCATGGAACCCCTTCTCCTGGCGTCTTCCAGGTTAGAGGTCTGTTGGTACATGTCAGCCATGGGACCCACATTACATGCGCCCCAAGACCACCTGCTCTTTGTCAGTTCTAGGTCTCATTGAAGCCTGCTTTCTTTCTCCTGTGAAATAAAAAAAGAAGAAACAAGTGTCAGGACAAGGCCCCACCGCTACCTCTAAAGGTGCCAACTCCCTCCTTGCGACCTGACCCCCCTTTTTTTGAATGCTGCCCTGTCCTAGTTGGTGACTCGTGGTGACCTGGCGGTGTGACCAGACCCAGCCCATTCACCTCACATTTAGACCCTTGTTCCATGATTATTCAATGAAATTTTAATGAAAACTGCCATCACCTTCTGGAGTTGCAGTCCCTTATTTCCTTTTACTCTGCAGCTTGTGTCATTTTATAGGAATCTCATTTTACCAATGCTCACTCGCTGACGCGTCATGGGTTCTGTGCTTTGTCAGAACAGGGTTGTCCTTTTGAAGGCTTCGAGTGGTATTTGCACATTGGTGCATACAGATGTTGTTAGTACATGGACTCCCCTTTGCACCACATTGGAAGCGGTTACCATCAGGGTCCATTGGGACTCTGTGGTCACAGTTTGCAATTTCTGTCTCTCTCCTGACATGAACCTCATCCACTGCCCTCCTTCAGCAACTCCCCCCTCCCTTCCTCCTCCTCGGGGATTTTAATGCCCATCATCTCTTTTGGGCAGTGCTTCTGTCTAGTCTGGGGTCTCTTCATAGACCAGTTTTTTGCAGATCACGAGTTGTGCTTTCTTAATGATGATTCCTACCCGTTTTAGTGCTGCTTATGGCACTTTCTCTGCCATTGATCTTTGCTCACCTCCCCTCCTCTTCTCCCTTCATTACACTGGTCGCTGCTGCAATAGCAACCACTTCCTGTTGATTCTTTCATTCCCTCTTGCCGCAGGACTTTCCATTACATTGATTGGCATCCATATACCTCCTAGATTGTGTTTACTCCCTCTTTGTCAGGTTGTATTGATAAAGTCATCCATGACTTACAATTATTTATGCCGATGAATTGCCATTCCTCACATGACGGGCCTCTTTAGCCCCAAGCAGCCCCATGGTGGAGCACGGCCATTGCCATCACCATCCATGATTGCTGTCGAGCCTTGCAACACCTTGAGTGGCACCTGTCCTCCTCTCATCTTTTTTTAAACATCTTTGCACCAAAACCCATTACTTCTTAATCAAATAGAGCAAACCGGTGTAATGGGAACTCTTTGTCTCTTCCATAGATTCTTCTGTCATGAGTGTGGGCTACACTCTGCATCCTCCAGGGTTGTTGGAGGCCATCTTCCATGTAAGGATCAGTGAGAACACCTTGCGATCTATTTCAGCGCCAGCCTCCTATCTGCCCACCTTCCTCCTCTGGAAACAGTGAACTGAAGCTTCCCATTTACATTTTACCCCATGTCAGGAAGAATCCTACAATGAACCTTTCACTGAATGGGAACTGGCCCTCTCCTCTTCCCCCCTATTCAGCCCCAGACCCTGATTCCATCCAAAACCAATTGTTTCAACAGCTCAGTCCTCCACAACGATGATACCTCCTGCAGGTGTTTAACCTTATTTGGCTGCAAGGCATTTTCCCGTCAGTGGAGGAACAGCACTGTGGATCCCTCCTTAAGCTGGGTAAGGATAAGTCATCCATCAATAGTTACCAAGCAATCAGTCTGACCAACATCCCCTGCAAGTTATTGAAGGGATGGTGGCTCATCAGCTCTGTCAGATCCTCGAATCTCATGACCTTTTCTCTTGCTACCATTGGGGCTTTCTGGAGGGATGGTCTCTGACTGATCATCTGCTTTGGTTGGAAACTGCAGTTTGGCTGGCTCTTTCTCAGCGTAACCATCTTTTCACAGTTTTCTTCAATCTTTGTAAGGCATACAAAACGGCTTGGTACCATCACATCTTTCTTACACTTCATGAGATACTACTCCATGAGTAGCATCTTTGGGACCCCTGCCCCATTTTTATTCACCTGTTCTTGTCCCACAGGTTGCTCTGAGTTCAGGTTGGCACTGTTCTCAGCTCTTCGCAGACTGAGGAGAATGGCAGTCCACAGGGTTCTATATTAAGTGTCCTTATTTTCTTTGTTACTATTAATGGACTCGTGGGCTTTGTCGGACAGTTGATTACCCTGCTTTGTATGGTTTATTTGGGCTAGATCCAACTTTGGTGGCCCCCGCAGAGTGACAGCTCCAGTGCACCATCCACATACTGTTTTGTGGACTCTCTCACATGGTTTTCAATTCTTTCCCCAAACCATGAGTGGTGCATTTCTGTCGCCATACTACAGTCCATCTCGATCTGGAGCTCTATCTCATTTATCAATGCCTGACTGTGGTCCCCAGCAAACTTACTTAATTGCCCCATATCCACCTTCTGAAGATTTGGTGTTTCCGTAAACTCAGTGTGCTTCTCTTCCTTGGCCGCACATCTTGGGGTGCGGATTGTTGGGACTTTTCTGCTTTTATTGGGCTTTAGTTCTGTTCCATCTGGACTATGGTTGTCAAGTTTGTGGCTCAGCTGCCCCTTCCACACTGTTCCTCTTGGACCCAGTCTACCACAGTAGTATCCATTTGGCAACTGGTGCCTTTTATTCTAGCACTGTCAGTCTTCTGATTGGCACTGGGATTCCGTCCTGCACCACGACCCCCCCCCCTCCCCCACCCCCCCCCCCCCCCCGGGTCCCTTTTTTTGGTTCAGCAGTCCCATCGCATGGTTTCCTGAGCAAGTTCTATCAGCTCTTTCCATGCTTACTCCTCCTATTCTATTCTTTTCGTGGCTCCAGGAAGTTGCCTGACCTCGGTTGAGTTTACTAGTTGGGCTCTGCCACACTTCTATCACAAATTCCATCTTCCCTCTTGTTCCCTTCCCAAGGCCACTTTCTCTCCTGGAACCCCCCCCCCCCCCTTCCTGTCCACCCTCCACCCCTCCCAGCTAGTTCCACAGACCTAGATTCAGATGGATCTCTCTTGTGATCCAAAAGCCTCCATCACTCTGATGGTGTTCAGTCATTTGTTCTGCCCCCTTTTACGGGAGTTTCGGGGTCCTATAGTTTTTTTACGCTGTGGCTCTAAATCCTCCAAATCCACCAATATACTTTCACATCTTGTGTTGGCATGGCACACCATCTCCTACTTTCCATGTGTATGATGTTTACTGCCAAACTAGTGGCCATTTACTGAGCCCTTTGCTTTATTAAACGGTCCTCCCTTGTCCAACTTTGTTGTGTATGTACTCAATGAGTTCCCTTCAGGCTATTGCTCAGTGTTTTTCCCACCACCCCTTGGTCTCTGCCATTGACGACGCTGTTGCTGATCTTGACCATGCTGCTTGTTTGGTTGATTTCCTTTGGGTTCCCAACCACTTGGGTAACACAGATAATGAGCTTGCCGATTATCTGGCTGGGAGGGCAACCACCTACCACCTCTGTGACTCCTCCAGGGGTGGATTTGCAGCTTCTTGTCAAATTCCATTTTTGCTCATTGGTGGGCTGGCACTTGTTCCCGTCCAACAAATTTTGTTAAATTAAGGGCCCACCTCTATGTGGTGTTCTTCCTTCTGCCTCTCCCAGCGGGAATCTACCATCATCTGCTATCTTCGTATCGGCCATACCAGGTTGACCTACAGTTCTTTTACTCTGTAATGGGGCCACTCCCCTCCCCTCTTTGTAGTTGCAGGGTCCCCCTCACAGTGATCCATATTTTGCTGTACTGCCTCCACCTTTCGGCCCATTGAACTAAATATGTCCTACCACTCTCCACGTCATGGGTGCTAGTGGATGACCTTCACTTGGTCATGTCTGTCCTTGGTTTTCTTTGCAGAAGTGTTTGTCCTCCCAGATTTCAGTTCCTGCATTGCCGTCTGGAACTAGAGTCTCCCAGTTTAGGAGGCCTTTGACCTTGCCTGCACGACAACCAGGTCCCCCCCCCCCCCCTTCTCCTTTCCCTGTATTTTGTCTAGTCTATTGTGCCATTTTGTTGTCCTTTTTTTGTGTTGTCTCCCTGTGGTGTCATGGTAATGGTATAGTATGGTATGGTATGAGATGGGGATTGGGATTTGTCTGCAGCAGTGGTGGTGGTGCCTGCACCCCAGCATGCATAGTGCTTCTGGGATGCATCCTGCTCTCGCCCCTGCCCACCTCACCTCCTTTCCTGTTCCTTACTCTTCCTGCCACTCCAATGTTCCTTCTGCGTCTTTGTTTGCCCAGTTCCCTATCTCATCAACTGGACTATGCTGTTAGCATTGTTCCTCCTGTTGTTTCTGCCACCTGGAATTGTGGGACCGATGACCTCGTTCTTTGGTCTCCTCCCCCCCTCCCAATCAACCAATCGAGTATCTCTCTCTTTCTGTGTCATGTTAATATGGCAGTTCTCGAGTCAGAGTTGTAAGGAGCAAAAAAATAAAATTAAAAGCAATAAATCAAAAAGAAAAATTGAATTAACAGAAAACAATAGAAGTCACAATATATAGGAAGGGGTGTGGAGCAACAGATGTCACTTGTCAATCAGAAACAATCTTTGTTTTTTATGGTTTCATTAAAAAACTCTTCTTAAGAGGAATGTCTATGATTCAAGGTGGTGGTAGTGTAATCTCTTCCAAACAAGACTAAATTACCAGTTACAACTTTTTGTAGCTGTGTGTTCATTGTGTACATGCACAGTGGTGTGTACTGCAGTGAAATGTCAAACAACATTTTGACAAAGTTGCTTACAATTTTTTTTAGGTGTTCTGCAATAATCCATAGTAACTTAAAAGAAGATGGCAAGTACCAACAAACTGAATAACTTTTACTTCTCACTTTTATTTTATTTCTATTTCTGTTTCAATGTTCAGAAAAATTCTTTCCTCTTTTCAGGATCGGAGCAATGCCCAGTCTTCATGTGCAGGACTGTTTGTTGGTGCGCACCTTGGCTTTGATTATCCTGGAGCCTGGATACATGTCGACATGGCGTATCCTGTGCATAGTGTGAGTACTTTTTTCCTCAACCCGAGTAAAGTTACATAATCTTTAAGCAGTGTGCCATATGTTAGGACTTGTCAGCAAATATCAGAATAATTGTTAATGTATGCCTTCAAATATCAGAATAATTGTTAACATACACGTTCAAGAGATAATGTTACTAACACCACCACTTGACTACATAGTCACTTGCTTGCTGAGAAAGACTTGATTTCAATAGCATTATCACAAGTAAGGAATGAGTACAGAAACAGTGCCAATGCTGTGAACTGTGTGGCACAAAGTAAGAATATTCTAAAGTTCTGTCTTGTTAGGGCAAGCAGTCGTGTTGATCTTAATTATATTGTAAATATTGTCTAATGGAAAAACAGGAATTTGACTCATTTACAAATATTTTTATTCAGTCACAACCACAAAATGTAATACACAGTACTGGTTTCAGTTATTTCTAGCAATATTTTGATGTTAGATATAGTATGCAACAGCAATTCACTATGCTCTGCTGTAGCTAATTATCTCAGATATACCACCATAATGCTGCTGAAGATAGGGAAGGAAAAAGAAAAGAATGGGACAGGCACAGCACATTCATTTTGAGTATATACAATGTGTCCAGAAATGTCATGACGGACTTCTAGGGAGGTGTGGCACATCACAAGGATTGAGAATTGCATAACAGCTCAGAACACAAACATCATGTGTAACTGGTACCGGAAGTTTATTTATTTATCCATCTATCCATCCATAGATATTCGAATCCTGCTTCGGGCATGGATGTGTGTGATGTCCTTAGGTTAGTCAGCTTTAATTAGTTCTAAGTTCTGGGCAACTGATGACCTCAGAAGCTAAGTCGCATAGTGCTCAGAGCCATTTGAACCATCCATAGACAATGTAAATTCTATGGATATGTCAACACATAAATACATAAAATACAGACACAGAGATACATAAACATACACAATTACACACATAAATAGATACAGACATGTCTTGCTTTACTGAGTTACCCATTTTGACATTGTATTTCACTGTTCTATTGAACATGTTGTAAAATGCCTCTTAATTTCAGTAATTAATTATTAGAATTATTGTCAACAAAATTTACACATTGTTTTAGGTAGTCTAATATAAATACACTTTTCTAACAAATAATTTTTAGGTCATTCCTGAAGGCATGTTTAATTCCATTATATAGCACACACTTTTGTGTGTGTGTGTGTGTGTGTGTGTGTGTGTGTGTGTGTGTGTGTGTTTGAGATGTGTGATGTCTGTAACTGGTTCCGTGTTCATGTAGAGACCTGTTCATTGTGTACTGATCAGTGTTTGGTTTTTTTTTATCGCTGTTTGCAGAATGTACTCACATCAAAGAGTCAAGATTCCCATAGATTTAAACAGCTCAGTGCAGCAAGTTATGCTACATTTTGTCATAATTTGTACAGCCCTTTTTTGTAGCTTAAAGAGTGTTTGTCTGTTCTGCTCATTTGTTCCCCAGAACATTATCCCATAACTCATCACAGAATGAATATATGCAAAGTAAGTTGTTCTAGTGCATGAGCTACTTCAATCAGAATTTATTAGTCTTAAGTCCAAAGCATGCTGAAGCTATTCGTTTCCCGAGGACAGTAACATACTCAGTCCATTTTAGTTGTGCGTCAACCTGCACCCCTAGAAATTTGGTTTGTGATAGACATTCTGTGAGCTCATCTTTCACTTTTAAAGAGTTATTTTTGGGTTTTCTGCTTATGTGGAAACTAATACTTTTTTTTAGAAGAATGTTAATGTCATCAGCAAACAATACCGTTCCATCGTGTTTGACGCTGTTGAAGATCGGAAAGGAAACGAGTATGTGATTCATTTGAAACATTTATTGGACATAATGAGTACACATTGTGTACAACATGAATACAGCTCTAATGCTACAATAAATGCTTGAAGCTTGCACTATCAGAGGCCATGCATACTGATACCAACAGAGCATCAAGTGCCTGACATGCTCAAACACACTGGGAGTTTATTTGATTGTAGCAGCTGCCCAGACGATGATGTGATGAGATCCATTTCAGACTCATTAGGATAACAATACAAGAGAGAAGCATTCATTTTTATTGGCTCTTCATAGGTACCTGAACAAGTCATTCCCACATTCGTTGATTGGGCATAATGGACTGGTTCCGTGGCACTCACAAAACCTCTCATGTATCATGATCCTGTGGAGTCTGAAATTGATCTCGTCGCAAGAATTATTTGCACAGCTGCTCCAATCAAAAAGAAACTCCCGGTATGTTCAAGCTTGGCTGGCAGTTAATACTCCATCGGTGTCAGACATGCGTGGCATCTGACAGTGCAAAATTGGAGCATTAGAGCTCTATTCATGTCATACACTATGTGTACTCATATGTCCAATAAAGTTTCAAAAAAATCAGTCTCTTGTTTCCTTTCCGATCATCGACATCTGCTACCACTCACCTTTGATGTTTGTGGCCATAGCTTGCTATGCAGTTACCAATCCTAACAATGTGCCCAACCTCCCCTAGAAGTTAGCGGCAACATTTCTGTGGTACCCTGTAAAATTGGGTTATATGGAGCTGATTGTGTTAAAACAATGAACTGAACATCTCAATGGAGATTTTATATTCTAAAACAAACCAGAAAAACATGCTGGTGTAATGGAATATTAAAATTATAGCTCATTGTTTTATAATGTTGGCAGTTACACAAAACATTTACTAAAATATTAACCCATTGTTTAAAAGAATGTCAAAGTACAATCACATAGGCACAAAAAATTAGTAATTGGTAGTTTCATACAAAATATAAATGATGCAGCACTGTACATTGCTGCTGCTGGATCATGTGCCTTGTAGTGGTGGTTGATTTCCTGTAATGTTGTGAGCCACTTGCAGGTGTTTTGACATCGTGGACACCAGCCATTTACAACACTCCACAAGTAGCTCCAATTGAATATACCATTACCAATCAGTTCCAAGCTGACCAATCTCAAAGTACAGTTCATAAATAATATTGCTTGGTATAATTACCTGGTTTGTTGATAAACTTCTTTGGAATCTGTTCACAATGAGCATAAATGTCCAATTCTTTAAGAATGGTAATCAGTTTTCCCTTTATAGTGCTATGCAAGACTTCATATTATATGTAGGCTTGTGACAATGTGTTTTCTTATTATTATTTATTATTGTTATGTACACCCAAAAAATGTGTTGTTTTCTATACAGATCTACTCTTTTAAATATTGCAGTGACTCATCTTGTTTGTCCAGTACAGATCTTATTCCAATAAATATGTGCTCAAATTTTTGACTGTTCTACTAAACAAATTGTAATGGACAATTTGTAGTTTGGAGATTCATATAAAAACATAGAGCTAGCAGAGGATAGTTGCCAAACATCATACAGAATCTGTCATTTACCTTCACAATAAATAGAATCCTGAGCAGAGTCCTGACAAACATGATGAACTATACAGTAAATATATCAGTTTCATTAATAGCTAATTGAAAGGCCTTTCTCACCTGAACAAGAATGTGTATCCATTGGGGAGAGGTCAACAAAAACCATGTGATAGTGGTGAGTTCCTGTGGCCTTAGTCCAAAAGGTTTTCGCTGTTCTACCCTAGGTTGTATAAGAGCTGTTGTCATGTATGTTGCTGTTATGCTGCTTCTTGAGGAATGATACTGTAATTCTACTGTGTGTGAAGATGGCTATAATAGGCAAAAACTGGTAATATTTGTATTACCTTTTGGGACTATGACTGAATAAAATCTGTTGTAAAAGTGTAGTGCTTTAACACACACACACACACACACACACACACACACACACACACACACAGATATGGCTACATTGTGCTGTAGGAATACACAGTGTCGTGACTGCAGTTTGGCTAGGGAAAAGGGAGAAAGGACACTTCAGTTTTTCCACATTATCATCCATTCTTGAAGTTAATGGTCTACCTACACACACTTTGCCTCGCACTATTTGTTGACCTCCTAAAAAGAACTGGTGCATCCAAATACCCATGTCCCTTGCAATTTTTTGTAACTGCCAGTAACGGCTTCAAACAGAATTTGATAGTGCAATGTTGGTCGTATTTCTATTGGTCTATTTTTGTAAAACATTATTTCAGAAGCTCTCAACATAATGTTAAGCAACTGCAGCAAGTTCAACCAGGTATGGAGTTCAGGGCACAATTCAGCATAACTGATGCGGAGAGGAAGTAGCAGTGTTACCAGTCTCACTTACCTTTATAATACATTTTGTGTATTAGTGTTTGCTTTTCTGTGTAAGAAGTGCAGGAACACAGATATCGGTATTGATTAACAAGTTTCACTGTGCATCTGGTTTTAATGTTATAGATAAGATTGCATGTTTAAGATACAGCAGTCAATTTTGACTCCAGTTTTACTCTTATTATTGGTAAACAAATCCCACTGTCTGCACATGAAGCTGAAATGGTCATCTTTGCTGAAAATACAATCAGTGTAAAGTTTAGTGGAGAAACTTTTAGCCCAGGAAAGTTAAATTATGTATTTAAAATAATCAAAAGTTTGTTGGTAGAGGGACTCACTGAAGTTGGATGAAACATAGTAAATTATTTTTGGTTTTCACGAGAGAGAACCATAGCACCACTGGATTGTTGGAAATAAAATAAAAATTAAATTTTGATGTGCATCGTACATCAGATGGCAGATCTTGCTTTGCAGGCTTGTTCTAGAATCCTTACATCAATAGTAATAGCTGACTCATGCTTGCTTCATTTCATCTCAGACACCTAAAGGCAAATTCTTCTGCTTTTCCTTCACTTCTCTTCCTCTCCCTTCAACTTTTCTGCCAGAAGGAGCCACTGGCTCTGAAAGCTTGTAAAAGTTAAGTTCTGCTTAGACTTTCTTTGTTACATCACTAATTTTGGGTTAAAAATTAAATGGGAATACCATAGTACAAACAAAACTTAATGAAAAATTAAACAATGGAAAATCTGGAATGGAATAATGGCAGTATTATGAAAAGGATAGATTGCTGCTCACCATACAGCACAGATGTTGAGTCACAGACAGGCACAGCCAAAAGACTACTAAACACACTAGCTTTTGGAGCCCCAGCAACCAGACAGTGTTCATGGGTGTGTGAGCTGCGTTTGTGTGAATGTGTATGTATGTTGTCTATTTCAGAAAAAGGCCTTCTGGCCGAAAGCTTGCGTGTTTAGTAGTCTTTTTGTTGCACTGTCTGCATCTCAACATCTCTGCTATATGGTGAATAAAAATCTATCCTTTTCATAATTTTATGTAAATGGATAGATAAAAAATCTACTCACCAAGTGGTGGCAGGAGGACATGCACACAAAAGGGTTTAACCTTTACAAGCTTTCAGAGCCAGTGGCTCCTTCTGGCAGAAAAGTTGAAGGGAGAGGAAGAGGAGTGAAGGAAAAGGACTGGAGAGGTTTAGGGAAAGGGGTATAGTTCAGAAAAGTCACCCAGAACCCTGGGTCAGGGGAGGTTTACCAGAGGGGTTGAGAAGGAAGGATTAATTGTTGGGGACTGCAACAGACTAGATTTGAAAACATGAGAGCTTAAATGTGGAAGACAGGATAAATATGCAAGACAGAGATTACTACTACAGCACCATGCACAAGAGTGAAAAGCTAAGTGCATTGTATGTAACAGAGGTGGGAGGGGAAATGGCGAAAAGTAGACAGGTCAGAAAATGAAAGATGTAAAAAACTATAGTGGAGTGAAGAAAGGAGTAGTTACTCAAAAAAAAAAAAAAACTGAGACGGAAGGAATTAACATAAGTTACAGCCAGGTGGGTGATGAGAACCAAAGACATGTTGTAGTGCTAGTTCCCACCTGTGAAGCTCAGAGAAACAGGTATCTGGAGGAAGAATCCAGACGACGCCTGTGGTGGAACAGGCACCAAGGTCATGACTGTCATGTTGTAGAGCATGCTCTGCAACAGGATATTCTGTGTTGCCTGTATACACTTTCTGCCTATTTTTCACTCTTATTAACTCATGCACAATGTTTTAGTAGTAATCTGTGTCTTGCATATTTACCCTGTTTTCCACCTTTAAGCTCTCAGGTTTTCAAATCCTATCCATTACAGTCCCCAACAATCAGTCTTTCCTTCTCATCCTATCTGGTAAGTATCCCCTGACCCGGGGTTCTGGGTGACTTTTCTGAACTGTACCCCTTTCCCTAAACCTCTCCATCCTTCTCCTGTACCCCTCTTCCTTCTCCTTCTCCTTCAACTCTTCTACCAGAAGAAGAAGAAGAATCCACTGGTTCTAAAAGCTTGAAAAAGTTAAACCATCGTGTGTGTGTTCCCTGCCGCCACATGGTGAACAGATTTTTTTATCTATCCATTTACATTATATTGTCAGTAATTGATCTTTTCATAATGTTGTTGTATCTGAATGGAAAGAGTTATATGGTACAAGCTGTCATATGCATGAAAATGGCAGTGTATTCACACAAGATGCTACTATTCAAGTGATTTATAAATTATACTGTTTGTGCACATAAAATAGGAAAAATGTACAAAGATATAATGCTGACCAAAGAATAAAGCTGGGGACAGAGTCATACTGCTTGGATGTCAAACTGCTCGCCACTCTTTGGCGGGCTTGTGCTTAGCTACCACAGGGCCCCAGCCTTTGCAGCATCTTTTTGCTTCCATGCTGCATGTCTATCCTCTTCCTATTTGTTTTCTCTCCCTTGGGGAACATGTCAGGAGCGTTTTTGGGAATGTTGCACATTGTCTGTAGCTGACGTAAGAAGTCTCACCACTGTTTTTCGTTCCCTTTTCCTTTCTTCGTTCACCTTCTCCTATCCTTCCTCTGCTTCGGTATTTGAGGCTCCTCTTTTTCTTCTTCCTCCCTGTGTGGTCCTGAAGGCCTGCCCACATGTATAATGTGTAACTGGTGACTGGATAACGCATAATTTCCAGCCCCAGTTCAACAGGTAGGGTTCACACGGCTGCTACCTTCCCAAATTGCTGATAGGTCCCTCTTATCAGGTGTTCGGGAGGTGTGGCCTGGGGTGTGAACAGTCACCTGAGGCGGGTCTGCCCCCTTGTGAAGGGGGCGTTCCGGTTGGTAGGAGCACACCATCGGAGACGCTGGCAGTCGTGGGGGATTTATTGGCAATCAGCCAGTCATCATCTTTGCAGTCCTCATCTACCAAATGTAAATGGAATGAAGTTCCCGATTCAAAGACCCTCCCATCTGCATCACAGTTCCTCGTGGTTTCACATACTGAAGACGGTCAGTCTTTCGCAATGGTAAATCCGTTTATTGTTCAGAAAGGTGTTGATGCAGTTGCCAGCTCTGAGCAATCCTGCTTTCATTTTTGGAATGTCAGTTTGCTTTTAGAGACTACTTCTGATTCTCAAGCAGAACTACTGCTTGCCGCTTCGCTTCTCCACAGCTATCCTGTTCATGTTGAGGCCCATAGAACTCTGAATTCTTCCCGTGGTGTTATTTACACTAAGCTGCTCTACAGTCTGACCGAGGCTGAAATCCAAACATACCTCTCTGATTGGGGTATCATTGCCGTCCATCGGGTAATGAAAAAGGTAGATGCCTCCTTAGTGCCCACACCCACTCTTTTACTCGCCTGTGATAGGGTGGTGCTTCCGTCCTAGATCAAAGCAGGCTATGAAGTTATCACAGTCCGACCATACATTCCGAACCTGATGTGCTGATACCAGTGTCATCATTTCAGCCACACTCAAATGTCTTGTCAACACCCAGCCAAATGTGTAATCTGTGGTAGGGATACGCATGAGGACGATTTTCCGCCTCCTTCTCCCCACTGTATCAACTGCAATGGCAACCACGTACCTTCTCTCAAGATTGTCCTATTATCTTGATGAGTGGGCTGTCCAACAGATCTGGGTAAAGGAAAATGTGCCTTACCCAGTCAGTCGCGAGATGCTGGCTAGTCCGAAACCCTGCATTATACTGTCTGGCACTTTCAGTACTGTTCTTCCTACATCTTGCTCCATGAAGAATATGGCCACGCAGACGTGACCTCAAATTCAGCTCCGAGGTGGCGAAATTGCCCAGTATCACGGTAGCATCGCCGTCCCCTCATCCAGCTGTGCAACAAGCTATCAAATGCTTGCTTCATGGGTCAGAGTCACCAGCTACACAATCAGCAGGCCAGAAAGGATGGAAGGAATATTCCCATGAAGAGATCCTATGTCCCACCAGCCAGCTGACAACCAAGTCTTCCTCTGCTAACTGGAAAGGCTTGAAGAAGTCCAACAAAGCCAAACAGTCTTCTCCTTCACCAACTCGAAGATCATCTTTGACAGTGTCGCCACGTAATACCTTCACCTCCATGTCGCCGGTGCACACCTCCAACCGTTTTTCTGCATTGGACTCTGCAGGCCGACAGCACAAGAAAGCTGACACTTGTGTGGACCTCCAGGGAGCAGGATCCTCCTGCCTCTGTACCCTGTAGCAGCAAGTCTTCGTAGGCTGGCTCTCGGCAGCTGCTGAGGTGACACCCCTTCATTTTTTCCTCATCATGACTCTCCTCCAGTGGAACCTTCATGGCCTTCGATCCAAAAAAGAGGATTTATGGTTGCTTTTAGAATTGCAGCGTCCACCTGTACTCCGCCTTCAGGAAACAAAATTGTATCCTCATGACCACTTTGAGCTTTCACATTTCTTCCCAGTCCGTTTTGACCTTACCCCCTGAGGTCGGTCCATCTCATTGGGGGTGTCATGCTGCTCATATGGGATGACATTCGTAGTCAGCCCATCTCCCTGACTACTCGCCTTCAAGCTTTTGCAGTTCACCTTTTCCTTCCTCGGTTGACCTTTTCCCTTTGTACCATTTACATCCCTCCATCTTTTGATGTCACCAGGGCACACTTCCTCCAGTTTACTGGGCAGCTACCTTACCCATTTCTGCTGCTCAGTCACTGTAATGCGCACCATTCCCTTTGAGGTTCCCCCTGAACCTGTCGGAGAGGTGCCCTCTTGGCTGGCCTTAATCAACTTAAACTCTTCTGCCTTAACATAGGAGCAAAACATCGTCTCGAGTGGTCTGTTTTCTCTGACACCTATTCAAGTGACCATTTTCCGTATGCTATCTGTTTCCTGACTCCTACCCCACCTTAATGCGCACCCAAATGGCAGCTTGCTAAGGCCAACAAGTAAGTGGCTTTACTCCTCCCTGGTGACCATCGATGAACAAAATTTCCCCAGTTGTGATGACCAGGTGGAATATCTTACAGACATATCCTTACCGCTGCAGAATATTCCATTCCTCTCACTTGCTCTTTACGACGCCATGTCCCAGTCCCTTGTTGGACTGAGGCATGCCGTGATGCAATTCGCATGCAGAGACACACACTTTGTGTTTTTAAATATCATCCTACGATTCCAAACTTCATTTGTTATAATGAGATGCTTGCGCAGTGTCATCGCGTTCTTCAGGATAGCTGGATTTCATTCACTAGTTCCAGCCCTTCCTCTGATGTGTGGGCCAACCTCCGCCAACAGCTCTCTGGGACCAAAACACATTCGCTAATTTCTGGCCCGACAGTACCAGACAACGTCATTGTAAACCGTATTGCAATCTGCAACACCTTGAGCTGCCATTTTGTGGAAATTTCAAGCTCCTTCTACTATCATTTTGCCTTCCTCCATTGGAAACGAGCGGTGGGGGCTCGGGCGATACCCGTCTGTTCTCAGAATCGTGAGTGCTACTATGCCGCCTTTGCTATGAGGGAGCTAGATCATGCTCTCACTTCATCCCAATCCTCCTCCGCAGGGCCAGACACTGTTCACATTCAGGTGTTACAGCACCTGTCTCTTGTGTACAAGTATTTCTGCTTAATATATTCAAACGCATCTGGGCACAGGGCACATCTCCCAGATGCGGGCATGAAGCCACTTCCATACCCATATCTAAGCCCAGTAAGGACAAACACTTTCCCTCTAGCTACCACCGCATCTCTTTCACCAGTTGTGTTTGCAAGGTGATGGAATGTATGACTCATGCCCTGCTGGTATGGTGGCTCCAGTCTTGCAATCTACTCACCGCTGCACAATGTGGATTTCGAGTGCACTGTTCTGCAGTTGACCATCTTGTCACTTCGTCCACCCTTGTCATGAAGGGTTTTCTTCAGAAATCCCAGACTGTGGCCGTGTTCTTCGATTTGGAGAAAGCCTACAATACCTGCTGGAGGACTGGTGTAATCCATACTCTCTGCATGTGGGGCTTCCATGGTCGCCTGCCCTGTTTCCTTGAGGAATTTTTAAAAGATCGAGTTGTCAAGGTCCATGTGGGTTCTGCCTTGTCGGACACCTTTATCCAGGAAAATGGTGTGTCTCAGAGTTCCGTCTTGAGTGTAATCCTCTTTGCATCGCTATTAACCCTAAAATGGCCTTTCTCCCACTGGGTATATCCGGCTCCCTTTCTGTTAACAATTTTGCCATATATTGCAGTTCTCCACATACCTGTCTCATTGAGTGGCATCTTCAGTGATGTCTCAGTTGTCTTTAATCATGGAGCATCAACAATGGCTTTCGTTTTTCCACTGACAAAACCGTTTGTATGAATTTCTGGCAGTGTAATTGGTTTCCCCCACCATGTTTACATCTTGGGCCTGTTGCTCTTTCATTCATTGAAACAACGAAATTCCTGTGGCTCATGCTCGACAGGAAACTTTCTTGATCCTCCCACGTGTCTTACCTGGCAGCCTGCTGTACACGTTTCCTCAGTGTCCTATGTGTCTTCAACGGTACTTCCTGGGGTGCAAATCAAACCATCCTCCTCTGTTTGTACTGGTCCCTTGTCCATGCGAAACTAGACTATGGGTGCTTGTTTATGCATCTGCTCGTCCGTCCCTCTTACACCATCTCAATACTATCCACCATCGTGGCGTACATTTGGCCACTGGCGCCTTTCGCACTAGCCCAGTTGAGAGTCGGTACACAGAAGCTGCTGAACTACCACTGTCCTACTGCCATGACTTTCTCCCCAGCAGGCATGCATGCCGTTTGTCTGCCATCCATGGCCACCCATCCTATGCCTCCTTCTTTGATAGCTTCTTTGATCGCCAGTATGGGTTGCGTCCCTCTTCTGTTACCTCCTGGAATTCGCTTTCAGCTCTTGCTCTGGTAGCTTAACTTCACGCTACCTGCAAGTTTCCCGGTGGGTGTGAACCCTTCACCACCTTGGCTTCATGCGGTGGCCTGTGTTCACCTTGGCCTTCATTCACTTCCTAGGGACACTACTCCAGCCTCACTCTATCACCTTCAGTTTCATGACCTTCACATGCACCTTCGCGATAGTACCATTGTGTACACTGATAGCTCTCAGAGTGACCTTGGTGTTGGGTGTGCCTTCGTCATTGGCGCTGACATTTTTCGGTATAGGCTTCCGTCACACTGCTCAGTATTTACAGCAGAGCTCTTCGCCCAATATCAGGCCACAGAGTACACCCAGCAACACAGGCTTTTCTATTGTGACCTTTGCTCAGACTCTCAGTGCCCTTCAAAGCCTCTGTGCGCTGCACACACTTTGGCTATTTGTGTTGAACACTACACAGAAAGCGTTTGTCTGAAATTGGCCACCTTGTAGAGTTCTGTCCTTCTACAACATTCTCTGTCATGAAAATATGCAGTTATAAAAATCAGCTACCAGCCACTTTTAAGATGCAAATAGAATAAAAAACAGGAACATAGCGTGGGGAGGTCATGTTAGTTATACAACTTGCTGGTGAAATAGCACAGGCAGTAAGAGAGGACATGAATGAGTCAGCTATCTACAAATATTTGGGTGCAACAAATACCTAGAGAACATACTTTACTTGATTACTCTAGAAACATACTACAACAGCCTATGTATTGCTCACATGGGGATCATGAGGATAAGATTAGAATAATTACTGCATGCACAGAGGCAATCAGACAATTATTCTTCCCACATTCCATATGCGAGTAACAGGAAGAAACCTTAATAGCTGGTACAGTGGGATGTACTCTCTGCCATGCACTTCAGAGGTTTGCAGATTAAGGAAGTGGATGTAGATATGAAGCAGAATAATCACATGGACTGTCTTGTAAATAAGAAAACCTACATCATTTCCGACCAACAGAGCACGTCAGGTATGTGCACAGAAGATAGCAGTGTAATAGTAATGTTGAAAAATCTTAATTGGCAGACACTTAAAGATAATGTACACCTTCTTAAAAGACTTTCTTTTAGGTCCAAAAGAACAAATCATCCTCAGCCAGTTTCACATCTAGCCCATATATACGTTGCAGGCAAATAATGGCATGCACAGAACCGTACAAGCTGTCAATCTTGCCATTTTTCATTCATGAATGGAGTGGAAAGAAAAATTAAATTATGCAACTAACGCATATATGTAGGTGTATAACCTAACAAAACAATTAGAGGAAATACCAAATGTGCAAATATTGCTGTAAATTTATTCAAATCAAGATGATTATTTGGAAATCAGAATTACTCTTATCATAATATTGGTATAGGAAATATGTCCTAATTGCATAATGTCAAAATACAAAGAACCTTCAGCCTCAGAAATTCTTGAAACTGGTTTGTAAAGCTCCATTTGTCTTTCAGGGTGAACGTGCCACTGGTTATGGAGTTGCCCTCTTGCTTACATTGTTTGGTGGATTTTCAGAAGATGCGCTGCTGCGTCAGCTTGCACCATCAAAAGCCTTTTCAGATGATGTTTGTGGTACAAAGAAGATAAGAAGAAATTAAATGAATACTGATGGATGGTCCTCTGTATTAATTCTTTTCTATGATGTCACTGCCTGTTTTGTTAACATGTGTAAAGAGCTGGCTGTATTGTGTTAATCACTATTTTCACAATCAGTGTGTACTGTATGTGGCAGATGGCATTGACTAATATAGCACGACCTTTGTATTTTTGCTTACAAATGAGCCAAAATTTGTGTATTGCATGTGCTCCTCTAATTTTGGGTTTTACTTAACAAGGAATTAAAAGTTTCTCTCCAAAGTCTTTGGCATTATTTGTTTCTCCATGTTCTCCTCACTCCTTGTATACCAGGCTATTTGCGATGTCTGATTACTCAGCAGAAATACTTAGGATATTATTAGGAGTGATTTTCAGGTACAGCACATGCCTGTGTTCAGAATATGCAAGTTAGTTTTATCCTTCGAACAGTAATCAACAAAAAAAAGGACGTTTCACACTCTAAAAAACAGTGGTTGCACTTTTGGCCAATATCCCACAAATACAAACAACTATTTGCACAAAACTCTCACATAGTTAATTCTTTATGTAAAATATACTGTAGTCATTGGGATATAGCAACAATGTCACCTATTCCATACACCTTGAAATCAGTTGATCGCCCAAGGTTTTCAACTGGGGTTGAAGAGGAAAACTGCATTTGAATTCAGCAGCTGTTTCTTAACTGTTAAAAATGAAGGTACAAACTCCTAAATCACCACCAACTTTCAATGGTTTCATTGGTACTAAACCAATCAAAATGAAGAATTCCATTATTAGAGGGAATTGCTGCTTTCTGCGTGAAAGAAGACTAAATTAATTACCACACCTTTTTAAATAGAAATATTCGGCAGATGTAGCAGACATTTAAGTTATTCTTCTAATAATTTCCGGGTATGCAGCCGGATCCCGTCGACATTCTGCCACGATATTTCGGCCCAGAGACGTCCGGCCATCATCAGGTGAGTACACAACTACTGAAGAGCCCAGGTGCAGTCGCGGTATTTATGCCGAATCTCGCGCATGCGAAATGTACTGGCATCCTACAGCGCATGCGTCAGGTGTCGACATGCGCAGCATAGCCGAGTTGTACGTGCTGCCCTCGGTGGTGAAAATAAAGGTTCATCTAGTCATTGAGTATCGAATGACGCTGTCGATTCCGTTGTGATTGTATAATTTTAATAACAGGATTCCAATTTTTATCCAGCTGAAAGCCGTTGTCACGATTTATAAGATTATTGGCAAGACCTATTTCCACTGATTCCTTGATTACGGAATCCCAAAAACCGGAAACCGGGGCTAAAATTTTTGTTCCATTGTATTCCATTGAATGTCCCAATGAAATACAGTGCTCTGCTACTGCCGATTTTGACGGTTGCCGCAGACGGGTGTATCTTTCATGTTCTATACATCGTTCATGGACAGTTCTTGTCGTCTGGCCAATATATGCAGAGCCACATTCACAGGGAATTTTGTAGACGCCTGCTTTCTTCAGTTGTACTTTTTATTCAATGATGAATTCTTTGAACAAACAGACGGCGTCGCTATGGGGAGCCCTTTGTCACCTGTGGTAGCTAATCTCTTTATGGAGGACTTTGAGGAGAAAGCACTTGAGTCTGCTGTTTTAAAGCCTACGGTCTTCTGGCGGTACGTAGATGATACTTTTGCTGTATGGCCTCATGGCAGACAGGAACTGGAGAAATTCCTTCATCACTTAAACTCATTACATGAGAACATCAAATTTATGATGGAGATTGAAAAAGAGGGCACTTTACCATTTCTAGACGTGCTAGTGCGCCGTAAAATTGATGGGTCATTAGGACATTCTGTGTACAGGAAACCGACTCACACAGATCTGTATCTCCAGGCGTCAAGCTGCCATCACCCAGCACAAACAGCCGGTGTTCTCAGTACCTTAATACATCGAGCGCATATAATATCGGATGATGAAAACCTCCACGCAGAATTAGAACACTTGGAGAAGGTTTTCAAAGAGAATGGCTACACTTCTCGCCAAATAAGGAAGGCCATGCGCAACTATCATAACAAGAAGCAACGCACTGAGGACGCAGATGACGACTTTAAATCAACTGCGTTCCTTCCATACGCCGGGAATGTGTCTTCGAAAATAGGCCGATTACTGAAGAAAAATAAAATCAAGGTTATCTTCCGTCCACCAGCAAAGAACCGGGCCCTGGTTGGATCCGTTAAAGACGATTTACAACTGAAGAAAGCAGGCGTCTACAAAATTCCCTGTGAATTTGGCTCTGCATATATTGGCCAGACGACAAGAACTGTCCATGAACGATGTATAGAACATGAAAGATACACCCGTCTGCGGCAACCGTCAAAATCGGCAGTAGCAGAGCACTGTATTTCATTGGGACATTCAATGGAATACAATGGAACAAAAATTTTAGCCCAGGTTTCCGGTTTTTGGGATTCCGTAATCAAGGAATCAGTGGAAATACGTCTTGCCAATAATCTTATAAATCGTGACAACGGCTTTCAGCTGGATAAAAATTGGAATCCTGTTATTAAAATTATACAATCACAACGGAATCGACAGTGGCATTCGATACTCAATGACTAGATGAACCTTTATTTTCACCACCGAGGGCAGCACGTACAACTCGGCTATGCTGCGCATGTCGACACCTGACGCATGCGCTGTAGGATGCCAGTACATTTCGCATGCGCGAGATTCGGCATAAATACCGCGACTGCACCTGGGCTCTTCAGTAGTTGTGTACTCACCTGATGATGGCCGGACGTCTCTGGGCCGAAATATCGTGGCAGAATGTCGACAGGATCCGGCTGCATACCCGGAAATTATTAGAAGAAGAAATACGCTGGGAAAATTTCAGAAGTCACATTTAAGTTATTGCCCAACACACATAAACAAAATTTTATTGATACCAGAGTAGGAAAGTTGCTACTCACCATATAGCGGAGATGCTGAGTCGCGATAGGTACAATAAAAGGATTCACACAATTAAAGCTTTCGGCCATTTAAGGCCTGAGTGTGGTCTCTGCTCTCTGAGACTGCAGATGTGTGTGCAAGTTGCGTTTGTGTGTGTGTGTGTGTGTGTGTGTGTGTGTGTGTGTGTGTGTGTCTACTGCTGACAAAGGCCTTAATGCCCGAAAGCTTTAAATGTGTGAATCTTTTTATTGTGCTAAATGATTAATGGAAAATATCATATAAAGATGTGAAACAAATACTAACAAAGAGATAGAGGGGCTGGTCAGTACTTACCTCAGTTCAGTAGATACACAAAATAGAACAGAAAATTTATGTATCCTAGCTTTCGGAACTTTGTTCCTTCGTCAGGGAGGAGAGAGGGGAAAAAAGGGGAAGAAGGGAAAATGGATTCAGTTACTCACAACCCAGGTTATGAAGCAACAGGGGAAAGGTAAACAGGGAGGGTAGCAAAGGTGGAGGCATGGGTGTCAGAGGGAAGCCAAAGGTATTCTGTAGGTACTGTGCCAGCTTCAAACCAAAGAGGATACATACAGAAGTAAAGAGGTATATAGTTCAAAGATGAACACAACTATGTAGGATGAAAAGATGCTTCAATGGCTAAAGAGGAAAGGGAAAGAGGAGAAGACTGAAGAGTAAATGGGAGTGAAGTTGATTAATGTAGGTTCAGTCCAGGGGGATGGCGGGATGAAAGGATGTGTTGGAGTGCAAGTTCCCATCTCCGCAGTTCCAAGGGACTGGTGTTGGGTGGGAGAAGCCAAATGGCACGTACAGTGTAGCAGGTTCCTAGGTCCCTAGAATTATGCTGGAGGGCATGCTCTGCTACTGGGTATTGGACATCTCCTAGGCGGACAGTTCTTCTGTGCCCGTTCGTGCGCTCAGCCAGTTTAGTTGTCATCATGCCAATGTAAAAGGCTGTGCAGTGCAAGCATGTCAGTTGATAAATGACGTGTTGTTTCACATGTGGCCCTGCCTTGAATTGTGTATATTTTACCAGTAGTGGTTGTAGGAGGATGCATGGGACAGGTTTTGCAGCGAGGTCGGTTACAGGGGTAGGAACCGCTGGGTAGAAAAGGTGGTCTGGGAATATTGTAGGGTTTGACAAGGATGTTACGGAGGTTAGGGGGGTGACGAAAGGCAACTCTGGGTGGTGTGGGGAGAATATTGTCAAGGGATGATCTCATCAAGGGATGATCTCATTTCAGGGCTTGACTTGAGAAAGTCACATCCCTGGCAGAGTAATTTGTTGATGTATTTGAGGCCAGGATAATATTGGGTGACAAGGGGGATGCTTCTGTGTGGTCTGGGGGTAGGATTATTGTTGTTGCACGGGGAGGAATGTATTGCTTGGGAGATCTGTTTGTGGACGAGGTCTGCAGGATAGTTGCAGTGGAGGAAAGCACTGGTCAGGTTATTGGTGTAATTGTTGAGGGATTTGTCACTGGAACAGATACGTTTGCCACGAATACCTAGGCTGTATGGAAGGGAGTGTTTGATGTGGAATGGATGGCAGCTATCAAAGTGAAGGTACTGTTGTTAGTTTGTGGGTTTGATGTGGACAGAGGTGTGGATGTGAGCTTCAACAAGATGAAGGTCAACATCCAAGAAGGTGGCTTGTGTTTTGGAGAAGGACCAGGTGAAATTCAGATTTGAAAATGAGTTGAGGTTATGGAGGAAATTAAGGAGTGTTTCTTCACCATGAGTCCAGACCACAAAGATGTCATCTACAAACCTATACCATTCCAGGGGAAGCAGCTGTTGGGCCTTCAGGAAAGCCTCTTCCATGTGGCCCATGAAGAGGTTGGCACAGGACGGAGTCATCCTGGTTCCCATGGCCATTTCCCTGATTTGTTTGTAGGTCTGGCCTTCAAAAGTGAAGTAATTATGGGTGAGGATGAAGTTGGTAAGTGTGATAAGGAACGAGGTTTTTGGAAGATCTTCAGGTGGGCGTTGGGAGAGGTAGTGTTCAAGGGCAGAGAGACCATGGGTATGTGGGATGTTTGTGTAAAGGGATGTAGCATCTATGGTGACAAGAAAGGTTTCAGGTGGGAGGGGAGTGGGAATGGATTTGAGGCGTTCTAGGAAGTGGTTTGTGTCTTTGATGTAGGATGGGAGTCTGCGGGTGATAGGTTGGAGGTGTTGGTCTACCAGAGCTGAGATACATTCTGTTGGGGCTTTTGAAGCCTGCCACAATGGGACAGCCAGGATTGTTCTCTTTGTGGATTTTGGGTAATGGGTAGAAGGGAGGGGTACGTGGCTCAGGTGGAGTGAGTAGGTCTATGGAAGCCATTTTGAGGCCTTGTGAGGTACCTTAGATTTTTAGGATTTTCTGCAGCTCAGTCTGTATGGAGGGAATGGGATCCTGGGTAACAGCTTTGTAGGTTGAGGTGTCGGAGAGTTGACACAGTCCTTCTGCCACATACTCCACACAGTCAAGTACCACAGTTGTGGAGCCTTTATCCGCTGGGAGGATGACAATAGAGCGGTGTGTTTTCAGCTCCTTAATGGGACGGGATTCACCTGGGGTGATGTTGAGGGTTATTGGGATGTTCTTCAAGAAGGACTGGGAGGCAACACTTGGATGTGAGGATTGTGTCTATCACGACTCAGCATCTCCGCTATATGGTGAGTAGCAACTTTCTTTCTCTGGTATTGTTACATTTCCATTGTTTGATTCAAAATTTTATTGACTTAATTACCACCTGTGTGCCTTGGTAAGAATTTTTCCACCTCTGTTTTTTTATCACTCTCAAAAGTATATTGATATAAAAATTCCCAGTAAGTTAAAAATTAAAGCAGGGCGTACAACAGAGAACACCAAATAGATGCATGTGGTCTGTGAGTTAGGCTAAGCAAACATCTAAGACATTAATAGCTTACTGTGGTCTCAAAGAAGAGTTAAGTGTCTTAACACACATTTAACAATAAGTCACATCCTGTTGGACAGTAAGTAAATCAGAATGAACAAGTGTTAGAATAGAATACAACATGGCAAGTGAACTGAGGACAGTGTTGCGAAATGTGAGACGGCAGATTGAGTAGCAGCAAATTATTAATTAACAATTAAAATAATCAGTGTTTGACGATTCCTTCTCATCTCTTCCAGTAAGTCTCCCTTGATCCAGGGTTCTGGGTGACTTTTCCAAATTCCACCCCTTTTCCTAAACCTCTACCCCTCTTCCTTCCTCTTCAACCCTTCTGCCGGCAGAAGGAGCCACTGGCTCCGAAGGCTAGGATAAGTAAAACCTTTTTTCAAATGTCTGTGTTCTCTTGTCAGCACTTGGTGTGTAAATTATGAATTAAGATCATCACTGTCAGTAGCACCTAGTGCTCAAACCACAAGTATTAAAATGTGTACATGAAGTAGAAGAATAATCTCATTCTATGGCTCCTGTTCAATGAGTGAGCTTGAACAAGAGCAAAATCGGTTTTTTGTTAAGTGTACTAAGTATGTTTCACAGTAGTTGTGGCACTTGATTTTCTTTCAGCAGAGTTCAAATCACTCTCCAACTACTTGGATTTAAGTTTTCTGTGTTTTTCCCAAAATCATGTTAACAATTAATCCCTTCCCTGTCACTCTTCAAACACTGCTCTCTCCAATGACCTCATTATTGAGATGTCAAACTCCAAGCTTCCTTCTTGTCTTCCCTCAACACAAAATGATAGTTTGTGATCAGATTTTGTCTCTTTCCCAAGGCATAACTGGTACTGTGTTATCTAATCTATCTATGTATCTTGAAACCATTTTATGAAAAAGGATGGGCTGCTGCTCTCTGTAAAGATGACATGGGCCATCTGGAGCCTCCACACCTGATTTATTGTGCTATGCAAATGGGAGTTACTCTGTACAACATATTCTCCACTCCTGAAATCATCCCAGCCTCAGCCAGCACTAACCCATGGTTTCCACACTCCCCCCCCAACCAACTGTTGCTGCCCCATCTGTCGTGTTACTTCCTTACAAGTCACCTTCCTTCATTCTCATTACGTACTGTTACCTGCCGGCACGCACCCATCAGTCTTTTCCCCTTCTCTGCCTCTCTTCTATATGCTCCCCATTTTCCCCTGTTCTCCCTCCTCCACAGCCTCTTGATGCTGTGCCTGGCAGCCCTGCCCTGCCACTTGTAGTCCCTGTACACTCCACCAAACACTGCCAGTTCTTGTTTCCCCACCCATACCCTGCTATCCCTCCCCCTTTCTGACCCTGCTCCTGTTTGAAGAGTTTTTGTTGTGGTATGGTCCCCCCATGAACCATGGACCTTGCCGTTGGTGGGGAGGCTTGCGTGCCTCAGCGATACAGATAGCCGTACCGTAAGTGCAACCACAATGGAGGGGTATCTGTTGAGAGGCCAGACAAACGTGTGGTTCCTGAAGAGGGGCAGCAGCCTTTTCAGTAGTTGCAAGGGCAACAGTCTGGATGATTGACTGATCTGGCCTTGCAACAATAACCAAAACGGCCTTGCTGTGCTGGTACTGCGAACGGCTGAAAGCAAGGGGAAACTACAGCCGTAATTTTTCCCGAGGGCATGCAGCTTTACTGTATGATTACATGATGATGGCGTCCTCTTGGGTAAAATATTCTGGAGGTAAAATAGTCCCCCATTCGGATCTCCGGGTGGGGACTACTCAAGAGGATGTCGTTATCAGGAGAAAGAAAACGCGCTCTACGGATCGGAGCGTGGAATGTCAGATCCCTTAATCGCGCAGGTAGGTTAGAAAATTTAAAAAGGGAAATGGATAGGTTGAAGTTAGATATAGTGGGAATTAGTGAAGTTCGGTGGCAGGAGGAACAAGACTTCTGGTCAGGTGACTACAGGGTTATGAACACAAAATCAAATAGGGGTAATGCAGGAGTAGGTTTAATAATGAATAGGAAAATTGGAATGCGGGTAAGCTACCACAAACAGCTTAGTGAACGCATTATTGTGGCCAAGATAGATACGAAGCCCACACCTACTACAGTAGTACAAGTTTATATGCCAACTAGCTCTGCAGATGACGAAGACATTGAAGAAATGTATGATGAAATAAAAGAAATTATTCAGATTGTGAAGGGAGACGAAAATTTAATAGTCATGGGTGACTGGAATTCGAGTGTAGGAAAAGGGAGAGAAGGAAACATAGTAGGTGAATATGGATTGGGGCTAAGAAATGAAAGAGGAAGCCGCCTGGTAGAATTTTGCACAGAGCACAACATAATCATAACTAACACTTGGTTTAAGAATCATGAAAGAAGGTTGTATACATGGAAGAACCCTGGAGATACTAAAAGGTATCAGATAGATTATATAATGGTAAGACAGAGATTTAGGAACCAGGTTTTAAATTGTAAGACATTTCCAGGGGCAGATGTGGACTCTGACCACAATCTATTGGTTATGACCTGCAGACTAAAACTGAAGAAACTGCAAAAAGATGGGAATTTAAGGAGATGGGACCTGGATAAACTAAAAGAACCAGAGGTTGTACAGAGATTAAGGGAGAGCATAAGGGAGCAATTGACAGGAGTGGGGGAAATAAATACGGTAGAAGAAGAATGGGTAGCTTTGAAGGATGAAGTAGTGAAGGCAGCAGAGGACCAAGTAGGTAAAAAGATGAGGGCTAGTAGAAATCCTTGGGTAACAGAAGAAATATTGAATTTAATTGATGAAAGGAGAAAATATAAAAATGCAGTAAGTGAAGCAGGCAAAAAGGAATACAAACGTCTCAAAAATGAGATCGACAGGAAGTGCAAAATGGCTAAGCAGGGATGGCTAGAGGACAAATGTAAGGATGTAGAGGCCTATCTCACTAGGGGTAAGATAGATACCGCCTACAGGAAAATTAAAGAGACCTTTGGAGATAAGAGAACGACTTGTATGAATATCAAGACCTCAGATGGAAACCCAGTTCTAAGCAAAGAAGGGAAAGCAGAAAGGTGGAAGGAGTATATAGAGGGTCTATACAAGGGCGATGTACTTGAGGACAATATTATGGAAATGGAAGAGGATGTAGATGAAGATGAAATGGGAGATATGATACTGCGTGAAGAGTTTCACAGAGCACTGAAAGACCTGAGTCGAAACAAGGCCCCCGGAGTAGACAATATTCCATTGGAACTACTGATGGCCGTGGGAGAGCCAGTCCTGACAAAACTCTACCATCTGGTGAGCAAGATGTATGAAACAGGCGAAATACCCTCAGACTTCAAGAAGAACATAATAATTCCAATCCCAAAGAAAGCAGGTGTTGACAGATGTGAAAATTACCAAACTATCAGTTTAATAAGTCACAGCTGCAAAATACTAACACGAATTCTTTACAGACGAATGGAAAAACTGGTAGAAGCCAACCTCGGGGAAGATCAGTTTGGATTCCGTAGAAACACTGGAACACGTGAGGCAATACTGACCTTATGACTTATCTTAGAAGAAAGATTAAGGAAAGGCAAACCTACGTTTCTAGCATTTGTAGACTTAGAGAAAGCTTTTAACAATGTTGACTGGAATACTCTCTTTCAAATTCTAAAGGTGGGAGGGGTAAAATACAGGGAGCGAAAGGCAATTTACAATTTGTACAGAAACCAGATGGCTGTTATAAGAGTCGAGGGACATGAAAGGGAAGCAGTTGTTGGGAAGGGAGTGAGACAGGGTTGTCGCCTCTCCCCGATGTTATTCAATTTGTATATTGAGCAAGCAGTAAAGGAAACAAAAGAAAAATTCGGAGTAGGTATTAAAATTCATGGAGAAGAAATAATAACTTTGAGGTTCGCCGATGACATTGTAATTCTGTCAGAGACAGCAAAGGACTTGCAAGAGCAGTTGAATGGAATGGACAGTGTCTTGAAAGGAGGATATAAGATGAACATCAACAAAAGCAAAACGAAGATAATGGAATGTAGTCGAATTAAGTCGGGTGATGCTGAGGGAATTAGATTAGGAAATGAGGCACTTAAAGTAGTAAAGTTGTTTTGCTATTTGGGGAGCAAAATAACTGATGATGGTCGAAGTAGAGAGGATATTAAATGTAGGCTGGCAATGGCAAGGAAAGCGTTTCTGAAGAAGAGAAATTTGTTAACATCCAGTATTGATTTAAGTGTCAGGAAGTCATTTCTGAAAGTATTCATATGGAGTGTAGCCATGTATGGAAGTGAAACATGGACGATAAATAGTTTGGACAAGAAGAGAATAGAAGCTTTCGAAATGTGGTGCTACAGAAGAATGCTGAAGATTAGATGGGTAGATCACATAACTAATGAGGAAGTATTGAATAGGATTGGGGAGAAGAGGAGTTTGTGGCACAACTTGACCAGAAGAAGGGATCGGTTGGTAGGACATGTTCTGAGGCATCAAGGAATCACCAATTTAGTATTGGAGGGCAGCGTGGAGGGTAAAAATCGTAGAGGGAGACCAAGAGATGAATACACTAAGCAGATTCAGAAGGATGTAGGTTGCAGTAGGTACTGGGAGATGAAAAAGCTTGCACAGGATAGAGTAGCATGGAGAGCTGCATCAAACCAGTCTCAGGACTGAAGACCACAACAACAACAATGGTCAGAGATGCTTTGGTCATATCTGACTCACCCACAACAACCCACCCCCACAATGTGGTCGTGGAAGCAGACTGACGATATCTCTCATATTAGTGGAATCTTTCTTTCGGCACTTCATGTTAAGTATAGGCTTCCCAAGTCCTTAAATTTAATATTAGTATACGATCCACAGACGGTTGAACTGGTCCTAAGTTTTGTCCATGAAAGCGGTTTTTATTTCCAGAAATAAGGTTCTACTTTAGTCTTGGAGCAGGAGTAGGTTGGTTGTTGTTGGGACGTCTTTTACAGTCTCCTCAGTCTGTGTCCCCATGACTACCCACTTTTTTCCTGTTTTTAGATTTGGTCTCACCTCTTATGCCTTTACTGTGTGTGTGTAATGTTCAATATTTTATAATTTGACTCCCCTGATTGGGTCTGTCCACTTTTAGCGAACCCTCTTTCTTTTGTGACTAACTTTGGAACTGCAGGACTGATGACCTTGCCGTTTGGTCCCACAACCCCTCCGAATTAATCAGTCAATCAATTTGGTCAGATGTAGCAGGTGTGTGGGTGCACGCGCGTGGGCACGGGTGCAGGTGCATGCGCACTTGCTTGTGTGGATGGTTCGTTTTTTTTTTTTTCTGAATAAGGCTTTGACTGAAAGCCTATACGTAACAATCTTTTCACTTCACCTGTCTGCAACTCAGTGTGTGATCTTTAGGATGAGAAGCTATCTATCCTTTTCATAACTTTCCAACCTGGGCTTTCAATTGTTTGTTACATACCTACGTCGACATAATTTTCATTTCATAAGTATAAATCTTAACATTCTCTTTTAACGGTTCCTTAGTGTGCACTATCATCTTAATAAAGTTGAACAAACTATTATCATTTAGGCAAGTACAGATGATCTCTAGCATGTTTCATGGACCTTCTCACAATGACATTACATTTAAATTCCTCCAGTAAAATGTAAGAGGAATGTACCGAGCTCAACATGAATATTGCTTACATTCATTGGAAGCTATCATTCCCATAAAGGAAGTATCTGCTTATTCCTGGAATATTCAAATATTTCAAAATATAGTAGTGTTAAATAACTGACAAACCAATAGATGCTTAAGAGATAAGAGTGGTCGGGCCACAAACGGTACAATTTCTAGTATGTAATGTCACAATAATCCTGCCATTCGGTACTAACTTTCAGTACATAGGAAACTTGAAAAGAATCTTCTGAGCTTTAAAATGTTTCATCAGTGCTTAATTTTTATACGAGTTTAAAGTAAAGCAGTTTTAATGGAGTGCAAATGGCTTTGGATTCCTCACAAGCAGTTCAGGAGAAACACAATAAAATCACAAGAAAGTTTACACTTTTTCAGTCTATCATCGAAAATGTTTTGCATGAGGTGTGGTCTTAAACTTTCATTGTGAGTCAACTGTTTATATTGTGCTTGGGTGTCCAGCCAGGTGCTGTCGTATATGTAACACAATATTTCAGCATTGTACCTTGCAGCCGCCTTCAGGCAATACCTCTAGAATGAGCGTCTTCACTACACTGCACTTCCTTTGTACTCTTATCACTACCTACATCTTCCCTCTCTACCTGGCAACACATTGCATTGGGTGTGGAAGTCACTTTCAGCTAGTGTTGTGACCTCAGTTGGCTGAGTGTGGGGTCTGATACTTGACTGACAATGAAGCCTTTGTCTGTATTGCGGGCCGTCAGTCTTTCGGGTTTCAACAGTCTCCTTTTGAACACAGTCCCAAAACAACAAGATCTGTCTTAGCACTTCCGTTTGTTCATATTTTGTTGAGTCCCCTACAGCTATGCAAAGTTCAAAAGTGTAGATTTTACTGGTTGTTCCTGTGCTTGTGGCACCTTTCGTTGGCTTTCCACGTGGTCTAATTAATTTATGCCTTACCTGTTTACATTGGTCTCAGGTGTCCAGCCAGGTGCAATAATTATGTAACAATATTTTGACAACTGCGTAGACTGACCATTTTCACTACATAACACCTCCTTTATACACATATCAACCCCCACCTCTTCCCTCATTATCCAACCATACACTGCTTCAGGTGGAGTGGTGGACAATGCAACTGCCAAATGCTGGACATGAACTGAGGTCTCTCAGTGTTTCTGCTACCCCTGTCAGGCACAAAGTCACACTTGGCCAGCATTGTGACTTTATTTGGCAGAGTGCTGGGTCATGTGCTTGCTTACATATGGCAGACTATGCAGGCAGTTGGAGAGTGTTGCCAGGAATGCCGGAGACACAGTGAACTCAAGTCATCATCATCACATTATCATCATCATCATCATCAACATCATCATCATTTAAGACTGATTATGTCTTTCAGCATTCAGTCTGGAGCATAGTCCCCCTTATAAAATTCCTCCATGATCCCCTATTCTGTGCTAACATTGGTGCCTCTTCTGATGTTAAGCCTATTACTTCAAAATCATTCTTAACCGAATCCAGGTACCTTCTCCTTGGTCTACCCCGACTCCTCCTACCCTCTACTGCTGAACCCATGAGTCTCTTGGGTAACCTTGCTTCTCCCATGCATGTAACATGACCCCACCATCTAAGCCTGTTCGCCCTGACTGCTACATCTATAGAGTTCATTCCCAGTTTTTCTTTGATTTCCTCATTGTGGACACCCTCCTGCCATTGTTCCCATCTACTAGTACCTGCAATCATCCTAGCTACTTTCATATCCGTAACCTCAACCTTATTGATAAGGTAACCTGAATCCACCCAGCTTTTGCTCCCATACAACAAAGTTGGTCGAAAGATTGAACGGTGCACAGATAACTTAGTCTTGGTACTGACTTCCTTCTTGCAAAAGAGAGTAGATCATAGCTGAGCACTCACTGCATTAGCTTTGCTACACTTCGCTTCCAGTTCTTTCACTATGTTGCCATCCTGTGAGAATATGCATCCTAAGTACTTGAAACCGTCCACCTGTTCTAACTTTGTTCCTCCTATTTGGCACTCAATCCGTTTATATCTCTTTCCCACTGACATTACTTTCGTTTTGGAGATGCTAATCTTCATACCATAGTCCTTACATTTCTGATCTAGCTCTGGAATATTACTTTGCAAACTTTCAATCGAATGTGCCATCACAACTAAGTCATCCGCATATGCAAGACTGCTTATTTTGTGTTCATATATCTTAATCTCACCCAGCCAGTCTATTGTTTTCAACATATGATCCATAAATAATATGAACAACAGTGGAGACAGGTTGCAGTCTTGTCTTACCCCTGAAACTACTCTGGACCATGAACTCAATTTTCCGTCAACTCTAACTGCTGCCTGACTATCTATGTAAAGACCTTTAATTGCTTGCAAAAGTTTGCCTCTTATTCCATAATCTCGTAGAACAGACAATAACTTCCTCCTACGAACCCGGTCATATGCCTTTTCTAGATCTATAAAGCATAGATACAATTCCCTGTTCCACTTGTAACACTTCTCCATTATTTGCCGTAAACTAAAGATCTGGTCCTGACAACCTCTAAGAGGCCTAAACCCACACTGATTTTCATCCAATTTGTCCTCAACTAATACTCGCACTTTCCTTTCAACAATACCTGAGAAGATTTTACCCACAATGCTGATTAAAGAGATACCTCTATAGTTGTTACAATCTTTTCTGTTTCCATGTTTAAAGATTGGTGTGATTACTGCTTGCGTCCAGTCTGATGGAACCTGTCCCGACTCCCATGCCATTTTAATTATCCTGTGTAGCCATTTAAGACCTGACATTCCACTGTAACTGATGAGTTCCGACTTAATTTCATCCACCCCAGCCGCTTTATTGCCCTGCAATCTATTGACCATTTTCTCCACTTCCTCAAATGTGATCCTATTTCCATCATCATTCCTATCCCATTTTACATCGAAATCTGAAACATTACTGATGGTATTTTCACCTACATTGAGCAACTCTTCAAAATATTCCCTCCATCTGCCCAAGGCATCAACAGGATACACCAGCAGTTTTCCTGATCTGTCCAAAATACTTGTCATTTCCTTCTTACCTCCCTTTTGAAGACTGCTAATTACACTCCAGAATGGTTTTCCAGCAGCTTGAGCCAAAGTCTCCAACCTGTTTCCAAAGTCTTCCCAAGATTTCTTCTTGGATGCTGCAATTATTTGTTTGGCTTTGTTTCTTTCTTCAACATAACTTTCTCTGTCTACCTGCGTTCTAGTATGTAGCCATTTTTGATACCCCTTCTTTTTCCTTTTCCAGGCTGCCTTGACTGTGTCATTCCACCAAGCTGTTTGCTTCATCCTACCTTTACACACTACTGTTCCAAGACATTCTTTAGCTACTTCTAGTACTGTGTCCCTGTACCTTGTCCATTCCTTTTCCAATGACTGTAATTGACTACATTCAACTAACTGGTACCTTTCTGAGATCACTGTTATGTACTTGTGCCCGATTTCCTTATCCTGAAGTTTCTCCATTCTTATCCTCCTACATATGGACCTGACCTCCTGCACTTTCGGCCTCACAATACCAATTTCACTGCAGATTAAATAGTGATCAGTGTCATCAAATAATCCCCTGAATACACGTGTCCCTCACAGCCTTCCTGAATTCTTGATCTGTTATTGTATAGTCAGTGACAGATCTGGTTCCCCTGCCTTCCCAAGTATACCAGTGAATGTTCTTATGTTTAAAAAAGGAGTTTGTGATTACTAAACCCATATTGGCACAGAAATCCAAGACTTGTTTCCCGTTCCTGTTGCCCTCCATATCCTCTCCAAATTTACCCATAACCTTTTCATACCCTTCTGTTCGATTTCCAGTCCTGGCATTAAAATCACCCATAAGCAGAACACTGTCCTTGTCCTTTACTCTAACAACTACATCACTGAGTGCATCATAAAAACTATCCATCTTATCTTGATCTGTCCCTTCACAATGCGAATATACTGACAATCCTAATTTTCTTGCTAGACACTGTCAAATCTATCCACATCAGTCATTCGTTTACATACCTTATTGCAACTACGCTGGGTTCCATTTCTTTCCTGATGTAAAGCCCTACACCCCATTGTGCTATTCCTGCTTTGACTCCTGACAGGTAGACCTTGTATTCTCCCACTTCCTCTTCTTTCTCACCCCTTACCCGAATGTCACTAACAGCTAAAATGTCCAACCCCATCTTACTTGCAGCCTCTGCCAGCTCTACTGTCTTCCCACAGTAGCCCCCATTGATATTAATAGCTCCCCATCTTGTTACCATTCATTTGCCGAGTTGTATCTTAGGAGTCCCTGGTTTGTCAATTAGAGGTGGGACTCGGTCACCTCCAAAGGTACGAGGCATTTTGCTCTGATTGTTTCCAGCATCATATTTAAAGTACCAGGGAAGCAGGTTGCTAGCCTTACTTGCCCTGGGTCCCATTGAGTTTTGCCCCTAATGGTTGAGGGACTAACTGGTGGATTTGGTAGTCTTTGCCGTCTGAGCACAGAGGTAACGACGACTCAGAATATGTCCGAGATGCCTAGCCTTATTCCAAAGTAACTGGTATCCCGACTGTCAGGACCACTTACTTGGCCACTCATACATTTCCTGTGGTTCATGAACCAGGACATGGCAACAGGAACCCACACCATGAACCACTAGTAAGTGACCAATAAAATCTGTGACTGCAGAAAATTGTATGGCTACAGGGTACTCAATGAGATATGAACAAAAGAAAGTGCTAAGACAGACCTCATCATTTTGGGACTGTGTTCTAAAGAAAGCTGTCGAAATCCAAATGGCTAGCAGCCTTATCAATAAATAGTGGCTTCATTCTCGTTTCAACTGTGAGTAACTGTCGAACCTGATGGGGGCAGCAAAAGCACTGAGAAACCGAGTTCGCACCTACGTATTATGATTGCGTCCCTCTCCCACCCCACTCCACCGCACTGCCCTGTATGGCCAGGTAGCAAGAATAGGGATGGGGAGGGATAAGAATGTAAAGGAGGCACAAAGTAGCGAAGACACTCATTCCATATGTATCACCTGAAGGTGATGGCAAGGTATGCTGTTGAAATATTGTGTTACTTAAATGACTGCACCCAGTCAGACACCTGAGAGCAATATATACTTTTGCAAAAGGTAAGAAACGTATAATATTATGTCTAGAATGAGGTTTTTACTCTGCAGTGGCATGTGCATCAATAAGAAACTTCTGGCATATTAAAACTATGTGATGGACTGAGCTTTACTTCTGCCTGTACCTCAACTTCTACCTTCCAAACTTAACAGAAGCTCTCCTGCGGAGCTTGCAAGACTGGCACTCTTGGAAGAAAAGATATAGTGGAGACATGGCTTAGCCACAGCTTGGGGGATGTTTCCAGAATGTGATTTTTCACTTTGCAGCAGAGCGTGCGCATATATGAAACTACATAGCAGATTAAAACTGTGCATCTGTCTTGCATTGATGGAGTTATATCTTACCAACAGTAAACATATGCTATAATTTATTGCTACGTCCCACCAAGATGTTACATCCACATGAAAATACAAATTAAAATTAACAGATGATACCATCAGAAGATAAACTAAATTCGGAGTGGGAAAACTTTAAACATGGTGTTCCCCAAGGTCAGGTACTGATCCCACTTGTATTCTTGACCTGCATAAATTATTTATCAGGACTCTTCAAAAGCTGTATGCTGACACAAACAGTAGAATAATGGAACAGCTTACACTTAGTGGGTAACTGAACAATGGAATACAACTCATTGGCTTTGACCAGTGACATCATATTTTAATCATAGATAATAAATTGATTATCTTTTGTGGTGAAGCATCATAATCATAAATAGAAATAAATGAATGTGTTATTAAAAGACAGATATTGTGTACACTTTTTGTCGCTTGTGGTAATTTTAAATCATTTGTGTACATGTTTTGAATTATACCTCTGTCTGATTGACAGTGAGTTGTTCCAATGGCAAATGGCCAATGGCCAGTGATTCGTGTCTCGTACTATGTAGGTCAGCTGAAGAATACGAGATTAGTACTAGCAAAAAAAAAAAAAGAAAAAAGGCAATGTACATAACACTGGCATCCTGTGGCTCAGCTGAACTATGAAGGTTGTATCCTGTTCTTCAGTTGACCATGAAGATCAACTTAAGTATAGGATACAAATTTTATGTTTGTCACTTTTCTCGCCTTCACTGGTACCAGAATCCTGTTCCTCAGTTGACGTATATAGATCAGCTGAAATACAGGATGCAAATTGTACGTTTGTTACTCTTTTTGACTTTGCTACGACCAGTATCCTATTCTTCAGCTGACCTATATAGGTGAGCTTAAGTACGGGATACAAATTTTATGTTTGGTGCTTTTTTTGCCTTCGCTAGTACTAGTGTCCCATTCTTCAGTTGATGCTACACTGGTGACCAAAATTAAAGCAACAAACTGCTATTTCCCTGTCCTGTGACTTACTCACAATATAATCATACAAACTGTCAACAGATGTCGTTATGATCTTGTTCTGCATGGAAGATGGCATTCCGATCAACGGACAACCACTCCAGTAATGATGCAGGGCACATATCAAGTGGGGTAGTGTTTGCAGGGTAGTCCCACATCCACAATCATTGTGTACACAGTCACAGACAGTTCAATATGGCACAGAGAAGATGCCTACAGACCCTCTGCTGTGGGGTGCCACAGGATGAATGCAAGCAAGAGTATCGCAAACTGAAGTGGTCCAATGGCTTAATGTGAATCGTTCTGTTGCTTCTTGGATGAGGCAACATTTTATAGAGACCGAAACTGTATTCCGGAGAGCAGGACAGGGCTGACCATATGTGACATCAGAAAGAGTGGACCATTATTTGGCTGTAAGGGCATGACAGTGTACCACCTTAGTACTGCACTGCAACTGGCATCTGACCTCACAGCATCCTCTGCATTTGTTGTATTGAGGCAAACAGTGTACAGAAAGCTTCACCAGAGTGGCCTTTATTGTTGGAGACCTGCTCTACTGTTTACCTCTGGAGTGTCTTCAAAGAAGGGAATGTCTAGAGCCATCAACATGCCACCTGTACGGTCGAACGGTGGACCAACATTCTTTCCACAGATGAGTCCTGATCTTACTTGGAGAGTGATTCTGAACAGATTTGCACCTGTAGGCCACATGGAACATGATTTTGGGACATAAACATTGTGGAAAGAGACCAATATCGAGGAGGATCCCTAATGGTGTGGGCAGGGGTTATGTTGACCACTTGAACACCTCTTCATGAAATTGTGCAGGTGAGTCAGCAAGATTTTACTGCTGTGAGGTACTGTGAGGATATCTTGGGACCTCACGCACTGTTGTTGTGAGGTGCTGTGGGCCCAGACTTCTTATTGATAGACGATAATGCTCGACCTCATAGAGAACAGGTGCTTGATGTTTTTTTTTGGAAATGGAAGATATTGCACACATGGTGTGGCCTGCTCGCTCTCCCAAATTGAATCTTATAGAACAAGCCTGGGATGCATTAGGGAAACAGGGTGCATTACATCAGCATCTGTCAGCCACTCTCCCAAGACTTGTGAGCAGCTCTGCAGGAAGAATGGGCATTATTGCCTCAACATGAGATGATGACATCATTCACAGCATGTCTCGTCGTTGTCAGGCCTGTATTGGTGCCAGAGGTGGTCACACCCCTTACTGAGCACATTAAGCAATTGTCAGAATGTGTGTGAAAATCTGTTAAGTTGGAAAAAATGAAGAACATTTTTGTCTATCATTATGCATTTTACAGTTGTTTACATTCTGTATTATTTACATTGTTTCTACTATTCTATCACTTGTGTCTACTGTTTTGTGGTAAAATAAATGCAACTTTGCAAAATTTCTATTTCTTGATTTTATTTTGGAAACCAATGTAGTATTAGTGCCAGAGAAAAAACTGATATACATAAAATTTTTACATATTTCAAGTGAAATACTCCATGCCAATTTTACATATGTTACTTTTTTTTCTTTCAGTAGAACTAGAATCCTATCCTTCACTTGGCATATATAGGTCAACTAAAGAATAGGATACGAGGCTTTTTTACTGTTAAAAAAGTGATACATGTAACATTATGTTCAAAATATGGATGTAAATGATAAATGTCCATAATCTGTTTTCTCTGGACTACAATCATTTGTTTCTCAACATGCATCTAGTCTTTTGAATCTTTGCAATACATCATCTGTGGTAACTTGTGATGTCATTGGTCAAAGCCGACACATTGTATCCCTTTCTTCAATGTTCCCCAACTAGTTCAAAGAAAAAGATATTCATATTAGTAAGTTTCAAACAAATAAAAGTGACTTAAAAATACCATCACATGCTAGGGGAAACAATAAGTGCAAAGGTCCTAGTCATCCAAATGGATAATAAACTGAGGTATAACCGTGTGGATAAGGTTACAAACAGCTCATTTCTGGATGTTTAGCACTTGTAGATCTGTCACTGCAGCGGCCAGCAGTGAGAATTTTTAGCTTATTTCACATTCTTTCACTCTTTACTGTTACAACAGAATAATCTTCTAAATTAATGAAGCTAATTAAAAAAACTTTTATTTTACTTAAGTGTGCAGTAAGCACCATACATAGAGTATATAGTGATTGTAAAATCAAATGTTATAGAACACTTTTATGCAGTTCACTGCTAGTGAAGTATTGGTCTTAGATGCGAATGCTAACAAAGCAGTCACATTGGCAACAGATGACCAACCTATGTAAGTTCTTGTAACAAGACTGTAGTACTTCCCTATGTATCCTGTGGCACCCACAGAAAAGGTGATTGCGTCCTCTTCATCACAAATAGAGCAGAAAAATATCTATGATGTACAGCCTGTGAAGATGTTTACAGAAACACCTGTGAATAATATTGGGTCTGGCTACTAGAGGGGTGAGATGCCTAGGCACTGAAATCATGTGAAAAGTAATGGAATAAGGGACTGACTGATGAATTGCTGTTGCCTGCCATTCCCATTGCAAGTTGTCTACCGTGTATCTGTGTAGGACATATCAGTAGTCCTTCATGGCCTGTTTGGATGTAGTTTAGTTTAGTTTAGTTTAGTTTTACTTCAGATTGCAATCCAGGTGGTATGCCCTGTCACAGCAGCTTCTTTGGCATGTAGTCAACAACTTTACTGCCAGTGACCCTACAATGTGATTTCACCTCAAGTTAAAATAATGGAATGGTCTTCTTCAAGCACTGATTCCAACACTTCAATAATCTTTTATACAATGGACTTTTCAGACAAACAGCAGCTGAAATTTTTAAGCAGTGGTAGAGCACATAAAGTCATATTGTAGGAAACATAGAGATGCTGTCATCCACAAGCAGAAACAAAGTGCTTCTAGTGTTGCAAGAAGTTCCATGGTCATGACACTTGCCTTTGTTAGTAATATGAATAGCCCAGACTTCTGAAAACATGTATGCAGTACACACTTCCGACAGAGTCACTGAATTTGGAGCTGTCAGTATATACAGTGTGTGCCAGAAGGAAAGGTCAGTATCCAGGGATATGAAAGGAACAGTTATTTGAAGTAAAAGAGGTCTAGTAAACATGGGCTCTCAAATACATACCTTAAGGGCTGTGAGCAATTGTTCATTAGAAGAGATGTGTTTCACATTAGTGAAGATGAACAAATGCTCATAACTCTTAAGATATGCATCTTAGATCCCACATTTACTGGACTTTTTCGCTTCAAATGATTGTTCCTGTCATAACCCTGAATATTGAACATTCCTGCTGGGGCATCCCGTGTATTGCCTCTGGGCACTGTTTTAAAAACAACACCAAAGTTTTATAGTTAATGTGAGCCTCATGTTCAAAGGTAATGCCAGTTATTATGTGCACCTTAGGCTATTTCAATGGTAATGGAACACAAACTATTTAGTCTAGGTGCTGTAATGATCTCTATTGAAATCTTCTGGGTATCTAAATATGCTTTGGCTAGGAGAGGAAGAGTTCTAGTTATCCAGAAGCATTCAGTTAAGCACTGTACTGTTTGAGGCAATCGATTTCAGATTGTTGTGTTCATATTGATTCCTTGTAAGACAAAATTTGGTACAAAGATAGCACCGGTGTGAATCGATAGGAGGTTTGTGTGCTTCAACCAAGAGTGTGTTGGTAGGGATGGAGCGCATTGCTCCCAACAAGCTCTCAGCACTTTATATTGGCATTCATTAATTCCGTTGAGGTTGATGTCAGTTTCAGATCCATGACAACATATCAATAATCAGTAACTGGACATATCATTGCACGGTGAACAGTTAGTGCTGTGCAGAGGTTCAAACCTCATACATGTCCTGTCATAGCTCTGATTATATTGACATCCATCTTGCATTTCGTGACCACATATTCTGTGTGCAACTTCATGGTTAGCTTATGGACGATGAAGAGGCCAAGGGATTTGATTACTGTCTTCAAAAGGAAGTTGCAGGAGCTTATAGCTATTTCCCATGGCAGATTCACTCTGTGCCTCAAAAACATTCCTGCATTTGATTTCACTGTGGATACATCTTGTCTATGGCTTGTAAGCCTCTGTTGGAGCATGAACATTGTGGTTGTCACTTGTGTCATGCAGTACTTCCCCCGTATCTACATATACCACCTGCATATTGCAAAACTTTCATCTTCTCCAGAAATATCCTATGTTAAGTCAATGGCTCTGAGCACTATGGGACTTAATGTTAAGTCAATGATGTGGATATTTAACAGAAGAGGTGCCACAACAGATTCTTGCAGCAACCCACACTAATAGTTTGTGATCCTATTGTATATCTTTGATGTACGATTCGTAGCACCCGATCAGAGAGAAATGATGATAGGCGTTCTGCAGGTATCTGGGGTATTACTCTGTGACTAGCATTTGTAAGTGCTGCTTAGGTCTAGAAACAAAGCCAATATAAATGTGCTACAAATGAAGCAGAGCTGTATGTCATTAACCAAATGCATGAGAACATTTCCAATTCTTTTCCCTTTGCGAAAACTCATCCAATATTAGGGAATGGTATATGGACTTAGGATATTCAGCCCACCATTCTAATTGGAATTTGACCATTGTTTCCAACACTTTGTAAAGACATTGTAATGTTGTTGGTTGGGACATTGCCACCAAATCAGGATTCTGCCCTGGTTTGAGAATAGGTATAATCCTGCCTAACTTTATAGACACAATGTTGTAATGTTCAGACCATATTTTATTGTAAATATGCAGAAGGTATTGTTGCCTTCTTATGGCATATTGTAGTGGATATTATCTGAGCTGTGGGCAGTATTTTTAGCAGAGATGAAAGCTCTCTGCAACCGTATAATTGGATATGGCAGTGGAAGACGGTGGCTGTTATCAGGACTTGGAATGCTATGTGCTGGTTGGATGTTTGATGGAGGGATGTGTTTACTTTTGTGACATTTGTTCCATAACACAACTCATAGGCAGTGAATTGTAATCGTGAGCTGTCAAGGGTTTCTTAAATCACTTTGTCTTCCTGCACACACGACATTGTAGTGTCCTTCGGTATACAGGATGAAAATCATGTAAAGAAACAATTTCAGGGCAGTTGCTCTGGACACCAATTCATATATTTTTCTCTAATTTCATATGTTCCTGATGGAGTTTTACTCAAATGAAAGTTAATGAAACCAACAGGACCATGCATGTTGCATGGAACACTGAAAACACTTTTTTGAATGTGTTTTCCTGTGAGGCACCATTTTACAGGAACATCAAATTTTACATACAGTAAACAAAAAGTAACAGAATTTTTAAATCTTTATTACCAAGAGACAACAACATTAACAAAAGACAGTTACTTCAATTACAGCACAATTTCAAAATTGCCTCCATTGACTTGTAAACAGAAATTACCTCAGAGGTAATGTACTGTCTAAACAGTCAAAGACTGTTGAAGTGCCCTTAATTTCTCCTGCTGCTGCTGCTATCTGGGCAACCAGATCTTCTAAGTCAGCAGGGGTTTTGTAAAAAGATTGCTCATCTTTCCCACACAACAAATTCCAGAGAGGTTGAACTGGGATGGAGCAGGCCATGGTACAGGAACACCTGTGCCAGTTCACTTCTGGAAACTGCTGGGTCAAGAATCAGTGCACAGGATGACTGAAATGTGCTGGCACCCCATCATGCTGGAATCACATTGATGTCTTGTAGTATGTGGCATGTCATCCAGCAATTCTGGCAATGCTTCCCATTTAATGGCACAGGCAAGAGATATGACCCAATTAAAGTGACCAACAAAACCTGCCAACACATTCATCTAGAACCACACTTGATGAGTACAATTAAATGTGGCATGTGGATTAAACTTGCTCTAAACATGTGAACTGTGGATCTTGAAGACTCCATCATGCCTGAATGTACTTCATCTCTAAACAGCACACGTCAGACATTTCTTACATTCATCTGGTTCATCTCAAGTTATGCACAACTCCACAAGTGTTCATGGAAGGGTGTTGCTACACATGCTGAACAACAGATTTCCCAAATTGCTGTGTTCATATGTGTGACTTCGTTCCTGACAATGTTGTCTCTAAATGATATAGTTTCATGCAGACATTGATACACAACAGTAAACATCGAATGATGTGGGGTGCAGTGATTCAGATATTGTTGTTGGTAAACCTGAAGTGTTGCTTGTGCATTATGGTTTGCTATGTAGTAAGCACCAACCACACCAGTGTATCATTCCACAAGTAAACAAGTACTGTGCTGGGTCAAGATGTGCAACTAAATGAGAATGTGAAACAACTATTACAACTGAAGAGCAAAATATGCCCTCTACACGGTACAACAGGAACCATTACAACATCAAGTCAGTCATTACAAGTCAAAAGTGAATATGTACCCTACCAGATTAAAAAATTCTCACAGAAAATTTTGACGCTAGTGACTTTGTTTTGGTGTCTGTGCAAGCTCCAGAATTGAATTGAATTGAATTTTATTTGATCCTGTAGGATTACATTTTGTACAGTAAATGTACGTGTAATATAGGACATGTCAAAGTATTAACTTTCATTATCACTTATTTTTCTACACCTTTAGCTTACATTTTTACATCACTGATAATGAATAACAATATATACAAATTTAATGGCATAAGTATTCTGCAATACTGTAAAACTCTTTTTCAATGAGAAAGTCTTTAAGTTTCTTTGGAAAGTCATTGTGAAGTACACTACCTTGCAGGTTTTTGGGCAGACTTCTTAGTAGTCTGATACAAGAGTACTGGGGTCCTTTTTCTAGCATTGCCAGTCGGTGGGCTATGCTCCGTACTTCATTCTTCCTTCTTGTATTGTGGGTGTGTACACTAGCATTTGTAATCCAGTCCTCACTACCTTTTGTGATGTACATTATTGTTTTGTCTGACATTTGGCATTACCCCCAAAGGCCTCACACTTAAAGTTCCCATCTCTGGCTGTAATCCTTCTTTCCATCAGTCCCTATACCAGTTCCAAACTGCACAATCCATAGCCCTCACCCACCTAATCCTTCACCTATACATTGACTCAGCCAATGAACACATCCGTCAACTCCTATCCCTAATCAAAGTCCTCAATCTTTCCTCTCCTACATCCACACCGGCTGTTCATAGCATCCTCCTACAGGCCAACCGCAAATTAGAACAGCATGCCACACTCCACCTCAAAAAACTATCCAATCTCCTGTTTTCCCACCTCCAGGAAGGCAGCTCACTCACCCTCCACAACCTTTCCAACAAACCTCAACCTCCTCTCATTGCACACAGACCCAGTCTCTCCCATCTACTCAATCTCCCACTTCCAGCTCCACTCCCCCCAACACCTCAAAATTCTAGTTCCACCTAAAAAATTTTAACGCTTTCAACATTATTGTTTTGTATATATACAACGATGAAAAAGTTAAGATACCTAAATTCTTGAAACAGTTTCTGCATTTTTCAGAGGTCTTTCTTTTGTAATGTGAACACTCGTTTTGTCTCTTGTTTATCTGAGTTTCCCCACACAGTCACTCCATACTGTAAGTATGGTTCGAAAAGTCCATGATACACTGTACACAGAAGGTTCTTGTCTGAATACTGTGATAGCTGCATCATTAAGAATATGACAGAGACAGTTTCTTACAGACATTATTAATATGTTTTTTCCATTTCAGTTCATTATCCACAAGAATACCTAAGAATCTAGCAGATTCTACTTCTTCCAGCCTTGTTCCATCAACATCTAAATCCATGTCTACAGCCTTTTCCTTGTTTTTAAACACTGCATACATAGTCTTTTTGAGGTTTATAACCAGTTCATTTTCCAACAGCCATTGAGCTGTGACATTTGCAGATATGTATGCTCTTCTCTCAAGCTGTTCCATATTTTGGTCACTATTTAGTATTGTCATGTCATCAGCATACAATATTTTCTTTTCTTCCTCCTCAACACCTATATCACTAACAAACACATTAAATAACAATGGCCCCATTACCGAACCCTGCGGCACTCCATATTTAATGGGTTAGGTTTCTGATTGGTACGAGTTTCCTAATGATACACACTGCTTGCGGTTGCACAAGTATGATTTTATCCATTCACCTGGTTGCCCCCGAATGCCATAGTTGCTTAATTTTTGTATCAGCATTTCATGGTCAATGGTGTCAAATGCCTTTGAAAGGTCCACAAACATTGCAGAGACAACCTTTTTCTCATCTAAGGACTGTGAAATGCATTCTGTTAGACTGGCAATTGCTGATTCTGTAGATTTACCCTTTCTGAAACCATGTTGTGAGGGTATGAGAATGTTATGTTTGTCCAAATAGTTAACTAATCTGGTATATATAAGCATTTCTAGTATTTTTGAGAAACCTGATATCAGTGAAACTGGTCTGTAGTTGTTGGGATCATCCTTATACCCTTTCTTGTACACTGGCACTACCTTCGTTATCTTCAGTTTTTCTGGAAAAATTGCATCTCTGAAAGAACAGTTTGCTATGTTCAGCAGTGGTGTTATTAGCTCCTCACATACCAGCTTTATTACAGATTTGATATTTCATCATCACCAGCTGATTTCTTGGACTTCAGTTTCTGTATAATTTTCCGCAATTCATCTTCCGTGACTGGTCTTAAGAACATAGTACTGCATGATCTTTTTGGTGCCTTAATACCATTCAGTTTTTTATTATTTGTTTCCAATTTTAAGTTATCCACTACACTGATATAGTAGTTATTCAGTATGTTTACTATTTCCATACCTTCTGTGACTACTGTTTTGTCTATTTTAATTGACCTAATACATTCTTCTTTGTTTGACCCATCTTTTTCCTTTCTTTCAGCATTGATTGCATTCCGAGCTGCCTTTGCCTTGTTTTTTGAGTTCGCTATGGTGGTGTCAATTGCTCTTGCTTTGGCTTCTCTTATTGTTTTTCTATACTTCTTTTTTAACATTTTATAGTTTTTAGCTTCGCCCATCCGTCTCACATCCTGAAGCTTCCTTCGCTGTTCTAGTATTTCACTGGTAATCCACTGTGTTTGATCTTGCTGCCTCTCTTGTCTCTTTATTTTGGGAAATTCTACATTAAAATAGTACTTAATTGTTGAAATAAATGCATCATATTTTTCATTTACACTCTGGGCCCGTAGGGTTTCATTCCAGGTTTCCTTACTTAACATTGTTCTAAAGATGTTGATATTTTGTTCACTGATGATCCTAATTTCTTTGGTTGTTTGTTTTGGTTCTGATACTGTGACATTACTTCTGCAAAAGCTGATTAGTTGTCCATAATGATCAGATATTTCTGTACGAACTACATGTGACTCATAGTTACACATATTAGTAATTATGTTGTCAATAACTGTCTCACTTTGTGAAGTCACTCTTGTTGGTGCCGTTATTGTTACTTTCATGTTATGCTGTACTAACAATTCTTCAAAATCCTGTCTTATTTTTCTGTCTTTTCCCATGTCAATGTTGAAGTCTCCACACATAATAAGATTTCTCTTCATATTCATTCTCAATAAGCTAGCAATTTTTTTCAGAAAGATGCTAATATTGCCACATGGTGACCTGTACACACAAAACACTCTAAAATCCTCTGCCACTATACCAGTAACTTCAAAGTCTTTTTCTCTAGCTATGGGCAATGTAGCAGCTTCACTGTTTACATTCTTTGATAGAGTACCTCTTTTAATATATATACAAACGCCACCACCCTTATATTTAGATCTGCAGAAGTAACTAGCTAGTGTGTAGTCCTTTACTGCAACATTATGTATTTTACTTTCAGTTAGTCCATGTTCACTTATGCATAATATGTCTGGTCTTACTTCACTCAGGAGTACTTCTGCTTCTAATTTTTTGTTACCAAAGTATTGAATATTTTGATGAAGTACTTTTATGTAATTTTTCTTTTGTTGATTTGCATGTTGTGAGCTGTATTCTGGGGCAAATTCTTTAGTATCGTCTTTTTTTGTATGGTGCTTATATTTTTCTTTTCCAGTTAGAGTGTATGATTTTTCACCCCCTTCAGGCCATATTAGTTTCCCTTGCTTCTAATGATTTTGCAGACATCTGCAAACATTCTGCTGAACGTTACAGACCCCAGTCCATTTAAATACATGCCATCCTTTGCTAGTGAGTTTTCACATAGGAATTTGTTTGGGTCTATAAAAATTGCCCCAAGACGATCACATTGTTCTTTAAGAGCACAGTTTATTTTGGTGATATATTTTTCACTGACCGACCTTCTGTTTATGATTCCGCTAAGTATCAGCCGAGATCCTGCGTACATATTTCTTGCAGAACGAATCATGTTTCTTGTTTCATTTGCCATTTCTTCCTCACTACTGCTCCTTAACGAATTCGTTCCAACATGTACAAACACCCTTAATAGTTATGTCTGGTTTCAGAATCTGGTTCTGTAGTATCTTGTCTTGCATTTACCATATTTTTAAAATGTTTACCGAGCTGTTGCATTCTAATTCCAGGTCGTACGTCGATCTTGCAATTGGGGACAGCAGTATTCTTCAGCAGCGAATCGCCAATTATTAAAAAGTCATTTTCCTTTTGTTGCGTATCTGTCGCCTCGTTTTTCCTTTTTCTGCATGTCACCACCTTCCATTTATATTTATCTTCCAGTTTTTGGCTTACTGAGTTTACCGAGACATCAACGGGAACACTTGAAATGTTGTTGTTTTTAAAATCCGATCGGTCACTCGAGTTTGATGGTTTGAATAATTTTCACTCTGTAGAGCTGCAGAGGTTTTTCCAACTAGTCGTCTTATTTTTCAAAAACCTCTTGGTTTCTGCTTGTATTTTTTTTGCAAGATTACGTAGTTTTGTTGGATAATATGTCTCCTATACTTCCGCACTTCCTCAGTGCTTCCTTATGTTCATTTAAAGATCTCTGGCATTCAGTATCCCATCACACAGGACTGAACTGATTCTTAGTAATACCACAGTCTGTCATAACAGTTGTGACACTCCACCTCTTTTTTGTGTCACCCATTGGGTTCAAATGGTTCAAATGGCCCTGAGCACTATGGGACTTAACATCTATGGTCATCAGTCCCCTAGAACTTAGAACTACTTAAACCTAACTAACCTAAGGACAGCACACAACACCCAGTCATCACGAGGCAGAGAAAATCCCTGACCCCACCGGGAATCGAACCCGGGCGTGGGAAGCGAGAATGCTACCACATGACCACGAGCACCCATTGGGGCTGCAGAGCACGAAGTGCACAGGAAGTTATACAGTTGAGTTTGGAGATATGTTGTGAAAGCAAAAGTGAATTGTAAATGTTCATTCTGGTCTGTAGAATGGTTTTTACAGGGGGGAGTGTCCGTAGCTCAAAAAATTGCAGCAACAACAACAAGAAGATTCTTCTTTAGGCTACCTAGGAGGTGTGAACCACTACATTGCAGAACAATTTATTTATGATTTATTTGTGACCTACAGATATTTATGTTCTTTGAGAGCAAAAAAATTGTTAGTAAACAGCAGAATACCTGACCTTTTGCAGAAAGGCATTGTATATGTACTTGTGGCGCTGATGAAATCAACGCCAATGTCGATATGCATCCATCTTTGGACTCTAAGCATTATCTTTGGCTCTTCCGCCATGTTTAGTTCAGTTCTTTGTGAACCTTGTATGTGTTAAGGTTAATAAATGAACTTCTGCTACAGGGGAGTTATTATTGGTGCAACCAACCCGGTAATCCTCCTCACTGGTGACCCTGAGTTGTAATGTCTTCCATTTTCGCCGTTTTACTGTGTCCGCGACCTCAACGTCAGTTATTTTCACACGTATTACATCAACATAGCATTCGAACAATGACTTCGGCTCAGCACCTAACGCCGGATTTTGTGATCGACATGCATCGTGTTGCGGGCAATGTACACCCTCCAGGACTGCAACACAATGCCTCTCACTCGATGATTCCCCTGATTTCGCTGGACGTTTTCGAGCCTGCAACAATAAGTGAGGTTAGGAGCGTGCATGACTCCGGCTATCAAATGCCTTCGTTTCCACCATGTGGGCCCTCCTTCATCGACTGTGCAGTTACCATTCACGAATCTCCATGGAGTGCGGGAACAATGCCGATTTCTGCAAATGCTTCGTCGGACAAGCTACTACCGCCAGGACAACGATTTGCCACGCCGCAATCCATGCAGTACTACGTCGATATGCACCACATGGCTGGAACTGCTTCGTTCACAGGTCTACCTCCTCAGCATCCGACCATGCCCGCGCCTGCCTCGGTTCAGGATCAGCACATGTCTTCCTACTTCGATACCTTGGCCTGCAACAGGAACAATAACTTGTTACCTGTGCCTGACCTCCACCTCTGGCCCACTGCTAAGCCTCAGTGTTTTGTGCCACGACATTCACCTTATCCGCACACCGTTTTCAGTGGAGTGACTATGAACAGTGAACATTCACAGAGTCTGTCCCACGTTCGACATCATTTCCCACACTGTGCTTCTGGACAGCCCGCACCTCCACAGCCTCCCTGCAATACAGGTGGCCCTGGCTCTGATCATACGTCGAGCTTTCTGCGGACTAACACGCGTTCTCAGACTTTGAACTTTTTCTCACCTGTTGCCCCCACGCCGGCTCCAGTCGAGCTTCAGCTACCGTTCCCAGCACATCTCAGTGCCTCATCCGCGTTGGTCTTCCGCGACGCGTCAATCCGAACACACACACAATATGTTGAGCTTCCGCAACCGCAATCGACACATTACTGTGTCTCACCCGTGTCAGCCTTCCGCATCGTGACAGATCGAGCTCAACCACAACGTGTCACCTTCACGCTGCCACCTGAACAGCCGTCGTTGCCATATCCCCTGGAGGCACATTCTCCTGGAATACTACAGCAACAACAGCTCGATTCAGGCAGTGCCCCGACGAACTCAACTCAACCTGTTCTTCCGAACATTCTTCAATGCTTACCAACGCTGCCGCTGTTTAATCCCGACAGAGCAACAACCTGGTTCAAAATTGTGGACGAAGTGTTCGACAATTACAAACTAGACGAGTCAACCAGGTTTCTGTGTCTCATCACCCACCTGCACGACCAGGAAGACTTGATTGCTGACCTGGTCGATGCCCCGGACTCATCTACCCGGTACACTCTAGCCAAAAAGACAGTTCTACGTCAGCTTGCACGCTCAACTGAGGCAGCAATACGGCAAGTGCTCCACGTCGAGCAACTAGGCAATGACAAACCTTCCCAGCTCTGGAGATGGCTACGTGTCCTGGTCAGTGCCGATCTATTCTCTGACACAGCTCTCCTCGCCGCCTGGTCAGATAAACTATCTCCTCACATCCGCTTTGCTCTGGCTCAAAGGTCTCCTGAACCTGTCGAGCAAAGAATGACAATTGCTGACAAGCTACACGATGCATCACTGCTCTCTTTCGCCAGCCACTGCCTACCTGACAGGTCTCAGGTTCAGGCTCATCACCCTGCGGCTGGACGCGGCCGGGCCATACTGTGCTGACTATTCTGCTCGCTCCGGGAAGCAGTAAAGAAGCAACTGGGACATCACCAGCTCTGCCCACAGTCACACCTCCTCCTGCAACTGAACCTGCTGTGGCCACCGAACCTCGGCCACCGCCACTGGCAACAAACTTTTCGCAGGAAATGCAACCGCACTACCCATACTGTTACTTGGACACACAGTTTGGGGAGGTGGCACGGAACTGCAGACTACCCTGCTACTTCCCAAACGCCAATTGCAGGTAAGTCCAGGTGCCGCCTCCTGCGCACAACGTGACAGGCACCCCCCAGTGCTCCATTCTGTCTGGGAACGACCGGATAATTGCGGACGACTTTACATTAAAGACATTTCGTCGGGATACCTTTTCCTAGTGGACACAGGCACCAATGTTACGCTGCTGCCTACGTCCTTAGCCTTGTCAAACATCCGCTCTCATCATACTTCACTGCAAACCGTAAATTCAACGAAACTACAATGCTCGGGTACAACTTCCCACATTGTCTCACTCTCCGCAAACCACAAACTTGAGTGGACTTTTTTAGTGTGCGAAATTGACAAACCTATACTAGGCATTGATTTCCTGCGACACCACAAATTTTCACTGGACCTAGTGCAAAACACCGTGTTTCATCATCGGTCCAAGACTCTCTTCCCCTGTGCTCTGTCAAGCAGCCCCCCCCCCCCCCCCCCCCCCCCCCCCGTGACACATTGGTCCAGGCTCATCTCATCTGTACATGCTCGTCTCTGTCGGCGACGTTACAAGAAACCACGCACAAGTGCCTTGTCGAGCTTGAACATGTCACTCGCCTACACAAGGAAAACTTCGAGCTCTCCCTCCGACTCTATGAAACACAGCTCCAGCTCTCCGATGCAGCAAAGGAATTGCAGAAACTACAGCAAGGACAAAGCAAGGTCAGTAAGTGCGCCAAATCTGCTTGCAATCCCAGCAATCGAGCTTCTGTGTGTTTACCTCACACTACCCCTCGCAACTGTGCTATTGAGACTGCCATAACGTGCATTGACAGTTCCGCAGGGCCACACCCTCCTAACATGGCAGCGTTTGACACTCGGCCAGACACAAGTGCGCATGCGAGACGAGCGTCACATGTTCCCGAACTGACGGCTCATACCCCGCCCCTCACGGACAGCACCTCAAACTCTGCCACAGGCTGCACCCTCGGACAATGGACTCACTAACTGCTCACGAGCTCTACCGAGCTCACCCGACCACGGAGCCACTGCTTTGGGTTGGCAGCCATCTTGTCGCGTTGACTCAGCTCCCTTTGGATCCGCCGAGTGGCTCCGAACACCACGCCTCACCTGCCCCGCCTGCCACACATTGTAAACAAACCGCGTCCTGTGCCACTGGAAACATTTCCGTCGTCACCAACGGCACGGATCACAAGCTTCGCCTCACGCCAGGTCCCCAATCTCCAGTAAACCATGTTGACTTTGTCCCGAGCGCCTCTCCGACCTTAAAAATCAGATTTATGAACTACTAAGCACCGGCGTCATCGAACCCTCTGCCAGTAGCTGGTCTACGCCCATACATATGACACCCAGGAAAGACGCGTCCTAGCACATTTGCGGAGACTACCATTGACTAAACGCACGAACAATTACGGACACCTACCCCATACCCAACATTGCTGACTTTACCAGTTCCCTCGCAGGTGCGATCACGTTCCCTGTCATTGATTGCAAATGGGCCTACCACCAGATCCCCATGGCTCCTGAAGAGATCGAGAAGACAGCAATCACCACTCTGATCACGTTATTTCAGTTTCGATTCATGCCCTTCAGTCTGAAAACCGCGACCCAGACCTGGCAACGCTTCATCAACGAAGTGCTATTCGACCTAAAATTCTGCTTTGCATATCTTGATGACATTCTTGCGTTCAGCTCCTCCATCGAGGACAACATTCGACATGTGCAAATTGTCATGAACACTCTCGCAGCAGCAGGCATCGAGACCAACCAGGACAAATTGCAGCCACATCAACCCACTGGCACTTTTCTTGGTTTTCGGGTCTCTGCCGACGGTATTTCACCGCCCCCTGAGAAAGTACAAACGATACTAAACCTACCCAGACCTTCGACATTCAAAGAGCTCCAGCGCTTTCTGGGGACGGTTATTTATTATTGCTGACATCTACCTTGGACTGCGAAGATTCAGGCTCCACTCATGGACGCCTTGGCAGGCACCAACACTTCTGGATCTTGGCCTGTTCCATGGACCCCTGCTATGACTGACACTTTCAATGCCTGCAAAAATCTTCTTGCCGAGGTCTGCACCGTCGTGCATCCTCATCCCAATGCACAGCTTTTCATCACCACAGACGCGAGTGATACTGCGATTGGCACTGTCCTTAACCAGACAATCAACGGCCAAACTTCACCTCTGCAATTCTTCTCACACAAGCTCACCAATGCACAACGGAAATATTCCGCGTTTGACAGGCAGTTGTTCGCGGTCTACGAAGTGATCAAGCATTTTAAGACTGATGTTGAGGGACGCCCTTTCTATGTTTTAACGGACCACAAACCCCCAGTTGCAGCCATTACAAACCCGCCAGCTGACCCGCCTCCTCGCTGCTTGAGATACATGGACTTCATATCTCAGTTCACCACCGATGTCAGGCACATAAAGGGTGCTGACAATATAGTTGCTGATTTACTTTCAAGAGTCGACACCGTCCATTCACTGTTAGACCTCTCTGAACTGCCTGACCTCCAACCCGCCGACGAGGAAACACAAAACCTGATTTCAGACTCTACTTCTTCACTACACTTCGTCCGCACCACCTTCCCTGGCATTTCTGGTGAGATCTGGTGCAACGACAGTACGGGCACATTACGCCCCCTCATTCCAACCAAGCTCCGTCGAGCTGTCTTCAACGCATTGCATAATTTAGCCCACCCCAGTGTTCGTGCGTCCGCCCGCCTCGTAGCGGAGCGCTTTGTGTGGAGAAATGTCAACAAGGACTGCCAGCAATGGGCACGCTCCTGCTTCGCGTGCCAACGCTGCAAAGTACACAAGCACACTTCACCCCCCCCCCCCTCCACCTCGGTGCCTTTTCGATCCCTCCTGGGCGTTTCCAGCATATTCATATTGACATTGTCGGCCCTCTCTCCCCCTCTAACTGCTTTCGTTATGTTCCCTCATCTATCGACCGAACAACTCGCTGGGTCGAGGCTGTCACCCTCCCCAAAGTTATGGCAGAAACTGTTGCTCGAGCTTTCGTCAAGTCATGGGTATTGCGTTTCAGATGTCCAGCTATCATCACGACTGACCAGGGCAGAAAATTTGAGTCGGCCCTGTTCAACGAGATTTGTAACATTTGCGGCATCCAGCGCATCCATACCACAGCATATCACCTGCAAAGTAACAGGCTAGTCGAGCGCTGGCACCGCACTTTCAAGGTGGCTTTTCGATGCCACGACTCTCTATGGACGGAGGCCCTTCCCCTTGTGCTACTCAGCATTCGTGCGATCTATAAGGAAGACCTCAAAGGCACAATAGCTGAGTTTGTATATGGCCAGAACATTGTTCTCCCTGGCGAACTTGTGAGCCCTTCCGCTTCTCTCCCTCAGTCTGACTTACCTTCCTTCGTGGACCACGTCAGACGCCACTTAATCAACCTCCGTCCGCCAGCCCTTCCCGCCCTAAGGTTCACGTCCCAAAATCTCTGGATAATTGCGAGTGCGTCAGGCTCCGAGATGACACTGTCCGAGTTCCCCTCCAACGTCCATATACCAGCCCATACCAAGTTCTCCGGCACTCAGCCAACACCTATGATATCCAGATGAAAGATCCAGCTGTTACAGTCTCTCTCAACAGACTTAAGCCTGCTCATGTCGAGCCTTTCTCTACCCTCCTTCAGGCCACAACCATGCCACTCACTGTCGTGGCTCACGACGCTCCGACCAGTCCCTCCACATCAGACTTACACACTCGATCGAGTAACTTCCAGCTCTCCTCCGACCTTGCCCTCTACTCCGGTCTCACGCACTCCGTCGAGTGACCACATGTTCCCCACATCGAGCTTACCTATGATCACGCCCTTGCCTCTGGGCCCTTCGCCGGTCCCTTCGATCTCTCCACCGTCGCCTGCCTCGCCCTGTCAAGGTTTCTCACGACCCCCCATCTTGAACGTGCCCTCGCTCGAGGTGTTTGTGCCTGTCCACCCGGACATAATCCACAACATCTCAATAATACTGCGTGATTATACACTGTTCGTCATGTGTTTCTCTTCATCCAGTGCTCATGACACAACCTCTGCCATTCCCTGGTGAAATGTGTTTCCCTCCCAACTGACGTCAACCTGGACATGCTTCGTGTGTTCGCCACAGCCACCGGAGACAACATCATCGTCGCTCTGTTCCACCCACAAACCGCCAGCCTACCTGTCGCCACACGACCAGCATGACAAGTAAAACGCCCGGCTCACTTCAACGACTTCCAGGTTCGGTTGCCGAACCTTCCTTCATGACATCTACCCACACAGCTCCCCGACGACGCTGTCGAGCTGACCGTGGTCCAGCTCCCACGGACCACTCCTGCCAACGCCATAGTCACCCCTCCGCCTGGCCTCTCAAGAGTACTTGTACTGCAGGGGGGGGGGGGGGGGCTATGTGGCGCCAATGAAATCGACACCAACATCGATATGCGTCCATCTTTGGGCTCTAAGCATTATCTTTGGCTCTTCCGCCATGTTTAGTTCAGTTCTTTGTGAGCCTTGTATGTGTTAAGGTTAATAAATGAACTACTGCTAAAGGGGAGTTATTACTGGTGCAACCAACCCAGTAATCTTCCTCATACTAAAAAACATGAAGTTTTCTTCACTATACTTCCCGTCAAATCAGTGAATGTGGAACATTGGAAACATGTATGGAATGGAATACCTACATTATTTAACATAGTAGATAACCTACAACAACTGCAGCTGGAGAAAAACCACACAGACGTGATGATAAAAGAACAAAAACAATGAAACTGTTTCCCAACACAGAAGAGCGAATTCCACAACTTATTGTTGTGAAACATGGGCTGTTGGAAAACCAGAATAGAAGAGAATCAAAGCATTTCGGATGTGGTGCTACAGTCAAATGTTGAAAATTAGGTGGACTGATAAGATAAGGAATGAGGAGGTTCTGGGAAAGGAATATGAGGGAAACATTGACAAAGAGAAGGGACTGGATGATAGGACACCTGTCAAGACACCATGGAATAGCTTTCACGGTACTACACGGTGCTGCAGAGGACAAAAGCTGTAGAGGAAGATAGAGAATACATCCAGCAAGTGATTGAGGATGTAGGTTGCAAGTGCTACTCTTAACATGAAGAGGTTGACACAGGAGAGAAATTCGTGGCAGGCCTTATCAGACCAGTCAGAAGATTGATGACTCAGAAAAAAGTTGTTGCTTCATCTGAGCAACAAATAACAAGAATCTTAAACACTTTTGCTTTTGAAGCTAGAGTAATTGCATTTACAAAAGTATTCATGTATTAGGAAGTCGAGTGAAGTGTAAGACTGTGTGAACATTAGGCTCCCTACTACTTTGTTACATGTCAAGGAAAGTGTCTGTCATAATAAGAACACACAACAAAATGAATATGTTCTTCTCATGTACGAAATACGAGTTTAAATTCTCTTGTTTTCAGCGAAATAAACTGTAATTATACATATATTTGAAAGAATTCCTTCTTGATTAAATTATAGCTTATGTCACTGAATCAGGCAGATTTGGCTGCTTTATTTTATGATCATTCAGGTCTCTTAATAATTTACTAACACTTGGAATGCAAAAATATAATAAATATTTTGCTAATTAAATGTAAAAATAATTAAAAGCAAATTTTAACTTTACAGCTGCTTTCTCACTGCTTCAGGTGCTGTGTGTTGCACCAACTGGCAGACAGTAACAGTTTTCACAGCAATGAATGTTGTGACTGTATATGTTAGAGCATGATAATACAAAACTGCTTCTGTTGAGGAATTGCCTCCATGGTGGCCTCAGTAATCCACTGTGTTCGTTTGGAGTAGTCAGAAACTATACCTTTGGATGCTTGTAATTGTAGGAGGCTCACGTTTAATCTGCCAACACATTTATTCCAGTCATTTTGACCAATTCTCGATCTCTATGCAGGTCACATCCAGCATAGTTCTTCCTCTGAGCCAGATAAAGTGAAAACAATTGGCAGATGGCTGGAACCCAAAAGGATCTACTTTAATTCCAAGCTGGTTAGTAGTACCACATGACGTGACACGAAGATGAGGTCTATTGCTGATCATGTCTGTAATGGTGGGGTCACTGTTGTGGGGGACCCATCATTCAGCAACTCTAGGTTTTTATCTTCTAGGATTGTCAGTAATAGCTCTCCATTGTGATCATCGTACACACATTCCTATGATGTGTGGTGGGCTTTAAGTCCCCCAGCAGAAGCAGCTGATGGTCAAGTTATCGTAACAGAGATGTAATATTGTGTTTGGTGGCCTGTGGTAACCAGTATATTTAGAACAGATTCTGAGATGCAGGTGGATACTGCTGCAGCCTGTATGTCTTGGTGCAGTTAAGTTCACAAATACATATTTTCTTTCAGAAGTATAGCTATCCTTCCATATCCATTGTTTCTGTTGCTATTAATGACATGTACTCAGGGAAGTGGAAGTCCTCTGTGTGCTTGAGTCATGTTTCAGAAATGGCATAGACTGAAATTGTTTATGTTTTGTTGTGGTGGATGAGACTCTATTAGATCATTCTACTGTAGTATGCTCCTGACAAGTTTCCCCATCATTTAAAATTTAACTTTGTAATTATGCTCAGTATATTGGTTAGGTTTTCTTTTTTTACCTATAAGTGCATGTACTGTTGACATTTCCTCTACTCATTTTACCCCATTTATGTCAATAGACTCATTATCAGATTAAATACACTCAAAACCCTGATCATGTTTTAGCAGCATTTCTCTGGACATAGAATTTAAATAGTATATATAAGATAAGAATTGAATAGATTGCTATTCACCGTAAAGATGACTTGTTGACTTGCACACAGGCACAACGAAAAGACTGTTGCACATGTATGTACTGGTCAAAGCCTTCCTCAGAGAAGAAAACACAAACATCCACAAAGGCAAGCACACCTCACGCACACTTGGCCACCACCACCAGCATCTCAGAATGGAATGTGAATGTCATGTGAATAACAATCTGTAGTGGGGTAGGAAAGGGGGAGGGATAGCAGGGTATGGGTGGTGGGCACAGAAGAGTGCTGTCTGGCAGTGTGTGCAGAGACTAGAGACTGGCAGGCAGAGTGTCTGGAAGGGGGGAAGGAGGAGAGTGGAAAAGGAGGAGAGAGGAAAACGAGAGGTGCAAAACAGGAAGGTGACAGGGAAGGGGAAAGGACGGATAGGTACCCTGGCAGAGGGCACAGCACAAACACAATGAGAGAATGCAAGAGCGGAGGAGGTGATACGACGAGGGGGCAGAAACTGTTGGGTGGAGGGTGTGCGGGCAGTAGGTTACCATAGGTTGGGGCCAGGATAATTTCAGGATCAGAGAATGTGTTGTAAGAATAATTCCCACCTGCACTGTTCATCAAAGCTGGTGGTGGAGGTGAGGACCCAGATGGCCCGGGTTGTGAAGCTGACATTGAAATCAAGCATGTTATGATCAGCAGCATGAAGGGCCACAAGGTGGCCTACTTTGCTTTTGGCCACAGTTTGCCAGTCACCATTCATCCTGGTGGACAGCTGGTTGGTAGTCATACCAATATAGAAAGCTGTGAAATGGTTGCAGCAGATCTGATACACAACATGGTACTGGAGAGCAAGGAATTCCATTTCAGAATTTAATCCACGCCACAGCCATGAACACCTGGATGGCACCCTCCTATGCCAACCATTTTATGGGCCACCTAGGAGGAAACTTCCTAGCCTCCCAAAATCCCATGCCCCTGGTCTAGTTCATGTTCATGTTCATTGATGATATCCTCATGATCTGGACTCAGGGCCAAGATTTCCTATCCTCATTCCTTCACAGTACTTCTCCCATCCACTTCATCTCGTCTTGCTCAACTCAGTGTGATACCTTCCTGGATGTTGACCACCTCCTCTCTGATGGCTCCATCCACACTTCTGTCCACAGTGAAACCACCACCAACAATATCTGCATCTTGACAGATGCAATCCTTCCCACACAGCCTTGCCACCTATGGACGGCATATGTCCAGTGACAATAATTCCCTTTCCAGTGTGCTGAAGGTCTCACCAAGGCCTTCACAGACAGGCACTATATGCAGGTCCTAGTCCACTAACAGATTTCCCATGGCATTTCCCCACACACACCACCAATCCTCCCACAATCCCTAGGAGACAGCAACAAAACAGTGCCCCCTTTGCCACTCAATACCACCCCAGACTGGAACAAACAAACCACATCCTTCGTCACGGCTTTCATTACCTATCACCATGCCCTGAAATGAGGGTCATCCTACTCAAGATCCTTCCCACTCTTCCTAAAGTGGTATACAGTCACCCATCCAACCTCAACATCATCTTAATTCATCCCTATGCCATACCCAAACACAACACCACAGGGATCATATCTCCGTGGAAGATCTAGATGCAAGTCCTGGCCACTCCACCCACCCAGCACTTCCTATTCCAGTCCTATCACAGGCTTATCTTATATCATCAAAGGCCATGCAACCTGTGAAAGCACCATGGTCTGCACCAGCTCTGATGCAACCATTGCACTGCTTTTTATATTGGTATGACTACCAACCAGCTGCCACCAGGATGAATGGCCACTGGCAAACTGTGGCCAAAAGCAAAGAAGACCATCTTGTAGAACAACATACTGCTGAACATAACATGCTTGATTTCTATGTCTGCTTCACAACACAGGCCATCTGTATCCTTACCTCCAACACCAGCTTTTACAAACTGCACAGGTGCGAGTTATTCTTACAACACATTCTCTACTCCAAAAATTATCCTGTCCAAACCTATGATAACCTACTGCCCCTACATCCTCCACCCAACACTTTCTGCTTCCTTGTCCTATCACGTCCTACCCTCTCACATTTCCTCGTGGTGTTTGTGTGCTGCCCTCTACCAATGTACCTGTCCATCCTTTCCCTCTCCCTGCTCCCCCCCTTTTCTGTTCTCCTCCTTTTTCATCCCCCCACCCACCTCCTCATGCTCATCTGACAGTCTCCAGTTCCTGCATACCCAGGCAGCCAGCACCCATACCCTACTATCCCTCCCCCTTCTCCACCCCACTCCAGATTGCTATTCACATGACAGTTGCATTCCAATCAAGAGTTGCCAGTGGTGGCGGCTGAATGTGCTTGCCTGTGTGAATGTGTGTGTTTTCTTTGCTGAGGGAGGCTTTGGCTGATAGCTGCATGTGTAACGAACTTTTTGTTGTGCCTGTTTGCAATTCAATGGGTCATTTTTATGGTGAGTAGCAATCTATCCTATTACTATATATTGTTATTCCAGCCTGTAGTTTCCATTGTTTAATATAAGATTTCAAAATATTTACTATGATTATTAAGTTGTTCAACTGTAGCATCTACTGCATTTAGTGTTTGATCAATTGTAAAAAAAAAAAAAAAAAAAAAAAAAATTCATCTCGTATTTCGTATAAGTTCCTTTCTATTCTTCTAACACAGTGTCATGTTGTCACTGATCCAAAATTAGCCTCCACATTAGTTTTGGCAGCAAGTTATTTTGCATCAGTAATAGTTTCATCAAAGAATGAACCCAATTGAAAATTTGTAAAACATATTATGTAGTTTTTTAAAACTGTAAATGCAAAGGCTAGATCAAAATCTTTATTTGCATCAACTTTCTTACTGGATTAATGGAATTTAGTATTTTATGCTAATGCTATATAATTTTATGCTATACTTAAATTGTTTAATATAATTTAATGAACCCAAACCCTTCTCCCTTTATAAATTAACAATTTACTGGTTTTCATAAATGCTTAGCAAGGCATCACATACATCTTCCAATTGGAATCTTAAAGGCTTTAAGGCTTAATTCGTACTCTTCCATATAATATCACTCACTGCTTTGAAAGTTAAACCTTGAACATGTTTTAAAAGTACTGTCTATTGAAAAGTAGATGGCAAAAAATTAAATTTTGAAAAATTAGCAGCTTCCAAGGATGCTTTTGGTATATCATTACCAACAAGATTGAAAGACTGGATACTATATGGAACACAGAATGCTCATGACTTCTTGTTGTTGTGGTCTTCAGTCCAGAGACTGGTTTGATGCAGCTCTCCATGCTACTCTATCCTGTGCAAGCTTCATCATCTCCCAGTACTTACTGCAACCTACATCCTTCTGAATCTGTTTAGTGTATTCATCTCATGGTCTCCCCTACGATTTTTACCCTCCAATTCTAAATTGGTGATCCCTTGATGCCTCAGAATATGCCCTACCAACCAATCCCTTCTTCTAGCCAAGATGCGCCACAAATTTCTCTTCTCTCCAATTCTATTCAATACCTCCTCATTAGTTATGTGATCTACCCATCTAATCTTCAGCATTCTTCTGTAGCACCACATTTCGAAAGCTTCTATTCTCTTCTTGTCTAAACTATTGATCATCCACGTTTCACTTTCATACATGGCTACACTCCATACAAATACTTTCAGAAACGACATCCTGACACTTAAATCTATACTCAATGTCAACAAATTTCTCTTCTTCCGAAACGCTTTCCTTGCTATTGCCAGTCTACATTTTATATCCTCTCTACTTCGACCATCATCAGTTATTTTGCTCCCCAAATAGCAAAACTCCTTTACTACTTTAAGTGTCTCATTTCCTAATCTAATTCCCGCAGCATCACCCGATTTAATTAGACTACAGTCCATTATCCTCATTTTGCTTTTGTTGATGTTCATCTTATATCCTCCTTTTAAGACACTGTCCATTCCGTTCAGTTGCTCTTCCAGGTACTTTGCTGTCTCTGACAGAATTACAATGTCATCGGCGAACCTCGAAGTTTTTATTTCTTCTCCACGGATTTTAATTTGACTTATATTGTTTAATTCTGGATTGCATTCGTGCTTCAACAACCCTCATAATGCAACTGTTGTAATGTCTGTGCCCTCTGTTAAAGTTCTCGTATTATATCAGACATTAGTTTTCCGGTGGATCTGGCAATTGGTAAGAAGCCTAAAAAGCTTTCATTAATTTTAATTTCAGTATCAAATTTATTCTTTGTGACATATCTGGTTACAAGGGTGATTTGCTCTAAATTACTAATGTCAAGAGTACAGTCTAAAATTATGGAAAACTATTTGGATTTTATTTTATTTTTTTTTATATATTTTTTTTATTTTATTATTTTTTTTATTTCATCAGTAATATGAGAACACACTTTGATGCAGCTGATCTATTATCTCGTTTTGTATATTTTTCCTGATACAGTGATTTTTAGACTGTTCTTTTTTTTAGCATTCTACAGATGAGGTCTTCCATAATGGGATCAAATCCAGATAATAACTCAATTATTTTTAGGGAATTACTGTGTTGTTGCCCAACGACTTGTTGCTTGTAGTTTGGAAAGCTAGACCACTTTTACCAAGCATTTTAGTAATTGCTACAATTCTTAGAAACACATTTCAATAATTTGTTTCAGTGCTAACAATTCTTTGACTGGTCATATATATAGTTTTGCAACATCAACCTTTGGTTCACTTCAGGCAATGATTTTTGGGGCTTGAATGTTTTTTGGAAATTTTGTGCTCTTTAAGTTTCACCATGGTACTTCCAACTTTAAAAATGTTGCAACAGGAACAGTAAACAGTTTTCTGAAGAGAGTGCACTAGCCAGTCTCAAAACTTGCTCTTTGTTGATTAAAATTTGAGTATAATAATCTGCACTAAAATGTCAGCCAGTGTCACTGGAACAAAATTTGTAAATGTGAAGTAGTTTTAGTGGACGCTGTCTTACTAAATTCTTGGCCACAATGCTGGACCTGAACTCAAAGCCTGTAAGAATGCTTTCTATGGGTGTCACATTGGTGCATTCTTCTAGTGATGGTAGAGTCAGTTTGTCATCAGTCTCAACTGATTTAGAAAATTCATACATTTGTTTGCCATTGTCACCCTTTGAAGATTTCATATTTTCTTTTATAACTATAATTGATGTTGGCGTCTCAGTCAAACAGCTTTCCTTGACCACTACTCATTCTGAAAAAGGTGTGGACATAAATTAAATTAAACTACAAAAAATAAAGATTTTTCCATCTTTTAAACAACAAACTCTCAATTAACATAGCTTAAAAGTTATATTCTGTGAATTGGCATACAAATACTTATTGCCTACACAAAATGTTTTTCACGTCCTGTGAATGAAAGAATGTACAGGGTAAGTGTCTTTTAATTGGGCTGGTCAGCGACTTAATTTGTCTTCCTTATGGTAAGTAAACCAATCTTTTCCTACATTGTTGATGCCCCTAGCTGAAATTTCCGTTGTCTGAAAGTATAGTATCGTTAGGTACGTGTTTTATATCATCAAATATTTCAGCAAATCATAAATAATCATTAAAAAGAATTTTATAATTCTCGATTTTGAGATTTCATTCAGCCCAATTGTTGAAATATATTATTATAAAACACATTTTATCAAAGCACTGAACTTAATAATTGGCTTATATCAATAATTTAGAAAATTGTTTTCAAAAACAAAAATATAAATTATTATACCTATACAATACAATCAGATTTGATACAATATTCTGTTGATTCAATAGACAGTCTTTCTGGATAAATTACAGATTTATTTTATTTAAAGATGCTTTTATTGTTTCAATTTGACAATCTATTTACAATAAACCAGTATCCATCAAGCTAAACAACAGTTGTATTATACACGTACTTAAATTAAAAAAAAGCTGCTGCTTGTTTTACTGTGAGCCACATAATAGCTCACACAACAGTGAAAGTGGCATCTCAGAGGGAGCAGAGACCCTTTGCCATCTCAGTAAACTGTGAAAATCAATCACACACACTCGATCGCACATAACAGACCACACAGCGAGAGAAGTTATCATAATTATGAAATTGTAGATAACTGACGTGGCAGAAACTATTCGCATGACTACAGCTTACTTTTTAGATTTGCAAGTTGTAATTTTTTTAAATGATTGAGTATGGAACATATCAACATTTTTCTCACACTTACAGCCAAAATTGTGGCACCCTGGGCAAATGTTTGGGTTGTCCACCTCTAGATCAGGACCTGTTCAAATCGGGCTGCTGCAGTGTCAAAGTGCAACATCCTCAGAGTAGCACGGAAATGGTTACACGACAATTTCATTGAACAGCGGTTCGGCCATTCTCAAATCTCCAAAACTGACTGACACCCTCATTTCTTGACTTCAAAGACTAGTCAGCATCAGAACCTGAAGAATTTTTTTTCATTTTGTGCAAATCTCTAACTACCCAGTTCTTGTACGCGATTCAACCTACCTTGTTGGTCCACATACACACTTTCTCAGTGAAGGGTATGAAAAACAAAAACATGTAACAAGACCCTCCATTATCACAGTTCCTAATCGAACACCTTGTAGGTCCTTGGTCTTCTTTCAAAACATCACTTTTGCTCCGTCTACCAGAAATTCCAGCCTGAGGGGCTGTAGCTCACATTTCATTCCCATTATGAGAACACAATAAGACATATGCAACAGAATTGGACTAGATTTTAAATTTTCAGCTACATCATCATCATCACCATCACCATCACCATTGACATCATTATCAATGGAAAACTGAAATTCACTAGGTGGGTTTTCAGAGTTAGAAACTGCTCCACTAATGCCCTTATCTCCTCATCTGATAGTCTTCTTCTCTGTAAATTTTCCAGTTGGTAGAAAAGCCAACAGGTATGAAATAATGCACCAAAATACACGTGTTTCTCACTAGGAGGACTGTTGAACAATGAAAGAATATCAATGCCAGTCAACAATAGCAAATGTAACAGATGCTATGCAGACAGACATCTCATAATAAAAAAGTTGCTTCTAACCGCACAAGATTGCGGGGTCCTTATGAGAGGAAATGTGAACCAACACTGAAGACAATTCCAGAAGTACATTTTTATAATTATTTTCCGAAATGATAAAAATCATGGATGGACCTCTGAGGCCAATAGTAGTTTAAGGGTTGTTATTTTTTGTGTTTTCAGATTCAAACATGAGTGTCTTAATGTTTTGTGTGTATTCAATCTATGGCATTTATGAGTTCACAAGATGGAATAGTGATGTTTTCGGGATGCCATGGGTCTAATGCTGTGACTGGCTAACAGTTCAAGCAGAGTGAGCAGCTGCCATGATGGTTTGTTTGTGATGCTAGCACACTGCATTTATTGGTTTTCGTATTTATACTTGTATATTATTATTTGTAGCTCAATTGATGAACCTCACTATAGATGTCTCGAAAAAGCATCTTTTTTAATAAGAAACAATAGAAAATCTAGGATGGAATAATGACAATACTGATACCATATAGTGGAGATGTTGGTGTTAGGTCGCAGACAGAAATAACAAGAAGACTTAACAAGTAAGCTTTCACCAAAAGGCATTCTTTAGTATTAAACCACACACACACACACACACACACACACACACACATTCATGCAAGCACAAATCACACACACATGACCACTGTCTCTGGCTGGCCTCGGCCAGAGTTGGGGACATTGTGAAACCAGACAGGTGTATGGACCAGAAGCATTACCACCACATTACTTCAATATCCCATGATACCACACACGTGGCACTTAATAGGACAAGGGTTCACATTGTAACAGCATAACGACCTGAACATTGGTCGATGTTCTATAAGAAGTACATTGCACCGAAGGAAAAACACAAGGTACAGAAAGGTATGGTGTGGCCATCCCAAAGCCCTGATTATAATCCTATTGAAATGGTCTGGAGTGTAGTTAGTCGACAGACATATCCAAAAATTTCATATAACAAGCAAGGAACATCTCTGGAATGTCATTTAGAATGTGTGGAATCATACAGACTCGAAATACCTATAAGAACTTATTGACTACATGCCTCAAGTTTGAGAGGTAGTCATTTAATCCAGAGGAGAATACTTTGATGAAAGTAAAGCGTAATATTTTTGTTTGTGTTATACATGGATACGTGTATATAATTATATTTTTGGAGGAATAAAGCTTTGTTTGTGGTCATACTTTAAATATCAGATAACAGCCATTGTTTAATGAAATTAATGAGCGGCACTGTAGTTTTCACAAAAATCTAATCTATGAACTTATTGTATTACACCAAAGGATTACTCTATCTTTCACTTTTATTTAATGAATTTTGCAACGCGCTTTTCATACGAAATGTTTTATAAGCACCTCTAATAATGACATTGAAATCAAAACACCAGTACACAAAATAAATATTGTACTAATATAGCAGGAAATTATTTCTGCTCATAAATAAATTATGATACCTAATTTGTCCAAAGTAGAGATAAATAATCCTAACTGCATATGATGACAACTGTATGACAAAATGTTGATGCTATTTGTTTAATGCAGATGAAACAAAATGTTGATATTATTTGTTTAACGCAGATGAAGAAAGAAGAGAATAATATTATTGTATTATTTAACACATTTAAGGAGGCATGATGGTTTTCAACTTTATGTCTGGATAAAAAATGTTTTCCGCCACTTTTCCCCACGCATGGCAAAATGGCAATTCCAACAACTTCTAATATTCAGTACAGTATGAGAATTTCAACGATAATTATGTTCACACTAGCATTCAGACAAATACTGAACTGCCAGTTTTTCTTTAGATTTCTTCTTTTAGATATCTGGACCAAACACTACAATATATTCACCAATTTTATTTGTGTAACATGGCATATAATGAATGATTGGTCAGAGAAGGTTCTATATACTACTCTGTGTATACAGCTTATTTGCACAGTCTGTTCACAAAGCTGTTGCAAACAACCGATATTTGTAAAACTAAAATAAAATCAGTCCCTCAAGTTCCTCACCTGAGCCAACTATACAGGAAGCAATAAAAGTCCAGAACAGCAAACATTTCTATAGAATGAGCATCCATTAAAAGCTTCACATATAGAGTTCAGAATCTTGCACACTGTGGTCTCTCAGTCAAACACTTTTACACACTGACACTCAAACAGAAGGTGACTCTTCCTGTGCCTGTCGCTGCTGTCGGTGCTGCTGCAAGGTTGTAATCCGTTGCCGCAGCATGTCTGTCCACTGCTCCTCTGGAACGTTGGATGCCCAAGCAGGCACTGCAGTTGGAGGCAGGTTGAAGCCCTCCATGGCAGCTCGCACAGCAGCCGCTCCCTCTGTTCCCAATGCAATGTCCCTCGCTGGGCCGGCCCAAAGCTGTGAGATGCTGCCATTACTTGCCTGCAGCAGAGGAAAAGAATCACTGACACCACATGGTGATGCAAGAAAGTATATTTGAGTAATGGAAAAAAAAGAAATTATTGCTTTAAGTAATACTTTTAATATATGTGATATTCTTAAACAAAATCTTGGCACAATATTTAAAAAAATAACATAACTGTATACACTAAAAAATAAATCTAGTTTGCCCAAATCCAGAAAACAAGAACCACTAGAAAATATTCCACCCCCAAGCTACAAAAAAGTGATACTGTTATTCTGGAAAGTCATATGAGAATGGAAAAGGAGAGTCTACCAAATTCCAAACATCACAACTTGTAGAAATGTACAATTTCACTGCCTTCAATTTGCACATGATCCTGCACTACTGGCAAATGATGTGAAAGAGGCTTAACATCAAACTGAGAAACTAGAAGTCTTAGCAACAAAAGTGGAACTACAAATCTAATTTTGGAAGGTGGAATTCTTGATAACTTTATTAACTGGACCCCCCCCCCCCCCAATCCCCCTTCATTCAAATAAAGAATAATAAATAATTTAAAGTTGTAAATAATGGGTTGTTTCAATATGGATATCACAGTTTTAAGGCTTGCATTTATTTACATTCAACTTACAACTATAAATTATACATCGAATGAAAGAGCAACCCTGACAGTTTTTCTTAGCGGTGTTTGATGTGAGCACCATTCATCACACAGCACACATCAAGTCAATATGTGAGTTCTTCCCAAACCCTGATCAGTGTGTCTGGAGTAGGGGTAATTGTCGCAACAACTGCTTCAATTCTGTTTCTTAATTCAGATACATCAGCTGGTAGTGGAGGCACAAACACACGATTCTTTACGAACCCCCAAAGGTAAAAATCGCACGGCGCCAAATCGGGCTGACATGAGGCCACGGGAAACAAGCTCTGTTATCTGGTCCCTTGTGAGCACTCCAGTGGTCAAGTACGTCATCATTTAAAAATTGCATAATGAATTAGGCCACTGAGGTGGAGCACTATCTTGCTGCCAAATATAGTTCTGTGGTTCAGCTTCTTCCAATTGAGGAAAGAGCCATACTTCTAGTACATCAAGATAATGAACACCAGTTATTGTTGCTTCACCAAAAAGAAAGAAAGAAAAATGTCCAATTTAGCCAACTTTCATGCAACTGCATGATCTCATGGGGATTTGCTGACCCCCCAGATGCACTCGTTATGTGTGTCCCCATTTTCACTCACGTGAAATGTCGATTCATGATTGAAGGTGACACGATACAGAAAATCTTCGTCATGCAGCAACATTTCGTTTGCTAAGTTGGCAGGTAAGCTGCGGCCTGTAGGCTCTAGAGTTTGCAGTAACTTAACTGTAAGGCCATAGCTGTAGGCATCTCCTTAAAAGTTTCCACATAGATGTCACTGGAATTGCTAGTTCACAGCTATCCTTCTTAAATGATTTCTTCAGGCTGCACATGAATGACTCACTAGCCACCACCTTTGCTACTGAAACTTTCTAACAGATGACACAAGAAAAAGAGCATGTGCACAACAAAAATCAAACAATGGAAAATCCAGGATTGAATGTAACAATACGAGAGTTGCTACTCACCATATAGCGGAGGTGCTGAGCTGCGATAGGCACAATAAAAAGATTCACACAATCATAGCTTTCAGCCATTAAGGCCTTTGTCAGCAGTACACACACACACACACACCACACACACACACACACACACACACACACACACCTGCTGTAGTTTCAGCTCTCTGAGACTGCAGATGTGTGTGCAAGTTGCGCTTGCGTGTGCGTGTGTGTGTGTGTGTGTGTGTGTGTGTGTGTGTACTGCTGACAAAGGCCTTAATGGTCGAAAGCTATGATTGTGTGAATCTTTTTATCGTGCCTATCGCAGCTCAGCATATGGTGAGTAGCAACTTTCCTTCTCTCGTATTGGTACACAACAAAACTGAGTTGCTCTTCCATCCGATGTATTAATTATAGCTGTCAGCTGAATGTAATAAATGCAAGCCTTAAAACCCTGATATTCATATTAAAGCAACCTCGTATGCTCTAATGTCATAACTTGGAACACAAATGGGGGAGCATTAATACAGGGTGTTCTAAAAAGAATGACCCGATTTCGAAACTCCATCTTTATTGATAAAAACATACTACAAAAATAGGATAAATTGCATAACACTTACAAAATGTTGAAGTTTTAACTATGTTATTCCAAATGCTCTGTGTGTCCACGAGCAGCAGCACAACAGCATAAAGATGATAGCTAAATTCATCATAAACTTTACACAATGTATCTGCTTTTACAGAAGTTAAAGTGTCTGTTATTCTGTTCTTCAGTTGTTTTGTGTCAAAACGTAAACGGGGACATGAACATACTTTCCTTCACACATCCCCCAAAAGATAAAGAACATCTAGTGGGGCCATGTCTGACATTCTTTGAGGCCAAGTGTCTCAGGGTCCCGTACACCCTATCCAGCACTGAGGTAGAGTGCCATTGAGAAACTGACATATGCTGTTGCACCAGTGTTGTGAAACTCTATCGAGGTGGAAACTGAAGTCACTGGAGTCCTCCTGAAGTTGTAGAAAAAGCCAAATTCTGCATCACTGAAGACAGCTCATTCCAGTCATGGTGTTTTCCTCAAAAAAGAAGGGCCATACACTTTTTCATGAGAAATGGCACAAAAAACATTCACTTTTGATTAGTCTCTTTCGTGCTTGATAATGACATGAGGGTTCTGGAATCCCCATATACACATGTTGGTTAACTTTACTGCTAACATGAAATATTGCTTCGTCACTGAAAATTAACTGTGGCAAAAATGTATCACCTTCCATGTCCTGTAGCAGGGCATTGCTGAATTCAACGCATTTCCTTTTATCACCAATCAGTAGAGCTTGCACTAATTGTGGTCTGTATGGTTTATAGACCAAATGACATATCAACACTCACCCGATAGTCGTATGAGGCATTGCCAGTTCTCTGTCTGCTCTGCAACACATTAAAACCCCCACCCTAAAAGCACTAGGGTGGAGGATGCAGAGGGACAAAGGACACATGCTAAAATTTAGATCAAATGATAAAACTGACCCTCATGAATAAAACGCAAAAATAAATCAGCCAATGAGGCACTGTCAGATAAAATTAGTGGCATCGAGTATGGTAACCGAAGATTTCGTCGCACGGCAGTCACAGTGGGACAGTGCACGAGAATATGGGCCGTTGTCAATTGGGCACTGCGACACTGAGGCAGGTCTTCACAGTGCAGGAAGTAGCCGTGGGTTGTCCAAGTATGGCCGTTGCAGAGCCAGCAGAGAACCACAGAGACCCTGTGAGAGGTCCGCATGAAAGACTGCCACACATTCGTAGTCTTTTTAATGGCAAGGAGTTTGTTGCGCGTACTGAGACTATGCTATTCCGTCTTCCAAACCCAAAAACCTAGTGGCATAAAAATGAACGCAGGTCAGTTATTGGAATCCCAATCTCCATAAGCGGTTTCCATTTAAAACTTCCTGGCAGATTAAAACTGTATGTCGGACTGAGACTTGAACTCGGGACCTCTGCCTTTCGCAGGCAAGTGCTCTACCAACTGAGCTACCCAAGCATGACTCACGCCCCGTCCTCAGGAGGAGATGAGATAATGGCAGAAGTACAACTGTAAGGACAGGGCGTAATTTGTGCTTCGGTAGCTCAATTGGTAGAGCACTTGTCCACGAAAGGCAAAGGTCCCGAGCTCCAGTCTCGGTCCGGCACACAGTTTTAATCTGCCAGGAAGTTTCATATCAGCGCACACTCCACTGCAGAGTGAAAATCTCATTCCGGTTTCCATGTAGCCTGTCAGCAAGTTTGTTGCCTGGGATTCCGATGTTTTCTGGGGTCCACACAAACACCACTTAACGACCGGACCATTCGATGGCATAGATGGACTCCTGGATGGTCGCTACCAAAGGATGACGAGAGTAGCACTGGTCAATAGCTTGTAGGCTGCTCAAGGAGTCAGTACACAGAAGAAATGACTCAACAGGGCACTAACGGACGTGCTCAAGAGCAGGAGATATAGCCACCAGCTCTGCAGTGAAAACACTGCATCTATCAGGAAAGGAATTCTGTTCAATATGCCCTCCATGGACATACTCGAAGCCGACGTGACCATCAGCTGTCGGAGTAAACCACCTCATGGCCTCAGTACATGTCGAAAATAAAGAGGAAGTGTCAGCGGAGAGTCGCGGGGTTAAGTGAGTCCTTAGGGCCATGTAAAAGGTCCAGGCAAAACCATGTCATAGGTGTACAACATGGCAGTGTACATGAGTGGAGCTCAAGCATACGTGATAAAGGCAAGGACTCCAATTCAGATAGAAGGGATCGGACGCGAGCTGCAATTGTAAGTCCTGACCTGGGTTGCCGATGCAGGCAACAAACTGCTGTGAGTGGGAAAAGGAGACTGTGATTCGGATGTGCAGGATGACTACAAACATGTGCAATGTAACTGGCGAGCAGTTGTGCATGCCTGACCTGCAATGGAGGGACTCCAGCCTCCACCAGGATGCTGGTCACCAGACTTGTCCTATTATCTCCTGTTGCTAGTCGAACGCCATAGTGGTGCACTGGGTCAAGTAAATGCAATGCTGAGGGCACCGCCAAACCATAAACCAGACTCCCATAACCAAGGCAGGATTGAACAAGGGCTCTGTCGAGCTGCAGGAGCATAGAGAGAGCTGCAGCAGCATAGAGCGATCTGCACCCCAGTTGGTGTTGCTCAGGCAACGGGGGGCACTGAGGCGTTGCCAGCACTTCCACTTAAGCTGATTAAGGTGAGGAAGCCAAGTCAATCGGGCGTCAAAAACCAGTAAACCAGTCCTAAAAATTGATATCTCTCCACTACAGCGAGGGGATTGTCAGTAAGGTAAAGTTCTGGTTCTGGATTAATGGTATGACGTCGACAGAAGTGCATAACACACGACTTTGCGGTCGAAAACTGGAAGCCGTGGCCTACAGCCCACGACTATGCCTTGTGGATGGCTCCCTGTAGGCGCTGCTCAGCAACACCAGTACTGGTGGAGCAGTATGAAATGCAGAAGTCGTCTGCATACAGAGAGGGAGAGACGGACGGCCATATAGCTGCTGCTAGACCATTAATGGCCACTATAAATAGACACACTCTCAATATAGAGCCTTGCGGAATGCCATTCTCCTGAATACAGGAATTGGAGGGGCGGGGGGGGGGGGGGGGGGGGGGGCGGGGGGACTATGGCAGGCACCAACTTGGACATGGAAAGTACGAAGTGACAGGAAATTCTGGATAAAAATCAAGGGCAGACCTCCGAGACCCACCCCACTCATATAATGTGGCAAGGATATGATGTCGCCAGGTGGTGTCATAAGCTTCTTGTAAATTAAAAAAGACAGCAACAAGGTGCTGGCATCTTGAAAAGGATGTTTGGATGGCAAACTTGAGGGACACAAGATTATCAGTGGTAGAGCGACCCAGGTGGAAACCGCCCTGGCAAGGAGCCAGTAGGCCACGTGGCTCCAGGACCCAACCCAACCACCAACACACCATACGTTCCAGCAGCTTACAAAGAACGATGGGCCAATAACTATTCACATCAAGCGGTTTTTTGCCGGGTTTGAGCAGGGTTTGAGCACTGGTATGATGGTGCTCTCCCACCAGTGCGATGGAAAGACACCATCACCCTAAAACTCGTTTGATCTTTGCCCAGACTTGGGAAGGTGATGTATGGTGCCCAATGGTCAAGACATATCTCTCCCAGCACTCCTGTTTCCATCATTTGACAAGCTGGCGAATGTGGGAATGGAGCCATTTAAAGGGTATGAGGTGCTCCAGGGAAGGGTGCCGCTTATGCCGCTGTAGAGCTCGCTGACACTCCTTAGATGCCTCTGAGACTTCTGGCGACCACCAAGGGACTGTCTTTCACCGAGGGCACCCTAAAGAACGAGGGACCACATTTTCTGCTGCAGAAACGATCGTTGCAGTTACCTGCTCAACCACCACATCGATGTTACCATGTGTGGGAGATTCAACAGTGACAGCAGAGGTGACGAGTTCCCAGTTTGCCTTGTTTAAAGCTCATCTGGGCAGGCGTCCGAGGGGCCAGACACCGAGGCAAACAGGAGGATGGGGAAGGGGTCACTACCACACAGGTCATCATGTGCTCTCCAGTGGATAGATGGGAGGAGGCCAGGACTGCAAACCGAGAGATCAATGGCCAAATATGTGCCATGTGCCACACTGAAATGTGTGGGGGCACCTGTATATAAGATGAAGAGGCTGAGTTGTGACAGTAAATTTTCGACATCTCTGCCTCAGCCAGTAAGCACGGTGCCACCCCACAAGGGGTTATGAGCGTTAAAATCTCCAAAAAGTATGAAAGGTTTAGGGACTTGATCAATCAGCGCAGTCAATGTGTTCAGGGGTACTGCACCATCTGGAGGAAGATATACGTTGCAAACAGTTATTTCGTGTTGGCTTTATCCTGACAGCCACAGCATCAAGAGGTGTTTGAAGAGGCACAGGTTCACTACATACTGAGTTCAGGACACAGACACAAACTCCACCTGACACTCTATTATAGTCACTATGGTTCTTGTAATATCCCCTATAGCCATGGAGGGCAGGGGTCTGCATTTCCAGGAACCAGGTTTCCTGAAGGGCAATGCAGAAAGCAGGTGTAAAGCTTAAGAGTTGCCGTAGCTCAGACAGGTGGTGGAAAAAACTGCCGTAATGCCATTGGAGGAAGACATTATCGTGAGGCTGGGAAGGCATGACATGCGCAAGGAGGCAGGTTATGCCTCAGGGTCACCTGCTCCCACCGATTGAGTATTTGTAAATATTTCTATGGCGGATGAGGCATCAGTGAGATCCAGGTCTGCAGGGGATGCTAATATCTCCACTGCATCCTTATATGTGGAACTGATAGGGAGTGGTGGTGTTGGGGCCACAAGAGGTTCCTGTTTTAAAGCAGATTTCACTGTAGTTTGCTTGCACAGAGAACTTCCCTGAAGTAGCTTCAGGCACAGAGGAAGACAGTGAAGCTCTTCGTCCAGCAGCTTTTAGCTCCTTGAGCCCCTGGTGAGTGTCCGCCATGCCATTAGAGGAGACCTTGGGAGAGAGGGCCCCAAGGGACCCCTTCTGCACGAGAGGAGCCGGAGGAGGCTGTTGCTTCTCCGGCAAGGCGGAGGGGACCAATGGGGAGGGAGGTCTTGCTCCCGAAATAGGTGCTTTGTTGGGAGCAATGGAGGAAGATTTGCCCCCTACCACCAAGGGGACGGATGTATTCTGGTGGCCTGGAGGGGCCACTGTTCATGGCACAGAGTGAGGAACCACTGGCACTTGGGACGGCGATGATGTAGTAGCTGCAGCATATGCAGACGTCAACAAAATGGGGTGTAATCTTTCAAATTTATGTTTAGCCTCTGTGAATTCAACTGGTCCAGGGTCTTGTACTCCATGTTTTTCTGCTCCTTTTGGAGTACTGGGCAGTCGGTGAGCAGGGGGAGTGGTGCTCTCCACAACTGATGCAAGTGGGAGGTAGTGCACATGGAGTATCTGGGTGCAGTGGACGTCTGCAGTGTCGACATGTGGCGCTGGAAGTGCAGCAGGAAGATATGTGCCCAAATTTTCAGCACTTAAAGCACTGCGTAGGGGCATGGACATATGGTTTAACGTCACAGCAGTAAACCATCATCTTGACTTTTTCAGCCAATGAATCACCCTCAAAGGCAAAGATGAAGGTACTGGTAGCAACCCTGTTGTCTTTGGGTCCCCTGTAAACATGCCAGATGAAATGAACACGCCTTCGTTCTAAATTGGCGTGGAGCTCGTCGTCAGCCTGAACCATGTTGAGGCTTTTATGGAGAGTAAATGAAACAGGAATATCACCCAGCTTGTCACAGGTGAGTAACGCTCAGGATTGGACTGAGGATGCTGACTGAATCAAGACTGCACCGTTTCGCATCTTGGACAGCACTATCACCTCTCCAAACTTATCCTCAAGGTGTTCAATGAAAAACTGAGGCTTCGAATATAAAAAAAAGTCCCCATCAGTTTTGCTACAGACTAAAAACTGAGGCGAATATGGCTGTCTCCGTTCTGTAGCCCTACTTTCCTCCCATGGTGTACTGAGGGAGGGAAACGATTTAGGGTCATACCTGTCGGCATTGCATTAGATCTTGCCCTTCTTAGAGACTGCTGGTGCCGCATGGTCACCAGCAAGAGATGGCTTAGACCACATCATTGAGGGTCATTCGCCCTGATGCCACCCACTCCGATCAGGGGCTCTCCCCATGTGTGCCACCCAGCCACAGCAAATGCCAACATGCATGATGGCCACTGCCGGGAGTCCTGATGCCCCAGGAAGACAGGCATCTACTCCTTGGCATACATACAGCTCATGCATCAGCAGTGTGATCCCTGTGTTGTCAGGGGGCTACCCCCAAATGGGTACATGATGGCACCACCACAACGGCTGGCTACCATGCTCGATATTGGGTACAGAGAAATCCGATATTGTCATGGGGGCAAAAGAGGGCAGGAGACAATGGAAGAAGATGACATACCCCGGAAAGTGTCTGCACCCAAATAGTTGACTCGCAGGTGGGGATGCAAAGCGATGACAAGAGATTCAGGGGATCGAATCTGAGGGCACTATGGATAACTCATGCACCACGTAGGGCATCCTTTCCCATATCACCTGCACTTCTGTAGAATTCTGAAAGTGGCAGGTCAAAACAAAGAATGGGACCTGAACTCATAAAGCCAAAAAGTGAGAGACTCCTTTTAGTCATCTCTTACGACAGGCAAGCATACCTCGGGCCTATTCTAACCCCTGGACGCGCAGGGGGATCAAAATCTCTGTTCTCGGAGGTCCTAATTCCTGGCAATTTTCTTTTCTGTTCCCAGAATAAGATTTTCACCCTGCATTGGAATGTGTGCTAATATGTAACTTCCTGGCAGATTAAAGTTGTGTGCTGGCCCGAGACTCGAACTTGGGACCTTTGCCTTTTGCAGGCAAGTGCTCTACTCACTGAGCTACCCAAGCATGACTCATGACCCCTGTATGCAACTTTACTTTTCTGTTAGAATTTAAAATAGATTGAACATGAAAGCCAATTCCCAAACAGTAAACAACCAAATCCAACAACAAAGTGGTGTTTGTGCAAATGATTAAACTCAAGTATGTCTACCAACATGGTCACATTATTACAATATAAATGAGGCACTGAGATCCATAAGAGCCTAAAGCATATTGCCATCGATCCCACATTTAAGTGAATATCAGAGAAACCTGTGATACAGTTTTTCATGAATTTTCATGTATGCAATGTGGGCCTACAGCACAGATAAACCTGACACACACACACACACACACACACACACACACACACACACACACACACACACACAAAGAAAACAGTGAACTGGCTGGGCTTAAGAAGTGCAATATTAAGTAAATATAAAACAGCCGTGATACATTGGTTATAGAATATGAGCCATGTGGTGAGAATACATTACTGTCATAAGTAAATGTGATGAATAGTGAGAACAGGTGATATACCACATACATATCTCACAGAAATGAAAACAACAAATAAATGGGTGTGAATTATACTACAGCAAAGGAATTCAAGAGTCAAAACTTCCAACACCGAACGTAACATCAAAAACATGTGTTTTGTCATAGTATAGAGAAACTGTGTGATTGTTAAACAGTTGCATTCATTTGATGCAGTTTATGTGACAAACTATTATAATTTCATCATTTCCTCAGGAGTGATCAAATTCACATGAACTCCTAAATTTAGCAAGGAGGCGTATCTCACTCACTTATCAGGTGTACAAATTAGATGCATTGGTAAGAGATTCCTATCATATGATATATGTACTGTCATTAATGCCATTATGATACACCGGACCTGTTTATCGATGGAGGATTCGGCTGACTTGTCGCCTTGCCATCAAACACTGCAATTCCTGTTTGAAAGCCACTTCCTTTCTGCTGCTAATAAAGTACTTGTGCAGAATCAATTGTCATTATAGGTTCTTTCCTTACACCTAACTTTTGCAAAGGGACATTATGCCATGGCACAGACACAAATTTGAATACAGTGAACAGCAGTAAAAAATAAAAAAAATTAGGCACACGAGAGGTCTAAATACGGCTCGCATGCTTGCTAGTCCAACACTGTGACCATGTAACCATGACATTGTCGCTCTCTCAGGTCACTCTATTTTGCAGTTCTTTTCCTTGGGCCGTTCACTGTTTCTATTTTGCTTTTTTTCACATTTCAGTACACTTGTAACGCTGGAAATGCATATCCTCCTATTTCCACCTATTGCACTGCAATTTTTTTTCCTTATTTTGTTACCTGAAGATATAACATTTCTGTGTCTTTGATTATTGTAATTTTTTTTACTATTTGTATATATACACATTTATGTCGATGTATAATTGGTTTGTTTTGTGAATATTATTTGTATTTATACACTGGGTCTGGCCTAGGGAAAACTATGCTATCGAACGAATACATCGATAGGTCGTGTGGAGAACCAAAGTGTTTAGGATCTTTGGTATGTTAACTCTGTCGCGTGGAGCGCGGGCAGAAGGAGAGTCTGGCTGGAGTAGTGCAGAGGAGCAGGTGTGTTGTGAGACACTCCCGCGAGTTGCCTCGCTTTCGGGGTTTGGCAGCATGTAATTGCGCTCGAATTGCTATGATAGTTTCTGACACGGCGTCGCGGACGGGAAGCATTAGCTGGTGCACATCAAGAGCCCGTTTCGCCTGGTGACCGTGTCGAGAAGAAGGCGCGCCAACATCCAGCTTCTGCAACAGTGACGGCCTACAATGAGTGACTGTCGTCACCTGCTCGACCGACGACTGCAAACCTTCAATCAACCAACAAAAAAGACTGGAAGCACGTAAAGTTTTAGAACTGTATGGCAGACCTCAGCTTTTAAAATTGTTGTATCACAAAATTACAGCAACTTAGCATGAACCTTTGTTGCTCATTGTCCCAATTGCATTACCAAGCAGGGTCCCTTCCTTTTCCGAAATGAACCCGAGTGTCGTTGAAATTCAGACGCCAGCATTAAAGTAATATCATTACATTTCACTTCTTTAATTTCAAAGTTCAGTTAAGGTATTCATAGCTGGCTACAATATTTAGATTACAAAAGCACAAATTAAGAGTGCGAGTTTTGTTAGCATATTTTAGCTTACCTGTGACTGCAGCTCAGCTTGGTACGTACTAAATTTTACTATTGTTAATTGTTCAGGATCATTTAGTTCAAGTTCAAAGTTAAATCTCTTATTTCTAAATTGTGTAGATTCAAGTAGCTTTTGAAATGATTGTTGAGGTAGCACAAGACTAACCGTATTTTACTGAATTTCGATGTGCTTCAGAAACAAAGCTCACTATTAATTTCAGTCACTAAATTAACTTTCAATTTTCCGGTTTTATTAATTCTTTTGCTAAATTAAGTCAGAGTGTAGCGAAATTTATTACTTCTGACAAACTTTCAGTTTTCACACTACACGTGTCAACCTTCAGTTGCCACGCTTCTAGTGCTAGTTATATGTGTAATAACCTTTCTTTTTCAGTTACTATAGTAATTGTCCATAGGACTGGTGACCGTAATTTCCCCCAAATCTCAAATATCTAATTACCACTTGTTAATTGTTAACGTAACGGCCGCACATTTACTTCCTTTATTAATTTTAACCTTTTCTCAAAATCAATTTCCACCAATTTCATTTGCATTTTTCCTTTCATTTAGATGTAACCCTTTCCTCCCTCTTTACCGACAGATTAACTTTGGTGACGATTGCTTTTCCCAAATTTCCATTAGGTACACGCGGTTTAATTTTTCACTGTCATTAAGGTCGATAAGTGAGGGGGATGTTACACACTGTCTTCCTGTTTTCATGCTTGATCTGTGTTCAGGTTTTGACGGACTGTCAACTGGGCCCTCTTACCACAAAATCAGAGGGGGGTGCGATGGGGAGTTTCCCTATTCAGCGCCTCAAATGGATTACTGTATGATAAAATTCATAACTTAATATACCACATCTTATTCAGACGCATGCAAAATGGATTCAGAAACATACAAAATGGGTTTACTCTCAGTACAGCTTTGACATATACTGACATCTCATATGATTTTACTAAGGTATGTAGTGAACGACTTAGCATATCTGAGGAGTGTGTTATCATCAAGCGAACGGGGATAAAAGTCTGACACAGTATGCTGTCACCTGGTGGCTATGACAAACTTGTGCTTGAGTGCCAAGGGCTAGCAGTGCACATCTTGAATAGTGCATGTTATTAATCAAATCTGTATGTACTTGGCCCGTAAGGCAATTACATCACACGAGTTGTGCATGTGCAATAGCTGCTTAAAACATGCATAACTGAAGGTGTGTTGCGACCCTATTGACAAGTTTCATGGAGTATAGAGCAGCAGCAGCAGCACGGAACATTTAGGTGCCATATCTTTCAGATTGCAACACCTATGTCACGTTTAACGTCATCCAAAGAAAACTAACCAATAAATCGGCAAGAGGTCGGAAGTTAGGGTGTTCACGTGCTCTTGTGCTCTTACACAGCAGCTGCCTCTGAATACAACCTAATAAAGAACTCACAGCACAGATTCTGGAAAGTGCGATCAACGACAAAAGCAGTAGCAACTTTTTTCCATTCACTGCTAGGCAAACTTAATAAAGGAAACAAAGTTATTGCAATTTTTCTAAATTTCTCTATGGTTTCTGATTCCGTGGCTCATTCAGTATCTTAATGCAAATTAGAAACATACGGTATACAAGGAGTGGCACTAAATTTCTTAAATTCTTACTTCCAAGATGTTATAAAAATGAAAGGTCCTAAATACAGACTCAACGGTGAAGTTCCACAAGGTTGTGTGTGCGTGTGGGAAGGGGGGGGGGGGGGGGGTTGGTTAGTTCATTGGTTGGGGTCATCGATCCCATGATCTAAGGTGGCCAGGGGAATAACAACACAACACAAACAGCACAGTCCAGTCAAGGGGAAACAGTCCAGTCAGGGAGTCAAAATGGGCAAATAAAGATGTAAAAGGAACATCAGGGCAGCAGGAAAAGGAAAAAACAAGAGGGGGACGGGAGGAAATGACGAAAGCAGGGGCACCCCAGAAACACTAAGCACACTGAGGCACCAGTAGAACCACTGACCCTTCCTGATCATCACACCATACCATGATCACAACACAAAAGAGAGAACACCAGGGAAAGAACACACAAGAAAAGGCGAAACAAAACAGCACAAAAAACCAGACAAAATATACAGGAAAAGAGCAGTGTGTGGGAGGGGGAGGGGGGGGGGGGGGGAGTGAGTCTGGCCCGTATGGAGGCAAGGCCAAGGCCTCCATAAGAAATGCCGATGCCAACCGAGCAACTGCAGTTCCAGAGAGTAATTCAAGGACTTAAACCTGGGAGGACAGATCACTTTTGTGAAGAAAACCTAGGACAAACTTAACCACGCAAGTGTCGTCCGCTAACAGCCAGTACAAGGAAGGTGGAAGAGCATATTTAGGCATATTTAGTGCGGAGGGCCAAAAGGTGGGGCAGTACAGCAAAATACAGATCACCATGACAGAGGGCCCACAGCTACCAAAGGGGGGAGGGGTCAATCTAGGATGGCCGATACAGAAAGGGAAGAATGCCATGTGTTGGGAATCTCCTTGATTGCACAAATTTTATTAGACCCCCTGCCCCCACAACAGTCAGTCCATAATTAGCACAGATGGATTTGACGTAAAGCTGCAACTCCCCCCCCCCCCCCCCCCCCTCTCCCACAACAGGAGGGGTTACAGAGAATGGGGGGTAGGTGGCCACCAGCCCTGCCTGATGATCAGCTAACTCTTTATCTGGGATACCTACGTGGCCAGGAACCCAAAGGAAATCAACCGAACAAGCAGCATTGCCAGGTTCGGCGAGAAGGTAATGGGTGGCAGAGACCAAGGGTAGCAGGAGAAACACTGAGTGATAGCCTGAAGGCCACTCACTGAGACCATACACAACGAAACTCTGGTGAGGGAGGGCCATTTAATAAAGCAGAGAGCCCAATAGATGACTCAATTTTGCTGTAAGCACCCCAGATGTGGCAGACAAGAGATGATGTTCCAATCCAGAGGGAGATGTGAGGTCATATCCCACATGCATAGTGAATTTAGAGCTATCAGTGTAAACACCAATGGCATCCTAAAACTCTAGTAAGGAGAGCAGAACAAACAATGGAACACCACTGGAGTGATGGAAGCTTTCAGATCCCGGTGCTGAAGAACTAACCAAGGAGGAATGGCCAGGAGAGAATGTGGGGAATAGGAGAAGGGAAGACGGAAATCGTGCCAGAGAGAAGCAAGGTGAAGCTCAACCACCAAACCCATCCGAAGGCAGACAGCAGGCAGCTGATGTCCCAAAGCCACCATAGAGTAGAATAGAAGTGGTGAGGATCTGGGACCACTGAACCAAATGTAGGGTTCCTGACGTCAACCAGAAGACTATCAACAGGACTAGTGAAAAGCCAGTGGTGGCTAAATGGATACTACAGCGGTGAACCAGGACCAAAAGGAGCAGTGTGGAAGGGGCAGCTGATCCATAAACTTGACAACCACAGTCCAGGCAAGACAGCTCTAATGTCCGATAAAGGAAGAGAATGATCAAATGATCAGAGCCCCAAGAGGTGTGGGCAACAAAGTGAAGGAAATTGAGTTTACAAAACCAGCCAGCCTTCAGAAGGTAGATTGGGGCAATTAAGCAAGCTTGCTGTGAAATAGATGATCCAAGAAACAGAACTGGGGGACCATAGTCAGGTGTTAGGTGTCAAGATAGAACTCCGGATCAGGACAGACTATAGTACAATGACAGAATTACACCACCCTTGAATTAAGGGGAGAGAACTGGAAACCATGTGAGAGTGTGGAAGCACACTGGATGGGACCCTGGAGCTGTCATTCTGCAGAGTCCACTGAATGGGAGCTAGCCCAAATACAGAAATCATCACATACAGTGCAGGGTTGAGCAACCAGGCAGAGGGTACAAGATGTAGTGCCAAATGAGTTATCTTCCTCCTTTCTAGGTGAAATAGTAGTAGCTCCGTACGTAACACTGATTACGCAATGCTTGTGTTCCAGTCTTGAGCTAAAATAATTTTACTGTGATGATTCAGAAATGTTCCAATGTGCAGTATTGCAATAAACACACAGTGCAATAATGTATCTACTATTTCACAAAATTTGCTAATAGGTGTTCACGCGTCAATAGGAAAACAACAGCTATTAGCGAGGGAATCAATAAAATTTTCACATTGGACTCACTTGTGGCAATGAATCTCTTGACAATTCTATTTCCGCATCACCATTCTGCTGCTCAAACCATTCAGTGTCACCACCAAAGGAGTCCTGCAAGGATTTAAAGTAATTAATGTTTGTCGCACACACAACAAGCAGTTATACGCAAATCATTAACCTTACATTTTAAAAACATCATTCATTACGCATCATTATTACATGTTCCACAAATTTTAAAACACTGTAAACTTCATAGCCAATTGTTCAAAATGTAAATAGTTTAAATTCTTAATGTGATTTTAAAGACATTATAATGTATAAACCAACAATATTTCAATACTGGAACCTCTGTACTGAGTAGTAACAAAATTAATTTATATGTTTTTCCAAAATTTGTATACTTCTCATATCACTGTTAAAAATAAAATATTAGAAAATTTTGAATAATTTTGCGTTTAACGAAATCTTTATCTCAAATGTGTCCTTATGTCATAATTATGACTTTGTGAATTTTTGTTTCCTCATAGTAAATCAAGATCAATTGAAATTGTAACAATGTAAAACTTACTGGTAATTCAGAATACAATTTCCATCTGCTGAGGGGTGTTTGCCGATTTGAAATTTCCTAGCAGATTACAATTACTTGCCAAATGCAGTCTTGAATCTGGCTGGGAGTGGAAGGTTGTAATTTATATAAGGGTCAATTTGAGGCCAAAGGTTACTGTATTTTTTTTTTTTTTTTTTTTTGGGAAGAACTGCGGAGAGTTGAAGTTGATGTTTGTACTAGTAATGTAGTAGATTCGTATTAGTCACTAATGCATTATTTGGAATTTTGATGCTGTTTTTAAATGATGAGTGAATATATATACATGTGACGTGAAAAACTGTGTTCTATTCCATAGTTTGAGCTACAACATGGACTTCTCATCAACATAACTGACTGCCGATAGTAGGGTACAGCAAAGAATACACACAGCCACTAAAAACACAATGATTTAATTACGATAGTTGGAACTTAAATAAAGCAACTATTTATTCACAACTGATACAAAAGAGTTACATGTTTGCACCTGTTACTGTCCTTCAACATGGTCACCAGTGTTGTGTAGAACCCTTTGCCAGCAAAATGGAACGTGTAGTATACAGTTAGCAGAGCCTGTTCTGTTGATGGTGCGAATGGAGCAGTCTACTGCCTGTCGAATCTCTGGAACAGTTCTGAAGCGAATGCCACGAAATGGTTCCTTATCTTCGGAATCAAATCAAAGTCACGAGGACTTAAGTCTGGGGAGTATGGTGGATGGTACAGTACTTCCCAGTCTCATCGACTGGACAGATCAGCTACAGCTTGCGCTGTATGCGCCCGCACATTTTCGTGCAAAATGATGGGTGGGTTAAGCAGAAAGTGTCGCCGCTTCTTTCACAAAGGTAGTTGCAGGTCATGCTCCAAAAACGAACAGTAATACTGTGCACCGACGGTCTGCTGTGGAGGAATGTAATGCATTAGGATAATGCCACCACAGTCGTACACGAGAATCACCATAACTTTCACCATACTGGGGCTCTGACGCACTTTTGACTTTCACAGTGACCCATAATGACGCCATTTGTTGGATTGGCATTTCAGTTTTGGCTCGTACGATGTGGCCCATGTCTCATCCAGTGTTACAATACGGCATAAGAAAGCACAAGGGGGGCAATCTTCTGTACTATCAATAATAAAAGCAAGATGAAGGCGATAGGGAAGTCAGCAGTTTGGCATCCCACCCACAGCTGTATCACCCCTGATCCATTAGTCAAGAGCGCCCACTATTCACCAAAGTGCGACACCCAGTTAAGAAAATCTGCGAGGGCAGAAAAGAGGCAAACCGAATCTAAAAGTGACTAAAACACAGGTAAAGAGGGATGAAAGACTAGCTTGGTCAAGGAGGTAGGGTCGAGGATCCCCTAGACCTGCAGTGAGGCAGACCCCATTCCCAACCACCCTGACCCTGTTCTGGAGGTAGATTATAACCTTTTAATGGAGAACAAGAGTCACTTTCACTGAGAACCAATTCCATCACCCATGAATCGTCTGCCAATATTAGGAAGCAATGAGTCTGCAAGTCCATACTTAGCACAGAAGGCCAAAAGGAGGGGGCATTCCAACAATATATGAACCACTCTATATAAGGCTGCACAACTACATTGTGGGGTAGGCTCATCGCTCAAAAGACCAGGCGCGACACGTAATTAAAGGCTCTGGGGGGGAGCCGCCCCAAAATATATGTTAAAGTAAATTTCGCAAGAACGTATTACATAATTTAAATTATCAGGACGAATTTCACATATTTCCCATTCCGATTAAAATAACGACGGTCAACGTGTTTGGAACTGTTTGTATCGATAGATGTTTTCCGTACGGTTAGTAGTGTTTAGGCTGTGCCTTGGAACGTCCGTAAGCTGCATGTAGTAGCGGTTTGGGGGCGTGGCTTCAACATAGTACTGCTCTTTATGAGCGACCCGCAGGCTCAGAGCTTGGAGTCTAAGAGTGTAATAAAAGAATGTAGAGAGGCCGAAACTTCGCTATCCAATCTCTGTCTCTGCACATCTCTACTACGCTTCGATGCGTCATTAATTGACGTTTAGTATTATTGTTTTGATAATGTTTTACGTAGTTGTTTTGTTTCTGCCATTGGCTATTTTATCCACATTTAGAATAAGTTTGCAAATATCCCGCCAGAGTGCACTAGACTACAGCAACATAACAGTACTGCCATCTAGTGAGAGTTTCATAAGTGATTAGAGGACAAAGCGCACAAAATTTGTCCCGTTACTTTACTTTCCTTGCTTGCTGATGCTGACTGCTTTTGTTGATACCGTGTGATATTAGCAAGTTTCTTTTTAGGAGTGTATTTTGCAAGATTTTAGTGAGTTTTACTTGCTTGTGAATATCTGTGACATACCGCGAGTGTGAAACCAGCACAATATGAATTCAGTGTGCAATTTAATAGGTAAAAACCGGAACATGGCCATAGGATGAAAGTAAAAGAACTTGGTGCACCCAGACCCGATCTAATGATCAATCAAGAACAGAAACAATGCAAATCTAGGCAAGGATACAAATGCAGTTTTAATAGAGCAATGTACGATGCAGCTGAGTGGTTGTGTGGTTGTGAAGTGAAAAATGCATTTTTCTGTTTCACCTGTCTTCTTGCAAATAGTACTAATAGCGCCTGGACTAAAACTGGTATCACTGACTTAAAGAATTTTCACACAAAGGTGAAAAAACATAATCCCAGCGAAAAACATTTAAATGGTTTCATTGAGTTTTCAATGCTAGGGAAAGTAGACATTATGTGCCAATTAGACAGTACTTACTGCCGTAATATAAAGATATATAATGAAAATGTATTAAAAAAATCAGTATATTCTGGGTAAACTGATAGGCTGCATTAAATTTTGTGGCAAATTCGAGCTTGCCTTACGGGGCCACGACGAAACAGAAGATTCCAAAAACCCAGGAATTTTTCGAGGATTAGTCAGACTGATGGCACAACTGGACTGCGTCTTGAAGCAGCACATTGAGAAATCAGAAAACCGTGTTTTCTTAGGCCTATCGAAGACAATTCAAAATGAACTCCTGGAATCAATTTATGAGGTAAATATGGCAGTTGCACGGATTGCTCATGCCACCCAATCACAGCACAAGACCTGTGACATCACCAAAGCATCCCAGTATCGTCATGCGAACTTGTAAACTTCGAGCTTTGGAGGTAAACCACAATAAACGCCCTAAGTTTAGAACTGAAAACACCAAAAATATTAAGCAGCTGCAAAGTCAACATTCATCACATTAAAGATCTCTCCGAAATGCGTCTTTTCATATGATTTGCTGCAAAGTGTCAGAAAATGTAATGATGACATATAAAAACACTAACTAAAGATTTTAACTCGAAGTTAGCTTCTAATGATATTTAATATCTGATTATAGAAAATACAGTACGTAAAATTATGGGTAGAGAGTGATCTGCCCACCCCCCTCCCCCTGACTTCTTAGTTGTTTATGTCAGACTAATCTGTAGCATAACCCGAGGTCTACGTTGGCTCCAATCGATAAATGCTGCAGCCTTCCCCAGTATAGTAACCGCGAGCCGCACCTGCAAAAGACAATTATGGATTAACCTTGTATACTCGATGAAGAGGCAACATAGGACTGTTGATTCCTTCCGGGAGAAGTGGAAGGAGGAGCACCATGATGTAGTAATCTCCTTGGTTGTGCAGAGTCTATTAGCTAGGGAAGTAGCCCACCAGATGCCATCCATTTCCGGAAGGGCAGAGATCTTGTGTGCACCCACAAATCCACACCTGGTGTTAGCAAAGCGAACAGGGAGTGACTAAGTGCTCCTCTACCCAGTTCATTCTCTGGGGTACCCATATGGCTTGGAACCAAGAGAAAGACAATTGAGTAGCCAGTATAAAAAAGGCCAGCGAGAGGGTCATGAATAGTGGTGACCAAAGGGTGGCAAAAATAGCATGCCATTAGCCTGGAGATTTCATCTTGAGTATTAATAAACAGCTTCAGCTGTATTTAGTCCTTGATTTTTTGATTACTACCGGTTTCAAGGCACGAAAAGCCACATCTTCAGTAGAACATTTGCATAAGAATAAATCACGAAGGAATAACCACCCCGAGACATCCACTGATATGATAATTTTCTAAGATTATTTTAAGATTTTTAAAATTTTTTAAAAAGCCACAAAATACTTCTACATGGGAATATTAAAATATTTGTACACATGTAACTAAAACATTAGAGCTAAAAAAGCTCAGAACTTTGCACACAACATTCGTTGTCAATCACAACGAAACACCGCAAAAAAGATGGTAGGTCACTGAATGAAACAGCCGGATTATAATCCAATGCGGTGGATGAGTCCTAAATAAATTATACCATAGTGATCCATTGGTAAGGTCAAATAAATTAAAAACTATTAAGACTTAATTTGCACCTAGCTTGAAAAATGAATAAGTGGTTGCTACAAAAATAGAGAAATGTTATACCTGGACACAAACCAGTCAAGTAAATAGCTACTGACAAAAGTAGAACCTGAAAACTGTACCAGAAATTTTATAAGTGTGGTTTTCAGGTTCTACTTTTCCATCAAGTTGCAACCACTTCTTGGTTTTTCATGCTAGCCGCAGATTAGGTCTTAGTAGTTTTCAATTTATTTTCATCTTACCAATGGATCACTATGGTATAAATTGTTTGTGACCCATTGTAGCACCTACAATGCCTCTCGGTGTTAATAAACCAAAATAGCTCCCAAATTAGCTCCCATGCCCTTGAAATATAAATTCAGAAAATGTCCCAAGCCCCTCCACAAGTAGTAATTTACGAAATAGAAATAAGAGACAAATAGAGGGGAATCTATAGTAGAAAAATAATAGAAAAAGAAACGAATTTTAATCATAAATTTTGGAAGCATGGGAGGGGGGGGGGGGGGGGGGGGGGAAATGATAGAAATGGTTAAATTATTAGTTATTCTTATATATGAGAAAATCAATATTATAGTCACAGAATGTACGTCTTGAACACCAAATATAGCGTTTACTAAGGTATAAATAGACATACAATGCAATTATGATACTCCAGTCTCTATTCTCTAGTCTGTTCGAAGTCAATTAGGACGTACAGCTTTAGGAAGCAACAATAGGAGCTTTATTAAACCAGGGCACAAGAATAAATCGCGACGAGATTGTTTTTTTTTGGAAGCATTAATTTCAGATCAGAATTAGAACTTTTGTCATATTAGAGAAACGGGGAGGTGATCAATAATCTCTGTGACTTTAACGTCACTTTGTGTGAAGATTTAAATATTTTACGGAATTAACGATTTTTGGACAGATTCGGACTTTGTATTGTGATAGTGGAAAAGCTTTACTTCACGCGACTAGTAATCACAGTTCGTGACAGTTTATGGATATTAAACGGGAACAATCTTTTTATCGAAAGTGACAGACCATTGTTTAGTAACTCTGATATTGAGGGGATTCCAGATTAGATACTTATTCAAAGAACCCCTTTGAATGCGATCGTGTGAATGAACTGATTTATTAATAATTATTGTTAAACAAAATAACGTGTTAATTTGAAACTGACTATTCGTCTTGAACTTTACTTCGATTTAGGTTCATAAATAATTAGGTTACGTGATTTTCACCAAGAATAAACTGCAGACTAGTAACTGAAACAGGTGAACGAGAATCTATTGAAAACACTAGCATTAATTTACTTATGGTTTTTTCCTTTGGAACTGGGAAGACAATACGTGTAGTGACTTACTGGGGTTAATTTAAGAACTAGCCGAGATAAAACAAAACCCCTCAATACCAGTCAATGTACAGATAAATTAACATTCCTACTTTCATGCAAGATATGGAAGTAGGGATAGAAAAAAGGATCGCTACACCATCCACCATTTTGAACTGGATTATGGCTGTTTTATTCAATGACATACCACCTTTTAGAGATGTTTTGTTCTAATGGACGATGATTGTTGGGTACAAAGTTCTGAGCTTTTTAGCTCTAGTGTTTCAACTATCTGAGTACAATTATTTTAATATTCTCATGAAAAGCTTTTAATAGTTTTTTTTAATTTTTTTAAATGTTAAGATAATTTTAGAAAATTACCATATTAGTGGATGTCTCTGGATTGTTATTCTTGTTATGCAGGTGTTCACCTGAAGATGTGGCTCTTAGTGCCAAAAAACCAACAGCAATCTAAAAATAAAGCACTAAATACAGCCAAATCAGTTTATTAATACTTGAGAAGATGACTCATGGCTGTGGTTGCCCTGCCTACAAGGTTGTCTGCAGCCTGGAGACTGCTCATCAAGTCTGTACAACATGGTCAAGGGAGGCTCGTTTAATAAAATGGAGGATTATGCTAAGGGCTATCAGCTCTATCATAAACACATTACATGTTCTCAACAGGAAATGGCATTCCATACCAACAGCAGAAATAAAAGCATATCCCACCTGATCCAAGTTTTAGAGTGGTCAGTGTAAAAGATAGTAGCACCCCTGTAACTCTTTAAGAACGGGACGAAACAGATGCTGAAAGGTCATGAGGGCAATCAAGACTTTAGGACTATGGAAGAGATCAGTCCTAATACTTGGCCTGGACACCATCCAAGGAGGAGTGTATGAGAAAACACATGGAGCACAACATGGGGAGGGGAGATGGAGATCTTCAGAAAGCAAAATGAGGCTCATTCCAACTGGCAGTCCCAACGGAAGGCAGGTATCAGGACAGCGGGTATCAGGAAGATGACACCAGTTGCATGAAAGGAGAGTGGAACACACGTGATGATCATGGAATTGTTGAATAGTGATTGCATACGAGATCAACAGCTGCTTCGGCAAGGAGACACCAGTGGTCAGGTGCACATCACAATGATGGACTGGGTCTAATTGTTTTAAAGCTGAAGGAGCTGCTGAGCCATAAACCTGGCAACCATAGTCCATTCAGGACGAAACCAGGGCCCAGTAAATACAGATAAGGGTAGCACGATCAGCACCTCAAGATGTATGAGCAAGGAAGCAGAGAGCATTAAGCTTCCGCATACAGGTAGTCTTCTGGTGATGAATACAGGGCAGCCAGGTCAGCATTTATCAAAAAGGAGGCCCAAGAAATGTGACTGTGTTACAACGTCCAATTACTGGGTACCTAAGTATTGTTCTGGGTCAGGACAGACTGTGGTAAATTGGAAAAAATGCATAATCCACATTTTTGTGGGAGAAAATTTGAAACCATGAGAAAGAGCCCATACAGAGGCCAGCCAGATGGCAGCTTTGAGTTGGCATTCAGCAGAGTCTGAGAGTGGGAGCTGCACCAAATGCACTAATCATCGACATACAATGTATGTGTGTCTAGGTGCCGAAAAGAGGTCACTAACCTATTAATGGCAATGAGGAAAAGAGTGACACTCAACACAGAGCCCTGTGAAATGCCATTCTCTTGGACCTGCTGGGAGCTGACTGAAATGCCAGCTGCACCCGGGGCAACCAGTGAGACAAAAACTGACAAATCTGTAGGAGCCCTCTAAAGCCCTAGTAATTGTGGGTGAGTATATTGTGACGATGCCAAGCAGTGTCATACACCTTATGCAGGTGTTGGCGTTTAGAAAAAGCCTGTCAGATTGTTGTTCCCAATCTAAGCAGGTGGTCAGATGTGGATTATGCCTCCTGGAAGGGTTCATTACAGGATTCAGGTTGGTGGGGGGTCAAACATACAGAGATGTCTTCAACTTGTCACTTCTGCAGTAGAAAGGTATCCGGATAGGAATAGGATGCCGATGCTGTTGCAAAGTGGGTCATACAGTGTTCTGCAAGAACTGATGACCACATTGTAGGGCAAGGCCCTGAACAGTCGTTGAACACTGGCAGTGCATAAGACCACAGAGCTTGACGAACACCTGAGCTGAAGAGGCATATGTCACCAATGGGGAGACATAGTGTTCCCAACACTCCTTCTTACTTCATTTAATTAAATAGTGAGCCTTAGCATGAAATTGCGTAAAAGCATTAAGGTAGGTCTGCCAAAGGATGTAGTCTGAATCATTTCAGGGCTCGTCAGTGATCCTGAATAGCTATTGCAATGTCTTACATCCACCACAGCACTGGCCGTATGTGGAGTGGACCTGTCAAAAAGAAAACAGCAGTTCCACTGGTGCAGATGATCGCATCTAAGACACCTTGCATAACATCGTCTGGGGTATCATTTATCAGCAGCACCCCACAGGTGTCATTACACTGGTAATGGAATTGCAAGTTTCTGTTTGATGCTGATAACAGTCATGGAGGATCGGGCAGACCCAACGGTGCATGCTTGCTAAGCCACACCTCCAGCAGTTCTGTACTTCGAGTGCCCCCTGCCACCATGATGTAGGATGACGGGCAGCAACTCTCAGCACACTCGCACATGGAGGCACTTCACAATGTGATGCTACACAGATGCTGCCCGGTCGCAACTGTGTCTTCACCGATTTTACTTCAGTACAGAGAAACTTTTCATTGTGAACACTGTGACAGCTGGACTCTGTTTCTTCTGCCTCATTTGTAATGAGCTGTCTTATGCTTGGGGAAGTAGAAGTTAAGTAAAGTTTCTGTGTGTTGTGTTAACTAGTTCACTAATCATTTCTGCTCCTGTCCAGCTTTCCTATGATGACAGTTGCTGCACCACTCTGTAGAACACCTCTCCTTACTGTTGTGTACAAAGTCATACACATCTGGCCACAAGCTGTAGTACTACTATTTTGGGCAGTCATCTTGTTGCTTTCTTCCTGTTCTATAGTCTTTTTGCTTGCTTTTTGCTGTTTTCTCTGTCTTCCTCTTATGGCATCAGTGCAGTTTTTCACATAAATTTGATGCTGTTGACAGACCAACTGCCACTGCTTCAAAGTTGTTGAATAAAGCTCAATGTAATTGTTCCCAAACAGAAAATGAGGCTCTCACCACTGTCTACGGTGTCACTAAATTTCACGAGTATCTTTCTGGCAGAAAATTTTGCTTGTTGACTGACCATAAACTTCTACAATCTTTATTTAGCCCCTCTCAGTAAGTCCCAACTTGCAAAGCGCAAAAGCTGCAACAGCAGGCTCTTCTTTCTCAAATCACCACTATGAGACCGTGTATTGGCCTGCTTTAAGCGTGTCAATGCAGATGTTCTTGCTTGCCTCTCTGTTAGCCCATATTCCACTTCTGACAAGTCCTCTTCTTGTTGCTACACTGGTGCACAAGGCACAGATGCTTTGCACAGCTTTCCACTTTATCACCGGAAAATTACCTAGCCCACAGCAGTGGATCTTGATTTGCAGATTCTGTTGCACTGCATTGGCACTGGTTACCAACTTTCAGCTAGACAAATTTGTACCTCTGTGGTTCACCCATATTTTGCCCATCGGCACACCCTTGCATTTTACCGAGGTGTCATTTTGCTTTACACCATTAATAAGCAGTCATGTGTTGTGGTTCCCAGATTCTCCAGCCTGACGTGCTTCATTTGTTACACAAGTGTCACTAGGGCAACATTTGCACCAAGCAGCTGGCGCGTCTTCATTGTACTTGGAACAGTCTTGACGAACAAAGTGAACAGATGACTTCTCAGTGCTGAGCCTGTGCTGAACATCAGTCAGCCCCACCTCAGCAATTCTTTGAATGGCCCCAGCCCTCAAGCACTTTGGCAACTTTTGCACTTGGATTTTACTGGTCCTTACTCTAATACATGTTGGCTCATTGTCGTTGACACTTTCAACAAATTTTCCTCGTGGTTCCAATGCACTCTGCTACAGTGTATTTCACAATGCAAGCCTTGTCATTGATCTTTTGCCTCAAGGGATTGCCTGAGGTGATTGTGGCAGACAATGGACCTCAGTTTGTTGCTGTCAAGTTTGAACAGTTTTGCACCACTTCCAGCATCACCCACAAGAGCTCTGTTTCACCCACAATTCCATGGTGAAGCTGAAACCTTTGTATGTATATTTAAGCAACAGATGGACAAACTCTGTTCCTCCCACACATGGGATCAAGCTTGGTTGGTATTCTGGCCCTCCTACCACTCCCAGCCATGTGATGGACCATCACTGGTGGAGTTGTTACATGGATGGCACCACTGACCCTTTCTTCAGTCATTGCAATGCCGGCAGCAGGTGGCACCCACTCCTCCCAGACAGGCAAAGTATCAAACAAACAATCTGGTCTTTTGCAGAGTGCATAGCAGATGGCAGATGGAGGCACTAGTAGTGAGGCACCAGTTTATGACGTATTGGATGTTCCAAGTTTCTCCTACAGGGAGGAAGATGATTGTCTCTGTGCCACCAGAATCAAATTTGTCCTTGTGAATTGTGTAATCATCCTGCAGGCTTTGCACTTTCAGATTCCATGCCTGCCTGGACGCAGCAGCCCTCGCTGCATCCGGCTCCCACAGGCACCACGCCATCAGCACCAGTCCCAGAGACAATGGGAGCCGGCATTGTTTTGCAGTTATCGTCTCAATGGCCACAACTGTCTGGAGATGGGCCCCCCTCCTAGCAGCTGTCCCACATGCTGTCTGTCTCAGGTCCCTCTGCAGTCATCAAGATGCCTCTGCCTTCATTTACTGCTCTGTCTCTGGATGTGGGTGCACACTCCCTGCTCAGTTTTTTGGCTGGTATTCCTGAGTAGGCTCAGGTTTTATGCTGGGGCGTGGACAGGAGCTTCGCGTCAGCCTCAGTTTGGGCTCCCATCTCTTCATCGTGACCTGCATCCAGACCTCCCTGCCATCATCGTTTGCTCATCTACACTACAAGACAAAAGTGAGGAGATTTTGGATGGGGGGGTGGGGGGTGGATGTGGTATCACATACTGATATCACTCCATGTCCATGGGTATCATTACGTTGGTAGCAGATTTCCAAGTTTCCATTCGACATCGATAGTGGTCATGATAGTTTGGGTACACTCAACAGGGCATGTTCGCTAAGCCACACCTCCAGCAGCTACATACTTTGAGTGCCCTCTGCTGCCACAATACAGTGGGCCGGTGGCAGCAACTCAGTACTTTCGCATTTGGAGCCACTTAAAAACGTGATGCTATGCGGATGCCGCCTGGTCATGGCTCTGTCTTCACCGTTTGTGCTTCAGTACAGAGAGAGTTTTCCTTGTGGACATGGTGATAGCTGGACTTTGTTTCTTACTGCCCCTTTTGTAACGAGTCATCTTACACTTGGAGAAATACAAGTAAGTAAATCTTCTGTTTGTAGAATTAACTAGTTCGCTAATTATATCTGCTCCTCTCCAGTTTTCCTACGACGACAGTTGCCGCACCACTCTGTAGCCCACTGCTCCTTAGCACTGTGTACAAAGTCATACATGACATCATCAATGCATTCCAACAGAGGGGTGGCAAATGTAACAACAGAGACGTACAAAGATCAGCACACTCTCTGAAGTACCCAATGCAGTAATCAGTCAGTCTGGTGGTGGCAAGGAAACAATATGATCACTAGGAAAATGGTCACTGTAACAAAGGTCATCATGTAGTGACCAATGTAGCAAAGCTACAACATCAAGGGAAGAGATCGTAAGATCATTAGCTGAAAAACATGCCTTGTGTGGCACTGAAGTGGGTAGGAGGACCATCATTGAGAAGGCACAGGTCTGTGAGAAATCGGTCTTTTAGAAGGCCCCAACCACACAGAGGATGGTACATGCTGAAAGCCCCAAGCAGGGGAATAGAGGGTGAGAGGGGAGAGGGTAAGTGGCCTGCCTGAACCTAGGTAAACATTGCAAATGCACCCAGACCACTATTTCCTCCAGATAGGCATGAAGGGAAATCCATTCACCAATGTCATGTACGAACAAAGGTACAGTTCACTCCAGATTCCCTCTCAAGACCAGTGCGGTTCCGACAGAACAAACTAAAACTACAAAGTATTGAACAAAGTTCACCAGTGAAGTGTGTTTCTTGAAGAGCAATGCAAATTGCAGAAGAAGAGGAAAAAAGGTGGTGTTGTTCTGCTAGGTGACAGTAGTACCCACTACAATTCAACTGAATGATCAAATGACTGGAGGCCAGGTTAAACAAGAAGGGGCCAGGAGACCAGTCCTGCAGTCATGTCACAGGATCACTGCTCATCACCAGTGGGGATGAAACCACATCCACAAACATTGGCTCAGAATACAGCAGCGCAAGGTTTGTTCAAGGGGCTGCCCACACTGAGCACAGAGACAGATGGAGGGTGGCTTCTTCAGTCATTGTTTGCTGTTGGGCCTCTGGCACAAGGGCTGCCAGGGAGAGGGATCTCAAGAGGGAGCCCTGTCACCGGTAGACGCCAGGGAAAGAGAATGCTTCTCCAGATGGATGCAGTAAGCTGTTCCCAACGACGGTAATAGGCGAACCACAGGAGAGGAGGATGGTGGGAGATCTGGTTTGGAAAAGTTGGGGGTGGGTGTGCAGGAGGGGGGGGGGGGGAGGAGGTGGGGTGGTAATGATGTTAGCATAATTGATTGTTATTAGCCACAGGATGTAGGCATCCCTATTTCTTCTGTGCCTAAAAATATGACAGATAGTCAACAGATTTGTATTCCTGGATCTTCTGTTCTTTCTTGAAAACTGGGCAAACTGGCGAATGTAGAGGGTGATGTACTGCACAGATGACACACAGAGGTGGATGTTCACAAGGACTACCTCCATGGAGTAAGTGTCCACAGTTGCTGCATTTTATGTTCACCGTGCAGTGGGTTCACATATGCCCAAAGCGTAAATGTCTGAAGCATCCAATAGGTGGTAGGACATACAGCTTCTCATCACACCTGTACACAATGACCTTAACTTTGAAAGGAGGACATTCCCTTTAAAGGCTAAGATAAAGGCACCTGTATCCGTACGATTTTCAGTGGACCATTTTTGTATACATCTGATGAAATGTATGCCTCGCCACTAGAGATTAGTCTAGAGTTCCTCACCTTTATGGAGTGCAATATCTCTATGAACGATGATTCCTTGGATCATGTTCAAAGTTTTTTTTGTGGGAAACTGGTCACAGGTACGTTACTTAGATGATTGCATGCATGAAGAGCTGTAGATTGGACAGCAAAGGAAGTTTTAATCAATAATGAACCATGTCATGTTTTCCCCAGAGATTCAACTTCTCCAAACTTTTCTTCAGTGTTTTCAACAAAGAAATAGTGACTTCACTGCAGTAAAAGTATCCCTACCAGTTCCAGTACAGTCCAAGTATTGAGTGAAGTATTTCAGTCCCAGACATCTGCCTTGATCCTCTTTCCCAGGGCATATCCAGGGAAGGAAGCATCATGAAGTCTTTATCTCTCTGCATTATAATAATCTTCCCATCTGAAATAACTGCTGCTTGCAGCTCCCAGTGGAAGAAAGTTTAATTCACTTCATGAGTGAATCGTCCCCCATAGTACCATCCAATCTGAATGTCGGCTGACCCAGCCAGTCAGTTACGCGGCCAGTAAACCTTTGCCCTGTGCACCAGCCATGACAGCATGTACTCCTTGGTTGGCTTGCATGGGGATTCTCCAGCTCAGGCACAAACAGTACAGTATCTGCATCACATCATCAGGGGGGGGGGGGGGGGGGGCACCACCATGCATGTACTTGACAACACATTGAACAATGGAATGGCTAACATGCTGGGTTTTGGGTGTAGTACCTTTGCAAGAAAGGTAGGGTTCAAAGAAAGAAGGCACAAGAGGTGGAATATATGTCATGGTGGGCAACCTTCCTTGTACTATCCAAACTTCTGTAAAATTTAGGAAAGGAGTAGCAAGTAAAACACAACATGGGGACCATATAGCTCAGAATGAAAAGTTGTAGAATGTCAGAAGGGAAGAAAACGAGTGTCCAAACTCACAAACCAGATCCAAGCACAATCATTACCAAGAAGACTGTACAATGGGAAAACAGAGAAGAAGAAAGAATAGCAGAAGGATAGACTTGCAGCACAGAAAGGATATTACTGCTGCAAAAGCTGGGGCTTCATGGTACCTAAGCACTTATCTCAAGAAAGAGAGTAGTGACAAGCAGGATCATCAATTCAGTGAAGTTTGGTTGCTCCAGTGAAACGTGGTCTGCTGACAACATGCTCACTACGCACCTACTCTTGGTAGTGAGGGAGAGAAATCACATGTTAACTGCTAGCTACTACCTGGAATGTCAGTACCACGCTGGGTGCTCCCTGACACTGGCTTCCAACTAACAATGCTGTGAATTCTCTCCTATAACTTTTTCTTGTACTGGGTGATCAAAAAGTCAGTATAAATTTGAAAACTTAATAAACCACAGAATAATGTACATAGAGAGGTACAAATTGACACACATGCTTGGAATGACATGGGGTTTTATTAGAACCACCCCATATTGCCAGAGGCATGAAAGATCTCTTGCGCGCGTCATTTGGTGATGATCGTGTGCTCAGCCGCCACTTTCGTCATGCTTGGCCTCCCAGGTCCCCAGTCCGTGCAATTATTGGCTTTGGGGTTACCTGAAGTCGCAAGTGTATCGTGATCGACCGACATCTCTAGGAATGCTGAAAGACAACATCCGACGCCAATGCCTCACCATAACTCCGGACATGCTTTACAGTGCTGTTCACAACATTATTCATCGACTACAACTATTGTTGAGGAATGATGGTGGGCATACTGAGCGTTTCCTGTAAAGAACATCATCTTTGCTTTGTCTTACTTTGTTATGCTAATTATTGCTATTCTGATTAGATGAAGCGCCATCTGTCAGACATTTTTTGAACTTTAGTATTCTTTTGGTTCTAATAAAACCTTGTCATTCCAAGCATGTGTGTCAATTTGTACCTCTCTATCTACATTATTCCGTGATTTATTCAGTTTTTAAAATTATACTGACTTTTTGATCACCCAGTACTTTGATCTGACACAAATTATCATCACCTGAGGACTTCCATGACTTGTTAACAACTTCACAGACCAACCTGGATGTGCACACATGTATTCTAAACAAGGAATAAATTTCCTTTTAATCAATGAAAAGCTACGTTTTATACCTCAACTGTCCCTGAAAGTATGCCCAAACTTTGCCTATACTTAACTGATAGTCTAGATAATTAATATGATGTGACATCTGCTTGCACCATGAGCATGAGAACCCTAAAGATCTGGAGAAATTCCAAGGGGGTTGTTTCACTGATTCTAGGAAAAGAATTAAACGACAACAGAGAAAGTATTAAGCAAGACTAAATTACTGAGAATGGACACAAGATCATCAGTGTCATGTTCATTAACCTACAGCTGCTCCTGATTACTGCAAAGCACAAACTGTTGCTTAATAAGAATAGTCAAAACATGCTAATTTCCACCTTGGGGGAGAGGAGGGGGAGATAGATAGATAGATAGATTGGGGGGAGGGAGAGAGGGAGAGAGAGAGGGGAGGGGCAGGCAGGCAGTTTCTGTTGTTTTTCCCCCTCCCTATACATGTCTGCAGCCCTCATACACATTGAAATCTCCACACCACAGTAGCTAGAAAACAGCTTAAGTTGCCAAAGCCAAATGGCACAGCCCATACATAAAGTGGAACATTGAGTGACAATTTCATTTCCTGCACTCGAAGGGAACGACACTGCGGCTATCCACGTGTCAATGAAACTGTATGGCAACACAGCACCATTGTATGACACCGTGGTTCGGTGGAGCCAACATTTTGAATGTGTCCTAACATGTCCAAGTGACGACAACATAGTGGAAGACCACATCTAACTGAAGAACCAGGATTCACAATAGACACAGACACCTTTGTGCTCAAAGACAGGTATATGACAACCAACGCAGTAGTGTGAAATGTGGAAATCAGTAACGGACCAGTTTTTCAACATCTTGCGTGACACTTTGAATGTGATAAAAGGTCACAACATACAGTTTTCTGTGACTGCTCACTCCCATCCACAAAGCCTGCCAAACTGATGAAACAATGAAAATGTTGCAGCTGTTAGCATGCCAGTCCAACTGATTTTATTAGATATGATCCCAAAACAAAGGAGGGAAACTAGAAATGGAAATATGTGGATTCACCACTGCTAAAATAGGCAAAGAAGCAAACATAATTGGCCAAGGTGACGCAGAGTGTTTATTGGTATTACCACAGTATGATGTTAACAGATTATGCTCAAATGGGGAAAAATGGCACAGGAGCATATTACCAAGTTCTCTCATCAAGACAAAGCACTGCTGGAAGCTTTCCAAGGACATATTTTTGTCACATGACTTTTCGCCAACTCACTCGGCATGAAATAAAATCACAAATGATGTTTCTCTGGGCTATCTAATTTTGCCTCACCCCCAACCCCATATTCTCTTGATATGGTTCCAGGGTGTCTTCTTTCTCTTTCCTATAATCAAGATGACGACAAGGTGACTTTCAAGATGGAACGCTTCCTGAAGAGCCAAAATGCAGACTTCTACAACCAAAGTCTCCACCAAATCATCCACTGATGGGAGAAAAGTGTCACAGTGAAGCACGCATATGTAGGGCAGAATTAACATCGACAAGTTTTATGGTCGCAGCTTGATTTTTACCAAGGTGAAAGTTGAAACATTATGACTATCCTTTGTCAGCTACACGAGATAACAAGGGATTATCAACTAATATTGCTGGTGGGTGGCTTCTTACATAAGAACATCACCCTGAGAGGAGGAAGGGGGGGGGGGGGGGAGTCTTTGAAGAAATATTTACCTCAAGGCACTATTGAATTTAATTGATGAAAGGAGAAAATATAAAAATGCAGTAAATGAAACAGGCAAAAAGGAATACAAACGTCTCAAAAATGAGATCGACAGGAAGTGCAAAATGGCTAAGCAGGGATGGCTAGAGGACAAATGTAAGGATGTAGAGGCCTATCTCACTAGGGGTAAGATAGATACCGCCTACAGGAAAATTAAAGAGACCTTTGGAGATAAGAGAACGACTTGTATGAATATCAAGAGCTCAGATGGAAACCCAGTTCTAAGCAAAGAAGGGAAAGCAGAAAGGTGGAAGGAGTATATAGAGGGTCTATACAAGGGCGATGTACTTGAGGACAATATTATGGAAATGGAAGAGGATGTAGATGAAGATGAAATGGGAGATATGATACTGCGTGAAGAGTTTGACAGAGCACTGAAAGACCTGAGTCGAAACAAGGCCCCCGGAGTAGACAATATTCCATTGGAACTACTGACGGCCGTGGGAGAGCCAGTCCTGACAAAACTCTACCATCTGGTGAGCAAGATGTATGAAACAGGCGAAATACCCTCAGACTTCAAGAAGAATATAATAATTCCAATCCCAAAGAAAGCCGGTGTTGACAGATGTGAAAATTACCAAACTATCAGCTTAATAAGTCACAGCTGCAAAATACTAACACGAATTCTTTACAGACGAATGGAAAAACTAGTAGAAGCCAACCTCGGGGAAGATCAGTTTGGATTCCGTAGAAACACTGGAACACGTGAGGCAATACTGACCTTACGACTTATCTTAGAAGAAAGATTAAGGAAAGGCAAACCTACGTTTCTAGCATTTGTAGATTTAGAGAAAGCTTTTGACAATGTTGACTGGAATACTCTCTTTCAAATTCTAAAGGTGGCAGGGGTAAAATACAGGGAGCGAAAGGCTATTTACAATTTGTACAGAAACCAGATGGCAGTTATAAGAGTCGAGGGACATGAAAGGGAAGCAGTGGTTGGGAAGGGAGTAAGACAGGGTTGTAGCCTCTCCCCGATGTTGTTCAATCTGTATATTGAGCAAGCAGTAAAGGAAACAAAAGAAAAATTCGGAGTAGGTATTAAAATTCATGGAGAAGAAATAAAAACTTTGAGGTTCGCCGATGACATTGTAATTCTGTCAGAGACAGCAAAGGACTTGGAAGAGCAGTTGAATGGAATGGACAGTGTCTTGAAAGGAGGATATAAGATGAACATCAACAAAAGCAAAACAAGGATAATGGAATGTAGTCTAATTAAGTCGGGTGATGCTGAGGGAATTAGATTAGGAAATGAGGCACTTAAAGTAGTAAAGGAGTTTTGCTATTTGGGGAGCAAAATAACTGATGATGGTCGAAGTAGAGAGGATATAAAATGAAGGCTGGCAATGGCAAGGAAAGCGTTTCTGAAGAAGAGAAATTTGTTAACATCCAGTATAGATTTAAGTGTCAGGAAGTCATTTCTGAAAGTATTCGTATGGAGTGTAGCCATGTATGGAAGTCAAACATGGACGATAAATAGTTTGGACAAGAAGAGAATAGAAGCTTTCGAAATGTGGTGCTACAGAAGAATGCTGAAGATTAGATGGGTAGATCACATAACTAATGAGGAAGTATTGAATAGGATTGGGGAGAAGAGAAGTTTGTGGCACAACTTGACTAGAAGAAGGGATCGGTTGGTAGGACATGTTTTGAGGCATCAAGGGATCACAAATTTAGCATTGGAGGGCAGCGTGGAGGGTAAAAATCGTAGAGGGAGACCAAGAGATGAATACACTAAGCAGATTCAGAAGGATGTAGGTTGCAGTAGGTACTGGGAGATGAAAAAGCTTGCACAGGATAGAGTAGCATGGAGAGCTGCATCAAACCAGTCTCAGGACTGAAGACCACAACAACAACAACAACAACAACAACAACAACTATCTCAGGATCAACCCTGTTAAAAAAGTATACTAAACGAAAAATCAACATCAAATACCATAAAATGAAGTGACAATAGTCATGGGATAGCAATATGCACATGCACAGATGGTGATAATCACATACATAAGGGATGAAGGGGCTTTCACTAGTGCTTAGGTGATTCACGTGAAAAGTTTTCTGACGTGATAATGGCCGCATGATGGGAATTAGCGGATTCTGCTGAATGCTAGCTGGAACTACAAGCATGAGACATTCAGTTTCAGAAATCATTAGGGAAGTCAATAACTTAAATCCACAGTGTCAAGAATGTGATGAGAATACCAAACTTCAGGTGTTTCCCTCACCATGGACAATGCAGTGGCTGGTGACCTTCACTTAGCGACTGAGAGCAGTGGTATTTGTGTACAGCTGTCAGCACTTACAGTCAGGCAACACTGTTTGAGATAATTGCAGAAATCAATGTGGGATGTACAACAAATGTATCCATTATGACAGTGTGATGAAATTTGGCGTTAATGGCCTACTGCAGCAGACGACCGATGCAAGTGCCTTTGCTAACAAGACAACACAGGCTGCAGTGCCTCTCACAGGCACAAGACCATATCAGTTGGTCCCCAGATGACTGGAAAACAATGGCCTGGTCAAACGAGTCCCAATTTCATTTCGTAAGAGACGGTAGGGTTTGGGCAAGGTGCCCATGAAGCCATAAGCTCAAGCTATCAACAAGGGAATGTATAAGCTGGTGGTGGCTCCATAATGATATGGACTGTGTTTACATGGAATGGACCAAATAGTCCAACTGAACTGATCATTGACTGTAAATGGTTATGTTCTGCTACCTGGATACCATTTGCAGCCATTTATGGACTTCATGTTCCCAAGCAATGGTGGAATTTTTATGGATGACAATGCCCCATGTCACAGGGCTTAAATTATTCTCGAATGGTTTGAAACAAATTCTGGATAATTTGAGCGAATGATTTGGCCAACCATATTGTCCAACATGAATCCCATCAAACATTTATGGGACATAACTGAGAGGTCAGTTTGTGCACAAAATTGCACAAAAGCCTGCGCCAGCAACACTTTCCCACTTATGAATGGCTACAGAGGTGGCATAACTCAATATTTGTACAGGAGACTTACAACAACTTGATGAGTCATGTCACATCGAGTTGCTGCACTACCCTGCGCAGGACAGTAGGTATACCACAACTTTTGTCACCTCAGTGTATCTTATTTTATTTATGCTGATGATGTTGCAACCTGTCTCCCAGCTTCCTGTTACTGCAATCAGACTTTGTTATCTGTTAGTTAAGTGAGGGTTCCACTGCTCTACCCATTGTATGTTTTCATTTTGACTACTATTTAAGACTCCTAACAAGAATTCTTTAAGCATCCTAGACTAATTTGGTTCTTTACGTCCATTTTTTTTTTTTTTTTTTTCTTTTTTTTAATACATGTAAACCTCTGTTTATTTCCCTAGTTTGGTGCATTTGTCTCCCCGACTTATACACTAAACACAAGATTTGTCACGTAAGACACCCCCAAATGAGAGGCATAATAATTAACTTAGAGAGATCTTTCTAAATTAATTTTACGCTAAGAACCAAAACTACTTGTAGTGCATACTGGATTTTACAGTACTTTTAATACTGAGAGAGACCCCTTAACTGATGGGCAACTCCAGCACCAAATTGCAACAGAAAGGAATAGCCTAAATGAATGAACATTACTACAGTTACAGACACAGTTAATGTCCCCTCACCTTTCACTGGCTCAGGGATGTAGCTATCAATGCAGCAAAGTCAGGTCGTGTCATACCTGCTCCTATCTTGTGCCCCAAGCAATGGGTAGTATGAATAAAACTGAGAATATACTTTATACTCAAAATATCTGAGAACATTTTCAAGTTCACATGAATAAAGTGACTCTGAGAATATGCTTCAGCCGAGAACATTCTCAGCATGAGTGAAAGTGAGGGGCATGAAGTGATCTCTGTAAGTTCTGTTGAAGTTTTACTGATTTTTTTGTAGTAATGGCAGAATTTATGTTACGTTGATGGCAGAAAAAGACATACATAGCCTGAAGATATACTCAAGAGAGAAACTGTAGAAGTTTATACAAGTTTAACAATAAAAACATTATTTGCCTGAGAAACTTCCTTAAGGAAAATTGTGAAAGAAGAAGTGCAAATCAAAACATTTCTGCTGTTATTTAGCAGACCCAAGTTTCCAGATTGATGTATGAGGAGACTTAGGTATACAACAAACAACTGTGTGCCTGACATTTCCAGATGTTCATCATTATGTATTCTCACAGCATAAATCTTATAATTTTTTATGTTAGGAATAAGTAGGTGGATCAGAAAAATTAGCAACTGATTCTTTATAGACATAGTAGTGATCTGTTTCTTGCAAAGAACAGCACAGGCAACCACTTATGTAGTTAACACAGAAGCAGACCATTATGCACTGTATTTAACCAAAATTATCTCGTGTTAGAAAACTGATGGAGTTCCAGTTTGTAGAAGAAGAAAATGTCATGTAATCTTAAGATCTGTACATCTAACATCAATAACAACAAAGTTTCCTGCATGTCGAAAGTTCGGTATCATTGCAAGAAAAAGCATTTTCGTAAACTGTCAGTAATCGTCTTAATAATTTGTTGCTGCACATAAAAGTGAGGTTAGATGGCCTCGGGCAAGTACAGAAAGGGCAACAGCCTCAAAGGGTGCGGGGCAAAGTCAGGACATGCGGGGACCAAGCAGCAATCGGTATTGTAATTGTAAACTGTCGAAGCTGCATTGGTAAAGTTCCGGAACTTCAAGCCCTGATAGAAAGCACCGAAGCTGAAATCGTTATAGGTACAGAAAGCTGGCTGAAGCCAGAGATAAATTCTGCCGAAATTTTTACAAAGGCACAGACGGTGTTTAGAAAGGATAGATTGCATGCAACCGGTGGTGGCGTGTTTGTCGCTGTTAGTAGTAGTTTATCCTGTAGTGAAGTAGAAGTGGATAGTTCCTGTGAATTATTATGGGTGGAGGTTACACTCAACAACCGAGCTAGGTTAATAATTGGCTCCTTTTACTGACCTCCCGACTCAGCAGCACTAGAGGCAGAACAACTGAGAGAAAATTTGGAATACATTTCACATAAATTTTCTCAGCATGTTATAGTCTTAGGTGGAGATTTCAATTTACCAGATATAGACTGGGACACTCAGATGTTTAGGACGAGTGGTAGGGACAGAGCATCGAGTGACATTATACTGAGTGCACTATCCGAAAATTACCTCGAGCAATTAAACAGAGAACCGACTCGTGGAGATAACATCTTGGACCTACTGATAACAAACAGACCCGAACTTTTCGACTCTGTACGTGCAGGACAGGGAATCAGTGATCATAAGGCCGTTGCAGCATCCCTGAATATGGAAGTTAATAGGAATATAAAAAAAGGAAGGAAGGTTTATCTGTTTAGCAAGAGTAACAGAAGGCAAATTTCTGACTACTTAACAGATCAAAGTGAAAATTTCTGTTCCAACACTGACAATGTTGAGTGTTTATGGAAAAAGTTCAAGGCAATCGTAAAATGCGTTTTAGATAGGTACGTGCTGAGTAAAAGTGTGAGGGATGGGAAAAGCCCACCGTAGTTCAACAACAAAGTTAGGAAACTACTGCGAAAGCAAAGAGAGCTTCACTCCATGTTTAAACGCAGCCAAAACCTCTCAGACAAACAGAAGCTAAACGATGTCAAAGTTAGCGTAAGGAGGGCTATGCGTGAAGTGTTCAGTGAATTCGAAAGTAAAATTCTATGTACCGACTTGACAGAAAATCCTAGGAAGTTCTGGTCTTACGTTAAATCAGTAAGTGGCTCGAAACAACATATCCAGACACTCCGGGATGATGATGGCACTGAAACAGAGGATGATACACGTAAAGCTGAAATACTAAACACCTTTTTCCAAAGCTGTTTCACAGAGGAAGACCACACTGCAGTTCCTTCTCTAAATCCTCGCACAAACGAAAAAATGGCTGACATCGAAATAAATGTCCAAGGAATAGAAAAGCAACTGCAATCAATCAACAGAGGAAAGTCCACTGGACCTGACAGGATACCAATTCAATTCTACACAGAGTACGCGAAAGAACTTGCCCCCTTGTAACAGGCGTGTACCGCAAGTCTCTAGAGGAACAGAAGGTTCCAAATGATTGGAAAAGAGCACAGGTAGTCCCAGTCTTCAAGAAGGGTTGTCGAGCAGATGCGCAAAACTATAGACCTATATCTCTGACGTCGATCTGTTGTAGAATTTCAGAACATGTTTCTTGCTCGAGTATCATGTCGTTTTTGGAAACCCAGAATCTACTCTGTAGGAATCAACATGGATTCCGAAAACAGTGATCGTGTGAGACCCAACTCGCTTTATTTGTTCATGAGACCCATAAAATATTAGATACAGGCTCCCAGGTAGATGCTATTTTCCTTGACTTCCGGAAGGCGTTCGATACAGTTCCACACTGTCGCCTGATAAACAAAGTAAGAGCCTACGGAATATCAGACCAGCTGTGTGGCTGGATTGAAGAGTTTTTAGCAAACAGAACACAGCATGTTGTTATCAATGGAAAGGCGTCTACAGACGTTAAAGTAACCTCTAGCGTGCCACAGGGGAGTGTTATGGGACCATTGCTTTTCACAATATATATAAATGATCTAGTAGATAGTGTCGGAAGTTCCATGCGGCTTTTCGCGGATAATGCTGTAGTATACAGAGAAGTTGCAGCATTAGAAAATTGTAGCGAAATGCAGGAAGATCTGCAGCGGATAGGCACTTGGTGCAGGGAGTGGCAACTGACCCTTAACATAGACAAATGTAATGTATTGCGAATACTTAGAAAGAAGGATCCTTTATTGTATGATTATATGACAGCGGAACAAACACTGGTAGCAGTTACTTCTGTAAAATATCTGGCAGTATGCATGCGGAACGATTTGAAGTGGAATGATCATATAAAATCAATTGTTGGTAAAGCGGGTACCAGGTTGAGATTCATTGGGAGAGTCCTTAGAAAATGCAGTCCATCAACAAAGGAGGTGGCTAACAAAACACTCGTTCGACCTATACTTGAGTATTGCTCATCAGTGTGGGATCCGTACCAGATCGGGTTGAAGGAGGAGATAGAGAAGATCCAAAGAAGAGCGGCGCGTTTCGTCACAGGGTTATTTGGTAACCGTGATAGCATTACGGAGATGTTTAGCAAACTCAAGTGGCAGACTCTGCAAGAGAGGCGCTCTGCATCGCGGTGTAGCTTGCTCGCCAGGTTTCGAGAGGGTGCGTTTCTGGATGAGGTATCGAATATATTGCTTCCCTCTAGTTATACCTCCCGAGGAGATCACGAATGTAAAATTAGAGAGATTCGAGCACGTACGGAGGCTTTCAGACAGTCGTTCTTCCCGCAAACCATACGCGACTGGAACAGAAAAGGGAGGTAATGACAGTGGCACGTAAAGTGCCCTCTGCCACACACCGTTGGGTGGCTTGCAAAGTATAAATGTAGATGTAGATGTAAAAGTAAAACCAAAACTTAATGCAACTCTTCCATAACACACTGATGGGAGTTCCATATTTGCACGCTGAATAGTTTGGCTGTTTCAGTGAGTGTATCATGTGCTAGACATGGCAGATGATACACGGGTCTCAAGGAGGAGGGGAGGTAGTGAGATGGTTGGTTTGTTGTTTGAGGTTTAAGGGACCAAACAGCAAGGTCATCAGTCCCTTGTTTCAAATATGCTCCATTCCGCTAATGGGACATCTCAGGAAAGTCAGAACAATAAAACGGAAAAAGGTAAAAACGTAAAAGGGCAGTCATGTTGTCATTGGCAAAAAACAAAATGAGGAAAGTCGGCAAGAGAACGAACCCAACGCTATGCTGAAGCAGCATAGGCAAGACCATCTGTGACTTAAAAGGTGCAACTGCTAGAATGTAGAAATACGTATGGGAAAAGGAGACTAACCAATCCTTAAAAAAAAAGGTAAAAACAGAGTAAAAGGGGAAGAAAAGAGGATCTCGGTCAGGGAGGTGAATCGGGAATCTCCAAACACGGCTTACAGTGGGAGACACCCAAACACTCACCGCCCTGCCAACACCAGAGAGAGATTAAAAACCTTAAAACTGAGAATAAAAACCACTTTCCCGGAGGAAACAGAGAACCAGAGAGACCATCCGGGAATCGTCAGCCAACATCAAAGGTAAAGTTTGGGAGAGTCTGTACTTAGCACGCAGAGCCAAAAGAAGGGGGCATTCAACCAAAATGTGGGCTACTGACTGGAAGGCTCCACAACCACAAAGTGGGGGTGGCTCATCACGCAAAAGAAAACCATGGGTCAGCCTGGTATGGCCAATGCGGAGACGACACAGTGTGGTCGAGTCCTTTCAGGAGAGGCGAAAGGAAGAACGCCACGGGCCTGGTGTCACCTTAATCGCACGAAGTTTATTAGACAGGGAAGTAGCCTCCCAAGAATTAGCCCATGACTGTGCGATGTAGGATTTGATGTGAAGCCGTAAATCCGCTGCAGGAGGGGTTACAGAAAACGGGGGGTAAGTGACTGCTCCCCCAGCCAAACGATCAGCGAGCTCATTACCCGGGATACCCACATGGCCAGGGACCCGAAGGAAGTCAATGGAACAAGCAGCACGGTGAATATCAGCGAGATGGTCATGGATGGCAGAGACCAAGGGATGGCGCGAAAAACACCAGTCAATAGCAAGAAGGCCACTCATCGAGTCCGTACATAACAAAACGCGGTTGTGTTGGGACTGTTTAATAAAGGTAAGGGCCTGGGAAATTGCCATCAATTCCGCAGTAAACACCCCACATGTAGGTGGCAGCAGATGATTTTCCGTTCCAACAGAGGACGTGAAGGCATACCCAACATGATCAGCAGATTTAGAGCCATCAGTGTAAAAAACAACAGCATCCCGAAACTCACATAAAATTTGGCGGAAAAAGGAACGGAACACCACTGGGGGGATGGAATCTTTCAGACCTCGGCAGAGATCCATCCGAATTCGAGGCCGAGGAACTAACCAAGGAGGGGTGGAGGGGAGGGAGCGAGGAAGACAGGACAAAGAAGGAAGCTGAAAATCACGACAAAGAGACGCAAGGCGGAGCCCAACCGGTAAACCCACCCGAGGGCGGGAGTCGGGTGTGCGACGTCCATGGTCTGGGAACAGGATAGAATAGGAAGGATGAGTGGGAGAGGAACGGATAGTGAGTGCATAAGACACCAGAAGCTGGGACCGCCGAACAGAAAGGGGGGGGGGGGGGGATCCCAGCTTGAACCAGGAGACTATCAACAGGGCTAGTAGGGAAGGCACCGGTGGCCAAACGGATACCACGATGGTGGACTGGATCCAGCACGTGCAGTGTGGAAGGAGCAGCTGAACCATAAACTTGACAACCATAGTCCAAGCGAGACAGAACTAGAGCACGATAAAGACGGAGAAGGAGGGAACGGTGCGCACCCCAAGAGGAGTGGGCAAGGAAGCGAAGGACATTGAGTTTACGGAAACATCCTACCTTCAGGAGTCTGATATGGGGCAGCCAAGTGAGCTTGTTGTCGAAAAGAAGACCCAGGAAACGAAACTGTGGGACCACAGGCAATCGTCATGCAGCGAGATAGAGCTCTGGATCAGGGTGGACCACCTGCAATTTTAAAGGAGAGAATTGAAACCCGTGTGAGAGGGTCCATGCAGAGGCACGCCGTATAGCTACCTGGAGCTGCCGTTCTGCAGATGCCATCGAGGAGGAACTAACCCAAATGCAGAAATCATCCACATACAGGGCAGGGGAGACCAAGGGACTGACAGAGGCCACAAGTCCATCGATAGCAATGAGGAAAAGAAGGACACTCAAGACAGAACCCTGTGGGATGCCCGTTTCCTGGGTCCGTGGAGAACTAAAAGCAGTACCAACTCGAACTCTGAATGACCGATGGATCAGGAACTGGCGGATAAAAATCGGGAGTGGGCCCCAAAGACCCCACTGATGAAGGATAAGTAAGATGTGATGGCGCCAGGCCGTGTCATAGGCCTTGCGAAGGTCAAAAAACACTGCAACCAAATGGCGGCGCTGGGAAAAAGCCTGCCGAACTGCAGATTCCAAGCGAAGTAAATGATCGATTGGAGACCGTCCCTCTCGAAAGCCACACTCGTAAGGGGACAATAGATCCCAAGATTCAAGGACCCAATTGAGCCGACGGGCTATCATCCGTTCAAGTAACTTACAAACAACAATGGTCAAACTAATTGGCCGATAGCTGTCAACCGATAGGGGGTTCTTACCAGGCATAAGGACAGGAACCACAATGCTATCCCTCCACTGAGAAGGGAAGTCACCCTGGAGCCAGATACGGTTAAACACCTGAAGAAGATGTTGCCATTGTGGAGCACTGAGATGTTGAAGCAGTTGGTTATGAATGGAATCTGGGCCAGGGGCTGTATCATGAGAAAAAGATAGAGCAGAAAGAAATTCCCATTCAGTAAAAGGTTCGTTGTAAGATTCTGACTCACAAGGGGTGAAACATAAGGTGGAAGCTTCAGCCCGCTGTTTTTGGTGACTGAAAGCAGCTGGATAGGAGGCTGACGCTGATGCCACTGCAAAATGGGTCGCAAGATGTTCTGCAAGAACTAATGGGTCCGTACAAATGCCATCTGGGAGGTGAAGGCCTGGGAGGGTGGACTGCCGATGGTAACCTTGGAGAGAGCAAAGTGTAGCCCATACCCGTGACAGAGGGACAGTAGAACCAAGGGAAGAAACGAATCGTTCCCAACATATCCGCTTGCTCTGTTTGATTAAATAACAGGCTTTAGCGTGGAGGCGTTTAAAGGTAGTAAAGCTGGCTACGGATGCGTGCCTCTTAAAGTGTTGCAAAGCTCGACAGCGATCACGGATGGCAATGGCAATGGCCATACTCCACCATGGGACTTGCCGGCGACGAAATGGTCCAGATGGGCGCGGGACAGCAAGGCTAGCAGTGCGAACAATCGCGTCAGACACGTCACGTAGGACGTCATCAATACAACCCGACAAAGAGGAAGAAAACACGACCTGTGCAGTGTATAGAGGCAAATCGGCGCGTTGGAAAGACCAATGAGGTAACCTGCCCATTGGGGAGTGGGAAGGGAGCGTGATAATCAACGGGAAATGGTCACTATCACAAAGGTCGTCGTGTGGCGACCAGTGTAATGAAGGGAGGAGAGAGGGAGAAGAAAGAGAAAGATCAATGGCAGAAAAGGTACCATGACTGGCACTGAAATGAGTAGGGGAGCCATCATTAAAAAGGCACAGGTCGTGGTCTGCAATAAATTGGTCTATAAGAAGACCTCGTCTAGATGGAAAGGCACTGCTCCACAAAGGATGATGAGCATTAAAATCCCCAAGGAGGAGGAAGGGAGGAGGAAGTTGCTGAAGAAGGGCAGTTAAGGCAGCAGGTGTAAGAGTCCTGTCAGGAGGAAGATAAAGATTGCAAACTGTGACCGCAGAGTCTAAGTGGACCCTAACAGCAACCGCTTCCAATGTAGTTTGAAAAGGAATCCACGTGCTAGCAATGTCTGTATGGACCAACGTACAAACGCCACCAGAAGCCAGCAGGGGTCCGACCTGATTTCGACAGAAAACACGGAACCCACAGAGGGTCAGTGAGTGAGCATCAGTAAAATGAGATTCCTGGAGAATCACACAAGCTGCAGAGTAGGACGAAAGAAGGGATTTCAATTCCGGAAGGTGACGATAGTATCCATTACAATTCCATTGGAGAACCACAGAACGATGGTTTAAATGGGGGCTGAACACGTTAAATCCAGTCATACCGCCGGGTCCCCACCCGTCACCGACAAGGAGGGGGCGACATCCATGAACGACACGTCAGAATCCGGTTGTGAAGTTGGGGAAGGGACCTCCGGTGACACCAGAGGCTCTTTGTCCCGGGACTTATGTTTCTTCTTCTTTTCAGGCTGAGATCGAGGAGGGCTGTGTGGCATAAAGGAGCCAGCTGCAGCAAGATCAGGAACAGAAAGAGACCGGGCGACCTGGGGGCCGACAGACCGCCGCTCTCGTGGTCGGCGCGCGGCAGCAGACCTTTGGCCTGGAAGATGCCGGGAAGGGGCATCCCGGGAGAGGCACCCTTGACCAGCAGACGCTGAAGGAGTGGGACACTTCTCCGGCTGGGGAGGGGGAGCAGTGCCCAGAGGAGAAGGTGTGGGAGCCGCAGGGGAGGGGGGGAGGAGAGGGGTCCGGGATGGGGGTAAGGAAGGGGGAAGAAGGGGTGTAGATGTAACCAAGGCGTAACTAGATGTCATGGACACAGGGTGAAGTCGTGTATATTTCTTACGGACCTCTGTGTAGGTTAAACGATCGAGGGACTTATACTCCTGTATCTTTTTTTCCTTCTTATATACTGGGCAATCTGGTGAACGTGGAGAATGACTACTATGACAATTTACACACACAGGAGGGGGAACACAGGGACTCCCCTCATGGAGTGGACGTCCACAGTCACCACAGAGAGGGGCCTGTGAACAGCGGGAAGACATGTGTCCAAAACGCAAGCACTTAAACCACCTCATAGGAGGTGGGATGTACGGCTTCACATCACAGCAATAGACCATAATCTTAACTTTCTCAGGGAGGGTATCCCCTTCAAAGGCCAGGATAAAGGCACCAGTATCAATACGATTGTCTTTAGGACCCTTCTGAACTCGCCGAACAAAGTGAACACCCCGCCGTCCGAGATTGTCTCAAAGTTCCTCATCAGTTTGAAGGATGAGGTCCCTGTGAAAAATCACACCTTGTACCATATTTAGAGACTGGTGGGGGGTAATGGACACAGGAATTGTGCCAAGATGGGTACAGGCACAAAGGGCCGCAGATTGGGCAGCTGAAGCAGTTTTTATCAGCAACGAACCCGACCGCATCTTGCTCAGGGAGTCCACTTCGCCAAACTTGTCTTCAATGTGTTCCACAAAGAATAAAGGTTTGGTATTGCTGAAAGTATCTCCATCAGTCCTGATGCAAACTAGATAACGGGGGAAAGGTTTTGCCCCTAGCCGACGGGCCTGACCCTCTTCCCAGGGGGTAGCCATGGAAGGGAAGGCCGAAGGGGCAAGAGAAGCAGCACTTGAGGAATCAGTTCCACGCAGAGAGACGGCCACAGAAGAACGGCCAGAGTTCTGGACCCGTATGCATTTCATTTGCATAGCGTCCGCCCTGATACCACCCACTCCGATCAGGGGCTCTCCTCACGGGTGCCACCCAGCCACAGCAAGGGCCTTCTGGCACGGCAGCCATTGCTGGGAGTTCCGATGCTCCAGGGTGACGAGCAACCACTCCAAGGCATGCATGAGGAGGTCACAGCTCAGGTATCAGAAGTGTGATCCCTGTGTGTTCAGGGTACATAGCGACCCCACCACACGGGCTGGCTACCGTGCTGGCTATGCACCCTAGTATCAGACAATGATGTGAAAGAAAAGGTGGAATGTACTAGGAGGGTGCACGTCGGTGACACTAGGTAAGGTGCTCTTCCCCAAATGGCTCACACTACGGAGTAGAAATTTTGTAATGGAGGTCAAACCCCAGAGGGGGACCAAGGAATGCCAAAAGGAGGAGATGATTATGCAACAAAGCCGAATTGGAAAACCAACAGAACCAGGAGGATAGCGGGGGCCAACATAAGCAAGGACACCAAGAGAGGGAGAGGAGAGGGCGAAGGGAAAGGGGAAAGGAGGGGAAGGGAAAGGAAATGCAGCCCTGGAGAGAAAGAAGGCTGCAATGGCTCGGGGCCCGTGCTCGCCACACACGTATCCACAAAAAAGTTGTGGACCCCCTGGAGAGGGGGGGGGGGGGGGGGGGGGTAGTGAGAAGCAACTCTCTCGTCAGAGAATATGCTTCAAATTTTTTTATTCATATGAAATTGAGAACTTTTTCAGATAATGTTGTTTTGCTCTGAGAATCTACTTGGGGGATGATCTCTTTTTAATTCGTACAACCCAATGTATTCAAGTTCAGAGCTAGGAACGTTTAAGGTTTTGCTGAAATAAGTCAGTGGTTCAAGAAACCAAATAAGAACACTATAGTCCCCATTAATTGGCAAAACAGTTCAGAACCAATGGGTTATACTGCTACTGGCTGCTGTTAGTTGATGTTCCACCAATGCTCTCTGAAGTTACTGCCTTCCCAACTTGACAGGAAGTTATGTTTCAGTAAACTGCTGATAGCTTTATGGATAGGGCTCTTCCCCACGAAGCTTGTATGCCAAAGCTGAGCTCCTAACTTGACAGCTGACATTTTGCTAACAATGGTGTCTGATAATGGAATGCTGGACCATATTCCCGGAGGCAGAGATAAATAGTGGCAGCACTGTCACCCCAGGTTGTTCACCTCAACCTGCTGCTATCGCTGTCAACAAGCCATATGAGCGTCTCCAGTAGTTCTGTCATTAGTGCTGTCTTCCAAGCCTCTCCCACAAAGAGTTGCTCTCATCGGTTAATTTTTCAAAATTTCATTTTCTTTAATATATTTAACCTTCACTTGATTCAGAAAATAATTTACATTTCATATTTACTAGTTTATTTCCGTATCTAACACTTCCCCTTTTTGTCAGCGTTAAATTTAACATCTTTAGTACTCATTCACTACTTTAGAAACATCCTATTTCAAACTGCCTCGTTACTCCTCCACCAATGAGGGACTTCTTGCCCTTTTCTGGGCCCACTCATCCCTCCCTTCCTCGGTTCACAATGCCACAGCAACTAAGGCATCCATTTTTGGACCCTTGACACCTTATTGTGCAACCTTAGTAAACTTTTGAGCAAAATTTTTTCTGGCCACAAAACATAACCTTTACAAATAAAGTGCTTGTGGGATGAGGAGAAATGAAAGTGGATCTTCAAAATACTTAATGTCTGCTAAGAGTCACACCAACTTGAGCTCAATTTGGAACAAATGTAAGTCAGTGCATTTGTTCAATCTTGAGAATAACGGAGGAATTAAATGTGATATGGGAAGTGGAATGATAGCTAGAATGCTTGATCTATTTTTGGACATGGCCTAGGCTGACAAAGATCAAATTTCACTGTGAAGCAACTAGAGCAAATATGACTTCTCACAATAACATTACTTACTGATAGAATGTGAAGGCACATCTCTATTTGCTCACAATTTTTTTCTTGGCCCTGTGTATTCCTTCTCCCGAGTAAACTACCCTTGGGTGGAGTGCTCACTGATGTGCAAAGAAGATGTGCACCTTTCAGAATGAATTGACAGAAACGGAATGGAATTCCTCAGACTAATTCCTGGGCATAAATTAAAATCACCCAAAGGGGGAAAAAAAATGTGGCCTAGCGATAACACACATTCATGGAAAATTTGCTGACTATATGGAAACCACTTATGACGGAAAGTAGCCCCGAATACCAAATGCATAAAACACTGCTAATCTATAGTAAAAAGGTTATCACTTAGTGACAGCTTGCTCAACTGGATCAATATTTTGGAAAGATTGCAAGAAGTCATATTGAACTGGAGAAGCAGTTTGGAGAACACAGAATTACACTACTGAAAAACTAGTGGTGAGTGGACACCTGCAATAATCACTGAACAGGAAGGGTTGCAGTACTAGTTTCACAATTGAGACTTCCTGCCAGATGATTTACATTTGCTGTAACAATGGTGTACCTCATACCTGGACCACCTGATCTAGTGTCATCTGCTGCAAAACAAATGCAAGACTGAAGAAATTCTAAAGATTAGAGAGAGGATCGCTGTGAGTGTTGCTTCTTTACGGAGATAATTTCTGTTGCTTTCTTCATCTCCTTGTTGGTAATTATTGCTGACTCTTCATCTTCAGGGATTTTCAGGACCAAGAACAAAAAGAGTCATCTTATCTCCATTTCTCAGTCATCATTTGGATTACAGTCCTTAAATTCTTCTGGGTTTGCTTTGCAACAGGCGTGCGGTAGGCCACAGCAACGGAGAGTACACGGAGTGCTGACGTGCCCTAGTCAATACTAGGCAGTTAGTAAACAATGCTATGCTGCAGTCGCCCCTCAGTTTCCCATTTGCCAATTTCCACCAATGGCAAGCAATAAAAAAAAGTCCAATGGAAAACGCCTATTTCTGCCAATGACAACACTCAATGCAAAGACCTATAAAAGAACACCTGATACCTTGTCTTCACCCTCATATCCAATGACAGCATTCCTCCATAGTATATAAGCAACCAAACAAGCACGCACTCAACAGTTAGCACGAGGTCATCGGTCCCTTGTTCCTAATAAAAAAAATGCCACAAGTGCGAAAATAAAAGAAACGAGACATATAACACAAAACAGAAAGAAAGGAAAGACCACAAGAACGAAGGAAAGGCAATGAACACTAAAAAGGAACAAAAGAGGACAAGAGAACAACAAAGACATGCAAGAAATAGTTACAAGAGTAAAAAAGGAAGCAGATTACAGTGGCTGGCCGACCACGAAAATAAAAAGGAAAAGCCAGCCACCCTGCAACACATTAAAACCTCCACCCTAAAAGCACTAGGGTGGAGGACACAGAGCCACAAAGGACAGGCACTAAAACTCATATCGAATGATAGAACCCACCCTCATGGATGAAACATAAAACCAAATCAGCCAACGAGGCATTATCTGACAAAATCAATGATAACGAGTCCGGCAACCAAAGATGAAGTCGCAGGGCAGCCAAAGAAGGGCATAGCAGAAGAATATGGGCCACTGTCAACCAGGCAGCACACCGACACTGAGGTGGGTCTTCACAGTGCAGGAGGTAGCCGTTGGTCATCCATGCATGGTCAATGCGGAGCTGGCAGAGAGCCACAAAGTCCCTGTGAGACGCCCTCATCGAGGACTTCCACACATTCGTGGTCCCCTTAATGGTTCGCATTTTGTTGTGCATACTGATATTTTGTCATTCCGTCTCCCAAAGCTGAAAACCTTGCAGTGTAATAACGAATGCAGGTCAGTTGCAGGAATGCCGATCTCCAGAAGTGGTTTCCGTGGAGCCTGTTTGACCAGCCTTTTTTTTTTTAAGGGCGCAAAACTTCTATGGTCATTAGCGCCCAGCCCGTGACTTAGGAAACAGTAAAAAACCGAAATTGAAAACCAGCAGCAACGGGAACAAAGTCATAAAATTTGAGAAACTAAAAGCAGAAGGAATGCTTAAAAATCCACTACAGAAAGGGGTTGGTTGTCCCCAAAAAAAGGTTCAAATGACTGACGTCATTTCACTGTCACTAATAAACTGGAGAACGCGGTCGGCTGAGCGCGTGTCATCTGCTAAAATCGACGATAGATCAGGCGATAGCTGTAGACAGGAGCGTAATGGATTAAAATAGGGGCATTCAATTAAAAGGTGTCTTACCGTCCACAGCTGAGAGCAGTGGGGACAGAGTGGGGGAGGATCGCCGCTTAAAAGATGTCAATGGCTAAAAAGACAGTGCCCTATCCGGAGACTAGCTAAAATTACCTCCTCCCGACGACGCGTTCGGGAGGAAGAGGTCCAAGCACAAGGAAGGGCTTTCACTTCCCACAATTTATTATGGGGAAGTGTTGACCAATGCGCATGCCATAAATGAGCAACTTTGCGACATAAACCGCTCCGTAGATCAGTGAAAGCAAGCAACTGAATAGCTGGCCGAGGAAGAGAGACTGCAGCCTTGGCCGCTATATCGGCCGCCTCATTCCCACAGATACCAGCGTGTCCCGGGAGCCAGAGGAACGCCACCGAGACGCCCCCCAGGTGGAGCAAGCGCAGACAGTCCTGAATCCGGTGGACCAGAGGGTGCACAGGGTAAAGAGCTTGGAGACTGAGGAGAGAGCTGAGAGAATCTGAGCAGATTACGTACTGTATCCGCTGATGGCGGCGGATGTAGTGGACAGCCTGGAGAACAGCGTAAAGCTCCGCAGTATAAACCGAACACTGGTCGGGAAGCCGAAAGTGATTTGGGGTGTCGCCAACAATATAGGCACTCCCTACACCTAACGATGTTTTTGAGCCGTCGGTGTAAAGAAATGTGGCGTCTGTCATTTGTGCACATAGAGCAGCAAATGCCCGACGGTAAACAAGTGTAGGGGTACAATCATTGGGAAATTGACAAAGGTCACGGAGCAAGTAGATCAGGGGACAGAGCCAAGGCGGTGTTGTACCCCAAGTTGTCAAGAAGGTTTTGGGAAAGCAGAAGGAAAGAGAATGGAGCAGTTGACGGAAGCGGAGGAAGAGGTCCCGGGGGTAGTAGGGAGGAGGAGCGGCCTGCATACCCTACATCAAAGGAGGCGTCGAAAAAAAGGTCATGGGCTGGATTAGCAGGCATGGAAGACAGATGGCTAGCATAACGACTCAGAAGGACTGCCTGCCGATTGGACAGCGGAGGTTCAGCAGTCTCAGCATAAAGGCTTTCCACAGGGCTGGTGTAAAAAGCTCCAGACACTAAACGTAATCCACGGTAGTGGATAGAGTCGAGACGCCGAAGAATAGACGGCCGAGCAGAGGAGTAGACTATGCTTCCATAATCCAATTTCGAGCGCACTAAGGCGTGATAGAGGCGGAGAAGGACCACTCGGTCCGCTCCCCAGGAGGTACCATTCAGGACACGGAGGGTGTTAAGGGAACGCAGACAGCGAGCCGAAAGATAGGAAACGTGGGAGGACCAGCACAGTTTTCTGTCAAACATAAGACCCAAGAATTTAGCGACATCGGAAAACGGAAGGTTGACAGGACCTAGATGTAAGGAGGGCGGAAGAAACTCCTTACGTCGCCAAAAATTAACACAAACGGTCTTACTGGGTGAGAAACGGAAGCCGGTTTCGATGCTCCACGAGTGGAGGCGATCGAGACATCCTTGAAGACGTCTTTCAAGAAGGCTGGTCTGTTGAGAGTTGTAGTAGATCGCAAAATCGTCCACAAAGAGGGAGCCCGAGACACCAGGAAGGAGACAATCCATAATTGGATTTATGGCGATGGCAAACAGTACAACACTCAGCACGGAGCCCTGGGGTACCCCGTTTTCTTGGGAGAAAGTACGGGAGAGAGTAGTGTTCACCCGCACCCTAAATGTGCGCTCTGCCATAAATTCGCGAAGAAAAAGGGGCAGCCGGCCTCGAAAGCCCCAAGAGAACAGTGTGCGGAGGATGCCTGTCCTCCAACAGGTATCGTATGCTCTCTCCAGATCAAAAAATATTGCTACCGTTTGGCGTTTTCGGAGAAAATTGTTCATGATTTAAGTGGAGAGAGCAACAAGATGGTCAACTGCAAAACGATGCTTTCGGAATCCGCATTGGGCTGGTGTTAAAAGACTGCGGGATTCCAGCCACCAAGCTAAACGGTAATTCACCATACGCTCCAAAACCTTACAGACACTACTCGTGTGAGAAATGGGGCGATAGCTAGAGGGGAGATGTTTGTCCTTTCCAGGTTTCGGAACGGGAACGGCAATAGCTTCCCGCCATCGTCTGGGGAAGGTACTGTTGGTCCAAATTCGATTATAAAGGCGAAGGAGGTAACGCAGACTATGGGTTGATAAATGCAGCAACATTTGGACATGGATACCATCCGGTCCTGGGGCGGAGGAGCGAGAAGAAGAGAGGGCATGTTGGAGTTCCCGCATGGAGAAAACAGTATTGTAGCTTTCGTGATTTTGAGAGGAGAAAGCAAGATGTCGCACTTCCGCTGCACGTTTCTTCGGGAGAAACGCTGGTGGGTAATTTGAAGAGCTCGAAATCTCAGCAAAGTGCTGACCCAATGAGTTAGAAATTGCGACGGGGTCCACTAAGGTATCATGCGCGACAGTGAGCCCAGAGACCGGGGAGAAACTAGGCGCGCCTGAGAACCGTCGAAGCCGACTCCAAACTTCCGAGGAGGGAGTGAAGGTGTTAAATGAGCTAATAAAGAATTTCCAGCTTGCCTTCTTGCTATCGCGGATGACGCGACGGCATTGCGCACGGAGCTGCTTATATTGGATACAGTTGGCCAAAGTTGGATGGTGACGGAAAATGCGAAGAGCACGTCGCCGCTCACGTATTGCGTCACGGCATGCCTCGTTCCACCAAGGAACTGGGGGGCACCGGGGCAATTCGGAGGTGTGTGGTATTGAACGTTCTGCAGCTGTAAAAATAACGTCGGTAATATGTGTGACCTCATCGTCGACGCTGGGAAAGTGATGGTCATCGAATGTCACTAGAGACGAAAAAAGTGTCCAATCGGCTTGGGCAAACTTCCAGCATCGCGAGCGCATATATGGCAGTTGAGGCTGCAGTCTAAGGACACATGGAAAGTGGTCACTCGAGTGTGTATCATCAAGGGCGAACCATTCGAAGTGCCGAGCTAGCGGAACAGTACCGACCGCAAGGTCCAAATGAGATAAATTTGTCGTGGAGGCAGACAAAAATGTGGGGACCCCAGTGTTGAGGCAAACTAGATCCGCTTGGTGGAAGACGTCTAGCAATAGTGAGCCACGTGGACAAGGATGTGGAGATCCCCAAAGTGGGTGGTGGGCATTTAAGTCCCCAACCAGCAAATAGGGGGGTGGAAGCTGACCAAGAAGATGAAGGAGATCAGCTCGTGCCATTGGTGTGGACGATGGAATGTATACCGTACAAAGAGAGAACGTGTATCCAGAAAGGGAAAGACGGACGGCGACAGCTTGGAAGGAACTGTTTAAGGGGATTGGGTGATAATGGAGAGTATCATGGAGAAGAATCATGAGTCCTCCATGGGCTGGAGAGCTTTCAACAGAGGGGAGGTCATATCGGACGGACTGAAAATGAGGGAGAACAAAGCGGTCATGGGGACGCAGCTTTGTTTCCTGAAGACAGAAGATGACCGGCGAGTAGGAGCATAAGAGGATCGACAATTCATCCCGATTGGCTCGAATGCTGCAGATATTCCAGTGGATAATGGACATAGGGTGAACAGAAAATGGAGGAATGTGACCATGGGTGCTGTCAACTCAATGACTGCTCAGAGCTTGCGACCGACAGCATGGAATGGCATTCAGTCGAAGGCAGAAGATCCTGATCCATAGGTTGGTCAGGAGCAGCTCCTGCCACCAACGATCGGCCAGTTGACCGGCCACCAGCAGTGCGCCTCGGCGACACAGAAGACGGCCGAGGGCGATTTCCGCCAGGTGGTGCTGTAGATGGGACTCGCCTTGGCGGAGAAGGAGAGGAACTGTGTTTCTTTGTAGCCTTCTTGGAAGTATGATGTTTAGATGAAGGAGGAACCGATGGTTGTGAAGTTGCAGTACGTAAAAACTCTTCACAAGTATGCTCTTTTTTCGAAGACTTGGCGTCTGACTTCTGGGCTCGAGATTTAGCAGAACCCGACGAAGGGGGAGCCACAGAGTGGACAGGCGAAAGAGGTGAGGCTGAATGGGCGATCTTTGCGCTGGCCGATCTGACGACCGTGATACTAAAGGTGAGGTCGCAAGTCTGCGTGGCCGCCTCCTTTGTTGGACGAGGAGAAGCAAGGACAGTGCTGTATTTTCCTGTCTGAGGCACGGTGGGCTGTTGACTGGCGAATAATTTTCGAGCAGCAAAGGTCGACACCTTTTCCTTCACTCTTATTTCCTGGATGAGCTTTTCGTCCTTAAAAACGGGGCAATCTCGAGTGGAAGCAGCGTGGTCACCCATACAGCTGATGCAGCGAGGGGATGGAGATGGACAAGCACCCTCATGGGCATCCTTGCCACACGTAACACATTTGGCTGGATTGGAACAGGACTGGCTGGTGTGATTGAACCGCTGACATCGATAGCAACGCGTAGGGTTTGGGACGTAAGGGCGAACGGAAATTATCTCATAGCCTGCTCTGATTTTCGATGGGAGTTGAACTTTGTCAAATGTCAAGAAGACAGTGCGGGTTGGAATGATGTTCGTGTCAACCATTTTCATAACCCTATGAACAGCCGTTACGCCCTGGTCAGACAGGTAGTGCTGAATTTCTTCGTCAGACAATCCATCGAGGGAGCGTGTATAAACGACTCCACGCGAGGAATTTAAGGTACGGTGCGGTTCCACCCGGACAGGGAAGGTGTGGAGCAGAGAAGTACGCAGCAATTTTTGAGCCTGGAGGGCAGTGTGTGTTTCTAACAACAGGGTGCCATTCCGTAATCTGGAACAAGACTTTACAGGACCTGCAATTGCGTCGACACCTTTCTGAATAATGAAAGGGTTGACCGTGGAGAAGTCGTGACCTTCGTCAGACCGAGAAACAACAAGGAACTGTGGCAACGATGGAAGAACCGTCTGTGGCTGAGACTCAGTGAACTTACGTTTGTGAGCAGACATAGTGGAAGGTGAGGAAACCATTGCGGAAGAATCCCCCATGATTACCGGCGTCTCCGATGGCGCGCTCCTCCCTTGTGGGGGCCCTCACTGAGGGCACACCCGCCTTAGGTGATTGTTCACACCTCCCGACAAACGGACGGAGGGACCAATCGGCACTTTCGGAAGGTATCAGCTCGGGTAATCACCCCTCCCTGGGCCTGGCCGTTACCAGGGGGTACGTACGTGTCCTTCCTGTCTACCCGGGGCGGGGAATTACGCGTTACCCCGTCACCGGCTACGCATGGAAGTGCGTGGGTCGGCCTTCAGACACGCACAGGGAGGAAAAAAGAGAAAGGGAAAGGAAAGAAGAGGGGGTCTCAAACGCCGCAGCGGAGAAAAGGGCAAAGAGAAGAGGGAAGGAAAAGCGAAGGACAGAGGAAGGACGAGGACTTGCAAGTGTAGAAAGCAAGGAATTTGGAACAGTTTCGAGTGTCCGTCTCCGGACGTAGGCACAAACCATACTCCCAGAGGGGGAGAAAGGGAAGGAAAGAGCTAGAGGTGAGGGGAGGGGGGGGGGGGGCGAAGATGGGGGACGGGGAAGGATGCGGAAAGGGAAGAGAAGGTATGCAGCCCGGAAAGGAAGGAGGGCCACATTAGCTCGGGGTCCCGTGCTCGCTACGCACGTGTCCACAAAAGAGTTGTGGACCCCCTGGGGGTTTTTGACCAGCCTGTCAGCAAGTTCATTTCCTGGGATTCCTAAGTGACCAGGGATCCAGACGAACACCACTGAATGACTGGACCGTTCCAGGGCATAGATGGACTCCTGGACGGACACTACCGAAGGATGACGAGGGTAGCACTGGTCGATAGTTTTCAGGCTGCTCAAGGAGTCAGTACATAAAAGAAAAGACTCCCCAGGGCATGAACGGAGATACTGAAGTGCACGAGAAATGACTACCAGCTCTGCAGTGAATACACTGCAGCCCTTAGGTAAGGAATGCTGTTCAATATGGCCGCTGTGCATGTAGGCAAAGCAAACGCGACGATCAGCCATTGAGCCATAGGTGTAAACCACTTCAGAGCCCCGGAACATGTCAAGAATCAAGAGGAAGTGACAGCAGAGAGCCGCAGGGTTAATGGAGTCCTTAGGGCCATGTGAAAGGTCCAGATGAAGCTCCGGCCGAGGCATACACCATGGAGGAGTATGTAAACGGACTGCAAGTAGAGGTGGTACAGGGAAGAACTCCAGTTCGGAGAGAAGGGACCACACGCGAACCGTAATCGTTAGCCTAGACCTGGGCCGCTGATGAGGGAGATGGACTGCCGTGCATGGGAAAAGGAGACGGTAATTCGGATCGTAGTTACCCTGAGCATCCGAATTGTTTTGTTGACCACAACAACAACAAAACAATTTGGATGCTCAGGGTAACTACGAAAGTGTGCTGCATAACTGGCGAGCAGTTGCGCACGTCTTATCTGCACTGGAGGGACACCAGCCTCTACCAGTACGCTGGTCACCAGACTTGTCCTAAAAGCTCCTGTCACTAGTCTAGCCCCACAGTGATGCACAGGGTCAAGTAAATGCAACGCTGAAAGTGCTGCCGAACCATAAACCACACTCCCATAGTCAATTTGGGATTAGACAAGGGCTCTGTAGAGCTGCAGCAGCGTAGAGCGATCTGCATCCCAATTGACGTTGCTCAGGCAACTGAGGGCATTGAGGTGCTGCCAGCACTTCTGCTTAAGCTGATGAAGATGAGGGAGCCAAGTCGATAGAGCGTTGAAAACCAGTCCTAGAAATCGATATGTCTCCACTACATTGAGTGGATCGTCATTAAGGTAATGTGCTGGTTCCGGATGAACGGTACGATGCTGACAGAAGTGCATGACTCAACTTTGCGGCTGAAAACTGGAAGCTGTGGGCTAGAGCCCATGACTGCGCCTTATGGGTGGCTTCCTGTAGGCGCCACTCAGCAACACCAGTACTGGAGCAGTAGTACGAAATGCAGAAGTCATCTTCATACAGAGAAGGTGAGACAGAAGGCCGGACAGCTGCTGCTAGACCGTTAATGGCCACTAAAAATAAAGAGAGACTTAGTACAGAGCCCTGCAGGACTCCATTCTCCTGGATATGGATGGAACTATGGGAGGCACCAACTTGGAAATGGAAAGTATGGAGCGACAGGAAGTTTTGGATAAAAATCGGGAGTGGGCCCTGGAGACCCCATTCATACAATGTGGCAAGGCTATGATGTCGCCAGGTCATGTCGTGTGCTTTACGTAAGTCAAAAAAGACGGCGACCAGGTGTTGCCATCTGGAAAAGGCTGTTCGGATGGCAGACTCAACGGACGCAAGATTATCAGTGGTAGTGCAACCCTGGCGGAAGCTGCTGCGACTTGAAGCCAGCAGGCCATGTGACTCCAGGACCCAACCCAACAGCCGAACAGCCGACATACCATACATTCCAGCAGGTTACAAAGAATGTTGGTGAGGCTGATGGGTTGATAGCTATCCACATCAAATGGGTTTTTATTGGTTTTGAGCACAGGAACGATGGTGCTCTCCCGCCATTGCAATGGAAAGACACCATCGCACCAAATCCGGTCGAAGGTGATGAGGAGGTCGCTTGTAGTCAGATGAGAGATGTTTAATCATCTGGCTGTGGATCCGATCAGGCCCAGGAGCTGTGTTGGGGCAATGTGCAAGGGCACTGAGGAGCACCCGCTCTGTAAATGGGGCGTTATAGGAATCACTGCAGCGTATAGTGAATGAGAGCAGCCATTTGAGTGTGCGAAAGGCTGGAGGGTAATTCTCCAATGCAGAGGCTTGAGCAAAGTGCTCGGCAATCGCTTTTGCGTTTGTAGAGAACATGCCATTTATGGTAACAGTGGGGACACCTGTTGGGGCCTGGTACCCGAAAAGACGTTTGATCTCTGCCCAGACTTGGGAAGCTGACGTATGGCACCCAATGGTCAACACGTACCTCTCCCAACACTCCTGTTTCCATCATTTTATAAGCTGGCGTACACAGGCACGGAGCTCTTAAAGGCTATCAGATGCTCTAGGGAAGAGTGTTGCTTATGTCGCTGTAGAGCTCACCGATGCTTTGTAATTGCCTCAGCGACTTCCAGCAACCACCAAGGGACTGCCTTACACCTCGGGCACCCTAAAGAGCAAGTGATTGCATTTTCTACTGCAGAAACAATTGTTGTAATTGCCTACTCAACCGTCACATTGATGTTACCGTGTGGGGCAGATTCAACGGTGACAGCAGAGGTGAAAGTTTCCCAGTCCGACTTGTTCAAAGCCCATTTGGGCAGGCATCTGTAGGCCTGATGCTTGGCAGTGACAGGAAGATGGGGAAGTGGTCACTACCACACAGGTCATCATGTGCTCTGCAGTGGATAGATGGGAGAAGTCCTGGGCTGCAAATTGGGAAATCATGAGCCACACTGAAATGTCTGGTGGCCCTAGTGTTTAAAAGGCAGAGGTCGAACTGAGACAGTTAAGTTTCAACATCTCTGCCTCGGCCAGTAAGCATGGAACCACCCCACAAGGGGTTGTGGGCATTAAAAACTCCCAAAAGTAGGAAAGGTTTAGGGAGTTGATCAATCAGTGCAGCTAATACATTCAAGGGTACTGCACCATCTGGAGGAAGATATACATTGTAGACAGTTATTTCCTGCATCGATCTTATTCTGACAGCCACAGCTTCAAGAAGGGTTTGAAGGAGCACATGTTCACTACAGACTGAAATTAGAACATAAAAGCAAACTCCACCTGACACCTGATTATAGTCACTTCGGTTTCTGTAATATCCGCCGCGAAGGGCAAGGGTCCGCATTGCTGGGAACCAGGTTTCCTGGAGGGCAATGCAGATAGCAGGTGTAAAGCTTTAACAGTTGCCGTAGCTCAGCCAGGCGGTGGAAAAAACCGCCGCAATTCCACTGAAGAATGACGTCGTCATGAGAATGGGAAGGCATGGAACATTCAATGGGGCAATCTATGCCTCAAGGTCATCTGCTGCCACTGACTTTTTTCCTGAGCAGTCGATATCCATTTTGTCTGAGGTTTTAGGTCCTCAGCGGACGCCAAAACCTCCACCCCATCCTCAGACGCAGAGCTTGTAGGTAGCAGTGGTGTGGGTGCCACCACAATCTCCTTGGTCCTAGGGGTTTTCTTTTTGGATTTTTCTTGCTGCTCTTTGGGTATCCCTGGCTGGGAGGATTTCACTGGCTCAGTTTTCAGGACTGAGGATGAGCATGAAGCCCTACAACCAGCTGCTTTTGGGTTCTTCAGCCACTGACAGATGTTTTTTCCGCTAGCAGAAACATGGGAAGGGAATGACCTAAGGGACCCCTTCCTAGCGAGAGAAGCCAAAGAAGACTTACGCTTCTCCAACTTAGAAGTGGGGACAGACATCCACAATGGTTGTAGGGGTATGCTCCTGAAGCAGGTGGTGCAGGAGCAACTGGGAGTGAAATGCACCCCACGATCAAGCTCTGCAGTCTTCCAGCTCTAAGAGGTGACTTGGGTTGGCAGAGCTGATGGTACCAGAACTGTTGTAGCGGCTGCGTAAGATGATGTCATATACAACGGGTACAGGTGTTCAAATTTTCTCTTAGCCTCAGTGTAGGTTAGTTGATCCAGGGTCTTGTACTCCACGATTTTCCTTTCTTTTTGGAGAATCCTGCAGTCTGGCAATCAAGGCAAATGGTGCTCTCCACAGTTGACACAGATGTGAGGCAGGGCACATGGAGTATTGGGATGTGATGCTGGAAGTACAGTGGGAAGACATATGGCCGAACTTCCAGCACTTAAAACACCACATCAGGGGAGGGATATATGGCTTTGCATCACAGAGGTAGACCATCACCTTGACCTTCTCGGGCAATGTATCACCCTCAAAGGCCAAGATGAAGGCACTGGTAGCACCTGGTTATCCCTCGGACCCCAGTGAACACAGCGGGCAAAATGTACACGCCGCTCTAAATTGGTGTGCAACTCATTGTCAGACTGCAAAAGAAGGACCCTGTGAAACATGATACCCTGGACCATATTTAAGCTCTTATGGGGCGTGATGGTTACAGAAACATCCTCCAGCTTATCACAAGCGAGTAACCCCCGTGACTGGGCAGAGGATGCTGTTTTGATCAAGACTGACCCAGATCTCATTTTGGACAAGCCCTCCACCTCCCCAAAACAGAAAGCGATACTGCATAGTGCATGGTGAAATACGCACCTAGGAATGTGCTCTCGACCAAGAGATGGAGAATAGGTGGGACTGCAATGCGACAATGAGAAAGTGGGCTAAAGATCTCAATGCACCATTTTCACAATGCACCATGTAAGGTGCCCTTCCCCAATTGGCTTGCTCTTTGGGAAAATTTTGAAGAATGGAGGTCAAACCCAACAGGGGACTATCACATAAACGTGTGAAACTCCTTTTAGTCGCCTCTGGAGTGGGAAGTGCACCTTCCACACCCATTCCATTCCAGCATCTCTCGAGGATACATCAAGAAGGGTCATTAGATTCAATACGATAAATCACTGGAACACGTGAGGCAATACTGACCTTACGACTTATCTTAGAAGAAAGATTAAGGAAAGGCAAACCTACGTTTCTAGCATTTGTGGACTTAGAGAAAGCTTTTGACAATGTTGACTGGAATACTCTCTTTCAAATTCTAAAGGTGGCAGGGGTAAAATACAGGGAGCGAAAGGCTATTTACAATTTGTACAGAAACCAGATGGCAGTTATAAGAGTCGAGGGACATGAAAGGGAAGCAGTGGTTGGGAAGGGAGTAAGACAGGGTTGTAGCCTCTCCCCGATGTTGTTCAATCTGTATATTGAGCAAGCAGTAAAGGAAACAAAAGAAAAATTCGGAGTAGGTATTAAAATTCATGGAGAAGAAATAAAAACTTTGAGGTTCGCCGATGACATTGTAATTCTGTCAGAGACAGCAAAGGACTTGGAAGAGCAGTTGAATGGAATGGACAGTGTCTTGAAAGGAGGATATAAGATGAACATCAACAAAAGCAAAACAAGGATAATGGAATGTAGTCTAATTAAGTCGGGTGATGCTGAGGGAATTAGATTAGGAAATGAGGCACTTAAAGTAGTAAAGGAGTTTTGCTATTTGGGGAGCAAAATAACTGATGATGGTCGAAGTAGAGAGGATATAAAATGTAGGCTGGCAATGGCAAGGAAAGCGTTTCTGAAGAAGAGAAATTTGTTAACATCCAGTATTGATTTAAGTGTCAGGAAGTCATTTCTGAAAGTATTCGTATGGAGTGTAACCATGTATGGAAGTGAAACATGGACGATAAATAGTTTGGACAAGAAGAGAATAGAAGCTTTCGAAATGTGGTGCTACAGAAGAATGCTGAAGATTAGATGGGTAGATCACATAACTAATGAGGAAGTATTGAATAGGATTGGGGAGAAGAGAAGTTTGTGGCACAACCTGACCAGAAGAAGGGATCGGTTGGTAGGACATGTTCTGAGGCATCAAGGGATCACCAATTTAGTATTGGAGGGCAGCGTGGAGGGTAAAAATCGTAGGGGGAGACCAAGAGATGAATACACTAAGCAGATTCAGAAGGATGTAGGTTGCAGTAGGTACTGGGAGATGAAAAAGCTTGCACAGGATAGAGTAGCATGGAGAGCTGCATCAAACCAGTCTCAGGACTGAAGACCACAACAACAACAACAACAAATAAAATATGGACATAGTAATGTAAAAATGCATGAAAATTCAGGAAGAGAAAACAGCTGGAAGCCTCACACAACACACGTAACAGCAAGAGGAATGAGAATTTCACTCTGCAGCGCAGTGTGCGCTGATATGAAACTTCCTGGTAGATTAAAACTGTATGCCAGGCCGAGACTCAAACTCGGGACCTTTCCTGAGTTGGTTGTGTTTGTAGATGTCATATTATTGTATTTGATGGTGCCTTCTGGTGGTGAATATGGATGTGCTGGTTTGTGTGGTGTAGAGTTCATTTGTGCTTTGATTGCTAATGTTACTTTGAGTTTATGTGAAACAGTTTCTGCAGATATTCGGTCTCATTGTTGCATATGTTAAATGTCACGTTTGTGGCAATAACATAACGTTGACAAGAGTTCTGGTGGTTCGCACCAGGTACATGTCTTGGTGGCATTGTCGGTGCGTCAGTATCTGGCACTCGATAAGGCGTGGTACGTGGTTCAAGAAAATCTAGGTTGGCCATGAGGGAGATTGTCTTGCTTAGTTATTATTGTTGTTATTGGTCCTCTTATAAGTTTTGTGCACATTAGACTGGTGTGAGTGAGAGAACGGTTTTCTTTTTGTCAAGAGTTTTGTTCGGAGTATGTGAAGTATAGGGGGAGATGGGTTGGCTGCTGGTGGTTGTTGAAATTGATGAATCATACTTTAAGAGAAAGCATGGGAGGGGCAGTTCTCGAGTTCTCGGGTTGGTTTGTTGGTGTGTTTCAGGGGGGGGGGGGGGGGGGGGGGAGGGTTACCCTGTTTGTCTTCTTAGAGTTTTGCAGGGTTGTAGTAGGAGAGAACTAGTGGGTGTGATTGGGGAAGGTAGTACTATAATTTATGATGTGTTTTCGTCTCGTAGGGGTTTGGGGAAGATGATTATAATCATTTAGTAGTTAACCACAGTACTGAGTTTAAGGATTATGATACTGAGGCTTGTAGTAACACCATAGAGGGATTTTGAGGGGCATTTAGATAAGTTTTAGGAGGGGAAACAGCTGCTCTTCCAACCTGCAATCTCATTTAGATGAGTATTGCTGGCATGCTGGTGGAAGAGCGCTCCTAAGAGTTTTTGCACGTTTTGTATATTTTTGAGGGCTGTGGGGAGCATGTATAGGCTGAAGATGGTGAATTGAGGGGGTTGGGTGTGGTTGTGGGGTTAATGGGATAGATATTGGTTTTGGGGGGGGAGGGGGTGTTTACAGATTATACTGGAGGGGACTAGTTTGGTTGCAGTTTTTGTTTTTTTGTAAGGTGTGATTGATTTTGGTTTACATTTGTTGGTGGTGTTTCTTTTTCAAGGGGTGTTTCTCTTTCGAGGGTTGGTTCATGGCTGGCAGGTTGTGGATGTTTTAGGAGATTTTTTTGTTTTTGATGTTCGCATGCATGCATGTGTGCAATTGGCGACCAACCTAGGTGGTATTGCCAGAGGCTTTTGTTGGTAAATAATTTTTGTTTTCATTTTATTCTATATTAATTGTGATGTTTTGTCTATTGCATATTTATGGTAGGTCAGCTGTGTTTTAATTGATGTAGTTAACATGGGTTATTTGGCTTTCAGAGCTGTAGGTGTTGGTTTTTTGGCGTCAGTAGCTGTGGTTGAGCTATATAGGTGAAGGGAAATGTCCAATTCCTGTGGTTTTGTTGGTGTAGCGCAATGTTGTTAGTTTAAATTTTTTTGGATATTATTTGTTTTGCGATGACGCGGTGTTTTTTATTGTTGTATATTTAGCTTGTCCCCACCCCCGAACCCCCAATTTTCCGTGGTTGTCCTAAAAGTTTCATTTTATTTTTGGACTGAGACATTGTATCATTTCTATTTTTATTCATGTTTGTTGGTGTGTGTATGTATTGATGTCATTGTCACCATTTTCTATATGCTACAAGTAACTGTTTCCGCCATATTGATGACATTATGGGCCAAAGCTGACAGGTTGAATCGGATGCTTCTGTAATGCTGAGAATGTACACTTGAAACTTATTTGTGCTATTAAATGAATGAGCAACAAATTTGCATGTTTAAGTTACCTGTGAGATTAAATAGTGGCAGTTTTACAAGGAGTCAGATGCATAGATTTTCTAAAATCGTGTAGTTCAGTAACGAATTTTGTGTGTGTAGGTAAATGCAACTTGTTTGCACAAGGTGTTGTTGGAAAGAGTAATGTGTATCACTGACCTGGTACTATAATCCACTGACTGGCAGAGAAGGTTGAGGGGACTAATCTTGCTCACAATGAAGCTCATGATCTGCAGTGTGTCCCCATAACTGCATAACTATGTCCCTCCCCCCCCCCCCCCCCAACCTAGTCTGTAGTTGTGTGGAAGGCATAAGTAAAAGGTTCGAAAGGTATGTGATGATGTACACTGCGACTCCATAGAATTGTGCCATTGAGAACTTTAGGGTCCCTCTAATTAGGCCAGGTGTGCACTAAAGATCAAAGGCTGCTGACTGTGTTAGGGATCCACACAAGGGTCCACACAAGGGTTTTTAATATTAGGCGACTTTCAATCCAATAAGAGGTAATTATAGGTGTAAGAGACAAGATCAAAGGCTACTGACTGTGTTAGGGGTCCACACAAGGGTTTTTAATATTACGCGACTTTCAATCCAATAGAGGCAATTATAGGTATAAGAGACACACAGTATTAGCAGAAGACTCAAAGCAATGCTCCACAGAGATGTGAGTATTAAAATCCTTGTGACCAACGAACAAAGCATTCACATGTAATTGCCAAACTTTGAAGTGCTCGGAGGAAACTTGAATCTTCCAAAAATCTAATAGGATGGTTACAGATATGTGGGAAGGCAAGACATGGATAATAACACAAGAAATCAGAAATGCCTTGGACACATGAGACTCGGAAGTAGGGTGAAGTGGGGTAAGTGTAACCATGGGGTTAGTGTAACCACAACTTATGGTGCCTTAAAGAAGCTGTATTTTTACCTCTGACCTATCACACGTGTTAATTTACTCCTTTCTTTGTTATATTTAACCATAAGTTGTCAAATCTGACATAAATTGATAATTAATTTTTGGACTTGAATTGACGTCTACATTTTCACTCTGCTAGAGAGTGACATGCTCAGAATTTGGTAGTCTGTCATTTTTGCAGTTTTAAAGATAACTCGATTCCCAGTGGGGTCAGGGATTTTCTCTGCCTAATGATGACTGGTTGTTGTGTGATGTCCTTAGGTTAGTTAGGTTTAAGTAGTTCTAAGTTCTAGGGGACTGAAGACCATAGATGTTAAGTCCCATAGTGCTCAGAGCCATTTGAACAATTTTTTTTAAAGATAACTGCACAATTTTTTGGTTACAAACTAACTTTTGCATGATAATTTCAAATACGAGATTCGTTTTACTCTACTGATAAAGCTCTTGATATGCCGGGCATGGTTACACTTACCCATATGCCGGGCATGGTTACACTTACCCCAATTTTTTCCCATGTGGGGCAAGTGTAACTAATCGGCCGGGGCAAGTGTAACCGGGGGGGGTTACATTTGCCCCAAACAAACTTACCAGAACATATTTGTTTATTTAAGCCATAACCTTGTTTTTGCCATCACACTAGATCAACTAAACTGGCCTTCCTGTACATATGGATACCAGAATACCTGATGTGCTGGATTTGTAGGTCTACTGAGTTTGTGTGAGATATATATTTCTTTTTATTTAAGTCTACTATATTTTAAAACCATGTTTCCTTTTATAAAATATGACACAGAACTGTAAAGAATGCCACCATTTCAATTACAGTACAGTATGTGAAGCATTGTTTGACTGACAACAATGTTGAGCATGATAATTTATCCTGCAGCCAATGGATGTAGCAGTGTTTAAGAGTATGAAATCTACTTGGGACCAAAATAACTCGTTACCAGAGACATCATCAAGGGGTAAAAATTAGCAAATGTGACTTTTCCAATGTCCTCACTGCTGTAGCCTATGGAATGAAACACCACCTGAATTGTTGAAAAGTGGTTTTCAAAACACAGGAATATTCCCTTACAGTAGAGAAGTAATTGATAAAACTAAACATGATCCGGAGGCATATAAAAGATATGTAGCTCATACCAAATCTTTGGCAGAAATAAACCCATTGCCAGCTCACGATAATGCAGCCACAGACTGTGCGGAAGCTACGTCTCTAACAGAAAGTACTCAGATTTTTGAGAAGCTTCCAGCTGAATAACCTCAAGAATTTTATAGGCCTACATCTACTGAGCCCTGCAGTTCTCCCAGTATCAGCGTTCTTTCTCAACCATTCCCGAGCTAACCAATGCTTCATTATGTTCTTGAACTTCTGATTTGTCATTTGAAAGCTTATTATTGGAAACATTCCGACAGTGTAGTCCCACTGGTAAAACAAAGAAGAAAAGGATTGCACCAGGAGCTGAAGTTATCACTTTTCAAGATGCCATCTATAAAGAAAAAGATTTTAAAGGAAACAAGAATAATAAGGAGAAAGCAAAACAAAAAAGCATTATTGGCATAAAAAAGGGCTTAGTAATGAAAAGTAAATCTTCCAAACAAAGTACTGTTACTTTATCCAAAATGGCATCTCAGAATGTTGTGGAAAAAAAATCCCTGATTGCTCATGTGGGGAGCAAGAAAAAAAGACGAAGTTGAATCAACAAGTGAAGAAAGTGAAACTGAAGGAGGCCTAACTTTTTCAACAGAAAATGCCATATATGCTTTCACCAGTCAAATTTTGAATGATCTGAATAACCGAACACCACCCATTGGGATTTTTTGTGATCTCTCAAAGGCTTTTGATTGTGTAAATCATGAAATTCTGCTAGACAAGCTCAAGTATTGTGGCATGAGTGGGACAGTGCACAAATGGTTGAATTCGTACCTAACTGGAAGAGTGCAGAAAGTTGAAATAAGTAGTTCTCGTAAAATGCATAGATCAGCACATTCCTCAAACTGGGGAACTATCAAGAATGGGGTTCCACAAGGGTCAGTCTTGGGTCCTTTGTTGTTCTTATTATATATTAATGACTTGCCATTCTATATTCATGAAGAGGCAAAGTTAGTTCTCTTTGCTGATGATACAAGTATAGTAATCACACCTGAGAAACAAGAATTAACTGATGAAATTGTCAATACTGTCTTTCAGAAAATTACTAAGTGGTTCCTTGTAAACGGACTCTCACTGAATTTTGATAAGACACAGTACATACAGTTCCGTACAGTGAATGGTATGACGCCATTAATAAATATAGACCTTAATCAGAAGCATATAGCTAAGGTAGAATATTCCAAATTTTTAGGCATGTCCATTGATGAGAGATTAAATTGGAAGAAACACATTGATGATCTGCTGAAACGTTTGAGTTCAGCTACTTATGCAATAAGGGTCATTGCAAATTTTGATGATAAACATCTTAGTATATTAGCTTACTACGCCTATTTTCAATCATTGCTTTCATATGGCATCATATTTTGGGGTAATTCATCACTGAGGAATAAAGTATTCATTGCACAGAAGCGTGTAATCAGAATAATAGCTGGAGTCCACCCAAGATCATCCTGCAGACATTTATTTAAGGATCTAGGGATATTCACAGTAGCTTCTCAGTATATATACTCTCTTATGAAATTTGTTATTAACAACCAAACCCAATTCAAAAGTAATAGCAGTGTGCATAACTACAATACTAGGAGAAAGGACGATCTTCACTATTCAAGATTAAATCTAACTTTGGCACAGAAAGGGGTGAATTATACTGGCACTAAAGTCTTTGGTCACTTACCAAATAGTATCAAAAGTCTGACAGATAACCAGCAAGTATTTAAGAAGAAATTAAAAGAATTTCTGAATGACAACTCCTTCTACTCCATAGAGGAATTTTTAGATATAAATTTAAAAAAAAAAAATAAAGTTGTTATATTAACTTAAGTATGTTGTTAAATTAACCTAATTATGTCATGTATTGGAAAATTCGACTCGTTCCACATCATTACGAAATATCGTATTCATGATCCATGGAACTAGTATTAATCTAATCTAATCTAAGTAGTGATGAAGAAAATGGGACCATAATAACACTGGACGATCTCAGGAAAGAAATGATAAACTGTGAAGAAGAGGAAGAAGAGGCAAACTTTTTTGAAGCCAAAGATATAATTACAGTTGGAAACTATGTTCTGCTAGCTTTTGCAATAAAATGTAAGAAAGTTCATTTTATTGGCCAAGTTACCAAAATTAGTGATTTAGGAGATCCAGAAAGTGATTTTCCTCAGATGCAAAAATAAGACAAAGCATGGCACCACATTCTACTGGCCTGATAGAAGAGATGAGATGGAAGTTCCATCCTCTGATGTCATTTCAGTGCTGCCTGAGCCTACTTTGGGTCACAAGAGAGATCTGACATTTGGTGTTACTGAATGTTGTATGACCAAATGTGACTAAATAATAGTTAGGGCCTAAGTCTGAATATAATAAGTTGAATTAGTGCAGTTTAGCATTAAACGCAAATTGCCAACAACTTTAGTTCAATTACCATGAAAAATAACAGAAAGTGAACTTATAATGTGAATTTTTCTTTTCTTTTGAGACTAGATATTTCATTATTTTTGTTAACTTGCCTACTAAAGAAAAAATATTACTTTTGTAGAATTTAAACTAATAAATAACTGGCCTAAAACAAAAATAAATCATCTATGATGCATTCTGTTTCAGTGTTTTATGGTGTAGGCTAACAATTCTTTTTTAGTTTAGCTAACATTTTCTGTGTATTTCATAATATACAAAGAGGCGTGTGCAAAAAAGTTCATATCTTGAGTAAAATTTAAGACGTTTTAATAATTTAAAAATCTTCAAATTCAGTAAAAATTGGGTAATCAGGTCACTTACCCCAAGTCTCTTTTGCAATGCTCTGTATGGGTACAACAATGCGGGGTTACACGTGCCCCGAACCATAGGCCAAGTGTAACCTCACAACAGAAAATTTTGAAAACAATTATTTGACCATATAATTTTTTTTCAAAAACAACATGTATATTGTTTAAAAGTCAATAAGTCAAACTTTAAGCATGAGAAATTTCAAAATCATATCTTCAATAACAAGTTGGCAATTTTGTGTCAAAGTTGAACTATGCCAAAACGTGGTTACACTTACCCCACTTCACCCTACTGTGGAAACAGGAGTGCTTGAGTGTGTATCTTCTGTCAGAGCACAAACCCCATAATCTCAAGAATGGACTAAACTCTGCTACATCTACAGCCACCAAGGCTCTACAACAGTTCATGACGTCTCCTTCAATGGCAATGTCTGCACTGATCCCTTAGTCACTGCTAAATGTTTTGCAGCACACTTCATTGAAGAGTTCGCATGCAATAACCACAGTCTTATTGTCTGACCTGTAAATGCCTTGCAGAGTGAAATTACTTATCCTTTTGTGCACAAGGCTGCCGCAGTTCATACAATGTTCCATTTAGTGAATGGAAGATCTGCAGTGCTTTAGCAAGGTGTTTACATCGAAAAATGAAATAAACCACGATATCGGGAATGAGAGTACAAAATAATTCTCAATTATTGTGTTACTGTAAGTTCACTAAACATTGATAAAAAAAAATCATCTCTACAAGTCAGATCCCATGAAAGATTGTGCCATACACTGATAGCGAATAGTTTTGATTAATAAAACTAACTTGACCAAAAGACTAACTTGATCAAGATATGGTCTACTACAAGATTTAACAGAAACCAAAGAGCACACTTAAGTACCCATGTGGGCTACATATGGCTGCAATAGGTAAGTTTTCTCCACCTTTCGTGTGTTCACTAGTCACGAAGAACACTATTCAATAAACTTACGGTATCAGTCACTTCGTTCTCTGCTTCTTCAAGTGCCATATTAGTTAGTGGTTCATAACCATCAGGATGAACGCTGTCATCGTCGCTGTCTGAGCTAGTTAAGCCAAAGGGCGCAATTTCTGAATTATTACATGACACTTCCTCCGCTTCTCTCGGCGGTTCTGGTGACCAGTCGTTGACCATATTTCAACAGTGAGAAAACGATTAAAAAAGTTTAACACGACTATTCCTTTAGCTTCTCGTGTCACTGTATCATGAGATATACATAAACATTAAACGCCAAACAGTTGGTTCGAAAATACTCTCTCTGCCGACACAGACAGTATTATTTATTGTATAAGTATTTTGCCTCCGAGTCTAAGAAGACTAAGATTACTGCCTTCATCAATAATTTTCAAATGGGATGATATAATATCGAAATGTATCCACAATTCACTTCGGAGATTTAAGTGGAAGTGTGATAAAGACCGATTGTGATGGACTGAACACAATTTTCCTCGTCATATCTTTGTGTTCGGGAGTTTGCGGGCTTGTGGACTGTGGTGTGTTGTCAATGTCATGCCGCTTAGAAGTCGTGTGTTGTTTATTCGTAGAGGAGAATGCCATGAAGTATGTCAGAAACCACAAGGTGTCAACGCTGATGACATAATTCGTTCACTAAACATCTTTTGCGTGTGTAACATATTTCATTATGCTCGTATTACTCTTCCGCAGACTAGACAGGAGGGATGAATCTGCGCTGTCACTCTGATACGGTGTGAAATGAGTAGTTTCGGAGTAAAGCGTCTGAGGAATTTATCTCATACTCTCAGATGGATAATTTACCAAACAAATGAGCAGTAAATAAACTGGCGACGAATTGTAAATAGTTCACCACTATGGCTGTTTTGCATCGTGCATTATTTACGTGGTTTATTTTACTCGTGTTTTTCATTTTACTGGTGTTGCGGCTTGATTCTCGAACTCATTGGAACTGGTTTATTGTTTTCGTACCCCTGTGGCTCTACGACTTGATCCTGCTGGTGTACGTGTTGTTTTATGCAGTATCACAATGCAAGGTAACTGCTATGATTTTAACAACTTCTGGGAACGTTGGATAGATTCCGTTGTCAGTAGAAGTCGAAAATAGCTTTCTTCCAAGCAACATTTGAGTTTTTGAGTTCACCGAATCAATTCTAAAAGTAAGAATATTAACAGGTATTTGCAGTCTCTTACTTCGGTCCAGAAAAGTGCCCGTTATTCAGTTCCACACATTTGCAATAACTTGCCAACAGCCATAAAAAGTTCAGTTCAAGAGTAACCCAAAGGATTTATTGATAGCAGACTACTCCTACTCAACTGAAGAGTTTCGTACGCCTGCAAGTAGTATACCTGACTAATGTGTGTATTATCATCATCATCATCATCATCATTGTTAATTCCCCATTTAGGAGAGCGTTAAAATACAATCAATTTTCACGGCACTTTTTTTCGTCTCATCTCTTCCCGAAAACCCCTCATGTATTCACTGTGTTTCTTCTTCCTCTCTTCTGTCTATGTCTTTCCTGTCTTCTTCTCTTTTGGTGCTTCCTCGAATTTCTGTTTCCTGATTTTTTTTTCTCTGTATTTTTCTCAGTGTGTTATTTCTTCTGTGGAGATATTTAGTTTCTTGAGGTCTTTCATGTTCTCCTTTGCCCAGTTAGTTTTCATCAAATTACTCATCACTATGTTAAAAATCTTCTGGATCAGCCTATTTTTGTTTCTCCTATAAATGTGCCGATAGAATTTAGCCCTTCTTTTTTGCTGATGTTGTCTGTAGTTGTCTCTGTATGTTTGTACAGTTCTTTTGTCAGCTTTTTTATCCAGATCCCCTGCCTCTGAACTTACCCACATATCTTTTTCAGAATTTTCCTCTCTTGCTTTTCCATTTCCTTGATTTTTTTTCTTCCCTTGATTACTGTTGTTTCCGAGACATACAAGGCTTCTGGTAAGACTACTGTTTTGTAGTGTCTTAATTTGGCATTAACGGAAATGTTGATGGTGCTAGGACAGCAACCAGCCACAAATTTGTGGCTGGTTGCTGTCCTAACACCATCAACATTTGTCTTCAAACAACATCCATGGTCTCCATCATGTCAATATATGACAAAATTGCATTAACAGAAATACTTCTTTTGTTGTAATGGTTCCATGTAAGTCTGCAAGCTTTTTGTAGCTTTGCAACGCTTTCTTCATTGGCTGTCAAATTTAGTCCTTTTTTTTTTTCAGTATAATCTCTCTCAGGTATTTGAAACTTTCTACTTGTGCTATCTTTCCATACTTCGTTACCAATGGGCTTCTGTCTGTGGATTTTGTGTCTATGTACTGGGTTTTTTGATAAGAAAATTTGCAGTCCTGTTCTGGCTGCAATGTCATGTAGTGTCTCTAGGGCTTCTTTGGCTTCTTTTCTCTTATTTCTTATGATGGCTATATCATAAGCAAAGGCCAGACATTTTATGTTGATGGTTCTATTTTTGTCTCTCCCTATCTTTAACACATTGACTCCTTTGTCTCATGTCCTGATTATTTTTCTCTAAAACTGCGTTAAATAAAATGGGTGACAGGTTAGCTCCCTGTCTCACTCCTTTGTTGATTTCGAACAGTTCCAAGATCTCTCCCATGAACTTGACTTTTGATTCTGTATTTGTTAATGTTTCCTGGGGTCGACAGAAGCGTCCGATCCAACGCGTCGGCTTTGACGCGTGACGTAAGGGTGTTGTCGTGTGTGACGTCATGACGGCGCGGAGTTTGGTTTGAGTGTGCCTGTCTCCAGTTCTGTTTTATCTTATTTTATTAACTTTTCTGATCTGTTCGTTCTATCTCGTGAGATTTTTTTAAATTTAAAAACACTTATTACTTATTTTAATTATCTGTTTCCCCCAATTTCTGTTTTAGTTTATTATATTTATCTTTCTGATCTGTTCGTTCTATCCCGTGAGATTTTTTTTTTTAAAAAAGACAAAAAACACTAATCAGCTACTGAAGCATCTTTATCGTCTATGGGTTGCAGGGGTTACGACCGCTGGGGAGGTGGGTGGGTATTCATGCATGGCTGTCTTCACTTACACGTTGTAGCTACGCAAGGCGTCTAAATTTGTTTATATTTAGTTTGCCCCCCACCCAAAACACCCCATTTCCCACGCTTGTCCCGTTAGTGTCATTAGGCTTCTTGTGGAAAGTGTGTGTGTTTGTTTTTGTTTCCGCCATATTTGTGAGGTCATGGGTCAAAGCAGACGGGCGGGATCGGACGCTTCCGTATTTCCGTTTCCTGGATTAGTTTTCTGGTCTTGTCTTCTTTTGTTTCTTCCAGTTATTGAAAACTGTTTCTCTGTCTATGGAATCGCAGGCCTTCTTTAAATCAACAAATGTTATTGTGGTGTTTCTGGGCTTTCTCATTGTTAATATTGTTCTCAGACACCAGATATGTTCACTGCACGATCTTCCCTTCCTGAACCCTGCTTGGTACCCTCTGATATGTGGATCTATCTGAGGTTCTAGGCAATTTAATAGAGCTTTGGATAGAATTTTGTATGTCACAGACAGTAATGAAATTCCTCTGTAGTTATTAGGGTCTGTTTTGTCTTCTTTCTTGTGGAGAGGGTGTATTAGGGCTGACTTCCATTCTTCTGGCGTCTTTTCTATTTCACAAATGTTTTTGATTATTCTGTGTGTTTTGGGTGTAATGTTTTCATGGTCTAATTTCCATATTTCTGCTATCAGTCCATCTTCTCCTGGTGCTCTGTTATTTTTCAATGATTTTGTTATTTTCACTATTTCTTCATGTGTTGGAGGTTCAGAGTCCTGTTTAAGTTTTGGTTTTGTAAACTGTAATCTCTGTTTTGGTTCATCGCAGATGATTAATGTGTCAAAGTATTGAGCTAATATTTCACAGTTTTTCTTTAGATTTGTCTCCTGTGTTCCATTTGCCTCTTGAAGCATAAGCTTGGAGGTTGATAGCCTGTCATATTTTCTCAGAATATTTTGTAAAATTTTCATATGCTTCTGGTGAAGTCCTCTTCTATTTCCTTCAACCTGCTGTTTTCATAACCTCTTGTTTCTCTGCGGATTATTTTTGAAGTGTTTTTCTGTATTCTGTTGAATTCTTCCCATTTTTCTTGTGTTCTATGGCTATTAAATTTTTTTTCAGGCTTGTATTCTGTCTTCTATGGCTCTGGTGCATGTCATGTTCAACAATTGATGTTTCCTTTTTCTCATTGGTTGCCCCAATTTTATAAGGTCTCTCTTTTTTTCTGACAGTTCTATCCAGTTGTTGCTGTTCATTTTTGTAATTTCTTCTATTATTTCTTTTTTTTTTTTTTTAGTTGCAGGTACTCTGGATCTCTTCTGGAAGGTCTGTTGGTTCTCTTGATTTGTCTGTCTGGTATAAATTTTGCTTTGACTGGGAGGAAGAGGTGATCATACTCAAAGACTCCTTTCCTAGTTCTTACGTTTATTATTTCTCCAGCGTTTTTCATGGATATTGCTACGTGGTCTATCTGAAATTCTCCTAGACTATTGTTGGGGGATTTCCAAACTACTGGTTTTCTGTAATTGCATTGACATGATTTTCAGCTCAAAATTCCTGCAGAAATTTATCAAGTTTGCTTGATTTTTGTTTGTTCTCTTATGGGCCGTGTGTTTCCCTGTCATGTCTCGGAATTTTCTTTCCTTGCCTAACTGGGCATTGAAATCTCCTTGTAACACCTTTACATGATTCTCGGAGATTTTGCTGATAGTTTCTTCCAGATCTTCCCAGAATTCCTCTATCATCTCTGGGTTCTTCTTGTTATAATTATTTGTGGTGGCATGTGCACTAATTAGTGTATAGGCTTTGTTTACAGATCGCATTGTCAGTGTTGAAATTTTTTCTGATTTTGAGATGAAATCTATTACAGAGTCCAGTATTGATTTATGTACTACAAATCCTGTTCCGAAGAGTTTGAGATTACTTCATGGAATGGTTATATCAGACTTTCTCTTATATTTTCTATAATTTTCCGAATCAAAGTGGTTCTCATCTGCGAATCATGTTTCCTGTATTGCCATAATTTTCATGTTGAATTTATCCATGGTGTTTGTAAATTGTTTCAATTTACCTGGCTTCAGTAGTATTTTTGTGTTGAGTGTTTCCATGTAAAAATATTCTCCTTGTCATGAGGGTTTTTGAGAAGCTCCGATTCTTCTCTTCATGTTGTTGTTGTTGTGGTCTTCAGTCCTGAGACTGGTTTGATGCAGCTCTCCATGCTACTCTATCCTGTGCAAGCTTTTTCATCTCCCAGTACCTACTGCAACCTACATCCTTCTGAATCTGCTTAGTGTATTATCTCTTGGTCTCCCTATACGATTTTTACCCTCCACGCTGCCCTCCAATACTAAATTGGTGATCCCTTGATGCCTCAGAACATGTCCTACCAACCGATCCCTTCTTCTGGTCAAGTTGTGCCACAAACTTCTCTTCTCCCCAATCCTATTCAATACTTCCTCATTAGTTATGTGATCTACCCATCTAATCTTCAGCATTCTTCTGTAGCACCACATTTCGAAAGCTTCTATTCTCTTCTTGTCCAAACTATTTATCGTCCATGTTTCACTTCCATACATGGCTACACTCCATACGAATACTTTCAGAAATGACTTCCTGACACTTAAATCAATACTGGATGTTAACAAATTTCTCTTCTTCAGAAACGCTTTCCTTGCCATTGCCAGCCTACATTTTATATCCTCTCTACTTCGACCATCATCAGTTATTTTGCTCCCCAAATAGCAAAACTCCTTTACTACTTTAAGTGCCTCATTTCCTAATCTAATTCCCTCAACATCACCCGATTTAATTAGACTACATTCCATTATCCTTGTTTTGCTTTTGTTGATGTTCATCTTATATCCTCCTTTCAAGACACTGTCCATTCCATTCAACTGCTCTTCCAAGTCCTTTGCTGTCTCTGACAGAATTACAATATCATCGGCGAACCTCAAAGTTTTTATTTCTTCTCCATGAATTTTAATACCTACTCCGAATTTTTCTTTTGTTTCCTTTACTGCTTGCTCAATATACAGATTGAACAACATCGGGGAGAGGCTACAACCCTGTCTTACTCCCTTCCCAACCACTGCTTCCCTTTCATGTCCCTCGACTCTTATAACTGCCATCTGGTTTCTGTACAAATTGCAAATAGCCTTTCGCTCCCTGTATTTTACCCCTGCCACCTTTAGAATTTGAAAGAGAGTATTCCAGTCAACATTGTCAAAAGCTTTCTCTAAGTCTACAAATGCTAGAAACGTAGGTTTGCCTTTCCTTAATCTTTCTTCTAAGATAAGTCATAAGGTCAGTATTGCCTCACGTGTTCCAGTGTTTCTACGGAATCCAAACTGATCTTCCCCGAGGTTGGCTTCTACTAGTTTTTCCATTCGTCTGTAAAGAATTCGTGTTAGTATTTTGCAGCTGTGACTTATTAAGCTGATAGTTTGGTAATTTTCACATCTGTCAACACCGGCTTTCTTTGGGATTGGAATTATTATATTCTTCTTGAAGTCTGAGGGTATTTCGCCTGTTTCATACATCTTGCTCACCAGATGGTAGAGTTTTGTCAGGACTGGCTCTCCCACGGCCGTCAGTAGTTCCAATGGAGTATTGTCTACTCCGGGGGCCTTGTTTCGACTCAGGTCTTTCAGTGCTCTGTCAAACTCTTCACGCAGTATCATATCTCCCATTTCATCTTCATCTACATCCTCTTCCATTTCCATAATATTGTCCTCAAGTACATCGCCCTTGTATAGACCCTCTATATACTCCTTCCACCTTTCTGCTTTCCCTTCTTTGCTTAGAACTGGGTTTCCATCTGAGCTCTTGATATTCGTACAAGTCGTTCTCTTATCTCCAAAGGTCTCTTTAATTTTCCTGTAGGCGGTATCTATCTTACCCCTAGTGAGATAGGCCTCTACATCCTTACATTTGTCCTCTAGCCATCCCTGCTTAGCCATTTTGCACTTCCTGTCGATCTCATTTTTGAGACGTTTGTATTCCGTTTTGCCTGTTTCACTTACTGCATTTTTATATTTTCTCCTTTCATCAATTACATTCAATATTTCTTCTGTTACCCAAGGATTTCTACTAGCCCTCGTCTTTTTACCTACTTGATCCTCTGCTGCCTTCACTACTTCATCCCTCAAAGCTACCCATTCTACTTCTACTGTATTTATTTCCCCCATTCCTGTCAATTGCTCCCTTATGCTCTCCCTGAATCTCTGTACAACCTCTGGTTTAGTCAGTTTATCCAGGTCCCATCTCCTTAAATTCCCACCTTTTTGCAGTTTCTTCAGTTTTAATCTACAGGTCATAACCAATAGATTGTGGTCAGAGTCCACATCTGCCCCTGGAAATGTCTTACAATTTAAAACCTGGTTCCTAAATCTCTGTCCTACCATTATACAGGGCGTTTCAAAAAGAAAGAGCAGATTTCAAACATTTATTTCTCAAAAACTACAAATGATAGAAACACAATTCAAACGTTTCTTGTCAGAGAAAGGTTCAAAGTTTTTCAATGGTCCGCGCAGAAGTTCCATGCAAATCCGCAGTGGCGCTGGCGTTTGTTTGTAGGAAAATGGCGACGACACCACAGGAACGATCATTTTGTGTGCTGCAATTTGCAAAGTTAGAGTCCATTGTTGGTGTGCAACGTGCATTCCGCCGTCAATTCAACAAACAGCCGCCTCGTCATAAGCAAATTTATGAGTGGCATCACAGATTCGTAGAAGATGGTTGCATCTGCAAGCGAAAAAGCACGGGTCGTCCACGCACATCGGATGAAAATGTCGAGCGTGTCCGTGCAGCTTACGAAAGGAGCCCTAGAAAATCCACGGCACGGGCAAGTCACGAACTAAACATGTCTAAAACAACGGTATGGCGCGTTCTGAGTAACCGTCTGCACATGAAGCCGTACAAACTGCAGTTATTGCAAGCATTGCGTCCTGACGACCACAACAAAAGGTTCGAATTTTCAACTGCAATTCTACAGGACATGGAAGAGGACAATTTTGCCGAACGATTAATTTTTTCAGATGAATCAACGTTTCACATTTCTGGTAAAGTTAATCGGCATAACGTACGAATTTGGGCGAGTGAAACTCCGAGGGACGTTATTCAACATGAAAGAGACTCACACAGGAACCATTTACCTGGACATGTTAGAAAACTGGCTATTTCCTCAACTTCAGGAAGATTCAAATCACTTCATCTTCATGCAAGATGGCGCCCCACCACACTTCTCTGAACCTGTACGACGGTACCTAAATAACACCATTCCAGGACGGTGGATTGGAAGAGCAGGAGCACAAGATCAATGTCATCGTCTGTGGCCTCCCAGGTCACCAGACCTTACTCCCTGCGATTTTTATTTGTGGGGGTACATAAAGGACTGTGTTTATGTCCCACCTATGCCCGCTACTCTTCAAGAGGTACGACATCGAATTGTTGCGGCCGTGAATTCGGTAACTAAAGACCAGTTGCGTCGTGTGTGGCAAGAAATGAGATACCGGTTTGATATTTGTCGTGTAACAAATGGTGCTCATATTGAGGTACAGTTTTGATATTTGTTGTGTAACATTTGGTACTCATATTGAGTGAAGGACCGTTGGAATTGTGTTTCTATCATTTGTAGTTTTTGAGAAATAAATGTTTGAAATCTGCTCTTTCTTTTTGAAACGCCCTGTATAATCTATCTGATACCTTTTAGTATATCCAGGGTTCTTCCATGTATACAACCTTCTTTCATGATTCTTAAACCAAGTGTTAGTTATGATTATGTTGTGCTCTGTGCAAAATTCGACCAGGCAGCTTCCTCTTTCATTTCTGTCCCCCAATCCATATTAACCTACTATGTTTCCTTCTCTCCCTTTTCCTACACTCGAATTCCAGTCACCCATGACTATTAAATTTTCGTCTCCCTTCACAATCTGAATAATTTCTTTTATTTCATCATACATTTCTTCAATTTCTTCGTCATCTGCAGAGCTAGTTGGCATATAAACTTGTACTACTGTAGTAGGCATGGGCTTTGTGTCTATCTTGGCCACAATAATGCGTTCACTATGCTGTTTGTAGTAGCTTACCCGCATTCCTATTTTCCTATTCATTATTAAACCTACTCCTGCATTAGCCCTATTTGATTTTGTGTTTATAACCCTGTAGTCACCTGACCAGAAGTCTTGTTCCTCCTGCCACCGAACTTCACTAATTCCCACTATATCTAACTTCAACCTATCCATTTCCCTTTTTAAATTTTCTAACCTACCTGCCCGATTAAGGGATCTGACATTCCACGCTCCGATCCGTAGAACGCCAGTTTTCTTTCTCCTGATAACGACATCCTCTTGAGTAGTCCCCGCCCGAGATCTCTTCATGACATGTGTGATCTCCTGAAATCCGATGATCAGGTTTATTACCCAGTCTTACTAACTGGGGCCCAGGGTTGTGGATTCTTTCCCATTGTTCTGTCATGGTTATTGGTTTTTGTTGAGGTTTTGGTGGTAAAATCACAAAGGATCTCACATATTTTCGACTGGAGTTTTGAGTTCCAGAAGATTCAATCACAACCAAGCTCACAGAGCCAACAGACACTGACCAGAGTACCGGTGGCTACCACACAGACATGTCTGGATTTTGGGGTTTCACCTGTAACCCCAGGCAGGGCCCCTCACAGGGTGTTACCATCCAGAGCCAAGTGGACACAGGTTTTTTTACGAGGTGTTACTACTCCCCCTCCTCCTTCCTCATCACTTGCGAGATGTGGCCCCGGGCTTGGGACCGGCATTGGCGGAGTTGATGTGTATATATTATTACATGTGTATATTATTAATAACATCAAATAATGTCCTATGTAAAATCTGATTTCAGCACGTCTTTGATGCAGTGCTAAGATGGATATAAATAAATGTTGTAAACAGATTCTCTCTTTAGTGAGAATCATCATATTCCCCTCAATTATTGTACATTTATATGTTTTGTGACAAGTTGATTATTATCACTTAATGGAAACTATGTTTAAGATTTCAGTTTTACTTATTCCACATCCTTGAATATAATTTATTTGGCGACTGTGGAAGGAACATTAGCATATTGTTTTTTTGTAATATATTATTCGACATCCACGACGAACTTGTCACACTGGAGATATGTAACATAAAGTATATGTAATGTAGTCAAAGATCTCCATTTAATTTAGATGAACATCGAAATGTCCGATACCAGCTGTCTGCTTTGACCTGTGACATTATTAAGATGGCGGACACCGGCTTTTCATCCGTATGCAATACTGTGACCATTACGTCACACAGTCAAGATGGAAACACTCCCATTATACAAAATATATCAAATTAATTTGAAGCAGAACATGAAACTAAAGGGACACAGTAAGCAGGTAGTTTCGGGCAGGAACAAACAAAATGTATGACATTCCTAACATAAAAAACATTCTCGTACAAAAACTCGCGCAAAAATTCACAAAATTGGTATCGCCACCTTCGATTAACTTGAAGAGAAAAACTCAGCTCTATGTACGACATTCCTAACATAAAATACATATCCAAACAAAACCTCACGCTAAAGTCCGGTGAGCCAACATGAAACAATCCACAAAATTGGTATCACTATCTTCAGTTAACCTAAACAGATAAACTCAGCTGTACAACACCAACACAAATGTGCAGATAACTAGTTTCGGAAGTTTCACCTGACCTATATTGTTCAAATTAAACCATAACTCAATCAAAAAACTGATATCGAAAACTTCACTTGGTGTTTATAGCTCGAGCCGAAGTCCTAGATACCAAGAAAGTACAGCTCTTTACAGATACTGGCTTTGAAAACATGAAAAACATTACTTCACCTGGGTTGCTAGAACAAACTTTACAATGCCAAAAACCAAAACTTGCTGAAGTAAGTATTATTGAAAACCTAACTTGACCAAAATAGCCAAAACAAACTCCATGATACCCACCAATCTTAATTAGTCATTCTTAACTGCAACTAATAACACAGAATCGGCCTACACACAAATCTAGTATTGTAGTTTTGACCATGGCTGTTACTCAGCAACCGTATTCTACAGTTTCAATGTAAGATTAACCAGCCAACTGGTTTCACATAAACGGTAGGTACATTGGCCTAGGTTTTGACACAGGTGTCTTCATTAGAATGAAATGTTGTTAACTCATAAAATTACATTGCTAAAAAGCAATAGTCAGAATTTGGAGCTGGACTAGGTCAATGTACCTACCATAGTCAACGTACCTACCATTCATGTGCAACCAGTTGACTGTTTAATCCTTTGTTGAATCTAGTGTCACACAAAGAAAAATCACACACACACCAAAAAACAAAACAAAAACCATCATCTGCGAGCAAGTTAATGTCATGAAGAGTCAGACTTCTCTAACCAGGAGCTCCTCCAAGTAGATCATCAAACATTGTCATGGCGACATCACAACTTATACTCATTGCTGGTCTAAAAGGCAGCAATTTTGGTTAACTTCATAAATTTCCCATGTAAACATGGCACTTGATATAAATGTCTATAAGACCATACAACTAGAGGATCATTATCGTTGTCACCTACTGCGGCATGCAACGTCATGCTAGTGATTTTCTTCTTCATATCCACAACTAATAACAAATGCAAAGTAAAAAATATCCAACTATTAATAACAACCCTTAGTAAAAGTTCCAAAGCTGAAAACAAATCTGTAGCCAGTAACTACTGACACTAAAATAACTCACTAACAAAGCTCCAAATACCCAGTTGCAGTATAAAGGTAACAAGTAAGATATAACTCCTCACAAACAACACTGAACCATCAACGTTCAACACTAGTGTGTGCCACCACATACAGCTAGATGTTCTCTTCAGGCATAATCCATTTCAAATGCGCCTTGCAATTGCAATATCACATAGCAAAACACAGTTACGTCTTTAGTGAAAGCCAGCATCCACTTCCTCATGTTACGAATGATCCATGAAACAAACAGTGTATAATTATTTATTATGTTAGCAAAATAACTCATTCCAAATATGTACAAACATAAGACAACTCTACATTAGGTATAACCAAATGAGGTAATTAAAGAATTTGTTGGCACACTGGCCTCATATTCAGGAGGGCAGTGGCTCCATTCTATGCGACAAAAGTATTAGCTATTAAAGACTCATCTTACAAGTCTTGAATAACTAATATTTTATCTCAGTGGTATGTGCCATTATTTTATTGAGATCCATCTCCTACATGAACGTCCACTGTGATGCAGACATTTACGAGCAGTGAGTATATGTTTTTATAATTGATCTGAGAACAGCAGTATAATCAGCTGAAAGTAATCACCACTTACAGACATTTACGAGCAGTGAGTATATGTTTTTATAATTGATCTGAGAACAGCAGTATAATCAGCTGAAAGTAATCACCACTTAAAGTTATTTGCTTGCTATCTTAACTATTAAAAATTTTAACTTTTTGTAAAACTTCAGACTGTTTGCCTCCTTTCTGGCTATGTCGGAAATTAACACCTATACGACATCTCACTTTGGAGAGTGCTTTTATGGATCATGTTGTTCGTTAGACCCCTTTACTATTGTCTTGTCTTTTTTCATGAAACTTGTTGACAACAGTATGTATAATTGTGTCTTGGGAATCTATCACTGAAATTGAGTGTGTAAGTAACTTAATATATGGTAATTACTAATTTCAGCTGAACAGCATTTCATTATTTTACTACTGGTTTTATCTTAACCACTTAAATATTTACATTTAAGAAAATTGCTAAGTTCATTTGAACAACATTTTATTATTTTACCACTTAAATATTTATTTTTAAGAAAGTTATAATATTTTATCACCTTGTTTGGGAAGGCTTTATGCTGCGGGACTGTAGACCCTCTGCTAAGGAAGTATTCAAACCCAAATTATCTGTTATTGACAGAAAGGTTTATCAAAAGTTTCTGCAGTTTTTATGCTGAAGGGCAGCATGAATGGTCACAGGTTTGTTTGACCCATGGGAGAATGTTACCAAGAAGTAACTAAACTGGTAGACTCTTGAAGATAGACGTAAACTATCCTGAGAAAGTCTACTAATGAAGTTTCAAGAACCAGCTTTAAATGATGACTCTAAGAACATACTACAACCCCCTACATATCACTCGCATAGAGACTGTGAAGACAAGATTAGAGTAATTACAGCATGCACAGAGGCATTCAAACAATCATTCTTCCTATGCTCCATATGTGAATGGAATGGGAGGAATCTCTGGTGACCGGTACAGAAAGACATACCCTCTGCCATGCACTTCATGGTAGTTTGCAGAGTATGGATGTAGATGCAAATGTAGAAAATATACTTCTAGAACCCAAGTTTAAAATGCTGATTATTGCAAACTCAAAAGGCGTCAGTGTTTTTATATTTGTGTACTTTCTTATGGTAAGTAACAACTACTTAACTTGCAGTAACATGAGACAGAGTTATATCCATCCATATTCATCTTCCACCTATAATTGGCCCACTAAAGTTTGGAAACAAATTACACCTCCTTAATTTGTTGGCTGTGTTTCATCTCCACAAATTTATATCTGCATCTACATAGACATAGATACTCCGCAAGCCACCATACGGTGCATGGCAGAGGGTACCCTGAATCACTACTAGTCATTTTCTTTCCTGTTCCACTCTCAAGTAGAGCAAGAGAAAAACGGCCATCTATATGCCTCTGTATGAGCCCTAATTTCTCGTATCTTTTTTCATGATCCTTAGGCGCAGTGTGTGTTGGCGGCAGTAGAGTTGTTTGTCAGTCAGCTTCAAATCCCAGTTCTCTAAATTTTCTCAATAGTGTTTCTCGAAAAGAACATTGCCTTCCCTCTAGCGATTCCCATTTGAGTTCCTGAAGCATCTCCATAATACTTACGTGTTGTTCGAACCTACCAGTAACAAATATAGAAGCCCACCTCTGAATTGCTTCGCTGTCTTTCTGCAATCCGACATGATACAGACCACAAACATTCAAGCAGTACTAAAGAATAGGTTGTATCATGTCCTATACAGGTGAACCACTCTTTCCTCAAATTTTCCCAATAAACCGAAGTCGACCATTCACCTTCCCTACCACAGTTCTTACTTGATCGTTTTGCTACATTACGCCCAGATATTTAAACGACTTGACTGTGTCCAGCAGGACACTAGTAATACTGTATCTGAACCCTACAGGTTTGATCTTCCTACTCGTCCACCTCAAAATATGTTTTTCCACATTTAGGGCTAGCTGCCATTCATCGCACCAACTGGAAATTTTGTCTAAGTCATCTTGTATTTTCTTACACTCACTCAGCTTCGACACCGTACTATACACCATACTGCACACGGCATCATCACCAAACAGCTGCAGAGTGTGGCCCACCCTGTCTGCCAAACCATTTATGAATATAGAGAACAACAGCAGTCCTTCACACTTCCCTGGAGCACTCCTGATGATACCCTTGTCTCTGATGAACACTCGCTGTCAAGACAATGCACTGGGTTGTATTACTTAAGAAATCTTTGAGCCATTTACATATCTTTGAATGTATTCCATATGCTCGTACCTTCATTAACAACCTGCACCGTGTCAAACACTTTCCGGAAACCTAGAAATATGGAATCTGCTGTTGCCCTTCATCCATAGTTTGTAGTATATCAAGCTGAGTTTTGCATAAGTGGTTCTTTCTAAAACCATACTGATTTGTGGACTTGAACTACTCAGTCTCAAGAAAGTTTATGATGTTCGAACTGTGACTATGTTCGAGGAACCTGCAGCAAACAGAAGGTAAGGATATTGATCTGTAATTTTGTGGGTCCATTCCTTTACCCTTCTTACATACTGGAGTCACCTACACTTTTTTCCAGTCGCTTGGGACTTGGTGCTGAGCAAGATATGATAAATGCAAGCTAGGTAAGGGGCCAATGCTGTAGAGTACTCTTTGTAAAGTCGAACTAGGATTCCATCCGGACCTGGTGATTTACTGACTTTCAAATCTTTCAGTTGTTTCTCTACACCAGGGATGCTTATTACTATGTTGTCCAGATCAGAATCTGTCCGATGGTCAAATGAAGGTATGTTTGTGTGATTCTCCTGTATAAACAATTTCTTGAACATGAAATGTAAAACTTTGATTTCGTTTTGCTATCTTTAACTGCCAGACCAGACTGGTTACCAAGGGGCGGAATAGAAGCCTTAGACCTGCTTAGCGATTTTACGCAAGACCAGAATTTTATTAGGTTCTCTGCCAGATCTTTTGATAAAGTGTGACAGTGGTAGTTGTTGTATGCTCCACACATAGCTCTTTTTACTACTAATATTCGCTTGTTGTCATCTGTGCATTCGCTTTTGAACCAAGAGTGCAACAGCCTCTACTTCCTCGGCATCCTCCAAATTTTGTTATTAAACCATGATGGGTCTTTTCCATCCTTCATTCACTTAGGAGGCACGTAACTCTCCTGACCACGATTTACAATCTGCTGAAACTTCACTTATTTCATTTTTTAACCTTTTACTATTTTGATGCACTCAGTGTATTGTATCCTACTTTTTAACTTCACATTTTTTGAGAGTGAAACTTATAGTTACCTTTACTATTTTTAATTCAGATTATCTGGAATCTGAGTGTTCCCTAAAAATAGAGCTTCCACCACCAGAAACCACAATCATACACCCTTGAATGTCATTGTCCTCCTTTAAAGATTTTACCTTCAGTCCACCCAGTTTCCCATTGCTTTTGAAATCTGGGCCATGCATTTAAAATCCCACCTGCTGATGACATCAACATAAGCCAAACCCCTTACCTGACTGAAGCAAGTGATATAACTCTAGACTGACTCAGCCCATAGAGCTGTTCAACTGGAACCAATCGCAACACTTCAGAACAGGAACAAACTCAACACTGATTTGGTTTGTTGCTGAAGATATCTTTACCAGGTCACTCTCAATACTGTTGTCCTTATCCCTTACAGTGTTATTCTTGCTCCACCTACTATCACATAAAGATTCTCCTTCCCAAAATCTGTGCCCAAAGAATGTATATCTTTTGCCTCTTAGGTAGGACATGCATTTAGCTTGAAGAATTAGTGACCTGGTACTTCTTTCCTAATTTGTCTTGCAAAACTGGCCCACACCTCTTCTTGGTTGCTATCTAGCAGCAGAAGTTTCCACCTCCTTTCTGCTTGGTGCCTCAGTGACACACAGATATACTGCGGGCTTTTCCTTATGTGATGTAAACACCAGATGCTTTTATCTATTTATGTAGTAGCCATTCCACTAGGCAATTAGTACAGTAATTGTAAAGTAACAACTACTCTTATTAATCTGCAGAAAGTATTGTACAGAAATGAACAATGAAGTTGAAGGTAGCAAAGGACAGTACACATGTATTCATTAAGTAATTAATACATACACATGATACTTATTGCTTACGTGTACTGGTAATTTAGATACGAAATGCACGGAGGTAGTTGTTATTTGCTACTGCACAAGTCACTACACATTGTCATACCACATTCACTGTCATACATTTACAGTATTGATCGAGGTACACCTCCCAATTTTATCTTTTTGTCCATTGATGGTGCCAGTACAAGATACTATGTTGCATCCAGCTTGCCCCAATCTTTGAACCTCTAATAAACTCAACCAAACATCGGTGTGAATGTTCATCAATGTCTTTTAAAATTACAACACCCAGAAAGGATTCCCCAAATTAATCCAAATTTGGAGGACTTATTGAACAGTTTACCAGCAGCAAATGATTGTAGTGGCCAGTATCCTTGCTTATAGCATTTTCAAAGATCTTCAAAAAAGTAATGTACTCAAGACTGTTTAGCCATCTCAACAGTAATAGGATACTTAGTAAATCACAGTTCGAATTTCAGAAATGCTGTTCCACTGGGACAGTAATATATAATTTCACTGTCCACATAACAGAGTCTTTAAATAGTAAAATGTCACCAGTAGGAATAGTCTGTGACTTATCCAAAGCATTTGATTGTGTGAATCATGACATTATGTTAGAGAAATTACAATTCTGTGGTATAAATGGAACAGCATATGAGTGGTTTAAGTCATATCTACAGAACAGGAAGCAAAAGGTCTCTTTATATGCTTCAAGTGATTCAAAGGAGTTTGCCACTTCATCTAACTGGGGTGAAATTACATTAGGTGTGCCACAAGGTTTGATCATGGGTCCTCTCCTTTTCTTGATATATGTGAATGACCTCCCTTCTTATGGGAAACAAGATGCTGAACGGACACTGTTTACTGATGATACAAGCATAATTATTAATCCAGTAAAAGAAAGTCCAATAGAAAATGATACAAATAAGGTCTTTGGAAAAGTTATTGGTTTTCTGAAAATGGGCTTGCTCTGAACTTTGAAAAAACACAGTACATCCAATTTTCTGTTGCAAAAATTATAATTCCTTCAATAAACAAACACATCAAAAGAAGTCAGTAGCCAGGGTAGAGCATACTAAGTTTTTGGGTGTACATATAGATGAGAATCTTAATTGGAAAATTCATATTTTGAATCTCCTAAAGTGACTAGGTTCAGCAACTTTTGCAATCAGAATAATTGCCAATTTTGAGGATGTAGAAATTGATAAGCTAACATACTTTGCATACTTCCACTCTCTGATGTCATACGGAATAATATTCTGCCTCAACACTTAGGAAAAAGGTATTCACTGCTCAAAAGAAAGTAGTTAGAATAATGTGTGGGGTTCATAGTCGCACATCTTGTAGGCATCTGTTTAAAAGGTTAGGAAATCTTACAACTGCTTCACAGTACATTTACTCAGTAATGAAATTTTTTCTCAACAACATGGACCAGTTTAAAATCAACAGCAACATTCATGATTACAATGCCAGAAAAAAGAAAGACCTACACTATCCTTTACTTAACCTATCTTTGGCACAGAAAGGGGTAAAATATGCTGCTAGAAAACTTTTTGATAAATTACCAAATCAAATAAAATGTTTGACAGACAGCAGTAATAGTTTCAAAAACAAATTGAAATCATATATCCTTGACAACTCCTTCTATACCACAGACGAATTCTTGAATATGAGTAAATAAATCTGGAGATATAATATATGCATTTTGTGCCATTTAAGGGAATGGGATAGATAATAGAAATATTTAAGTACAACACTATAATGTAAACAAAAATAACTTGTTTCCTGTGTGCATTCCTTGTGCATTTGACACGTTCCACATCATAACGGTTTTGCATGCTATTGATCAATGGAACACTTAACTAACTAACTAAGCTAGTGGTGACACCAAAAGTCCAGTAACATCCTCTCATTTGAAGTCTGAATGGTCTGTGTTACATAAAACTCAGCATGCAAAGAGCTACTGAAAAGATTTGGCAATAGGAAAGAATGGAGTGGTATACCTTAGGGTACAATATCAGCATGTGGATGAATCTGAGCAGCACTTGGTGTTATGGGAACAATCCAAAGATGTGAAACTTGAGTAACAGCAATGTGAGAAGGATAGACTACTGTTCACCACATATAGTTGGTATTGAGTTGCAGACAGGCACGATAAAGAAGACTGCTAAGGCATAGCCTCTGAAGATGAAAGTGACTCTCTCTCTCTCTCTCTCTCTCTCTCTCTCTCTCTCTCTCTCTGTGTGTGTGTGTGTGTGTGTGTGTGTGTGTGTGTGTGTGTGTGTGTGTGAGAGAGAGAGAGAGAGAGAGAGAGAGAGAGAGAGAGAGAGAGAGAGAGAGTGAGTTTTGTTTTGTCTATGCCTGATAAAGGCCTTACTGTGATAGCTGAATGATATCTGGCAGTCTTTTTCATTGCTCCTGTCTGCCACTCAACACATTTTCTATGTAGTGAGTATCAATCTATCCTTGTCATATTTTTTTGTTCCATCATGGTTTGAAACTAGAGTAAAATATACATTCCAGATGTAATGCTGGCACTACAGCAAAAAAAGTAAAGATTAATATGTGATTCTGAACAGTCAGGAAATAAAAAAGTAAATATTATAAATAACACAGCTGAAGATGCAATTCTAAGTGTAGAAGACATAGCAATTGTATGGTATAATTGTTCATGTACACTGGTTCCCTAATTAGTGGAAAAAATGACTTATTTTGCTACCTACACCTCAGCTGGTTTCAAGGATTCACTCTACTGTTGTGTATCCATATGTAGCTAAGTTATCAGACACACACACATAATTGATCTTGATGACAGGTAATAATCTTGATCAAGTACAATGCTGTTATGTACATTTATTGTGGAGCAGTATTGATAGCACTCACCATGGTGAGTTACAGGAACGTGGAGGGCATCTATCAACAGCTGTTTAGTGCACTCACTACTTTTTGGACACTACCATCAAAATAGCATCTCTGACAATCTAGTTGTAGGAAACTCAGAGATCTTTGGGAGCCGAAATACCATCATGACTGCAGCAGCAAGCAGCCTGATTACATATTGCAAGCCGTGCCGAGCTGGGCATTGCAATATCGATGACACAACAGAAGGACAGGACTAGCCTACAGCAGGACTGGCTCTCCAATTTCCATACTTTCGAGTGACGAATGTGTTATACCGTATGTGGTTAGTTTTGAGTACATAACTGCTATAAATACCATCATTTCTAGCCAAAAGTGCTCCAGTCTGGCAGCACTAAACAGTAGGAGAGGGCAACGATGGGTGCTGGGGCGATTTGGCTGTGCAAACAGTCACCATAAATTTGGACCTTCACCACCATGTCTGACTGCAGGCTTCAGTCCACTTCCTTGGACTTGGTGCGTTCCCACTGGTTGAGCCATGTTCCAGCTCACTCCAATCACAGCAGACTTCTGCACTGGAGGGCAGCCTTCTGAGACCAGGGCAGTGCAGCTGCTGGCCTCCCTCTGCTGGTGCGGTGATGCTAGTGCCGTGCACCTTAAATTGTAAGGGCAGGTTCTGCTTTTGAAGACCGACATCCCTTGCAGGAAACACAGCAAGCCTCTGTGCCACTGGCACACCTTGACACAAGCAGGCATACCGTGCATAGCCAGTGCATCAGCATTCCTTCGATGACGCAAGTCACAGTTGGCTTTTGACCAACCACAGCGGTCCTCCGTGTGCCGTCCTCACAGCATGCCACAGGGGGGCTTAGTTTCCTGGATCAATGCTACAAATGTTGTTGTAGCTTCTGCCTGAATAAAATGTTTGACTGTTGATGCTGTTTTTATGTGTTGCCAACAATCAACATCCTGACAGCGACCCATCACCACTACCCAACCGTGCTACTGTAGAGGCCATCTGCCCCGGACCACTACAGTTGGCGTCAGAAGAGTCAACCATGGTTGACATTTGCAGCCACTTGCAGCATCACATTACACCTGCAGTTCCCAGTATAAACATACACTGGTGTGAGTCAATGAATTGTTTTGATTCTCCTAGTTTTGTGTGTAGGGGAGATGTGTTCAAGGTAGGACTGTCATCAGAGTTTAAGGGTGGCATTTGCGAGGCATTTGGACCAGCTGATTTATCATAATTTTGTGACAGTGGCAGTGAGCACTATTTGCAACCAGTAAGGTGTTTGCAGAGCAGTCTACTAGGGCACAGTACATCATGTGCTGAGTTTATGTCAGTGGAATATTTTACGTGATGCTGTCATGGCTGTACTGCTATGCAGTGTACCATGTCAAAATGGTTAACAATTAGAAATCAGGTGTGAGTACTATGCTATAGTTAGAAGTGTTTAAACTATTGTTCTGTAGTACTGAACTTCCATTGCTGGGTGATAATGTAGATGTTAAAGTGCAAGAACTGACAGTGACTATACATAGAGCAATGGAGGCATGGATACCTATCAGCATAGGTCATTCTAAAGGAGTACCTTGCATTTGGACCAAGGCGCTACAGTAATTAAGATGCGTAACAAGAAGAGCCAGGAAGCTATACCAGAGCAGCATGACTCAAGAAGAAAGAGTCCAAAGGTTGCATAGATACAGATATTTTAAAAAACATTTTATGGCAGAGTTGTGGAAAACGAAAATGGAACAATGGAAGCAATTCGTGGAGGCTAACTTAGAAACCAATTCCTGGGGTGTACCATATAAAATAGTCTGTGAGAAAATACAATCACCAACAGTCTTATCCACTCTCAGAAGGAGTGGTGGGATGGTAACAGAAAGTTGGGAACAGTCAGCTGCCCTACTAATGGAAACACTAGTTCCTGATGTTGGGGAAGAAGGTGAGAGATGGAGTGTAGGTTATGGGACATGTTATGGGAAGAAAATAGGAATAATAAACTTGTGTACCCCTTCCCACAAGAAAAAATAAGGCATATAATTTTAAGACTGAAAAAGAAGAAATCTCCAGGACCGGACAGGGTCCCTGCCGAAGTAATAGAAGCGTTGTGTGACCACTTAGTAAATTGTGCGATCTGCATAATAAGTGTCTCTTGCAAGGAAGGGTCCCCGGACTGTGGAAGAATGCTGAAGTTGTAATTATTAGTAAAGTGCAAGATAAAGATCCAATGATACCCAAATCCTACAGACCAATTTGTCTTTTGAACACTGTCGGCAAGATATTTGAATAACTATTATGCGAAAGATTAAAAGATCACAGACTACTACACAGGATGAGCCCTCACCATTATGGGTTTAGAAGATGTAAGTCAGTCGAAGATGCAATTAACAAGGCGATTTCACTAGCAACAGATACTCATTCTACATACACTCTAGTGGTGATGATTGTTATTGCTGGTGCTTTTTAATAACCTATGGTGGCCACCTTTCTTTGGTTGCCTTAGGGATGTGGAGTGTCCAGAAGCGCTGTATAATTGCACAAGAGACTGGAGCCCATACTACAGAAGTTACATGACAGCAGTAACATAAGTGGTGTGGTGGCATATTCAGATGACATGCTATTCATTGTAAGTGGTGACACTAGAAGAATTGTTTGAGACAAATGTAATGGAGCCCTCCAAGAACTTGAGGGCTGGTGTCTAATTATTAATTTGTCGGTAGCACCTCTCAAAACAACATACCTCCTGCTCCAAGTGATGTAACGATTACAAAAAGCACAGTAACGAGATATCGAGATGTGTTTCTAGACAAATGTTGTAACTTTGCACATCATGTAGAGGTAGCAGGCAGGAAAGGCTCAATGTAATGAATAAAATTATAACCATTGAAAAAAGGCAATTTCAATTTCCCTCGACGACAATTACAGTATACTACCAATCTATATTAGCATCAGTTGTAGGATATGGTGCAAGCGTTTGGACTCGTAGACTGCAGCTAGTGAAGTAGCCTCAGTGGTAAGAAGAGTTCAACAAGGCATGCTGCTAAAATTAACGGGGGCCTATGGCACTACCCCAGATGATGCTTTGTTAGTAATTCTAGGAATATGCCCACTGGACTTGGAAATTAGGAAAAGGGGAGCCTTTTTCTGGTGAAAGAAAGGCAATCAAATGGAAGTACAAAGGGTGCTTGGAACTGAGGACAATTCGAAAAAGGCAATAAAAGATCGCATATTACAACTGTGGGAAAATAAATGGGACACTTCAGGCACTGGCAGGAGAACATATGAATTTCTTCCTAACACCAGGGAGAGATTAAAAATGAGATTTCTTAACCCATTGAGTGGACTGATGCATTACCTGACTAGCCATGAGCCTTATGCCACATATCTGTACAAAATCAAAAAACAGACGAATGATAGCTGCACCTGCGACAGTGTGGGCACACCAGAACACACATTGTGGCACTGCGCGCTGCAGCAGGTAATGGATTTCAGGTGTTAAGGATGCTGGATCCCAAAGCAGCACTAAGAAGTGAGTCAGTCTGGTGCATCTTGGGCGATACTGCAACCGCTGTATCCAGGAAGCCCACGGAATACTTCACGAGGCATCCAACCATAAGTCATCATGCTGCCGTCCAGGCGAGACAACATACTCTGCAGATGGAGAGAAGATGACTGTGGTTGGCGACCACCGAGTGAAATACTATCCCAAGAATCTATATTACGTTGGTGCAAGTGATCATGGTAGTGTGGACTTCAAGAAGTAACAGTGATGGGTGGAATTACTCACTACAGTGGAAACACTGCTAATGTGCTGACTGGGGTACCTTGAGGGCGGATCCAGTGTTGGAAGAACCATGTACAAGTTAAATGCAGCAAAATAAATGAAGAAACAGAGAACAAATTCTAGTGTTTGTAGTAGATTAGTAGCTGGGTAATTGGTTAAGGGTTTTAATGTAGCTTTGTAGTAGTAGAAGTAGTTGTAGCTTTTTTTCTTTTTTAATCTTTCTTTTTTTTAAAAAAAAGAAGAAGAAGAAGAAGAAGAAGAAGAAGAAGTACCAGAAATAAATAATTAATATGTAACCTATAACTATCCAAGGAAATGTGATTTGTGTGGTCTGTTTTACCTTTTTAGACAATAGGATGTAATTATGAAGAATAAATAAATGACTAGTACTGTTGTATATTTGGTTATGTATTGTGGGTAAAGGTTACACAGTGCCAGAGTCCGGGACACAGGCATTTTCCACACAGAAGCTGATTCAGTTGTTAGTTAATCAGGTAGCAGAAAGGCAGGCATATAGTGCAGAGTTGCAAGGCAGCTTGTAACTAAGGAAGGAAATGGAGGTATTGTCCAAGCCAGTTAGTCTGCTAGTAGAATAAATGCCTGTAATTTGATTACTCCCTTTTCTGGCAAGTCAACTGAGGATGTGACATCTTTCTTGGATGACATGGAAGCAACAGCATGGGTGGATAGTCAGTTACTGTAAACGGCAAAGTTGAGCTTGATAGAAGTAGTGAAAGCTTTTGTGAGGTGTATGAAGGCTTTAAAAAATGCAGAAAAGTTTAAGAAGCTGAAACAGGGCCTCCCTAGTGCTATAAAAAATTGCACAAGGTTTTTCTGCAAGCAGTTAAGTGGAATAGTGAAGAAACACGATGGGACAGTGGAAAGTTTTGCTGATAGAATATGGAAATTTAATTTACAGACTTAAAAGCTGGGAGAAAGTGATGAGGCAAATAGGATTACATTCCAAGAAGGCAGACATAAGGCACTAGATGCCATCCTGAGGAGCATGCCATCCAAAATGTCCAGAATGTTTCCTGGTAGATTAAAACTGTGTGTCGGATCAAAACTCAGACTCAGAACCTGTGCCTTTCGCGCACAAGTGCTCTACTGACTGAGTACCCTAGCACAACTCACAGTGTGTCCTCACTGCCTTACTCCCACCTGCAGCTCATCTTGTACCTTCTAGACTTCATAGAAGCTCCCCTGCAAGACTAGCACTTCTGGAAGACGGGATATTGTGGAGACATGGCTTAGCCACAGCCTGAGAGCGGTTTTGGAGGAGAGCCTCTGTGAGGTTTGGAAGGTAGGACATAGGTACTGGCAGAAGGATAGCTGTGAGGATGGTTCATGAGTCGTGCTTGGGTAGCTCAATCAAGCACTTGCCCATGAAAGGAAAAAGGACCCGAGGTCAAGTCTAGGTCTGGCGTACAGTTTTAATCTGCCAGGAAGTTTCATATCAGCACATAGTCCGCTGAAGAGTAAAAACTGCATTCTGGAAATGTCTAGTAACGTTTGGTCAGGCATCCCAAAAGACCTGTATGTTGCCATCAGGTAGGCTACAGAGTTACAGGAGATTGGTATAGTGATTGGGGTACTTTTTATGGATGGTCATGGCTTAGTCCAGAAGCAATGTTATCAGCCTCTATGTGAAAAGCATGATGAGGATGGACACTGGTGATCAGACTGTAGAAGCAAAGATGGAATAGGAAAGAGGGAAGCAGACAAGCATTAAACCCAAATGGGAACCCCTATTAAATTTTGATGCTACAAGTATGTCTGCAGAGGCAGAGTGCTATCTAGTAACAATAGTGTACAGTAAGAAAAATAAATTTGTGTTCAACACAGAGGTGCATGTGTTTGGACCTTGTAGGGAGGAAGCAGATAAACTCGCCAAGCCATAAACTGGGTGACAGTGGAAGACAATGATGTACAATCACTTGGTCCATCGGTGCTGAGTTTTCAGGTTGGGACAAAGCAATTTCAGGAGTGTGTGGAAGAAGCTCCTTGTACGAAAGAAAGTTGCTGCGCAATCGTGAGGTTAGTTTTTCTACTCAAACATCATGCCAAAATTGACCTTTGGTGACACACAGTGGAACTTTTCGGCTAGTGGAAGTTATCATCAGTGGAGTACTGTTGCAGGGTTTGTCTACATTAAAGAACAAATCGTCTAAACTACAGATGAAAACACTAGGATGTAATTTGCATTATATAGTGGCGAGAGGCATCGGGAAGTTGTAATGGATGAATGTACCTGTTGACATAATGTGTGTGTAGTGAAGCCAGTAGAAAAAAATGATGTATTAAACAGATCGTGTTGTTTGGTGCAAGGAACCATTGTACAAATACGGGAGAGAGATGGTGGGAGAATAGTACCCATCATTTTAGATAGTTTTGGCACCAATGAGGTGAAGCCGACCAAGTGGATGTTGGTAACGAATTTAGACATTCTGGATGAGGATGATTGGGACATGTCATATGTGAGCCATGATCATACACAAACTGCCACTAAACTGTACTACATATGCAGACAGAGCACCTAAAGTGAGCAGAGAGTAGAAATGGAAAAGTTGTTAGTAGAATTCAAGAACCTTTTTAATTCTCAGGGCACACTGCCAACAATGTCCATAACACAGCATAGAATACCAACAGGGAACAAAGCACTGTTGTATCAAAAATGATATCATATACCTCAGCATGTACAGCCAGTTGTGGAGGACTCCATTAACCAGTAGCTAGCTAGTGCTATAACAGAAGAAAGCAGTAGTCCATGGGAGGGGAATGGGAGTAACTGTCATGGTCCTACCCAAAAAATCAGCAGATAGTTTAAAAAGGTGTAGGGTTTGTTGCAACTATCATCATCTAATTAGTAAAACAATAACAGATGTATACCCAGTACCCAACGTCATGGAGCCCATTGATAACTTGGGACAGTGCCAGTGCCAGTGGAGAGAGTACCGTAAGTTAGAGGTGCTTCCAGAGGATTGTCCAAAAACGGTGGTCTCGGTTCCCTGGGGTCATTACCAATACCGAAGGATGTCATTTGGATTAAAAAATATGCCAGCAACATTTCAGCAGTTGTTGGACAGGATACCAATGGTATTGAAACCTGGACAATGTATGTCGTACTTCAGTGATGTAGTTTTGTTGTCAAGGGATGTGAAGCAGATATACAATGGTTAAAGGAAGTTTTCAAAAGATTACTTGCTCAGTGTCTTGTGTTAAGCAGTGAGAAGTGTCATTGGAGTAAGACAGTTGTTTGGGGCATATGATTAGCTGAGAGGGAGTGAAGACAAGACCTGAGGCTAATGCAAGGCAAGAAGTACAAGATGTTCCGACTCCTGGAGCAAGCAAGGAGTTAGTCATTTTTGGAGTTGCCCAATTATTATAGAAAGTTCATTACAGGGTTTGCAAATCCTGCATAGCCACTTCTGCAACTGCTAAGGAAAGGAGTGTAATTTGAGCAAGCAAAAGTGTGTCAAGGGTTGAAATAAGCTTTGACATCAAGTCCAGTACTTACTTTTCCAGATTGTGAGAAAGAGTTTGTAATATCATGTCATGCTTCTAGTCAAGCGTTGGGGTGTGTTTTGTGCCTGGTGATAAATTGTGAAGAGCATCCTGTGGCTTACACTTCACAGCAGTTAAACAACACGGAAAAGAATTACCACACAATGGAGGCGATGGTGCTAAGTGTAATATACGGGATTATGTATTTTTGATACTGTTTGAATGGCAAAAAATTCAACATATTGACTGATCACACAGCATTGAAGTGTTTGTTGGGTTTGAAAGACCTTTCATACAGATGCACAAGGTGGGCTTGAGACTATGTGAGTTTTCCTATGAACTTATTCATAAGCCAGGCAAGAAGTGTGGACATGCATATGTTCTAAGCAGCAAGGTTACGGTAATGCAAGCACTGGGTCATAACCTTGCAGAGTGGCAGACAGCACAAGCTGCTGACACTGAATGCAAGCTGTACACAACACAGCCATGGTTCACTGTGCACAATGGCCTGTTACATAGATCAGCTAAGTTGGACCATGCATATTAGTACCTCCTAAGCTGAGAGTAGAGGTGCTGAGGGAAGAACATGACTGTGTACCATCGGGCATGGGGATTGAAGGGTGATGAATCAAAAGATTGCAGAGCATAACTTGTGGAAAACAAAGAATGAAGACATAGACCAGTACGTAAAAGAAAATTTTTGGATCATGTGCACAAGAAGTACCATCAGCAAGTACCACTACAAAGGTTACCAGAGGAAACCAAACCTTTTGAAATGATAGGAGTAGATATTGTTGGGGCCTGTAACTGGTCTATAATGGGAAACTGTTGTGTTTTAATGATTATTGACCATTTCTAGAAATACATGGAAATGATTGTCATCCCTAATCAGCTAGCAACTGCAGTGGCACAGGAGATGGTAAACAACTTGTTGGTGAAGTTTGGTGTGTCTGAAACAGTAATCACACACCAAGGTATTAATTTCACATTAGACTTGATGAAGTAAATATGTCACTTGATACGGACACAGAAACTATGAACTAGCCTCCTGCACCCGCAAGCCAATGGCAGAAGAGAACACATGCATTATACAGTTGCTAAAATATTGAGTTATTTCTTCAACTCCCATCTTAATGATTGGGATACTTACTTGCCATGTGCAATAGCACCCAACATTCACACTAGTACTGTGCTATTCCCGTAATAGGAAGTGTGTGGAGGAAGATGTTTTTACCACTTGACAAACCAAAAATCGAGAAGGCATGGTGCTATTTCAGAATTCTGCCAAGACACTGAAAGAAGTGTGGAAATGTGCAAGCACCAAGGCCGTGGAACATCAGGAAGAGGTAGGAAAACATACGGGGAAGCTGCCACATTACAGGATAGGACAGTGGGTGAGGTTACCCAGACTCTGTACCCCAAAGGATTTTGATTACAAGGTACCAAGGGCTATGCAGAGTGACAGAAATAAAGTCATTGGTAAATGTCAAGCTTCAGCTGCCAACTAAAACAATGATAATGTATGTTGGATGCCTAAAGCTGTTTTAGGGCAGACTGCCACAAGTATTGCCATCAGCCACCAAGAAAAGGGCCAAAAGAAATAAGAACAGGGTGAGCACAAGGATCTTGTGCTACCCAAATATGAGATACCACATGGGTTAAGGCCGAGTAAACACCAAGGAATATGTTGTGCATCATGATACTACAGTTGGTGAGGGTTGATTGTAAGGTTGGGTTAGAGTGTAAAGTTAGTTGTGTTGTTTTGGGTGTGTGCCTATTGAAGGAAGGCATCTGCTGGCTGCACAGCAAGATTTCGTTGTTATAGAGGCTATAGGAAATAACCTTTTTTCTTGCCATAATTTTTATTGTTTTATGTTAGGGTGTATTATCTATGTATTCAAGGAATTGTGTCGGGATATGTAGGATCTTTCAGTGGGGGGAGGGGGAGTAATTACAGCTTCCTGTTTCCAGGTTGCTGCACATCAGAGATGAGGATTAGGGGAATCCTAATCATTGCTGTGCTTTCGAGGGTGGAGTGGAAGCATTGTAGGATCAGCAGTTGGAAAGTGGCAAGCTATTTACTAGGTAAGAGGATATTAAAAGCAGTGTTCTGTACGCTGGTGACAATATCTGATAGCTGAATGGCATCATGAGAAGGATAAAGGAAATTATGAAGAGTATCAAAGCAGCATATTACACAGTTATCAATTTTGGAGCAGGGAGGCACTAAACCATATGTGTACCTTGGGGAAGTTAACGGTGGAGTTAATGGAGTTTGCAAAGAAAATGATGAACACCATGAACCAGGATCTGGCGTTTATACAGACCTGGCTGGATGTTTTGGATACAAAAGTATTGATCCCAAGGCTGTTACAATCACTAGCTGACAGCATTGTTCAGGCTCATCACAGAACCAGGCAAGCAAAATCTTCCACTCTACTTCCATACACCAACGCTAGAAGTTAGGACAGACCAAGCACAGCTCTGTGTGCTACTTCAGTTCCCAATTGCAAATGATCACACATGATGTAAGTGTTTCACCATTTACCATTTTCCAGTAAGGTGGAGAACCTTAGAGAAATATGTGCAGAGGATAAGTATTGTCAGTTTTGGAAGATGGGAATAGGCATGCAGAAGTGAAAGCAGTGCAACTCCAGCACTGTCAGACAGAACAGATTACTATATGCCTGACCAAGATAACCCAGACCAGCACAAAAACCTGCAAGATTCTGTTGTTTGTGGGCAAAGCACATGATCACGGGTGTCCATGGGACATCCTAGAACTGTAACCCTACTTCCAGTGTGCAGGACTATACTGGATCTACTCTGTATATATGAATATGTGGAAGTCTTCCATGCAGGCCTCTCGCAGGGAATCAGTTGTCTTCTGGCGGCTCGGCATTGGCCATACGTCGCTAAAGCATGGTTACCTACTCCGTCACGAGGACCCACCTCAGTGTCGCTGTGGCTCCCAAATGACAGTCATCCACCTTTTGCTGGACTGCTCACTTTTAGCCGCTCTGCAGCATACTTTTAACTTTCCCAGCACCCTGCCTTCGGTGTTGGGCGACAATGCCTCCACAGCAGCTTTAGTTTTACATTTTATCTGTGAGAGTGGGTTTTATACTTCTGTGTAAGTTTTACCGCATGTCCTTCGTCCCTCTGTGTCCTCCACCATAGTGCTTTTAGGGTGGAAGTTTTAATATGTTGCAGAGTGGCTGGCTTTTCATTTTTATTCTCGTGGTTTGCCAGCCACTGTAATTTGCTTTCATGTTTTACCCTCTTCTGTTTCTAGCGTCTCTCTGTTGTTTTCTTGTCCTCTTTTGTTCCTTTTAGTGTTCGTTACCTTCCCTTAAGTCTTTCCTCTTTTGTTCCTTTTAGTGTTCGTTGCCTTCCCTTAAGTCTTATGGCTTTTCTTTTCTTTCCGTTTTGTGTTATATGTTTCGTCCATTTTATTCTCACACTTGTGGCATTGTTTTATTAGTAACAAGGGACCGATGGCCTCGTAGTTTGGTCCCTTCTCCCGCCTTTAAACCAACCAACCTACCTACCTACTCTGTATACAGTGTGACAGTGTTGGTAGCAGATTGCTATGAGCAGGATAACCTCACAGGGGCAAAGTGACTGGAGCTATAACTGCAAAGTAGTGGGACAATTTGCAATATAACAGGGCCGACATTTCACCTTCAGGCCCCTGTTATGGGGATCACTGGGTTGAACATAGTGCAGCCACAGTTGTACTGGCCAGACAAACTGATAGGAGAGGTCTGTGCACAGCATCTGACCTTCCTCAATAGTACGCTAGATCCTGACATCCTCTCCCTGAACCAACTCATAGCAGTCCATGAGGAGCGTATTTCTGCAGAATAGTACTTCAGTATGTGCAGCAGTACTGAGAAAAACAGTGTCACACATCCTTGACTGTGAGTTTCATAGTATCAAGTGCCATAATAGCTCTAACTCTCTTCTGTGCAGCGTTCATCTACCTTACATTGACAGCCACATGCCCCCTGTTACACCATCTGTCAGACGGGATTAGCTGTTGGGCATATGGTACAATATTTGTGAGAAATGAAGAGTTTTTACACATTGTGGGCTGAGCTGGACATAGCGTTACAATGTCGACAACACAGCAAAAGGACAGGTCTACTGATGCTGTGGTTGGCCAGTTTTCACTCCTTGTACCTGGTTAGAAATGCTACATCAGCACAACAAATGAGGTCCTAACCAATATAGCCACAGGTATTTGTCCAGCACCACTAACCACAAGGAGAGGTTATCCTAGGTTCAGCAAGCAGCCACCAGGAGTTTGGGCCTTTACAACTATCAGTCTGACTATGCAGGCTCCAGTCCACCTTCTTGGACTTGGGGTCTTCCCACTGGCAGGCCACCTTCTGGCTCACTGTGGCCACAGCAGACTTCTACCCTGAAGACTCACCCTTCAAGACCAGGGTGGGATAGCCCCTGCCCTCCTACTCTGGTGTGGACATCTTGGTGCTGTGTGTCTCTTTTCGTAAGAGCAAGTTCTACTTCTGAAGGCTGACGTCCCCTGCAAGTATTACAGCGATCCTTTGCTCTGCTGGCATGCCTTGCCACAAGCAGCCATCTCCTGTGTAGCTGGCGCATATGCCGCTGCACGGATTCCAGGTGTCAGCATTCCTTTGGTCACTCATGTCACAGCTGATCACAGTGGTTCTCTGTGTTCTGTCCTCATCATGCACCATAGGGGATGTTGTCATAGCAAAGCAGCACTATGAGTGTTGTAGCTTAAATCTGAATAAAATGTTTAACTATTGATGCTGTTTTTGTATGTTAGCGACAGTCAACATTCTGACGACGACCCACTGCCGCTACCCAACCCTGCCACCACAGAGACTACCCACCATGGTCTACTACAGATGGTTCTTGGTAACCAATGAGCAAGTATCTGGCTGAAGACATGTTTCATAACAATGAGTTGTAATTATTTGTGCCAAATTATGATGTGAATATAATCACTGGATACATAATATATTATGAAAAACAGCATATGTAATCCCAAAAGTTCATGAGTCTGTCACTATAACCAACCAAAAATAATTTGGGGGCTCATGATATGGACTCGAATCATTACTACTACTATTCACTAATTATATCCAAACTTTTTTTGCATGACATCACTTTTTTGTTTTTTCTAATCACATCCAGGTTTGGCCTATTGTCTTCTGGCCTAGAACTTGGGTCTGTAGAGAAGAATAAATTCTGTGATGTTGTAACAGTGAATAATCTGCAAAGAATGTCAAATAGTTTCCATTTCAGCACTCAAATATGTGGCCTCTTATCCCAATTCGTTCATTTTCTGAAAGTATCCTCCCATTGGCCATGCAAAGTGGATACATTGCTGTCCTACACATCAGAAATGGTAAGCACTATGGCTAGCATTGCCCCTTACTCTTGATATGCCGGATGATTCCATGTTGATGTAACAAACTTTCGGGGATAATGGAGAAGAGTAAATGCATCAAAATACTGTCGCAAACACGGGCTGTAAAATGCATACCTTAAAAGCTCTGAACACGTTAACATCTCTCATACCGTGAAACACATCTTTTCTACTGCTAGCTCTTTGCTTTCTATATTTTGATAAGTGCTAGTATGGACCAAAACCAGAAAAAAATATGTACTGTAAATATGGACTCAAAAGTGGATAAGTTAAGAGTTGTGAGCAATTGTTTTCTCTTTGCTGCTCTGAAACACAGTTCTTCTACTGTCAAGTGTTCATAGCTCTTAAGTTATGCATTTTAGAGCCCATGTTTATCAGACATTTTTTCTTGAGTTGGTCCATAGTACCTCCTCCCCACATATGGAAAATAAAAGTTTGCAGTAGAAGACATTTGTATCACAGTGTGGAAGATAAAGAAGTGCTTGTGGCTCTAAAGATATGTATTTTATTGGCCATGTGTACTACACTTTCTTGATACATTCATCCTTCTCTATCACCCCTGGAAGTTTGTAACATTGTCATGGAATCACCCTGTATATTTGTAGTTTGGTACATATTTTCATTGAGTGGAAAAACTGTATTCCTCCACATTCATTTGTAATTTTCTCTGGTCACACAATGAACCTGCCAGAATACAGTAGATTTTACATAAACACAAGGACGGCTCTCTCAAACTTGCAGTGATGCCCCACTAGCTCTCAGGGAAAGAAAAAAATGTAGTGTAGTCAGGCATTTTTCATTCAGGAAAATTATTTAAAAGTAATATTTTGCAGTTTTTTAACAAGATCAGAACTGGAACTTTTTTATGGTTACTTACACACTACCATTTGTGCTTCAAAATATTAAAAATACTAGATACCTGTAGGTGTAGCTCCCCCTCCCTCTGCCCCCCCCCCACCCCCACATCCTCCAACCTCCAACACATTACAGAGTGGGGTAGTACAGTGATTAGCACACTGGACTCACATTTGCTAGGGCTGTAGTTCAATCCCACGTCTGGCCATCCTGATTGAGGTTTTCCACAATGTCTCTAACTCACTTAAGGCAATCGCTGGGATGTTTCCTTCAAAAGGGCATGGCCACTTTCCTTCTGCATCCTTCCCTAATCCAGGCTTGTGCTCCATATCTAATGATCTCATTGTCAATGGGATGTTAAACACTAATCTCTTCCTCCTCCTCCCCCCCTCCTCCTCCTCCTCCTCCTCCTCCTCCTCCTCCTCCTCATTCTCCTCCTACAAATTGATGTCCTTGCTTCATTGTTTCATAACACTTATAAACTAGTTGATAATTTGTTTCAAGTTCATAGACACTTTGAGTCTTGACAATCTTTCCTCAGAGCTTTTGTGTCTTTAAAAAAAAAGAAAACGGGGTCATCATTCTGAAAGTTCGTTTGAAAGCCATATTTCTTAATGATGCATGAAGGTAGTCTGTAATTGTTCTCTCTCTCTCTCTCTCTTTCTCTCTCTCCCCCCCCCCCCTCCACCCTCCCCCCTCCCCCGGGGGAGCCACAGTCCCTTTTGTGGGTACGTGTGTGGCACACACGGGGCCCCGAGCTATTGCAGTCTCCTTCCTTTTTCCAGACTGCATTACCATACCTGTTCCTCTCCTTCCCTATACTTTCTCCTTTCTCCCAGCCCCCTCCTTTCCCTGTTTGTGGACTTCTTTATATCGACCTGGCTATCCTCACAGCTTTGTTTTTAGTATGTGCTATTGTTTAGTTTGCTGTTTCCATCTCCTTTTTGGCGTTTTTTGTCCGCTAGGGGTTTAATCTCCATTTCCAAAATTTTCCGGTCAGTGTGAGCCATTTGGGGATGAACTCCCAACCTAGCTTCCATGGTGCAGGCTCCTCTCCCCCTCCCCTCCCTTTTGCCCTTGCACCCTGGTCCCCTTCCTGCTAGGTCACCAGCACAGTAGCCAGTGCGTGTGGTGGGGCTGTTAAATACCCACTTGGCTGAGCCCCCTGACAACACAGGGATCACACTGCTAGTACCTGAGCTGTTAACGCCTCATGTATGCCAAGGAGTCGATGCTCATCACTTTGGGACATCAGAACTCCCGGCAGTGGCCGCTGTGCCAGGCGGCCCTTGCTAGTACCTGAGCTGTTAACGCCTCATGTATGCCAAGGAGTCGATGCTCATCACTTTGGGACATCAGATCTCCCGGCAGTGGCCGCTGTGCCAGGCGGCCCTTGCTGTGACTGGATGGTGCTCAAGGAGCGAGCCACTGGTCAGAGAGAGTGGTACTAGGGCAGATGCCTTGCACATGAAGCAACAAAAGCGTCCACATCCTGGCCATTCTGTGGCCGTCTCTTAGAGTGATAGTAGACATGACACTCCTTCTTCTGAACCTTCTGCCTTCCCCTCCCTGGCCTCCCTCTGGGAAGAGGGTCAAGCTCGCCAGATTGGGTTGAAACCTTTCCCTCGGTACCTATTTTGTACCAGGAAAGATGGTGAAAGTTTTTCCACGACCAAGCCTTTGTTTTTCATGGAGAATATAAGTATGGTGAAGTGGAATCCCTGACTAAAATGCGGTCTGGTTCTTTGCTCATCAAGGCATCTTCTGCTGCCCAATCTGAAGCCCTGCGTGCTTGTGACCATCTCAGTGAAATCCCAGTCTCCATCGCATCCCACCCATCTTTGAACTTGGTACATGGCATCATTTTGCACCGGGATCTTCTATTCCAAACTGACGAGGAGCTCCATGCAAACCTCCAGCGACGAGGAGTTCGATTTATCCGCCGTGTACAATGAGGCCCTAAAAACAATCACACCGATACAGGCGCCTAAATCCTGGCCATCAAGAGGGATACCCTCCCAGAGAAGGTAAAGGTGATGGTGTATTAGTGTGATGTAAAACCTTACATTCCACCACCGATGAAATGCTTTAAATGCTTACTGTTTGGACATATGTCTTCCCGCTGCACCAATGATCCCCTCTTCGGTGACTGTGGAGGCCCCCTCTATAAGGGAAATGTCTGTGCTTCCCCACCAGTGTGCGTAAATTGTCATGCGGAGCATCCTCCACGCTCGCCAGCATTCCCAGTGTATGTGAAAGAACGACAGATTCAAAAGTACAAGACCTTAGATCGACTTACCTACATCGAGGCTTGTCGAAAGTATGACCAGCTCCATCCCGTGCCTATAACTTATACTTTTGCTTCAGTCACGTCCATTCCCCCTCTTCTTCCCAGCCCTGCCCCTTTCGTCCCACACCTTCCGCTTCACCCTCCCCCTCCCACTCTCCTTCCCCCTCCCCATCAGTACCCATACCCACCCCTTCGAGTGCTGCTCCCCCTCCCCCACCAGAGAAGTGTTCCTCTTCTTTGGCAGCTGCCAGTACTGAAAATCCCTCCTGGGACTCCTCTTTTTGGCACCCCCCCTGACAGGTGATCTGCAGCTCCACATCGGCCGCACGATCCTCAGCCGGTGGACGCCAGGATTGCCAGGTGTAATTCCGTGCCCAACCTCGCTGCAATCTGCCTTTCTCTTCCTTCCCAAGAGAAGAAGCAGAAATGCAAGAACAATGGCAAGTCCCCTCCGGTACCCCCGCAGGTGCTGCCTTGCCCTCCTCCAGCCAATGAACCAACAGAGTCTGACCCCACCTATATATGGACATTACCCTATCCTTACCGGTGACGGACGGCGACTCAGTGGCGTGACCGGCTCCGGTCCATTCGCTTCCCATTTGGACTCCAGCCTGAGAATACTCCAGTGGAATTGTAATGGATATTTGTGTCACCTCCTGGAGTTTCAGCCCCTTCTTTCCTCCTATTCTGCTGCTTGCATTGCTCTCTGGGAGATCCATTTTGTCAGTTCTTACGCACCCACCCTTCGTGGGTTCCATGCTTTCTGTCGGAACCACATTGGCCTCTTGCAGGCTTCTGGTGGTGTTTGCACCTTGGTCCACAAGGACATTGTTAGTAAATGGGTTCCCTTCCATACCACTCTCGAGGCAATTGCTGCCAGGGTCCATCTGGCCACTCCAGTCACAATCTGTAATCTCTATCTCCCGCCTGACAGGCCACCCACATCCCTTGCCCTAACCACCCTTCGTCAGCAACTCCCTTCTCCCTTCCTGCTTCTAGGGGACTTCAATGCCCACAACCGTCTTTGGGGTAGTCACACAACTACTGCCCTGCACAGGACAGTTGAAGCTGTTCTGGCAGGGCTTGAGCTCTGTCTACTAAACACGGGCGCTCCTATACACTTTAGTGTGGCACACAGTACTCTCTCTGCCATTGACTTCTCCATCTGCAGTCCCAGCCTTCTTCCCTCCCTTCAGTGGGGTGTCCACGCCGACTTATGTGACAGCGATCATAACCCAATTCTTTTGACCTTCCTTCAGTGTATCTCGCTGCGTTACTCTCCCAGGTGGGCCTTCTCTAAAGCTGCCACCATTCTTTCTGCAGCTGTTTCAGCCATCCCTTCTTCCTTGGGTCCCCCCCCCCCGTCGGCCATAAGAGACTGCCGCCGTGCTCTTCAACACTTCAAGTGGCACCCTTGTTCTCCTTCTTGTCTTTAAACGATTCAATGCCTGGGCCCGTTACCTAGTCAGATTTCAGAAACAAATTTGCTGGAAACGATATGTGGCTGCCATAGGACCGCACACCCCCTCTTCACAACTCTGGGCAAAACTCAGGCGAATTTTTGGCCATCGTCCTCCCACCGAAATTGCAGGAAGTTCTGTGCGTGGTGTTGTTCTTACCCATCCGGACTTTGTCGCAGAGCGTTTCGCTCAACACTTTGCCCAAGCTTCTGCATCGACTCGGTATCTGCCCACATTCCTGCTCCTGAAAGAGCACTTGGAACAACTGCCTTTGTCTGTCGCTGCTTGCTTCTTGGAGCCTTATAATGCCCCATTTAGCGAGGGGGAATTTGCAAGTGCCCTCCCCCTTTGTCCCGACACAGCTCGTGGACCGGATCAGATGCATAACCAAATGCTCTAACACTTATCGGAGGCTGGTCACTGTCGTATACTGACCCTTTTCAGCCATCTGTGAAGTGAGGGGGTATTTCCTACCCAGTGGCAGGAAAGCATTGTTATTCTGGTGTTGAAGCCTAGTAAGCCACCTCTTCAGTTGGATAGCTACTGTCCAATTAGCCTTACCAACACCCTCTGCAAGCTCCTTGAACACCTGGTGAGTCGGCGGTTGTTTTGGATCCTTGAATCCCGCGACCTTTTGTCGTCAACTCGAGGTGGTTTTCACTGTGGCCACTCTACGGTGGATAACTTGGTCCACCTGGAGTCTGCTATCTGGTCGGTTTTTGCCCATCGGCAACACCTCATTGCAGTCTTCTTTGAACTGCATAAAGACTACGACACCACCTGGCGTCACCACATCCTCACCACGCTTCACAAATGAGGCCTTCGTAGCACTCTACCCATTTTTATCCATAACTTTCTTTCATGTCACTCTTTCCGGGTCCAGATTGGTTCCTCCTACAGCACTTCCCATCAGCAAGAAAATGGGGTTCCACAGGGTTCCGTGCTAAGCGTCCCTCTCTTTCTCGTAGCTGTTAATGGACTGGTAGTGGCTGCTGGGCCAACAGTGTCCCCCTCTTTGTGCAATGTTGGGCTCTCTCCCATGGTTTTCAGTTATCGGTGGCCAAGTCGTGTGTATCTCGCTGCGTTACTCTCCCAGGTGGGCCTTCTCTAAAGCTGCCACCATTCTTTCTGCAGCTGTTTCAGCCATCCCTTCTTCCTTGGGTCCCCCCCCCCGTCGGCCATAAGAGACTGCCGCCGTGCTCTTCAACACTTCAAGTGGCACCCTTCTGCCATCGCCGTACAGTCCATCCCCATCTGGAATTGTTCCTTGATGGCCAATCCCTCGAGGTGGTGGACACCCATTGCTTCTTGGGTGTGGTCTTCAATGCTTGGTTGACATGGCTCCCTCATCTTCGCCAGCTGAATTGGACGTGCTGGTCACATCTCCATGTTCTTAGATGTCTGTGCAATACCACCTGGGGTGCAGACCACTCTAGACCACTCTGTTCTACTGCGACTGTACAAAGCACTGGTCCAGTCTCATTTAGACTATGGTAGTCCTGCCTATGGTTCTGCGTCACCTTCGACATTGCAGATAGTAGACCCCATCCACCATTGTGGGGTATGACTTGCGACTGGTGCCTTCCGGAGTAGTCCCGTGATTAGTGTTCTCACAGAGGCGGGGATTACACCACTGTGAGTTTTGCGCCAACAACAGTTGATATCTTATGCGCTCCGCATCCGCTGCTCCCCAAAGCACCCTAATTGTGGTCTCCTTTATCCAGATACGGAGATCAAACTCCCGCGGCAGTGGCCACGATGTGGGCTTACCATGGCTGCCCACATTCAATCAATCTTTTCTGAGCTCTAGCACTTCCCTTTAACACCTCTTTCCTCTGCTCATGCATGTACCCCTCCGTGGTGCATCTCTCGGCCACAGCTCTGTCTTGATCTCTCGATTAATTCAAAGGATTCTGTCCCTCCGGACGCCCTTCACCACCAAGTCTTCTGTCTCCTCAGTTCACTCCAGGGTTCAGAAGTGAAGGCACCATGGTTGCTGGTCACACTGGTTATGCTTACACCTATGCGAGACACACAGAACTTTGTTCCTTGCCAGATGGCTGTAGTGTTTTTACTGCAGAATTGGTAGCCATCTTACATGCACTGGACCATGTCCACTTTGCTCAGGACTGTCCTTCACTATCTGAGTGACTCGAGCAGTTTGCAAGCTATCGGCCAGTGCTTCCCTCGCCACCCGTTGGTCATAGCTATCCAGGACTCCCTTTCTCTCCTTGATCAACATGGATGCTCAGTGTTTTTCATTTGGACCCCAGGCCATGTTGGGATCCCTGGCAATGAACTTGCCAATCAACTGGCTAAATTGACTACTAACAGGCCATCTCTTGCTATTGGCATTCTGGAAACAGACCTTCACTCGGCATTACATCGTCAGGTTTTGGGACTTTGGAATGCAGAATGGCACACTCTTTCTTCACCGAACAAGCTCAGGGCGATAAAGGATTCTACAACTATGTGGCGGTCCTCCTTACGGGCCTCTCGTAAGGCCTCTGTCGTCCTTTGCCGGCTCCACATTGGCCATACTTGGCTGACTCACGGTTATCTCCTCCATCGTGAGGACCCCCCCTCTGTTGTTGTGGGTCAATGTTGACTGTGGTTCACCTCTTACTGGACTGTCCCAACTTAGCCACCCTGAGACAGACTCTTACCTTTCCTGACTCGCTATCCCTGGCATTAGCTGACAAGCCTCAGCAGCTGATCTTGTTTTACGGTTTTTTTCATGATGGGGGTTTTTATCGCTTTATTTAAGGGTGGGACCTTCAGCCTTATCAGTGGGTGGAGGGGATGGCAGGCCGTCTTGCTGGCCCCTTTGCCCCGATTGGACTGGCTTCGACTGGTCTTGGTGGTTCACCTGCGCCCTCTGCCTTCCCACTCCTTTCCTTATGGGATTTGTTTTATTTTGACTGTCTATCTTGGCTACTTATGCTTCTTCCTTTGTGCTCCTGTCATTCATCACTTTCTTTCCCTCCTCTCTTCTTCTGCCGCCTTCTTCCTTCCTTCTCCGTCAATAGTTTGTAATTTTATGGCCATTACAGTTCCCTCTTATAGTGTGAGGTTTTATCTGTTTTAGTTATTCCAAGGTCGGAGGGACTGATGACCGCGTAGTTTGGTCCCTTCTCCAATCCAACCAACCAGTCTCCCCCCCTCTATCTCCCTCCCTCCCTCCCTCCCCCCTCTCCCTCCCTCCCTCCCCCCTCCCACTCAATGTTGCCATGTGCCTGCTTTCCACATCACTTCATTCACAGTCCTTTCATAGCATTCTCCGATGGCACCATGAGGAACTGATCAAAATTAGTATGATGTTGAACAAAGTAGTGTCAGATTTAAAATATTAAAAGATTTTTTTTACCTTGTTGCTCAGTTTTAAGAAAGCACAGTGAAAAGCCTTAAGAGTTGTTCAGTAAATGCATTTATTTCCCTACAGGGCCACTGTGGTGGGAGAGCGGCAGCAACACGTGCATGGTCGGTTGCAGCCGTTACACTGAAAATGACAGCCCAAGTTGTTCTCTGTTTGGCTCTGGAGTACCCTTCTTGGCAGCTGTCAGTGTACTGGGTAATGGCACCGCTGTGGCTTTTCCTGCCAGTCCTTGTTGTAGCTGTATTCATCTCACTTGTGAGATACAGTCAATATTAGGAATTGTTTGGTAAGTTTGTCATTTGGATCTACTAGTAACAGTGCATGCTGCAGACCTCATCAAATCAGAAGGATTTACCATGAAATTATGGACAGGATGGTTTATTTGTTTGTCAGAGGTGACTGAATGTGTGGGAAGATCCAAAAGCAATGAAATTTCCTTTCTGTGACTGCAGGTTAGTAATGACAGGTGCTCTCACTAGGAACCTCTCCTACACACTGTTTCAATCATTCGATCATCTGTCCCTCTCAATAAAAACTAAACAGGTCAAAGTCCTTGTTTCTTAAATGCTGTTTCTCGTATTTGGGGAATTTACAGTTGTTGCCATGTATAGTGTGATATTAAAGTCAAGTTGTTACCTGTTTGGAAAATCAGCCATAAAAATCAGGTGTGTATAACACCATCTATTCTGTAGAATAATTTCCATCATTGTAACATGTAAGGGGTGGTTGTTAGGAACTGCTAACTCAGGTCTGTGCATTAACAATAAAATGGCTATAAAACAGATAAAAACTCTAAAAGAATGCACAGAGAAAGTCGGCCTGCAGATATCATTTGAAAAGACAGTGTTTACAACATCATATTTAGAAATTTTCAGATTACTAACCAAATACAGGGAAGTTAACAGAGTATTGCACTTTAAATATCTAGGAGAAATTAACTCTGAAAAATTTGCACAACAAGAAAGAATACAAAAAGCTCGTAAAGGTTTAGGATTTGTGTAAAACCTCTATAATAAAAAATGCTATCTTTGAAAGCCAAAATTAGACATTCCAGAACTGTAATTAAACCATCAATGTTATATGCCAGCGAAACCTTGGCACTAAACAGGAAAACTAATATAGAAAATATAAAGAAAGAAGAAAGAAAAATAATTAGGAAAATTTTGGGACCTAGATGGACCGAGAATGGATGGAGACTACAGAAAATGTCCAAAATTGAAGAATATTCTAACGTAGAGACAGACATGAGGAAAAGACGCCTCAAATTCTATGGCAACATAATGATGCTTCCCGGACACAGACTAACAAAAACAATAGTAAAATATGTAGATTCCTTCACTAATGGAGGAGAATGGATCCAAAATGTTAAAAAAGACCTGGAACTAGCCAAAATCACCAAAGAAGAAATAGACATAAGGAACAATTTTAGAATAAAAGTAGAAAAATGTGAGGTTAAACCAGAGATAAAAGTCTGAAGTACTGGAACAAAATGGAGCGAAGAAAGAAGAGCTAAATTCTCACAAACAATGAAAAACTGGTGGGCAAATAAAAAGAACAAGAACAGAAAGCGTCTTCCTCTCTGGGAGCTTTGCAACTAATAATAATAATATCTTATAAATGTTCAGCATATAGCCACATTTACAAATTAATTTGCAGTGTCAATGTAAAATGTCTCGTTCCACATCATTACAATTTTTTGTGCATAAGATCCATAGAATATGAAACTATCATACTAACCAACACCTAAATCAAGCAACACTCAAACTGCTATAAGACTGAACAGGTGCAAACCAATGAAAAAAATGACTTCAGTTTGTGTTTTTGACTTGAAGGGGGTAATGCATAATGATTTACATGTGCTAGGTACTGCAGCTAATCAGCATTATTATTTTGGAGTGTTGAAACAGTTATTATATTAGGCATCACATAAAAAAAAAGTCCGCATTATGGCAATGAGTGTAGCTGCTTTAACAGGACTATGCTCCCAGTCAAACAGCATTGAGTATCAGGCAGTTATGGGGCAAAAACAAAATTGACAATTGTTTCAAGTACTTGCCAGATCTGGAATTTCCCACCTGCATCTCTTTTCTGATTTCTTAAATAAATCGTAATGTAAAAGGATATATTTTCAAGATGAGTGAAACAAAAATTTCCTCGCACACTATAAAGTACAAATGCATGATGTTTTATGTAACAATATTATGAAAAGTAAAGTTGCTACCCACCATATAGCGGAGATGCTGAGTCGCAGATAGGCACAACAAAAAGACTGTCACATATAAAGCTTTCAACCAGTAAAGCCTTCAACTAAAATAGATCTCTCTCTCTCTCACACACACACACACACACACACACACACGCACACACACACACACATGCACACACTCACTCACTCATGCAAACGCAACTCAACACAAACAACTGCAGTCTCAGGAAACCTTTTCCAAGTTGACATCTGGTGTACATACCAGACAGCCTGAACCATTTCACACAGCTGGTACATTTGATGATTAAAACACAATCAAATAATGGAAAATCCAGGATGGAATGATGACAATATTATGAAATGGATAGATTGCTGTTCACCATATAGTGGAGACGTTGAGTCACACACAGGCACAAGAAAAATTGTGTTAAACAAGTTGGCTTTCAGCCAAAAGGCCTTCTTCTGAATTAGACAGCATATGCACACACATTCACGCACAACTCGCAAACACATGGCCGCTGCTGAGGCCAGACTACTCAGTCTGGTCTCACCCAGAGACAGTGGCCATGTGTGCGTGTTGTGTTTGTGTGAATGTGTGTGTGTTTAAAGAACTGTAAAAATACACTGATTTGATCTCAAATGATATTGGGACATTCTCATTTGGTTGTAGGTGGCATTGAAATTGTGAATAAACAATACATAGGTACGGCAGTATCACTTGAAAGGAAGCAAAGCTCTCTGTGGGGATAGATATTCAGTTATATGTCCAGGTTACAGTGACATAAAAAATTATGGCAACTTCGATTTTCATTTTCTGATGGAAGAATTATGTTTATATTAGTGGGAAATACATGTTCCAATTTGCTTTGTCTATTTGATAATTACAAGCGACTTTATAAATCTGTTTCCCTCAATAGAGCATAACAGTCATATTACATCTTAGACATTCCATTGTTTAATAGAGCATCACAATTTGACAACAGAAATAGTTCCAATGGACAGTAATTTCAAGGTGATGCAGCTTTGTATATCAGAATGACATTTTCACTCTGCCGTGGGGTGTGCACTGATATGAAACTACTGCCAGATTAAAACTGTGTGCCGGACTGAGACTTGAACTCAGGACCTTAGTCCATTGTGGGAAAGTTCTCTACTGACTGAGCTACCCAAGCACTATTTATGACCTGTCCTCACAACTTTACTTCCATGAGTACCTCATCTCCTACCTTCCAAACTCCACAGAAGACCTCCTGTGAAACTTGTAAGAGTAGCAGTCACAGAAGAAAGGATATTGTGGAGACCTGGCTCAGCCGCAGCCTGGGGGATGTTTCCAGAATGGCATTTTCACTCTGCAGCAAAGTTTACGCCGATATGAAACTTCCTGCCCAATTAAAACTGTGTGTCAGACTAAAACTTGAACTTGGGACCTTTGCCTTTCATGGGAAAGAAAGGTAGGAGATGAGGTACTGGCGGAAGTAAAGCTGTGAGAATGGATCATGAGTTGTGATTGGGTAGCTCGGTCCGTAGAGCACTGGCCTACAGAAGACAAAGGCCCTGAGTTTGAGTCTCAGTTCAGCACACAGTTTTAATCAGCCATAAAGTTTAAGTTTTGTGTATGTTCTTTAAAATACAAAATTTGTGATTGAGTGATTCTAATTTGTTTTGGGTAGCCCTCCGTATCATGTATTTGGTATGTTTTTCGTATTATTATTGTTGTTGTTGTAAATAGTCTTCAAGTGTTTGCCACCATATCATGTTGTGCAAATTCCACAATATTTCCTCGGAGCAACTGTCCAACATCTTCAGGTGGTTCACCCTTCCTCGGTATCCACACATTGATACCCTGTTTCTAGAACATGCGTGCGCAAAGAATGTACAGGTGTGGAAGTCGCACATGTGCAATGATTTGCAGATAGATGGTGCCATACTCAAACACGCTCTGCCAAAAACCCCAGAGTGGCTCTCCTGCATGTGCGCTATACACTGTGTTTACTAACAGTGCAGCCAGATTTTACTCACTAAAAAACCTTACTAGAGAAATGTTGTGATAGGTTTGTTATCAAAAAATCTTGATTTTTGCGTCATGATTTAATAGCAGCCAATGCAGAGTTCCAGGCTGCGCTCAGTTGAAATCCCGTGTCCTTGTTGATGAGATTATCAACTGTACAGATATGTATTGCTTCCTTAATGACGCAGTCCCAGAAAGATGATGCTGGGGATAAAACTTCCGTCTCTTCATAAATCATACGATGCCCTGTATTCAGGCAGTATTCCACAATTGCAGACTTTTCCAGTTGACGATGGCGTGTATGACACCGATGTTCATCGCAGAATGTACTGTGCGGCATGTCTGGCCTATATATGCTGCCCCACACTGACAAGGTATCTTGTTCACACCACATTTCTTCAGTCCGAGATCATCCTTAACTGAACCCAACAGGTTTCTCAGTTTTGCAGATGGTTGAAAACCACACTTAATTCCGTATCTTCTGAGGACTCTTCCGATTCTTGACGACATGGCACCAAAATACGGCAAAAAGGCCAAAGTGGTGGGTGTGTTGTATCTTCATTCTGCTCCATAGATTGAACTCGTCTGGCCCTGAATGCATGATGTATGTCTCTCAAAATAACCGTTTTGTCGGAACACTGTCTTCAAATGTTATATTTCACTCGACAGGCTCTCAGGATCAGATACCACTTGTGCTCTATGAACTAACATATGTAATGCACTACCGCACTGTGCAGGATGATAGCAGCTTGTGGCCTGCAGATATAGATAGATCTGTATGCAGTGGCTTGCAGTAGATGCTGTGTCCCAAGGTTCCATCTGCTTTCCTTCCATTATATGGCATTAAGTGTGGTTTTCACTCATCTGCAAAACTGAGAAGCCTATCTGTACAGCTGATAATCTCACCATCAGGGATGCAAGATTTCAACTGAACACAGCCTGGAACCCTGCATTGGCTGTTATTAAGTCACGACATGAAAATCAAGAATTTTCGATGACAGACCCATCATAACATTGGTAACATTATTAGTGAGTAATGTCTGGCTGCACTGTTAGTAAACACAGCACACATGCAGGACAGCCGCTCTGCGATTTTCGGCAGAGGGCGTTCGAGTATGGCACCATTTTTCTGCAAATCATTTTGCGTATGTGATTTCCATACTTGCGCATTCTTTTACGCATCTGTTCTAGAAATGGGGCAGCGACATACAGATACTGTCACTCGTACCTAGCCACCATCAAGTTTGAACCACCTGAAGATGTCAGACAGTTGCTCCCAGGAAATATTGTGGAATTTGCACAACATAATCCGGTGGCAAACCCGTGAAGACTATTTACAACAAATATGCCAGGAAAGCTTGGAGAGTCACATTATAATTATTATTATTAAGATAATAATGTGACAGTATTTTATATAAAAATTTTTATTGGCTCAAAATAACTACAGTCTTATAATTGTTTGTTTCCATTTCTTTTTGTTTTTTCCCAGGTGTATTTTATATAAAAAAATTTATTGGCTCAAAATAACTACATTCTTATAATTGTTTGTTTCCATTTCTTTTTGTTTTTTCCCAGGTGTCATACAACTCTCATTACTGAACATCCATCTTGAGTATGTTGGAGGAACTTGTCACTTGACTGCTATTAGTGAAGACTAATGTGGAGCTCTGTTAGAAGTATGAACACTCAGTTGTGAACTAAATTATTTTTTTCTTTTATGATTACGTATAAGTGAGTACAGCTAAATTCAAATGGGTGGTTCTAAGTTGGATTTCAGAATGTTTGCAATTCCAGTTTATAATTTTTGTTGATAATATCTGTGACAATTTTTGAACATGACACATTGGTTACAATATGCAAGTGTAAAAATAATTTTAGAATATTGTAGTTCTTGTACATATTTTCTTAACTGTTTATATTCTTGTAATTATTCATTCTAAGCTGATTTTAAGTATACTCCTAATGAGAGAATAATTTCTTTTGGGCATTATCTGATGCATCTAAATAGTATGAAATGTAATGTAATTATTGCAGCATTAAGCACTACAATATGACATCTAGAAGAACCAATGGTTATAAGTGCTTTGTTGAGACACATATTCCATTGTACATAATAGCTGTTTCAGTTTCATTCAGACTTGTTACCAGAAGCGGTTCTCAAGTCTACTACATTATGAAAACAAAAACAATTACAGATTTTACTATAAGTCTTTGAAGAATAATTATGTCTTGGCTGTGTGCATTAAAGTGTATGATTTCTTAGTTTTACAGTTTGAAATGTTATCAAATAGGGAAAATATGTACATAGTAGCATAAATAATTTACACAGGGCTCTCAATAATACAAAATTAATCTGCAAAATTGTTTACAGAATATCTGTAGATGAAGACAATTACACAAAACTGAAACATGTTTGTAATTATTCTGCTTCGTAAGAAAAGAGACACAGTAAATAATAATAAAAAAAAACATAGTCCTATCAGTCTCAAGATAGGAACTAAAATCATTGTCAACCACAATGAACAGACTTTGAAACTTTTGCCAGAAAAATCTGGCTTTTAAAGTAGATATATCACAGTCAACTACTAGTTTGTCAGGAACGCAGTAACAGAATAGAGCAATGACTGAATTACCACTCTGTTTTGGTTTCATAGATCTTGAGGATGCTTTAGATTCAGTTTCATCAAATCTAACAGACAGCTGTTGATAAACGAAGTATTGATTCAGTATTTGTTAATATACAGAAGAATAGAGCTGGTATCACTCTTAAGAATCACTGGCTGTATTTTATACTCTGTTTTGGCAGATATTTGCTATTTTGCTTTTTCAGTTTGTAGATGGAACCACCTAAACAAATTCCTCCCCATCATGGTTTCTCGTGATGCCCAGTACCAGGAGAAAATGTCAGTTTGCTTCTCTTTACTAACAAAACGTTTTTTAACTGAACCTTTATGTGTTTGATTGGTAGAATGAACCAAACTTGGCATTGTGCAATATTCTGCTTAACAATATGTGTTAACGGTTACTAGAAGATGTTAAGGAATAATCAGAATTCTTGCGTGGAAGTAACAGGTAGGCAATGCTACACAAGCCAGAATATAAGATAGATAAAATTGGAGAAGGAATATATGATGAATAATTAGATATTTTCATGTTAGGGATATGGAAACTGAAATACCAGACCATAAAATCTTGAAATTAATATCTGTTTTGAGATTTGTTAATTCTGTGGCTATAACATTACATCTTATGATCAGTCTCTGACGCAGTCAATAACATACAGGTTCCAAAAGATTGCTAAGTATTTGTTGGCCATTTCCTCCTAGGCCATCATGCCTCATATTATGACCCGGGCCACACTGTGCAGTCTGGTTACTCCTGCCATGCAGCAATGCTACTCTGTCACTTCTGGAGTTTGGGTGCACTACATATTTTGCTACTCAGTTAACACACATCACTAAACTGTATATTTTTGCTTGCAACAAGAACCAGACCAATGTTTTCCATTGACACTGTGCCTTGCATGAAACAAGGCGTGAGCAGTATTTGTTCAGGCTGGTTCGTGTATGTTGAAAAAACAAAATTGCAAACATCTGCTGAAAGCCCAGAGAAAATGTTCTTAGGAGAGACATGTAGTGTATCTCAGTACTAGACTGCATGTCAGGCAAGGGAATTCAATATCACTACAGACATTTTAGCAGTCTTAATGGATGTTTTCAGACTCTGAAATTGGGAAAAGAAGGAATGCATGTCAATGGAATACCTTCATTTTGTTGCTAATATAATGTTTTTTGCCTTAGGTGGAGACAAATTTCAGCATGAATGGAACAATGTAATAAGAAAAGGTTGAAAGTAGTACTGACAATCAACTGTAAAAATAATGTAACTTACATTGAGAAGGAAATAGTGCAAATTAATGTGTAGTCATGAAACCATTTGATGAGTTTTTATTGAGAACATTGAAGGCAATGACTGGAGGGACAGGAAAAGAGATCAAGAGGAGAATAAAAGTGACCTAGAGTGCCTGTGGTAAACTAAGTAGGGTTCCAAAATTAATCTTCTGATGTGTCTGAAAATAAAAGTTAACAATCAGCGTATATTACCTTTTTAACACATTTTTATTAAGTTGCTTGTCTGTCTGTCTGTCTACAAATTTTCAGTACAAATTTTGCATTCGATTTTAAACTAACTTCCCATTCAGCTAAGGACTTGAAACTTTAAACAGAGCTTAGAAATGAATGACAATGCAATATTAACTTGCTTTCTTGTTGTTATGTTTTGTAAGGGGAAGGGGGATTGAGGGTGAAAAAGGTTGTTAATATGTGACATCAAGGGCACCCTGCAGGAGTGGTGTTTTGTGTGGGTAGTATGGGAATGTTTACCAGGCGGTATGCAAGCGGATGGGTATGGCTGAGCAGAGAGTGAGGTGGGAAGAGGAGATAGACAGAGAGGTGGGGAGATGTGTGCAGTAAATATGACATACACATATATGGGCAATGCCACGGGTAAAAAGCTAGCACAGATATACAAATAATTATTTAAATAAAAAATATAATCTCTTCAAAATGTTTGAAATCCATTGAGAAATTTCACATGTACAAGACTGAAAAGAAGAAAATAACTATTTTAAATAAATTTTAGATTTAATACATCTTTAAATTGGACTAAAAAGTATAAAACAACTTTTCCTAGTCCTATACAGTCAGTCGTGAAAATGTGCTTGTGAATTTTTAATAACAGTGACAAAACTTTTAAAGATTTATAGCAAAGGATGTGGGGCACTTTGCAATAGATAATAGGAGGTAATCTACTTGTACATCAATTACACATTGCATGCGCCACAAGTTTTTCATAATAAATCTGACAAGTATAGTCGTAGCTATTAAAAACTCGAAAGTACAAATTTTCAGTACTATCTATATAGGATTAGGAAACTGTATGGAGCTAGGAGAAATTATTTTATTCTGTTTAGTTCCACATGAAGGCCTTTATCCAGTAGTGGATGTTATACATTTTACAGATGTTTAGTAGCAAAATGCATCCATAGATGACACAGCAGTGTTGTTTACAGCACTGTAATTCATGTTAAAACTTATCTTTTCATTCTCAGTCTTCCTTATGTCGTTGTGTTGTTTCATGTTTGTAATAATGTCTTGGCGGAGTTTATCAGACACAGAAATCGCGGATTTGATTAATATAGCAGCACTCTGGATATTGTAGAGAGTGATTCTGATGATTCTGAATACAATGGTGTGTTTGAAGGTACATATTTCCTAATTTTAAGTGGAATATCACTGCTCGTAATTGTACAGTACATACATTTCTGCTGAACATGTCTTCTGTAAGAGATATATGTAGTTACATATAATGTGATGTTCCTTATAGAGAGCGAGATCGATGACAGCTTATCTTCAAATACAGACAAGAATGATGTTGAAGGTGTTACTTCAAATCCAGCGGCTGTGCCATATCCAAAAGATGTTAACTGGACTGAATTTGACACTTACCTACTCCTGCCGGTCAACAGTACACCCAGGCAGATTCTAGTGAATATTGATGACTCAAGTTCTGTACTGGATTTCAGTAAAGTGTTCCTTACTGCCAGTGACGTAAAAGACCTCAAGATACAGACAAATTTTTATGCATCACAGACAATCCAGAAGAAAAGAAGAGCAAATAACATGAAGCCTAATTCAGTTTTGAGTTCCTGGAAGCCAGTGACTACAAGTGAGATGAGGCATTTCTTGGGTATGCTTTTCCACATGTGTATTTCAAGAAAGCCAAAAATTGTAGACCACTGGAGCACTAATCCTGTTCTTTGTAACTTCTGTCCCCAAGTTACGAGTCATTTGTGTTTTACTCAGATACTGTCGTGCTTGCATCTTGATGACAATTCTAAACAGAAAATAACCAGGTGAGGAACTATTTCACCCACTTTATAAAGTTTTACCTTATTATAAGAATTTGAAGGAGCGATGTATCCAGGCATATCGTCCCTCAGAAAAACTGACAATTGATGAAGGAATATGCCCATTTTGAGGTCAAGTGAGCTACCGTGTTTAATGTAAAATAAGCCTCTTAAGTATGGACTGAAGGGTTATGCTGAAGCCAGTAGTGGATATGTTGTAAACTACGAAGTTTATGCTGGTAAGCATATTGTTGACAATTCTTTGTCTGCTGTTATATTGCAATTGCTGTCTGATGGCAGCTTACTGAATAAAGGTCATACTGTGTATTTAGACTGATTTTATTCCAGTCCAGAGCTTTTTCGACTGGCTGACAAAGGTATTGGAGCTGTTGGTACTGTGAACAAACGTAGGAAAGGATTACCTATAGATTTAGTATCTAATAAGCTGAGAATGGGCGAAATGTCTTTTCGGCGTAAATATAATGTATTAGTAATGAAGTGGAAGGATAAGAGGGATGTGTATACATTGTCTACAAGGCATCAGGCCACATTTGGTACGCATACTAAGAAAAATGGGTCTGTAGCAATGAAACCACTTCAGGTACTGGATTACAATCTGAATAAAATTGGAGTGGATGTTGGAGACCAGCACCTGCAGTACAATCCATTCCAGCACAGAATTGTGAAATGGTGGTGAAAATTATATTTCCATCTGCTGCTGATGGGAGTATCAAATGCTTTTTGGCTATACAATGCAGTGTACAACAAGAAACTCACAATAACAGACTTCATAGCAGTGCTTGCAGCTCAGCTTGTTGAAGATGATACACATGAAGTCATACAAAGGAATGAAGGAACTGTAGGTCAGCTAACAAAAAGAAATTTTTTGCAGCACGTACCTTCAATTGCAAAGAAATATGCTGCCCCTGTGTGTCACGTGTGCAGTGCCAGGAGCAAGAAAGAGAATGGCAAAGGTTCTCACAAAGAGGCATGGTATGGTGGTGTTTCACTCTGCCTGGAACCTTGCTTCAAAATTTTCCACACTAAAAAACAATATGATTCTGTGTGAAATTTGTATGCACATATTGTAGACTGACAGAAAGATGTTATGTAGTGCCATAATATTAGTTAAAAATAAATAACAATTGCATTCTCTTAGCCACATGACTTTTCTAAATTCTTAAAAACATCTATGTGATTTCTACCTTAAAGCTGTGCATTCCAAAGTAGTTTTGTTTGCACATAATTAAAAGAGAAAAGCGCAGCTTCAAAATTGTACCAAATTAGCCACAAACCAAAAAGTAGATTTAATGCAGTGATTTTTTAAATATTGGCAAAATTGCCTGATTTCTAGGGCGGGTACATAAAATAGGCCTGGTACAGAGAGTGTTAAATGGCTGATGATGACCAATTTTAAACTCTGTGTATGTTTCTTTGTAAATGTGCTACATCCACCAAATAAAATAATATACACGTACCACACCATGCAGCTGCTTCCAACATTGGAGAGAACACATTTTTATCAAAGTAGTCGATTTCATTAAGTTTACTTATAAACATTCAAGTACAAGTGAATTATTGCAGCTTAATAACAATTAACTGCAAAGATTACATATCACACATTCTTCACTGTATTAACAGAATCACTTTAATTGTTGCCACTTTCACATATATCAGATATTCTAGGCAGCTTCCAGTGGTCCAACCCTCATAACTCTCTGCTCCATGAGCATTGGCGCTGTCTAAAGACAAAAACCAATAAAACTCAGTTCCACATAAACTATCTTATACAAAACCATGATACAAGACAGCCAAATAATATCCGTGTATACTTTTCTATCTTTTTTAGGGTTCAGTGTGGCATTGTATATTCTTGTACAGAGGCCTTTAACTACCTTATACAACAGAAAATATGAAATACCTGAAAATTAAAGAAAAAGAAACCCTGAAACAGATCTTATTGGTACTCCTGCAAATTATCTGATAACCTAGATTTGAGGAATAAAAACATCTTATTAACAGTGATTAGAGAATTGATGGTCTTTTTAAGTTATCTTTGTACTCATAAATAGTCATTCATTTCTGTGTCCAGTCAGCATTTCCAGAAGGTAGCAACTCCGATGGCCTTGTTGTTTCCCTCAGTCAGGTCCTGTGCTGTGTAGGGTTGTTCAAGTTGAGGGCAAATTAGCAGGTGGGCATTAGTAGACAGTTTCGCCATGTTTCATCTTTACACCACTGATTTCTCACTGTTAGCATTCACACAGCCATATTGGTATTTGGTAATGACACAAAATGTGACTCAACTCAACAGAGCAGGATATAAATTCATGAATGCTCCTGATGAAATAAGTTTGCAGATGATTCACAGCACCTAGATTAACCATAAAATTTAAAAAAAACGAACAGTGGAAATTCCACAGAGGAATATCAACAATGTAGGAAAAGATGTGTGCCACTTACCTTTAAGGAAGACACGTTAAGTTGGAAACAGATACAAATAAAAGACACTTACACAAAGCTTTTGGCCACAGCCTTCATCAAAAAAGAGAAGCAGAGACACGATTCGTACACAAAAGCAAACACATCTCATGCACACATGACTGCCAACCCCGGCAGCTCAGGCCCAAATCATCTGGCGTAAGGTGTGCTTGCTTACTTTGTGTGTGTGTGTGTGTGTGTGTGTGTGTGTGTGTGTGTGTGTGTGTGTGTTTTTTTGTCTTGTAATAGTGTCTGCCTGCAAGTTAACTTGTTTGCTTTATGGTTAGTAGGGGTAGCAATTAATTAATACCAGCATGTAAAATTTTTTGAAGTGTGAGTGGAAAATCGGTTAGATTATGAGCACAAAATTAGCAGCTGATGACACTTGTTAATTCTATTTCATCTTAAAGCTATTTTACATTATGTTAATAGGTAAGTGTTAATAGTGTGCTCTAAATATGTACCCTCTGTTGTCCTACTGAAGAGCCAAAGGAACTGGTACACCCGCCTAATATCGTGTAGGTCCCCTATGAGCACGCAGAAGTGCTGCAACACGGCATAGCATGGACTCGACTAATGTCTGAAGCAGTGCTGCAGGGGACTGACACCATGAATCCTGCAGGGCTGTCCGTAAATCCGTAAGAGCACAAGTGGGTGGAGATCTCTTCTGAACAGGACGTTGCAGTGCATCCCAGATATGCTCCATGATGTTCATGCCTGGGGAGTTTCTGGCCAGAGGAAGTGCCTTAACTCAGAAGAGTGTTGTGTAACCTTTACCCACAATACATAACCAAATATACAACAGTACTAGTCATTTATTTATTCTTCATAATTACATCCTATTGTCTAAAAAGCTAAAACAGACCACACAAATCACATTTCCTTGGATAGTCATAGGTTACGTATCAGTTATCGCAGTACAACGGTTATGGTTTGTGTTGCACATTATGTCATCTGTAATGTTCAAATGTGCATGACTGCACGAGTTTAGAAGTCAACAGTTGTGGCACTTAGTTGGGCAAACACAACCACCACGGCAAGGTCATACAACATCGGATGGGAGAAATCGGTTTCTAATTGCCTGAGGCCAAAAACAGTATTAAAAGCAAAATGAAATTGTTGTGAGACTGGCATAAGATGTGTTCAGTATGCTGGCCTCTGTTTTCTGCCTCAAGTTGAAATCGAGAAACAGCATGTTACACAACAGATCGGAGTGTCTCGGGTGTCACGTTCAGAATGAGTTGCGTAATACGTGCCTTCAATTAAGATACACTCGTAACTGGAGCACTGAACACATCAGCTTTCAGTGAACTCCATAGCCAGAAGTAAAACAGGTTAAGATCAACTGGCCTGAAGGGCCAGGGTGTAGACAAATGACAGCTGATAATTCTAGCCTTTCCGAAATGCCTCTGCAATGTGCGACGGAGAGCCATCTTGCATAAAAGTATCCTACCCAGACATCCGTGCTGTTGATGGTTTGGAATGATGATGGTGTGCGAAAGACGCTCATAGCTTTTGCCAGTGACTGTAGGTAACAGAATCCGCAGCACTCATCCCCTCGAAAAAATAACAGCTCTATAATAAGCGTTGCCATCAACCCGCAAAACACAGTCAATTTTGCTTAATGAAGTGGTACCAGTTGATGTGCATGGATTTTACGTTGCCCATATTCTGCATATTGACATGTCCTTGGATGGGGTGACCAGACGTTCGGATAAATCCGGACATTTCCTTCTTTTGTTTGGGGTCTGTGCGGACATTCACATTGTCCTCCTTTCTCGCAAAGTTGACCTAGTAAAATTACATTTGCAACTATTTTCGTTCTATTTTCTCATCTTTAAACATATGGACCAGGTAGTTTTGTGAAAGTATGGCTGTTGACTGTCGTTCAGAAACTTTAAAACTTGCCGAATACTTTTTCAGTAAATCAGTGCACAATTAAAATGCAGAACGAAATTTTTGCTTGTTACAACACAGTGGACTGATGACAGGAATAGGCTGAACCTCGAATCTGTTAAAGGTATGCTGATAGTTCAGTATAATGTAAAAGAATTTTCCTGTGTAACTTTTTACATCCATCTGGTAAGTGAGCCTACTCTTCTACAGAAAATCGGATCTTCAGGGAAGTACCAGTAAAAGTTAAGGAATGTATGTTATGTCTATTAATTCATTCATTTATTAAATGCGAGCGTGTGATTACGTGTGCCGTCTTTTTTCTTCGTCTTCCTTTTTGAAGATGTTTGTCCTCTTTCTTGATATGTCTGCATCTGGTGACCTTATCCTTGGAGATGGAAATGAGCCTCGTCTGTCCACAGAATGTTCCATGGCCATTCATTGTCCACTTCGATGCGAACAACAAGCGAACGTTTGTCTTGCTGGCAGGTCAGCAGGAATATGTTATTTTGTATGGATAACTATGCATGACGTTTCGTAGGATTTTATGCACAGTGCTCGCAGGTTTGTCCAACGTTCGGGGAATTCCGCGTGCGTTGCATGTTTGCACACCACCGTTCGATCCTCCTGCTAATCTGTGGCCACATCTTCGATCGACGTCGGACCAACTGCTTCCCTCCCTTTGCTACATTGCACTTCAACTTGTATTTTAGAATTTTGCAATCATTTTTTCCGGACCCTTAGCAGCCTTTTTTCAAACCATTGACTGTCCAGAATTTCTGCAGGGCTAAGTATTGTCATCGTAGCTTTACCAGCAGCGCGCGATCCTTCGTGGAGACAACCATCTTCGGCATCTCGGACGCAAACTGAGGAACATTCGTGTGCAGCACGTCTGTTGATGTGGATATTCTGACGCTTACAGCGCCAATTATTCGTTAGTTTCTTTTTTTTCCATTACGTTTCCCCTTGCGTGAGTAATACTCTGTTCAAATTTGACGTCATTCTGAGCAGTGATTGCCTTTCTAATGTATGGAAATGTCAGTATCTGTATGGAAATAGTAGTCAAGGCCAAACAAGTTGCGCTGACGATGGCGACATGTCTGATCGCCGAAATATTGTGCCCGTTGGACACTATGGACGGGCAGTACACCCGTGGACTATTCGTGCAAGTTACAACATATTTATGAAGAGTCAGGAAGAAGGAAGACGATAAGGACGTAGTGTTTTTTCCTTTTCCTCCAAAGACGTGTTATCTCATCGCTGAATATATTCCCGCGTGACGAAGTAATATTTTCATTGTATTGCATTTGTATTAGTCTCATAACACATTTTACAGATAATCTGATCATGCTGTACTGGAGACACGGCAATTTTTGGCTTATGATGTATTCATATTTACAACATTTTTAGCACCAATTTTACCAGCATAGGTTTTTTTGTTTGAGCACGTTAGTAAACTGTTTTTCTCATGACGTACAGTACCTAGTGTCCACATTTTCAGTTATTGTTTTATATATACAATATTATACACAACACTATGATATTAAATACACACGCTGTTCAAATGACCACCCCATCGTTCATAAATTCCTCAATTGAATAATAGCACTTTTCAACCAGGAGATTCGCCTCACTGAACCTATTTTCATGCTCAGTATATCCCTACCCATAAAGTTTTTTTGTAGACTTTCATTTCCTTTTTCTTGGGTATCTGTTGTTGGAGGCCGGCCGGTGTGACCGAGCGGTTCTAGGCGCTTCAGTCTGGAACTGCGCGACCGCTACGATCGCGGGTTCGAATCCTGCCTCGGGTATGGATGTGTGTGATGTCCTTAGGTTAGTTAGGTTTAAGTAGTTCTAAGTTCTAGTGGCCTGATGACCTCAGCTGTTAAGTCCCATAGCGCTCAGAGCCATTTGAACCATTTTTGTTGTTAGAGTTTTAGGCAATGTGTTGGATGCACGAAATTTTCTTTGTCTCTCGCGTTGTACGTATGTCTGGAGTGGTTTTCTTCCATTACCTCAGCATTAGTGTGTACAGAGCTGACAATGTCAAATATGTACAATCCTGAGGATGGGTAATATTTTTAAGTTCTTGAAGAGTGGGCGACAGAATTTTCTTGTTAAGGCAGCACACATTTTTCTAACGATTCTTTTCTGTAATTGCAGGATTTTTGACGTGTGACTTGAATCCCCCCTCCCCCCAAATTATACAATGTCTATTTATGGATTCAAAGTAACTTTCTTGTACCAATCAATACAACAGCTGTTGTTGCTCATGATGCTGCTACATTACAGGCTTAGCATAATTTAATCGGTTACTGTTACATGTATTTAATACTTAAGGCTACACTACTTTTGCTATAGTGAGACATACTATTATGACGAAGAACATTATCTTGTGCTTTCGCTAAATTTGCAGGGAGACCAACGATCACAATTCAAAAGCAGAACTGTGTTGTATAGAGAAACTTAAATCAAGGTAATTCTTTTGTTCTACACATATATGTGTAGGAATTTATTGGGTACTAAGTTCGTGTTAGTGATATCCTAAATGTATTCCACAGCATTAATATCTGGCGAATTTGGGGGCCACCATTCTTGCGATAGGAATAGTTGTCTCGCCAAAAAATACAATGTGATATTGGAGCCATCTCCCTTGGGGAATACAAGGGTCGGCAGAAAGAATGAACTGAATATCTTAGTTGTTATTAGCCAACTGGGAGTGACGTGGTTGGTTCTCTAACTGATAAATTTGTCATTTTCCTCAGAGCCTTTTCCAATAGAAATCTTCCATAGAATAGTATCGCTACTGCTTGGCTGCGTTTATCTCAGTTTGTGTTCCTTTGCCAATTGTGCTCAATCTGTCTTGCAGTACCGATATATTAAACCGATATATTAAGCGTTATAAATTAAAGAGCGGAGATGACTTCGGCGTCCTGTTACCTGATACGGCACAGATTCAGTGCATTCCCTAATAGTGGTTTCACCGGCATTCGACCAATACTGACACACACTGAAGACAGCAGTATATGAAGAGCAACCAAATTATCGGTTTCCATGGATTCCATGTCACTAAAATGTAACAATCTGCGCTTTTTCGAAGACATTTCTCCTTCCTCGGCGTACCGACCTGATGTGTGCACCGCATCACCGTCAGTCACCTCCTACAATCTAAACAAAAATAAAGTAAATAAAGTGGTGAAACAAAGACATTCGATAGGAAACGGAACACTCCCAATAATTCATTGCTGTACTGCAAAAATTCAAACGGTAATTGAGTGTTCTTAGACTTCTACATGTTTTTCAACGCCAGAAATATTTTTATAAGACAGATTCACATTTACTGTTCGTGTCGTCTTTTTATTTCCGATGAGACACTTTTGTGGAGCAATGACAATACGTGTTTATTTAAGCATAGTATGACAGTTCATTCTCATATTGTGCATTTCCTTTATGCTTAGTCTTATGTATCCCTAAGTTACCCTCTTTCAAGCATTAGCAGCAATTCGAATAAAATTATTGAGCTTTCGCCACTTGTCAGTTATCGTTGCAGTTAAACGTAGATGCAGTTGAAACTACAGACCGACGGCAAATATTGCTTTTATTACTTTATTTTTAACTGAAATCACTCAATGATCGAAAGGCAGTTACAATTTCTGTTCAAACTGCTTTACAAGTTGTTGTTACGTCCATGGTTACAATCATACCAGAAAGTCATATTTTCTGAAGATATTCTTATTTGTCGTCTTGGTCTCTCCCAGAGCATTTGACTTATTGTCCCCTACGATCCTGATTCCAATAGTAGTTTTTATGTCTGATTGCTTTTAATACCTACCAGTATCATCACAACGCATACAGTTGGGAAATGTGAAACGCGTCATGTTGTGCTACATGTGACCTCACTGGTTTCTCCCGGTTTTAAAAACCGCAGTACTGCCTCAGCAGTGTGAAAATAAAAACTTGCTAGTCACGCCTTCTGAACAATCCGAACTATATCTTTTTACATTAACTGGTAATTTTATTATTATATTTCTCTCACCAATAACACAAAAATTTTTTTTTTGTACAGCACTAAATCGAAATGCTGTACAGTGTACAAAAGTCTATTTAATATACACCTCTGCACTGACTAATCTAATTGGTCTGAAAACATTTATAAACGCAACAGTACATGTCATGTATGATTTAGGAGTATTTAGCTTTTTCAGTGCTCGTTTCTATAAAAGTTTCAACATAATCAGTTCTATTTTTCAGACCATCTACTGAACAACGCAGTGCCACTTTTTTTTGCGCGGTTTAACCACAACTACCGCGCAACTTTTCATAGCATTGATTTCAAGGTCGATTTCCCGGTTTATATAAATGCTGTCGATTTACTCTTTGACGGGCGTCAATACTACGAAGGCTTTGTTGAAACAGTTTTGTCGGTCGTTTCACGCAAGCAGCATAATGGGTCTGAAGGTAAATATAAATCTGTGAAAGGTTCACCGTTGACTATAGATTTAGTGTTAAAATAACATATTTTTCCAGGTTGGCGACAAATTGCCATCGGTTGAATTGTATGAGAACAACCCTACGAATAAAGTTAATCTTGAAAAACTTCTCAGTAACAAAAAAGCTGTTGTATTCGCTGTACCTGGTGCTTTTACTCCTGGTTGTTCAAAGGTGAGTTTCGAAAACACCGTCGAATAAAATTATCTAAACTGGTACTCCGCAATTAAAATTAGACTGTACCTTCTATTTAACTATTTTTGTTTTCAGACACACCTTCCGGGATACGTGGAAAAGGCAGACGAGTTAAAGAAGAAGGGAATTGATGAAATCATATGTGTGTCCGTGAATGATCCATTTGTCATGGATGCCTGGGGCAAAGAGCACAAGGCGACTGGAAAGGTATGTTTCGCATAATATAATGACAAGCGGCAGAAATTAAAACTGGATCGAGATTTTTGACTGTCTTTAGAGAAAATGGGAAGCCTGTCACCACAATCAAGGTTTCCGGGGCGCTAGCCGACAGTTGTCAAATCCGATGTTATTCCACTAGTCAAATATGGCACATGCCCCTTTTTTCGTATGGCGCATTTTTTTCAGTACTACCCATATTCATTATTTCTCACATAATCCGCAAATCCATAATGGAGAGCTTTCAGGACTGCACAACACATTTAGTGATAAATGGCTACTTTCCCTTATCATTAGTTATTCTACTGTTGCTTTCATCTGACACTTAAAAGCATACAGAACACTGTCAGCTGTATAGATTCAAAGCGTATATCTTTTTGTACTCAACATCAGATTTGGCAGAATGTATACCCAAGTAGAATATTTTGATAAAGTATTAAATCTGCTAAGTGTATTTTTACTTTTTCGTAGTATCTGCAATGTTCAATTTCGTATTTAATGTCTGCTGGTAACCAGTGACAGCCTTTCAAATTCGAATTATGAAACTCTGTTATGAATCGTAGGTGGGGGATGAATAGACAATATGGAAATTGTTTTTGTTTCTAATAGTGTGTCTGAACATCACAGTTCACCCTAAATATATAGGTGCTCCACCTTCTTGGCTTTAGCACATCCAGTTTAAGTACACTGTATTTGAATGCTATTGAGATACAGGTGACAACACATGGTTACACTAACAGATTTGTTTGGGAGCAAGTTCTGACCTATAATCCATTATCAAGGCCACATATTGTATCATTGAGCCTGTATGTAATATTTCACTTGTTACAATGGTGTATATTGTTGTCAGGTATGACACTGTCCTCAATAGTACAACTAAGCAAAAGTGAATTATTTAATTACAGGAATAGTGTTCTTGCAAATGGTAGAGATTATACTGTAGCACAAATGTGCTTATTAGTAGTACTGATTAACAAATGGCTGTATATTGGTCCAACTATGAAGCCTGATAATAGTTTGGCTCTTTTTGGTTTATTGATTCATCCTATAAATCTCAGATTCTTGCACTAGCTGCACTGTCTTACTTCAAATCTTTTGTATCTTAAATGGTCTAGAAATTTTGCTACTGAATAGAAGCAATGATCCAATAACAATGCTCTTAGGGTTTTTCCAAAAGAGTAAGAATGATGTTGTATCATTTACTTTATATGAAAGATTATTGTAAATTTGTATAGTGCTGTGTACTGTGGAGGTTTTATAGGCTGATGTCCTTAGTGACTGGACATGAAGCTTTTTCTTTTGTCTCTTATCATGTTGATTGATATTTAAATTTTCATTTACATCTTTTAAATTCTTTCTAATATATTTACAAATTTCTAGTTATGTACATGCAGGGAAGAGGGAGAATTGATGGCTTTTGAAAGAGGGGTTTGCAACAATCTGTTTTTTGAGCACATTGCATTGCTCGTACAGTTCTTTTTTGCGTTGAGATGACTGAACTAGGTGGTGTATTAACCCTGAAAATAATTCCATACAGAGTAGGATGCTGTGGAATTTGGCAAAGTAGGCGGTTCGGACAATGCTATGACTTGCTTTGACAGAGAGTAAACGCAGACTGTAACATATTTTCTTTTGTGTTCCATTAATTTTTTGTGTGTGTGTGTGTGTGTGTGTATGTGTGTGTAAAAAAAACAAAGATGAGGTGACTTACCGAACGAAAGCGCTGGCAGGTCGATAGACACACAAACATACACACAAAATTCAAGCTTTCGCAACAAACTGTTGCCTCATCAGGAAAGAGGGAAGGAGAGGGGAAGACGAAAGGAAGTGGGTTTTAAGGGAGAGGGTAAGGAGTCATTCCAACCCCGGGAGCGGAAAGACTTACCTTAGGGGGAAAAAAGGACAGGTATACACTCCCTCCCTCTCGCTCGCGCGCGCGCGCACACTCACACATATCCATCCACACAAGCAGACACACACACACACACACACACACACACACACACACACACACACACACACACACACATATATATATATATATATATTTATATATATATATATATAAAAACAAAGATGAGGTGACTTACCGAACAAAAGCGCTGGCAGGTCGATAGACACACAAACAAACACAAACACACACACAAAATTCAAGCTTTCGCAACAAACTGTTGCCTCATCAGGAAAGAGGTAAGGAGAGGGGAAGACGAAAGGAAGTGGGTTTTAAAGGAGAGGGTAAGGAGTCATTCCAATCCCGGGAGCGGAAAGACTTACCTTAGGGGGAAAAAAGGACAGGTATACACTCGCACACACGCACATATCCATCCACACATACAGACACAAGCAGACATATTTAAAGTCTTTAAATATGTCTGCTTGTGTCTGTATGTGTGGATGGATATGTGCGTGTGTGCGAGTGTATACCTGTCCTTTTTTCCCCCTAAGGTAAGTCTTTCCGCTCCCGGGATTGGAATGACTCCTTACCCTCTCCTTTAAAACCCACTTCCTTTCGTCTTCCCCTCTCCTTACCTCTTTCCTGATGAGGCAACAGTTTGTTGCGAAAGCTTGAATTTTGTGTGTGTGTTTGTGTTTGTTTGTGTGTCTATCGACCTGCCAGCGCTTTTGTTCGGTAAGTCACCTCATCTTTGTTTTTATATATAATTTTTCCCACGTGGAATGTTTCCTTCCATTATATTGATATATATATATATATATATATATATATATATATATATATATATATATATATATAAATATAATAGAGGGAAACTCTTTGCCTTTACAAATGTCTGCTTGTGTCTGTGTAAGTGTGGATGGATATGTGTGTGTGTGCGAGTGTATACCTGTCCTTTTTTCCCCCTAAGGTAAGTCTTTCCGCTCCCGGGATTGGAATGACTCCTTACCCTCTCCCTTAAAACCCATATCCTTTTGTCTTTCCTTCTCCTTCCCTCTTTCCTGACGAGGCAACCATTGGTTGCGAAAGCTAGAATTTTGTGTGTATGTTTGTGTTTGTTTGTGTGTCTATCGACCTGCCAGCGCTTTTGTTTGGTAAGTTTCATCATCTTTCATTTTTTTTATATATATATATATATATATATATATATATATATATATATATATATAAGAAAAACAAAGATAAGACTTACCAAACAAAAGCGCTAGGTCGATAGACACACAAACAAACACTTTTCTGTGTGTGTGGGTGCGTGTGCGTGCGTGCGAGTGTATACTTGTCCTTTTTTCCCCCTTAGGTAAGTCTTTCCGCTCCCGGGATTGGAATGACTCCTTACCCTCTCCCTTAAAACCCACGTCCTTTCGTCTTTCCCTCTCCTTCCCTCTTTCCTGATGAGGCAACAGTTGCGAAAGCTTGAATTTCGTGTGTATGTTTGTGTGTCTATCGACCTGCCAGTGCCTTCGTTTGGTAAGTCACATCATCTATATAAAATCATAAGTTTAATGCTGAGGGAATTAGATTAGGAAATGAGACACTTAAAGTAGTAAAAGAGTTTTGCTATTTGGGGAGCAAAATAACTGATGATGGTCGAAGTAGAGAGGATATAAAATGTAGACTGGCAATGGCAAGGAAAGCGTTTCTGAAGAAGGGAAATTTGTTAACATTGAGTATTGATTTAAGTGTCAGGAAGTCATTTCTGAAAGTATTTGTAGGGAGTGTAGCCATGTATGGAAGAGAAGCATGGACGGTAAATAGTTTGGACAAGAAGAGAATAGAAGCTTTCGAAATGTGGTGCTACAGAAGAATGCTGAAGATTAGATGGGTAGATCACATAACTAATGAGGTATTGAATAGGATTGGGGAGAAGAGGAGCTTGTGGCACAACTTGACTAGAAAAAGGGATCGGGTGGTAGGACATGTTCTGAGGCATCAAGGGATCACCAATTTAGTATTGGAGGGCAGCGTGGAGGGTAAAAATCATATAGGGGGACCAAGAGATGAGTGCACTAAGCAGATTCAGAAGGATGTAGGCTGCCGTAGGTACTGGGAGATGAAGAAGCTTGCACAGGATAGATTGGCATGGAGAGCTGCATCAAACCAGTCTCCGGACTGAAAACCACAACAAGAAATTTATTCCTCTCTAGCCATCTATTTAGCTGTTCAGTAGTCTTTATTAACAGCTGTTTGAAGCTGACTTGGGGTGTTTCCCCATAATTAGGATGCTTGTGTCATCTGCAAAGAAAGTGTTTGTGACTCATTGTTAAGGTCTAGATCATTTATATACAGGAGAATGAGGGTTGGCCCAAGAATGGATCCCTGAGGGACTCCTTTATTTAGAATTTCTGCATCTGAGAAGCATGTCCTGGTGTTTTCCTTTAGTTCATGTTTTATTTGTATTTTTTGTTTCCTGTTCGACAAGTACGAAGTGTATCATTTTAATGCAGTGCCTCTAATGCTATAGCCTATACTTGTTGCTTCTCCAACAGTAAGTTGTGGTCCAGCATGTCAAAGGCTTTACTTAAATCTAAAAAATATGCCATTGGCTTTTTTTTGTCTATTGTGTGCAGGGCATTTTCTACAAAATCGTAAATTGCACTGGTTGTTGATTTATTTTTCCTGATTCTGTGCTGAGACTCAGTGAGAATTTTTTTTCTCTAAGAATTTCATTAACCTATTATACATTACTTTTTCTATGATTTTACTAAAGCCTGATAATAATGAGACTGGTCTATAGTTTTCTATCTTTGTTTTGTATACTTTCTTATGGATAGGGACCAGTTTAGCAATTTTTAAACTGTCAGAAAAGATGAATTTGCTATATCTGCAAGAAGAAGCGAAATGTTTCTAATACATAGCTTTATGATGTAATTAGGAATACCATCAATCCCTGATGACATTTTTCTATTAGCTGATGCAGCACTGATAATTTCTTCTGGGGTTGTTCCATTGATGTAGACTGAAGAAGAACACGAGTGCACTTTGTTTTTCTGATTCATTCTAGTATCTGTTTTGTCAAATCACTAGTGATCTCTGCAAAGTACCATTTAAAAAGATTTGTGATGTGTTAGGGATCAGTTATACTCTTGTTCTCGTGGTTAAAAGTTATATTTTCCATTTTATGGGACACTATTTGTATCCTTCTTTATGACTTTCCATATTGCTTGGCTTTTATTTGCTGATTCTGTTGTGAATTTATCATTGGCCATTTTTTTGCCTGTTCTATCACTCTTCTGTAGATTTGAATGTATTCCTATATGTAACTGTTTAGAAGAGGTGGGAGGGGGGGTGGTTTTTTATTTTTTTATTTTTCCCAGTATTTGAGTAATTCTCTTTTCCTCACGCTTGATATTTTGCTCCCTGTTGTTATCCATACCTTTGCTTTTTTAGTTGTGCCTCTTATTTCATGTGTTTTGAGAGGGAATGCAATATCAAGGTAATCAGGGGAAGATGCTGGAGAATTTTTCAAACTTTTTGTTGGTGTCATCTGTTTGCAAAACTTCTTCTCACCTTTCTCCTGATAACAGGGAGTTGAATGTTTCTATATTGTGTGTATTAAACTGTCTTGCTGTTACAGTAATTTTATAGTTCTATATACTTATATGGATATGGTGTCTGTTCTTTCGGACATGTCCAAAAGAACAGACACAATATCCGTATAAGTATATAGTTCATGGCAATACTGGCCATGACCTCCTTCTGTGTGGATGCACACATATTCCCCTAACTCTTATGGGACTTGGTGAGAATGTGTTCCACGAGTAATGAGTGCGTTGGGTAGGGACACTAGGAATGTAGTGTGTGGACATATAAGGTGAGAACGTGGGTCTCACGGGAGGTGTGCGCGATCCTGCAGTCTCCTATCCTCTGTGCCCTCGGTGGCTCAGATGGATAGAACGTCTGCCATGTAAGCAGGAGGTCCTGGGTTTGAGTCCTCTACATCATAAACTTCGTTTGTTATTGACTGAGTATTTTGATGACAAGCAGAAAGATATTTGTTGCTGTAATTTATTTGATTACCAGTACCTGGATTTACATTTACATTGGAGATTCCTAAGGCCATTTTTATTGTATTACTGACCTCGTCACAAAATATGTGAATTCGAACTTCTCCTCTGAAAGCTGCTTGAAGAAAAGATGTAATCTCCCCCCCCCCCCCCCCTTTTTTTTTCTTTCTAATGTCGCTACTGATATCATTGTGGTATTTAAGGCTTTGTCTCGGTGGAACAATATATTCAGTTCCTCTTTGTGGTCATGTTCACATAATTTAACAAGCGACCCATCATGCTCAACACCTCATTTGAGAACTGACCCCAATACTAATACATTTACTGAATAAATTGAACATTCCCCCTCCCAGTACTCTTTGATATGCCATTCTAACTTGTTAGGAACCCTAGACAAGTAAACAACACTCAAATATTGATTACACAATAATTTATGTTCCTTCACAAATAAGCTGTGTGTCTGCAATTTCCCCACTGAACCCAGCTTAGACTTTATTAGATCCCTATATAGTTTTTCCATTTTGTACATTACAGATGGTTGTACCAAGATTTTGTTATTACTTTAAATTGCAGTGAATTTTTCATGCTCCTGTAGCAATATATATTTGTAAATATAGACTTTATTCTTAAATTTTCACTGAACGTGTTGATTCTGTTAATTTGTTGTTTCGCACAGTTCTTTTCTAAAATTCTGTCATGTCAGTGCCTATCATTGACTCTGTGACAGTGGAGCCCATTTATTTTATGAGAATGGTCAAACTTCTGGCTTCTCATCCATTCCTCAACATTTAGCTTGTTTCGAGTCATTAGCTCTTGCACTGAAATTTGCAACAGAACTGTACCCAGCCTCTAATCCATGCTGCTTCTTTTGAACTGTTATTGAGTTCAGTGTCTGGTCTTTCATCATGCCAGTGACAAACCACCACCACTTGAAACATATCTGAACCACTCTTGTAGCTCCCCTTAATGGGGCCTCATAATCCAGTATTGGCCATAAATGGTATGGATCCCTTACAGAATTGCAGTATGCCAGATGAGGCTCAGCAAATACTTCTTGCTTTGCTTCTCCGGGAAGAATTTGTTAAGTTTGTTTACATGGAGAAGCACATGGTCTACCTTATCTACATCTACATCCATACCCCGCAAGCCACTCGATGGTGCGTGGCGGAGGGTACCTTTAGTACCTCTATCGGTTCTCCCTTCTATTCCCGTCTCGTGTTGTTCGTGGAAAGAAAGATTGTCGGTATGCCTCTGTGTGGGCTCTAATCTCTCTGATTTTATCCTCATGGTCTCTTTGCGAGGTATACGTGGGAGGAAGCAATATACTGCTTGACTCCTCGGTGAAGGTAAGTTCTCGAAACTTCAACAAAAGCCCGTACCGAGCTACTGAGCGTCTCTCCTGCAGAGTCTTCCACTATCATCTCCGTAACGCTTTCGCGATTACTAAATGATCCTGTAACGAAGCACGCTGCTCTCTGTTGGATCTTCTCTATTTCTCCTGTCAACCGTATCTGGTACGGCTCCCACACTGCTGAGCAGTATTCAAGCAGTGGGCAAACAAGTGTACTGTAACCTACTTCCTTTGTTTTCGGATTGCATTTCCTTAGGATTCTTCCAATGAATCTGTCTGGCATCTGCTTTACCAACAATCAACTTTATATAATCATTCCATTTTATATTACTCCTAATGCGTACTCCCAGATAATTTATGGAATTAACTGCTTCCAGTTGCTGACCTGCTATATTGTAGCTAAATGATAAGGGATATTTCTTTCTATGTATTCGCAGCACATTACACTTGTATACATTGAGATTCAATTGCCATTCCCTGCACCATGCGTCAATTCGCTGCAGATTCTCCTGCATTTCAGTACAATTTTCCATTGTTACAACTTCTCGATATACCACAGCATCATCCACAAAAAGCCTCAGTGAACTTCCGATGCCATCCACAAGATCATTTATGTATATTGTGAATAGCAATGGTCCTACAACACTCCCCTGCGGCACACCTAACATCACTCTTACTTCGGAAGACTTCTCTCCATTGAGAATGACATGCTGCGTTCTGTTATCTAGGAACTCTTCAATCCAATCATACAATTGGTCCAATAGTCCATATGCTCTTACTTTGTTCATTAAACAACTGTTGGGAACTGTATCAAACGCCTTGCAGAAGTCAAGAAACACTGCATCTACCTGGGAACCCGTGTCTATGGCCCTCAGAGTCTCGTGGACGAATAGCGCGAGCTGGGTTTCACACGATCGTCTTTTTCAAAACCTATGCTGATTCCTACACCGTAGATTTCTAGTCTCCAGAAAAAGTCATTATACTCGAACATAATACGTGTTCCAAAATTCTACAACTGATAGATGTTAAAGATATAGGTCTATAGTTCTGCACATCTGTTCGACGTCCCTTCTTGAAAACTGGGATGACCTGTGCCCTTTTCCAATCCTTTGGAACGCTACGCTCTTCTAGAGACCTACGGTACACCGTTGCAGGAAGGGGACAACTTCCTTAGCATTGTTGTTGTTGTGGTCTTCAGTCCTGAGACTGGTTTGATGCAGCTCTCCATGCTACTCTATCCTGTGCAAGCTTTTTCATCTCCCAGTACCTACTGCAACCTACATCCTTCTGAATCTGCTTAGTGTATTCATCTCTTGGTCTCCCTCTACGATTTTTACCCTCCACACTGCCCTCCAATACTAAATTGGTGATCCCTTGATGCCTCAGAACATGTCCTACCAACCGATCCCTTCTTCTGGTCAAGTTGTGCCACAAACTTCTCTTCTCCCCAATCCTATTCAATACTTCCTCATTAGTTATGTGACCTACCCATCTAATCTTCAGCATTCTTCTGTAGCACCACATTTCGAAAGCTTCTATTCTCTTCTTGTCCAAACTATTTATCGTCCATGTTTCACTTCCATACATGGCTACACTCCATACGAATACTTTCAGAAATGACTTCCTGACACTTAAATCAATACTGGATGTTAACAAATTTCTCTTCTTCAGAAATGCTTTCCTTGCCATTGCCAGCCTTCATTTTATATCCTCTCTACTTCGACCATCATCAGTTATTTTGCTCCCCAAATAGTAAAACTCCTTTACTACTTTAAGTGCCTCATTTCCTAATCTAATTCCCTCAGCATCACCCGACTTAATTAGACTACATTCCATTATCCTTGTTTTGCTTTTGTTGATGTTCATCTTATATCCTCCTTTCAAGACACTGTCCATTCCATTCAACTGCTCTTGCAAGTCCTTTGCTGTCTCTGACAGAATTACAATGTCATTGGCGAACCTCAAAGTTTTTATTTCTTCTCCATGAATTTTAATACCTACTCCGAATTTTTCTTTTGTTTCCTTTACTGCTTGCTCAATATACAGATTGAACAACATCGGGGAGAGGCTACAACCCTGTCTTACTCCCTTCCCAACCACTGCTTCCCTTTCATGTCCCTCGACTCTTATAACTGCCATCTGGTTTCTGTACAAATTGTAAATAGCCTTTCGCTCCCTGTATTTTACCCCTGCCACCTTTAAAATGTGAAAGAGAGTATTCCAGTCAACATTGTCAAAAGCTTTCTCTAAGTCTACAAATGCTAGAAACGTAGGTTTGCCTTTCCTTAATCTTTCTTCTAAGATAAGTCGTAAGGTCAGTATTGCCTCACGTGTTCCAGTGTTTCTACGGAATCCAAACTGATCTTCCCCGAGGTTGGCTTCTACTAGTTTTTCCATTCGTCTGTAAAGAATTCGTGTTAGTATTTTGCAGCTGTGACTTATTAAGCTGATAGTTCGGTAATTTTCACATCTGTCAAGACCTGCTTTCTTTGGGATTGGAATTATAATATTCTTCTTGAAGTCTGAGGGTATTTCGCCTGTTTCATACATCTTGCTCACCAGATGGTAGAGTTTTGTCAGGACTGGCTCTCCCACGGCCATCAGTAGTTCCAATAGAATATTGTCTACTCCGGGGGCCTTGTTTCGACTCAGGTCTTTCAGTGCTCTGTGAAACTCTTCACGCAGTATCATATCTCCCATTTCATCTTCATCTACATCCTCTTCCATTTCCATAATATTGTCCTCAAGTACATCGCCCTTGTATAGACCCTCTATATACTCCTTCCACCTTTCTGCTTTCCCTTCTTTGCTTAGAACTGGGTTTCCATCTGAGCTCTTGATATTCGTACAAGTCGTTCTCTTATCTCCAAAGGTCTCTTTAATTTTCCTGTAGGCGGTATCTATCTTACCCCTAGTGAGATAGGCCTCTACATCCTTACATTTGTCCTCTAGCCATCCCTGTTTAGCCATTTTGCACTTCCTGTCGATCTCATTTTTGAGACGTTTGTATTCCTTTTTGCCTGTTTCACTTACTGCATTTTTATATTTTCTCCTTTCATCAATTAAATTCAATATTTCTTCTGTTACCCAAGGATTTCTACTAGCCCTCGTCTTTTTACCTACTTGATCCTCTGCTGCCTTCACTACTTCATCCCTCAAAGCTACCCCTTCTTCTTCTACTGTATTTATTTACCCCATTCCTGTCAATTGCTCCCTTATGCTCTCCCTGAATCTCTGTACAACCTCTGGTTTAGTCAGTTTATCCAGGTCCCATCTCCTTAAATTCCCACCTTTTTGCAGTTTCTTCAGTTTTAATCTACAGGTCATAACCAATAGATTGTGGTCAGAGTCCACATCTGCCCCTGGAAATGTCTTACAATTTAAAACCTGGTTCCTAAATCTCTGTCTTACCATTATATAATCTATCTGATACCTTTTAGTATATCCAGGGTTCTTCCATGTATACAACCTTCTTTCATGATTCTTGAACCAAGTGTTAGCTATGATTAAGTTGTGCTCTGTGCAAAATTCGACCAGGCGGCTTCCTCTTTCATTTCTGTCCCCCAATCCATATTCACCTACTATGTTTCCTTCTCTCCCTTTTCCTACACTCGAATTCCAGTCACCCATGACTATTAAATTTTCGTCTCCCTTCACAATCTGAATAATTTCTTTTATTTCATCATACATTTCTTCAATTTCTTCGTCATCTGCAGAGCTAGTTGGCATATAAACTTGTACTACTGTAGTAGGCGTGGGCTTCGTATCTATCTTGGCCACAATAATGCGTCCCCCCAGGGGGTCCACAACTCTTTCATGGATACGTGCGTGGCGAGCACGGGGCCCCGAGCCATTGCAGCCTTCTTTCTCTCCCGGGCTGCATTTCCTTTCCCTTCCCCTCCTTTCCCCTCCATACCCCTTTCCCCTCGCCCTCTCCTCTCCCTCTATTGGTGTCCTTGCTTATGTTGGCCCCCGCTATCCTCCTGGTTCTGTTGGTTTTACACTCCGGCTTTGTTGCGTAATCATCTCCTCCTTTTGGCATTCCTTGGTCCCCCTCTGGGGTTTGACCTCCATTCCAAAATTTCTCTTCCGTAGTGTGAGCCATTTGGGGAAGAGCACCTTACCTAGTGTCTCCGACGTGTGCCCTCCTAGTACATTCCACCTTTTCTTTTACGTCGTTGTCTGATGCTAGGGTGCATAGCCAGCACGGTAGCCAGCCCGTGTGGTGGGGTCGCTATGTACCCTTTTGGTTGAGCCCCCTGAACACACAGGGATCACACTTCTGATACCTGAGCTGTGACCTCCTCATGCATGCCTTGGAGTGGTTGCTCGTCATCCTGGAGCATCGGAACTCCCGGCAATGGCCGCCGTGCCAGACGGCCCTTGCTGTGGCTGGGTGGCGCCCGTGAGGAGAGCCCCTGATCGGAGTGGGTGGTATCAGGGCGGACACTATGCAGATGAAACGCATACGGGTCCAAAACTCTGGCCGCTCTTCTGCGGCCGTCTCTCTGCGTGGTACTGATTCCTCAAGTGCTGCTTCTCTTGCCCCTTCGGCCTTCCCTTCCGTGGCTACCCCCTGGGAAGAGGGTCAGGCGCGTCGTCTAGGGGCAAAACCTTTCCCCGTTATTTAGTTTGCACCAGGACTGATGGAGATACTTTCACCAGTGTCAAACCTTTATTCTTTGTGGAACACATTGAAGACAAGTTCGGCGAAGTGGACTCCCTGAGCAAGATGCGGTCGGGTTCGTTACTGATAAAAACTGCTTCGGCCGCCCAATCTGCGGCCCTTCGTGCCTGTACCCATCTTGGCACAATTCCCGTGTCCATTACCCCTCACCAGTCTCTAAATATGGTACAAGGTGTGATTTTTCACAGGGACCTCATCCTTCAAACTGATGAGGAACTTTGAGACAATCTCGGACGGCAGGGTGTTCACTTTGTTCGGCGAGTTCAGAAGGGTCCTAAAGACAATCGTATTGATACTGGTGCCTTTATCCTGGCCTTTGAAGGGGATACCCTTCCTGAGAAAGTTAAGATTATGGTCTATCGCTGTGATGTGAAGCCGTACATCCCACCTCCTATGCGGTGTTTTAAGTGCTTGCGTTTTGGCCACGTCTTCTCGCTGTACCCAGGACCCTCTCTGTGGTGACTGTGGACGTCCACTCCATGAGGGGAGTCCCTGTGTTCCCCCTCCTGTGTGTGTAAATTGTCATGGTAGTCATTCTCCACGTTCAGCAGATTGCCCAGTCTATAAGAAAGAAAAAAAGATACAGGAGTATAAGTCTCTTGATCGTTTAAGCTACACAGAGGCCCTTAAGAAATATGCACGATTGCACCCTGTGTCCATGACATCTAGTTACGCCTTGGTTACATCTTCATCCCTTCCTCCCCCTTCCTTACCCCCATCCCGGACCCCTCTCCTTCCCCCCCTCCCCTGCGGCTCCCACACCTTCTCCTCTGGGCGCTGCTCCCCCTCCCCAGCCGGAGAAGTGTCCCACTCCTTCGGCGTCTGCTGGTCAAGGGCGCCTCTCCCGGGATGCCCCTTCCCGGCACCTTCCAGGTCAAAGGTCTGCTGCAGCGCGGCGACCGCGAGAGCCGCGTTCTATCGGCCCCCCGGTCGCCCGGTCTCTTTCTGTTCCTGATCTTGCTGCAGCTGGCTCCATTATGCCACACAGCCCTCCTCGATCTCAACCTGAAAAGAAGAAGAAACATAAGTCCCGGGACAAAGAGCCTCTGGTGTCACCGGAGGTCCCTTCCCCGGCTTCACAACCGGATTCTGACCTGTCGTTTATGGATGTCGCCCCCTCCTTGTCGGTGACGGGTGGGGACCCGGCGGTATGACTGGATTTAGCGTGTTCAGCCCTCATTTAAACCATCGTTCTGTGGTTCTCCAATGGAATTGTAATGGCTACTATCGTCACCTTCCGGAATTGAAATCCCTTCTTTCGTCCTACTCAGCAGCTTGTGTGGTTCTCCAGGAATCTCATTTTACTGATGCTCACTCACTGACCCTCCGTGGGTTCCGTGTTTTCTGTCGAAATCGGGTCGGACCCTTGCGGGCTTCTGGTGGCGTTTGTACGTTGGTCCGTACAGACATTGCTAGCACGTGGATTCCTCTCCACACTACATTGGAAGCGGTTGCTGTTAGGGTCCACTTAGACTCTGCAGTCATAGTATGCAATCTTTATCTCCCTCCTGACAGGACTCTTACACCTGCTGCCTTAACCACCCTTCTTCAGCAACTTCCTCCTCCCTTCCTCCTCCTTGGGGATTTTAATGCTCATCATCCTTTGTGGGGCAGTGCCTTTCCATCTAGACGAGGTTTTCTTATAGACCAATTTATTGCAGACCACGACCTGTGCCTTCTTAATGATGGCTCCCCTACTCATTTCAGTGCTGGTCATGGTACCTTTTCTGCCATTGATCTTTCTCTTTCTTCTCCCTCTCTCCTCCCTTCATTACACTGGTCGCCACACGACGATCTTTGTGATAGTGACCATTTCCCGTTGATTATCACGCTCCCTTCCCGCTCCCCGATGGACAGGTTACCTCGTTGGTCTTTCCACCGCGCCGATTGGCCTCTATATACTGCACAGGTCGAGTTTTCTCCCTCTTTGTCGGGTAGTATTGATGACATCCTACGTGACGTGTCTGACGCGATTGTTCGCGCTGCTAACCTTGCTGTCCCGCGCTCATCTGGACAATTTCGTCGTCGGCAAGTCCCGTGGTGGAGTACGGCCATTGCCATTGCCATCCGTGATCGCCGTCGAGCTTTGCAACACTTTAAGAGGCACCCATCTGTAGCCAGCCTTTCTACCTTTAAGCGCCTTCGCGCTAAAGCCCGTTATTTAATCAAACAGAGCAAGCGGATATGTTGGGAACGATTCGTTTCTTCCCTTGGTTCCACTGTCCCTCTGTCACGGGTATGGGCTACACTTCGCTCTCTCCAAGGTTGCCATCGGCAGTCCACCCTCCCAGGCCTTCACCTCCCAGATGGCATTTGTACGGACCCATTAGTTCTCGCAGAACATCTTGCGACCCATTTTGCAGTGGCATCAGCGTCGGCCTCCTATCCAGCTGCTTTCCTTCATCAAAAACAGCAGGCTGAAGCTGTCACCTTACGTTTCACCACTTGTGAGTCAGAATCTTACAACGAACCTTTCACTGAATGGGAATTTCTTTCTGCTCTATCTTCTTCTCATGATACGGCCCCTGGCCCAGATTCCATTCATAACCAGCTGCTTCAACATCTCAGTGCTCCACAATGGCAACATCTTCTTCAGGTGTTTAACCGTATCTGGCTCCAGGGTGACTTCCCTTCTCAGTGGAGGGATAGCATTGTGGTTCCTGTCCTTAACCCTGGTCAGAACCCCCTATCTGTTGACAGCTATCGGCCAATTAGTTTGACCAATGTTGGTTGTAAGTTACTTGAACGGCTGGTAGCCCGTCGGCTCACTTGGGTCCTCGAATCTCGGGATCTATTGTCCCCTTACGAGTGTGGCTTTCGAGAGGGACGATCTCCAATCGATCATTTGCTTCGCTTGGAATCCGCAGTTCGGCAGGCTTTTTCCCAGCGCCGCCATTTGGTTGCAGTGTTTTTTGACCTTCGCAAGGCCTATGACACGGCCTGGCGCCATCACATCTTACTAACCCTTCATCAGTGGGGTCTTTGGGGCCCACTCCCGATTTTTATCCGCCAGTTCCTGATCCATCGGTCATTTAGAGTTCGAGTTGGTACTGCTTTTAGTTCTCCACGGACCCAGGAGACGGGCATCCCACAGGGTTCTGTCTTGAGTGTCCTTCTTTTCCTCATTGCTATCGATGGACTTGTGGCCTCTGTCGGTCCCTTGGTCGCCCCTGCCCTGTATGTGGATGATTTCTGCATTTGGGTTAGTTCCCCCTCGATGCCATCTGCAGAACGGCAGTTCCAGGTGGCTATACGGCGTGCCTCTGCATGGACCCTCTCACACGGGTTTCAATTCTCTCCTTCAAAATCGCGGGTGGTCCACTTCTGTCGCCGTACTACGGTCCACCCTGATCCAGAGCTCTATCTCGCTGCACAAAGATTGCCTGTGGTTCCACAGTTTCGTTTCCTAGGTCTTCTTTTCGACAACAAGCTCACTTGGCTGCCCCATATCAGACTCCTGAAGGCAGGATGTTTCCGTAAACTCAATGTCCTTCGCTTCCTTGCCCACTCCTCTTGGGGTGCGGACCGTTCCCTCCTCCTCCGTCTTTATCATGCTCTAGTTCTGTCACGTTTGGACTATGGTTGTCAAGTTTATGGTTCAGCTGCTCCTTCCACGCTGCACGTGCTGGATCCAGTCCACCATCGTGGTATCCGTTTGGCCACCGGTGCATTCCCTACTAGCCCTGTTAATAGTCTTCTGGTTGAAGCTGGGATCCCCCCCCCTTTCTGTTCGGCGGTCCCAGCTTCTGGTGTCTTATGCCCTTACTATCCGTTCTTCTCCCACTCATCCTTCCTATTCTATCCTATTCCCAGACCATGGACGTCGCCCGCCTGACTCCCGCCCTCGGGCGGGTTTACCGGTTGGGCTGCGCCTTGCGTCTCTTAACCGTGATTTTCGGCTTCCTTCTTTGTTCTGTCTTCCTCGCTCCCTCCCCTCCACCCCTCCTTGGTTAGTTCCTCGGCCTCGAGTTCGGATGGATCTCCGCCGCGGTCCGAAAGATTCCATCCCCCCGGTGGTGTTCCGTTCCTTTTTCCGCCAAATTTTATGTGAGTTTCGGGGTGCTGTTGTTTTTTACACTGATGGCTCTAAATCTGCTGATCATGTTGGGTATGCCTTCACGTCCTTTGTTGGAACGGAAAATCATCTACTGCCACCCTCATGTGGGGTGTTTACTGCGGAATTGATGGCAATTTCCCGGGCCCTTACCTTTATTAAACAATCCCAACACAACCGCGTTTTGTTATGTACGGACTCATTGAGTGGCCTTCTTGCTATTGACCGGTGTTTTTCGCGCCATCCCTTGGTCTCTGCCATCCATGACCATCTCGCTGATCTTCACCGTGCTGCTTGTTCCATTGACTTCCTATGGGTCCCTGGCCATGTGGGTATCCCGGGTAATGAGCTCGCTGATCGTTTGGCTGGGGGAGCAGTTACTTACCCCCCGTTTTCTGTAACCCCTCCTGCAGCGGATTTACGGCTTCACATCAAATCCCACTTTGCACAGTCATGGGCCAATTCTTGGGAGGCTACTCCACTGTGTAATAAACTTCGTGCCATTAAGGTGAATCCAGGCCCATGGCGTTCTTCCTTTAGCCTCTCCCGTAAGGACTCGACCACACTGTGTCGTCTCCGCATTGGCCATACCAGGCTGACCCATGGTTTCCTTTTGCGTGATGAGCCACCCCCGCTATGTGGTTGTGGAGCCTTCCAGTCAGTGGCCCACATTTTGGTTGAATGCCCCCTTCTTTTGGCTCTGCATGCTAAGTACAGACTCCCCCACACTTTACCTTTGATGTTGGCTGACGATTCCCGGATGGTCTCTCTGGTTCTAGGTTTCCTCCGGGAGAGTGGTTTTTATTCTCAGTTTTAAAGTTTTTAATCTCCCTCTGGTGTTGGGGCAGGGCGGTGAGTGTTTGGGTGTCTCCCACTGTAGGCAGTGTTCAGAGATTCCCGATTCACCTCCCTGACTGGAATCCTCTTTTCTTTTCCGTTTACTCTGTTTTTACCACTTCTTTTTAAGGCTTGGTTAGTTTTTCTATTCCCATACGTACTTTCTGCATTATAGCAGTTGTACCTTTTAAGTCACAGGTGGTCTTGCCTATGCTGCTTCAGCATAGTGTTGGGTTCGTTCTCTTGCCAACTTCCCTCATTTGTTTTTACTAATGACAACGTGACTGCCCTTTTACGTTTCCCCTTTTTCCGTTTTATTTTCTGACTATACTGAGATGTCCCGTTAGCAGAATGGAGTCTATTTGAAACAAGGGACTGATGACCTTGCTGTTTGGTCCCTTTAACCTCAAACAACCAACCAACCAACCAACAATAATGCGTTCACTATGCTGTTTGTGGTAGCTTACCCGCATTCCTATTTTCCTATTCATTATTAAACCTACTCCTGCATTACCCCTATTTGATTTTGTGTTTATAACCCTGTAGTCACCTGACCAGAAGTCTTGTTCCTCCTGCCACCGAACTTCACTAATTCCCACTATATCTAACTTCAACCTATCCATTTCCCTTTTTAAATTTTCTAACCTACCTGCCCGATTAAGGGATCTGACATTCCACGCTCCGATCCGAAGAACGCCAGTTTTCTTTCTCCTGATAACGACATCCTCTTGAGTAGTCCCCGCCCGGAGATCCGAATGGGGGACTATTTTACCTCCGGAATATTTTACCCAAGAGGACGCCATCATCATGTGTAAAATCGAACTGGTATCCCATTAGGTCCAGCGGCATTTCCTCTTTTAAGCAATTTTTATTGTTCCTCTATCCCTCTGTTGTCTATTTCGATATCTACCATTTTGTCATCTGTGCGACAATCTAGAGAAGGAACTACTGTGCAGTCGTCCTATGTGAAACAGCTTTGGAAAAAGAGATTTAGTATTTCGGCCTTTAGTCTGTCATCCTCTGTTTCAGTACCATATTGGTCACAGTGTCTGGACATTTTGTTTTGATCCACCTACCACTTTGACATAAGACCAAAATTTCTTAGGATTTTCTGCCAAGTCAGTACATAGAACTTTACTCTCGTATAACCCTCGCATAACCCTCCTCACACTACATTTCGCTTCTCGTAATTTTTGTTTTTCTGCAAGGCTTTGGCTATGTTTATGTTTGCTGTGTTTCATATTGTACGTTATGGAATACACAACTCACCTGTAGATGAACTTTGTTTCCGTAAGGAATTGTTGTGCACAGCGACCGGAGTCTACAAGGAAGGAGAGTCATACAGCAATCAATTGCAATCCCATTAGATTTTATTACTCTTGCACATGGAAGTTGATAGCAATAATTTTCCAACAGTTTTGCAGTGTCAATAATTTTTGAAGAAGCTAAGTGTACTGGGTATCCTTCAGTAGTTGTACAGAGAAGTTACTTGTCAAACAGTGGATAGTCCAGGATAGAATAACAGTATTTTCAAAGAGATAGATTGCTACTCACCATACAGAGGAGATGTTAAGTCACAGGGTGGCACAAAAAACGACTCAACATTTCCTCTATGTGGTGAGCAGCAATCGGGTCTATTCATAATATTGAAGTTACTTGTTATCAATTCAGTCAAACCACGTTAGTTATTGTATAAAGATGGTATCAAAACTTTTTGAATCAAATTTGTGCATAATTTGAGACTGCATTTTTAAATATTATCAGCTCATTATTTCTTTACTTTTATTTCTTTGGAGACAGTTCTGGTGTTTTTGATCAGGAAAATAATTTGTTTTGGAGACATTGGGGATAAGACCATTGCAAACCATTAAGAAGTTCATTTGGTCTAAGAAAACTAAAAATATTTATATACAAATTACATTCCTTAAACTGACTATAAATTACAGCCGTTACAGAAAGTTTTGTTGTTTTTACACACAATGGTCCACTTAATACATTTTCAGTCCAGCTAAACTCTTCATCTTCAAAGAAAGCTGGAATCCTTCTTCTTATGGTAGCAGACAGGACTTTAAACTTAACAGGGTATTGAGTACCAAAACTTGTATACCAGATTCAAATATCCCCTTCGGGCTGTTACTAGTTTTAATTTTAAATCCTCTTAAATGTAACCAAAACTGTCTTAGAGCTCTCGTGACATTTTGCAGAAGGTTCATCCCTGCAAAATTTCTTTCAGTTTGGGGCTGGTCAGGTGGGCGCAACCAGCCCGATGTTGTGGAGTGACCTGTATGTGTATTACAAACAAAAGTAGCCTAGCTTATTATCTTTTAAAATCCATATTAACCCTTCAGCTGCTATGTCAAGCACTGTTCCTCAGGTGCTGAATATTTTGATGCCACATCACAGGCATGCTGGCCCGGGACCATTAGAAGTATATATTTATAATAATTACACTTTTTGTATTGATTAATTTTTTTAATTGCATGCATACAAAAATATTTTTATGATTGTGACGGTCATACATTGTCTCAAAATGAGAAGCCATACATTGTGTCAGAATGAGAAGCCATACATTGTGTCAGAATGAGAAGCCATACATTGTGTCAGAATGAGAAGCCATACATTGTGTCAGAATGAGAAGCCATACATTGTGTCAGAATGAGAAGCCATACATTGTGTCAGAATGAGAAGCCATACATTGTGTCAGAATGAGAAGCCATACATTGTGTCAGAATGAGAAGCCATACATTGTGTCAGAATGAGAAGCCATACATTGTGTCAGAATGAGAAGCCATACATTGTGTCAGAATGAGAAGCCATACATTGTGTCAGAATGAGAAGCCATACATTGTGTCAGAATGAGAAGCCATACATTGTGTCAGAATGAGAAGCCATACATTGTGTCAGAATGAGAAGCCATACATTGTGTCAGAATGAGAAGCCATACATTGTGTCAGAATGAGAAGCCATACATTGTGTCAGAATGAGAAGCCATACATTGTGTCAGAATGAGAAGCCATACATTGTCTCAGAATGAGAAGCCATACATTGTCTCAGAATGAGAAGCCATACATTGTCTCAGAATGAGAAGCCATACATTGTCTCAGAATGAGAAGCCATACATTGTCTCAGAATGAGAAGCCATACATTGTCTCAGAATGAGAAGCCATACATTGTCTCAGAATGAGAAGCCATACATTGTCTCAGAATGAGACTAAATAATTGTAAATGTGATTATTTACAGCTGAAATTGGTTGTTGTCCCTTTTGAAGCACAGAGAAGTATGAAAGTACACTGAAACACTACTTTGGACACAAACACTTTTTTTTGGGGGGGGGGGGGCACAGACTAGGCATAATCTCATTGGAGGTTAGGAGCTTTTCATGAGTCGTGGCAATTTGTTAGTAGTGCTGCAATCTAAAAACTCACTAGCCAGTAAACATGCATCTGTTTCAAAACATGTACAGCAGTCACTCACACAAAGGGCTTTCATCACTGAACTGCTGTGGCAATCAAAGGATGAGTTTCACATTCTGTCGTCCTTTTCCCATTTTTTACCCTCTTAAATCTTTGAGAGAGTCAACAGCCTTGCTGCAATGGTAATACTGGTATGTCAGGGTACTGAAGGTAAGCACTGTCGGACTTGACTAGCACTGGGATGGGTGACATTTTGGCTCTGCTGAGCGCTGTTGGCAACTGTGGTGCATTCAGCACTTGTGAGCCGAACTGAGGAGCTACTTGATTGAAAAGTAGCGGCTCTGGGAGAGCAGTGTGCTGACCACACGGCTGAGGATGACATAGTGATTGGACTGTACCATCGGGCCTTCCAAGGGTTGTTAAGGGCTCGCAACTCTTTGAGAAATGGCTTTAATCAAGTTGCCACTGTATCCTTACTTCCTTGTATTACAAGCCCATGATGAATTGGACTTACTTTATTTGGCCATTGATGCTAAATCAACTACACTAACAATTATAAATAACCATTTAAATAAATAAAAAGAATAATTCAAAGATTGGTGTCCAGGTTTACCAGTCACTCAATTGCCTTAGAGCCAGCTTATAATGTCTAACGACTTGACGACGAAGAGTATGTGAAGTGTATGTGCAAACTTCCAACTTCTCTTACGCGAGTCGACTTACTTGGGGTACACAGCTGATCTTCTACTCTGGATAGCCGGCTTCTGAAATCTAAACTTCTTCTCCGAAGAATGATGCTAGTTACAGGAACCTTAAAGACCCTCTCTCTACTTGCGAAATAATTAGGTACTTGAAGAATGCTTTTCAATAACTATCATAAAGAACAAAATTCACACTTCGCACATAAACATTAGACTTCTTGTAAGTCAGTCGTATCATCTTGCATTTGAAACAGATTTAAGTACATTTAGCAAAGAGTTGGCTTGACAACCATAACTCAATAAACAAATCGTAAAATACGTCTTGCCTCCAGCAAGTCAAAGATAAGATTTTTTTTTTCCTTAAGAATCTCAATTGTTCTTATTATTTATTACAATGGTCACTGATATGATTAGCACAAAATAACCTAGAAGTTCCACGGTTCTTCTGTATACTTTCACTAGAACTTCTATGGATCGCCTGACAAGTACTTGTCGGTGACGCTTGTCTGCCGCTTCTACCTTCTGCTTGTGACTGATTTCACACCTGCACACACAAACATGTGACGCGCAGTAGGTAGGATTCTAGCATCCTACTCTCACATCTAAAATATCATGTGTTCGAGGTGGTAGAAGGCCAAGTGGTTCTAGAATTTACACAGAAATTCTCAAAACGCTACATATCCCCCCTCCCCCTCAAATCGAACACGCGATACTTTTTTACATAATGATTATGTAAATAAAATCACCCATAACAACATTACATATCATAACCATATACTTTTCTTCTACATGTTTGTATATATATTTTTTTCAACTACAATTCTTTGTACTCTCTTAAACAGGCTTCTGCTTACAGTCTTTCTACTGTTTTTTACTCTACTTTGTTTAGACATGAGCATTTGTGTGAGGTTTTACTCAACTTTTCTAATACTTAGTAATTATGAGGACTCCCTTTATCCAATCTTAAATTCCAGGTTTTCGTGACACATGAGTAATCTGCTTTCTGTTGTACTACCTTTCTATCGTATGTACTATTTTTACTATTCTTAATAGTTTGGAGGAACTCCGGGCAAAATGAAGTGCTCTCTAGACACTCGTAAACTTCCATGAAACATATTAATGCTTGTTGTGCATAGAATTGAAACTTACCAGAATAATCCCTACAAAATTTTGTGACTTTTATCATGAGACTGTCCCTTTACCCTAGGTTCAGTACCTATACCTTGCTTGTTGGTTAACCTTATGAGAGCACTTCCTCTTTCCATTCTGGTAGGTATGCTGCTTTGTAAAACATTCCTATTTTTTTAGGCCACAGGTCGTCCTATCTCCACGTAGGTACACCTGTCCTTTATATTTAGTAAATGCTGGGTACAACCCCCTTATCCTTTCTGAGTAGGCCTCGCGGCTCATTACCCTAGTATAGGTTTCTATGATTTCTGTAATTAAGTATTTTCTGGTAAAGCTACAAATCTACTCTACATTTTACATTCACTTTTTAATATATCATTTAATCCCTAGATCCCTCCTCTACTTCTCAACTTCTATACTCTTAGTAGGTACTATGTCTATCTGTAATTAAAGTCCTACTATTCATCAATTTTCAGAGTATTTATTATACTGACTTTTCTTAAATGACTATCACAATCAGTTCTACTCTTGTTTGCGTTCTTTTTCTTTGCTTACACCTTCTTATATATGTTTGATGTAGAGTCATTGTAGTTTTTATATACTGTGTGTGTGTGTGTGTGTGTGTGTGTGTGTGTGTGTGTGTGTGTGTGTGTGTATTTATTTTCTTATGTAAACACATTCTTTCCCCTACAACTCCTGCAGTTCTCACATCACAACAGGTTTCTAGTCTGTAATTTCACTGTTTGTGTATGAGGGTATTCTTGTGTGTATGCGGATGTGTGTTCGTGTAGTCTGATTCTTCGGCCTTATTATCGAAAGATAAGATGTAGGTTATTAAAAAACCATAGAAACAAGGAAGGACTTCAACGATAGAAGTTTGTGAATATGGAAAGATGGAAAAAATAGATAAGTCCTCAAATGAGAAGTAAGCAAGCAAATAAGTAGAAATGGTTGCTAAGATCAAAGAAGAGAAAGAAGATGGCCCCAAAGACAGGAAACCCTTCCCACCCCCTTCCCCAGGATCCCTACCTCGCAGGTGCTTGAGTAAGACGCCGGAGCAGGTTTGGTGTTAAATCGTCTCCAACAGAACAGACATTCACACCTTCACCCTTGAGGTCCCCGAAGGAAATCTTAAAAACCTTACGGAAACGGCAAATGGTGAAGACTCAGGCAAACTTGTTTGTGAGGGTTGCCTGAAAGGTGTGATGGGTGTTTTTTGTTAGCCCTGATTTATCTGTTCATGGAAATCATGCTTTTATTTATATTACCCACCCCTTTCAAACTTTATATAAACCCTCCCATCTACATCACATTTCATAAAAGGTGTAACATATTTTATACAAAATATAATGTGAAGAGCTAAACAACTATGATACCATAGTGTATAAATTTTCTATTTTATACACATATAAAATACTCTATTTTATTTTATGCCAATATCACTTTCTTTCTTATTCTGTGATTCTCCTAAGTTGTAGTCATATCCAGTTTTCTATGTAATAAGATCATAGGATAGTTTAAGATTTTAGGAATAGATGACAGAATAGTTTTAAGATTTGCAATGAATTCGGTGCAGGAAAACTATTTTGGAAGAAACACCGAAAACAACTCTGGATTTGATGGTTGCCACTCTACCAGTTAACTCGGAACGTTAACGTTCCTGGGGTATAAACAACTTTGTCTTTTACATTGTACTTCCCTTTCTCTGATCCAGTTGTGTAGGATCTACTAAAAATGTCTTAGGATGGTCCGCTATTTGTACCCGGTATGGACCTTCATATTTCTGGAAACATTTATGAGTCTCCTTCTTTAGCGTCGAGCTTTGAAGATGTTGTTTTATGAGAACCAGGTCATTGGTTTGGTATTGAGGTTCTATAGCCTTTTCGTTATGCTCACTTAATCTTTGTTGTGCTTTTTCCATTAAATTTTTAAAAACTATTTCCTGATTCATTCCATAATCGACAGTAGGTTGTCCAGGCCAATTAAAACATTTAATCAGAGGTTCTCCTACAAAGGGTTTGCCTATTACTTATAAAGGTGTCAACCCAGTCAATAAATGTCGTAATTCATTTAGAATAAGTTCAAAGTCATTAATTTTTGTTGCCCATAAAGTATGTTTTTCATGGCAGCAGGTACGGCATAGTTTTCCAATTTCTTTCATTAATCATTCACATGGATTCGAGGACAGGTTATAGTTGGACATTAACACTTGACGAATACCTTCCCACACTAGAAATTCTTCACCTTCGTTACTCATGAATTGTGGACCATTATCCATAAGAAACCGTTTTTGTGGTACCTACTTCCAGAAAGTATTGGCTCTTATGATTGGATAAAGTTCAACATATTTTGACCAACGTGCTATGATGACCAATATATGTCACACTCCTTTTCCTTTTGGAACTGGTCCAAAAATATGCTGCTGTGAGATTGTGTAATGATGTAGGAATAATCGGATATATTTTGTATTTCACAGGAGTATTATTCTGTTTCACCTTCTAACAGATTTCACAAGTTCTAATCAGAGATACTATCTTATATCCTAACTTCTTAAAATAATAGAATTCATATGGGTTATACACTTTTTGATTCCGAAGTGTCCATATCCTGTATGAACGTACCACACAAGTGCGTTTTCCATTACCGTCAGAATGCATAAGTGTCAACATTGCGATGTTACGCTATCTCTCCAAAACAAATTATGACATTTATTTTCCATTTTCCTACTTGACAAGGAGGTAAGGAATTATGGATACACATTACTGTAAAGTAAGGATCATGATGGATATTTTCAGTTATTCTTTGCGCCATTTCCTTTCCTCGGATGTTGGGATATTCTGCTGATATAAAATTAATGGCAAAACAACGCTGGGTCCTTCTGCGCGTTTCAGTCCTTCCATTTCTATGGGTAACCTTGACAAAGCATCAGGTACAATATTCTTGGACCTTTTTACATCTGTAACTTTATCGTATTCTTGTAGTAAAATTACCCTACTGTGCAGTTAACGACTACTCATTGGGAAGGATAAAGCTTGATAGTCTGTATAAATGTGGATTTCTGATCCCCATACTAGTGTTTTAAATTTTTGAATAGCCCACACAATCACTAATAGTTCCTTTTCGGTAGCCATGTAATTTAATTCATGTTTATTTAGACTACAGCTAGCAAAAGCTATGGTTCGGTGTTCTACATTACGCAGATCCCACTCTCCTTGCAAAAGTTCTGCAGCAATACTGTAATCAGATGCATCTGTCAAAATTTTAAACGATTCGCCATGACTGGATGATGTAAAATGGGTGATTCAACAAGCGCACTTCTGACATTTTCAAATGCATCATTGGCACCTTGATCCCAAGTCCATGGCAGTCCCTTCCTTAATAAACGTAAAATTCTCGGGTCATTTAGTTCTTGCCCTCGTATGTACTAGCCATGGTATCCGGCCATCCCTATAAATCCTTTTAACTGTCGTACATTTCTGGGCTGTGGACATTCTTTGATAGCTTTGATGTGGTCAGGGTCTGGTCTAATCCCTTGTACCCCTATAATACGACCTAAGGACTTAAGTTCTTGGCATGCAAAGTAAGATTTAGTGTTTCACCGTAATACCTTTTTCTTTAAATTTTTTTCAAAGTTTTGCATAAAGTTAAACAATGTTCTTTCCAAGAAGCTGATGTTATCAGGATATCATCTATATATATTATCAAATTCTTCAATAACTCTCTCCCTAGTGCCTCATCTAAGTCCCATATGAATACGGACACAGAGATATTAAGTCCGAATGGCAATACATTGAAATGATATGATTTACCATCAAAGTAAAATGCTGTATACTTTTTGGATTCTGGGTGTAATTTTATTTGCCAGTGTCCCACAGTCAGGTCCATGGTGCTAAAGAATCTTGCCTTTTCAAATTTGGATAACAATTCGTCAATATTAATAGGTCTCTCTGTCTGTCTGTCTGTCTCTGTATGCCGATTCAGTGTAAGAGTGTCAAATACTAATCGTACTCTGGCTGTAGCTTTCTTTACCACAACCAATGGATTATTCATGACGCTAGAACTTCGTTCTATAATATTATTAATCATTTTATTGATTTCATCCCTAACTGCTTCCTTCAAACTTACCGGTATTGGATATGGCTTACAGAAGAATGGAGTGTCATTTACAAATACAGTCGCTGATATTACCTGGACAGTCAGGAAATACTACTACATACTCCATGAAAATTTTATATAAATCTCGCATTTGTTAATCAGTTGATATTAGGAATTTGTTAACTTTGTCTTTCATGTCAGCTCGATGTGTTACTTGATTTACATTATTGATCTTTTGGCGACAGTTTTGCTGTAGCTATTAATCGCAGACACACTCAGTTGTTTGTTTTCCAATGCCGTTATTTGTCACAAACGGTATCCAATGTCTACTGTCCGCTTTACCAAAACAAAGAAGACTCTCGTCAAAGTTTAAGGTGACTTTAAATTCTAATAACCAATGTAAGCCGAATAATATGTCTCTATTAATATTTTCTACTATTAATAGTGTTTGCCAAAATAATATATCTCCAGTACAACAGTTCACTTTAGTTTCATATCTCATGAGTTTACTCTTCATTCCTGTTATCCCCAGTATGTAAACTCCCGTTACTGGCAATAGCGGTAAGTGCTGTTTAGTCTGTAATGAATTAAAGAATGCATTGGAGATGAGTGATACCTCACTCCCTGAATCTATAAATATGTTAACTTCTGCGGTTTCCACTGTCCCTGCTATTATAGGTTGTGGGTTATTGGTATCTAAACTCAGTTCTTCAAGTAGTAATCATTCCTTTGTGGGTAAAGTTAACATACGTTAGGAGGCCTTGTTCCATATACATATCTCCATGACCTGGGCCCCGGCCCTGGATCCAGATCGCATCACGTTTTCCTCATTATTACTAATTACAGGCTGGTTACCGAAATGAGATATCGTTACATGTTGTGCTCTATTGTTATTCAGTACAAATTCCTGAGAAGTTACTGAACCTAAATTTGAAGGTGGATGCTTCTTCTGATAATTGTCATTAGCATTTTTCCTGTTGCATTGGTGCACTCTTGCTAGGTTTGCCTCGTGTTTTTTGACATTATTACCACTACTCCTTTTGTAGTTTGGATTTTCAGTTTGGTGCAAGTTTTTGTTGCAGTCCTTATTTAAGGCATCAAGTGCATCTACAAAGGACAACAGCTCTTCTACAGTCTTCCATCCACTACATAAGACATCTTTCCTCGCATATATGGGTAAACGTCTAATTAAAATCTGCACTAATCCTTCTTCCTCCATCGGCCTATCGAAATACTTCCTCATTGTACCCCAAGTATTGTAATATTTTGGGTCCCACAAATCTGATACTAAATTCCCTTGGGCAGTTGAAGACCAATACTTCTCTTTAAATTTCTTTTGAAAATCTTCCCAAGAGGAAAAGTTCTCCATATTTACTGTTGCCCATTTGGAGGCTTCTCCTAGAAGGTAACCCACGGTAAATTCAATCTTGTTAGAATCTTCCCAATTTTTCGGTAAAGCTTGGTTAAACCTTTTCAAAAAATGTTGGATTTACCTCTCCATTGGGCTTAAATTTAGGGAATTGTCTTGATAACACCGAATTAGCTCCCCATTGCAAATCCGTAACTACTTCACTGGTTAACACCACATTAGGTGAAGTTACTCGTTTTTCTACTTGTTCCTGGATAAGTTTGAATTCCCTCCAGAGTTCGTCTATGCCCTTCCTGGTATCAGCAAGTTTGGAAGAAGCCATAGGCGACATCTTCCTGGATATTATTCTCTCGGTAACTTTTCTTTCTATAATTTCTTAGACTTGTTCTTCCAAACTACTTACATTTACGATATCAGAGTCTGCTATTTTCTTTTTAAAGCTTCTTTCCTACATTATTCACTCGTGTACTTACACCTGTAATTTGCGATTGAATGACAGGCATTAACTCGCTCTGCTTATCTACACTTTCTTTCAAAGTACTCATACCCTGCTTTAGAGCATTAAAATTTAACATTACACACATTTTCGAAAGATCCTAATTTTTCATTGATTTCCTATTCTACATTATTGCATCTGTCCTCAATCTCAAATTCTAACTTTTTTGACAACTTCTGGAAATTATCATTCTGTTTACTACTAAGGTCAGTGAACATTTGATTTACAGGAATGTTTAAAGAATCAGTCAATTCCTTCTTTAAATCTAATTTCAAATTTTCTACTTCACTATTTAGGGTGTCAAATTCAGTCTTTAAAACATCCATGCCTTTGCATAGATTACTAAATTCTTTGCTCTGTGAGTCGACTTTGGCATTTAACAATCCTAAAGTTTCATTCTGACATTTAAACTAGAATGTACTAAGCTTAGTTCTTTAGAGTTGCAGTTAGTTCCTTACTTACAGCAGCATTTAGAGTTTTGATTAGATTTACTAATTCAGACCAATCAGGCCCTTCTTTAGTAATTCTCATAGCCATGACTGGTTCTGACATCCCTCCAATTTGCTGAACATTTTGCAAGCTTTATACCTTTAAAAAAAATAACTAAGTAGAATAACTACATTAATAAAGTTCATTAAGTAGTTTGTACCACTTCTTGCTAAGGTGCTAAAGTTCTGTTTTGCGTTCACCCGGCATGGAATTCTCGCAGCGTAGGTGAGCGAATGTGACAGCAGGTCAGCACCGGTGAACAGCAGCTGGTTCCAGTGATGTTGGATGTAGGCTGGTTTTCACATCTGCGTGTGAGAGCTGTGTACTCTCCACCAGATCTTCTTAGTCGTGTCGTTCTAGGCGTATCTCTTCTTAGTCTAATACATCGAGATCTTCTCTCAGATTTTTCTCGTTGTGACTTTCTTACGTCTTCTCCTTTATTTGCCTTTACAAATGTGCTCAATCAGATATTTGGGCAGAATCCAATTCCATGAAATGGTTCTCTTGTCTTGTTATGCTCGGTTGCTATGACAACACTTGATAGCTTTTTCTCTCGTCTTCGTCTGAAAATCCCTTTTTTCCTCCGGTCCTTTCACACCGGTCGCCACGTTCTAACCATTTGATGACTAAGAGTGTCTGGAGTGTATGTGCAAACTTTCCACTTTTTATACGAGTCGACTTACTTGGTGTACACAACCGATCTTCGCTGGATAGCCGTCTTCTGGAATCTGTCTAAACTTCTTCTCCGAAGATTATGCTAGTTACAGGAACCTTAAAGACCCTCTCTCTGCTTGCGAAATAATTAGTTACTCGTAGAATACTTTTCAATAACTATTGGTATATTTGAGATTCGTAAAGAACAAAATTCACAATTCACACTTCATACATAAACATTAGACTTCTTGTAAGTCACTTGTATCATCTCACATTTGAAACAGATTGAAGTACATTTAGCAAAGAGTTGGCATAACAAACATAACTCTATTAAAAACAAATCGTAAAATACGTCTTGCCTCCAGAAAGTCCAAGATAAGAGTTTATTTATTTATTTTATAACAATGGTCACTGATAAGAGTAGCACAGAATAACCTAGAAGTTCCACAGTTCTTCCGTATACTTTCACAAGAACTTCCATGGATCGCCCGACAAGTATTTGTCGGTGCTGTTTGTCTGCCGTTTCTACCTTCTGCTCGTGACTGATTTCACACCTGCACACACAAACATGTGATGCACTTTAGGTAGGATTCTACTCTCACATCTAAAATATTGTGTGTTCGAGACAAGAAATTCTTGAAACACTACAAATGTAATTCTTTGAGGAATCCATCAGAAATGTTTAAGAGGTTGTGCTGAACAATGTGTGGAAGTGCCTGCACCACCTCTCTCGTCACTGCATGGAGAGGCTTGCCATCCCCATTGGCATCTGTTTTTCGTGTCCCACGTCTGATTCAGTTCAGATTGTGCCAGCTGACACAAGTAAGCTTGAAGCAAGAGTGTTTGATAGTTTGGTTCTCAACTTTCAAGGATCTTTCTGGTATGAAGATGACCACTCCAATTTCCAGACAGTCACAGGCTTGAAACTGCTGGCTAATGGTATTGTGGCAGTTCTCTGGGCTGGCTGATGAGATACCAGTTGGCTTGAACATTTTTGACTATTATGTATGGGAAGAGACTGACAGTTATGTGCTCTTGTCCATAAGTAAGTGAGTGTGAGTGAGTGAGTGAGTGAGTGAGTGAGTGAGAGAGAGAGAGAGAGAGGGGGGGGGGGGGGAGGAAGAGTTGCTGTCTTGTGAGGTGGAGTGGTGGTGCTTCACACATGGAGCCATTCAACAAGCATACCACATATAATGCCCAAGACCTGTTTCCCATACGGGGGCCTTGCAGCTTGTTGGCAGGTTGTGCTTAGCTACAACAGGCCCCCAGCCTTTGCAGCATTTTTTCTATTCTGTGCTGCACATCTATCCTCTTGCTGTTCTTTTTTCCCCTCCCTTGGGGAGCATGTCTGGAATGTGGTTGGAAATGTGTTCTGCATTTTCAGTAGTCAGTATCTGGACAGTCTCTCCACTGTTTCCTTTCCTTTCTTCTTTCATTCCTTCATCCACTTCTGTGTCCGATGTTCCTCTTTTTCTTCTTCCCTGTGCGCTCTTGAAGACACTTCACGCATATGATGCGTAACAGGTGACTGGGTAACGCATAATTCCCAGCCCCTGGTTGGGAGGTAGGGTTCGCATGTACTCCTTGGTACAATCCAAGCCTGGGGAGGGGCAAGTGCCTGAAGTGTGAAGTCACCTAATGTGGGTGCACCCTGTTCTGAAAGGGCTCCTCATTTGGAAGGAGCACACCATCGGGAAACCTGGCAATTATGGGGGATTTTCTCACAATGAGTCAATCATCTTGGTCAGTGTCTACAAAACGTAAACAGAATGAGGCTAATGATTCAAAGACCCTCCCAGCTGCACCAAGGTTCCTCATGGTTTCATGTACTGAAGATAGTCAATCCTATGCTATGGTAAATCCATTTATTATTCAGCCACACTAGAGTGTCCTGTTGGCACCCAGCCAAATGTGTAACGTGTGGTACAGATGCTCACGAGGGTGATTGTCTGCCTCCTCCTCACTGCTGTCTTGTCAGTATGGGAGCAGTCAAAGCGTATATTTTCATAATGAATTCTCACTTTCCCATGCTCTACCTTAGCTAAGCACTTTAGTAAGATGATACGCCATAAATTGCTCCCAAAGGAATTGTTTGTTGAGAGACGGTACAGTTGTAGTACACACTCTGATGGATGCAAGTAGGTGGAGGAGACTGACTGCCCAGTTGATTTGCCTGAATATGTGCTCAGTGTTTAACTCGTAGCTCTGATACTTTTGGTGCAGGTATACAATGGAAACCAGTTATAATGACATTGAAGGGACTGGTGGTTCACAATCATTGTATCCAATAATTGCTCTAAGTGGGTTTCTGCTTTGTTTTGTGATAAAAAAAGATTATATCTGGAAATTTTAAGCTGCCATAGTTAAAACTTGAGAAAAAACTGTCTTCAATATTGTATTTCTGATTATGTTAAGGCAGTACGTACAGCAATAAAATGTCGGCAAAATGTAAAAATCTTTAATAAGTGAAGAAATAACTAACAACAATATAAACGGTTTGGTAACGTCGAACACAGTCTTCGATAATGAATGAGATAAAATGTTAGACTTGGTTGAGACTTAATGTAAGTGCTGGATAGTAAAATAGTTGTGAATAACAAAACTTCATTCAAGCTACCGTATCTTTTAAAAAATTAATCAGCGGTACCAAAATGAAAAGATAGTATTGTGTACATAAACTACACAAAGGCTTGCACTTTTTCCTATGTTTCCTTTTAAAATGTTGTACAAATGTAATGTAATGTACTGTACCTAACACCCTGAAAATATCCAGCAAGCACAACCACAAAACATCAAAACGAATACACTATTATTCTACTTCTGTACTTTAAAAAAAGTAACATATATTGTAAACTAATTTTCTAGTTTCCTACGACGACAGCGAAGACTGTGTTGTTTAGATTTTTAATGAGTTGCTTTAGCTTTAAAATGCAATATCTTAATGTGTACTACAGTATAATGTCTTACTTAAGGTAATCTTTTATCTTTATCTGCTTTTTGTCCTCAAGATGTGCTTATGCATTTTGCATTTGACGATGCATTAGTTTGAACACCTCTTTGTCATTTGTAGAGACTAATTTTCTGCTTCCACAAGTTGTAAACATCGCTGAATGTGACACACCCCAATTCCTTTCTGATGCTGATGTTTGTTTCCCCATTTTATAATCATCGTATCATTTGTGGCTTTCATTCAGTATTAAAATCTCCACTCTTTGCAATCCCTGCATTGCCTGTTTGACCCATATTGATTTGACTGTACAAATAAAGAGTTCAGAGGTAAGCATTACTTTATTTTTAGTAATCCCTAAATACGCAACCAATAAAAATGAACATTGGACATTATAGCCCATATATTTCTTTGAAAATGTAATGTAAAAAAATGTCATTACAAGCTATGCCGTACTAAGTGATTTTTTTTTTTTTTTTTAAATGTACCATTCACATAGGATTTATACACAATGGTTAGATTTTGCCAATACATCGTTAAGTGATATCATTATAAATGACATTGACTATATATGATGTCCCATTGTCTCCTTATTTTGAGAACTGGATTATGTTCTTTCTGTATTATTTTCAAGTTACTGGTACGTCAGAGCTTAGTATACTAAGAGCTCTAACCATTGTATACATGTTGGAAGGTTGGGGGAACAAAAAAAAATAAGCTTTCACTTTCAGATTGTCGCATAAGTTTTTCACCATCAGTTGACCACCAAAGTAATGCAGTTTTTGTATAAAAGTGTGTAGAAAGAGAGAAAAATGCAGGCTTTTGTGGGGGGAGAACTTTTCAACAAAATTCTTCTGGTTGTGTGACCACATCAGTTTGTTTACTATTGCAGGTAATGAAAACTAGCAACCAAACTGTTCAGTTTTATCACATCAAGACTTGGTCACATATGCAGAAGAATGTTATTGTAATTCACATACTACTTTGATAATGTTCCATGCCCTGACTGGGGCATGTACCCTGTACAAGCAATTTCAAGGGAGATCAGCTAAATAATGTTGAGCCCACAAATGGAAAAATTTAAGATGGAACCATCACATTGTACTGATCCATTCTTGTTTTCTTACAGAAGAAGCAATTGCCTAGTATTTACATTTTTTGTTGTTATGAGACTAATCAATTTGTTGGAGTCGTTGCAAAAACGTTTCTCATATAAATTCTTTTATCTGCAGGTCCGGATGCTGGCTGATCCTGATGCATCATTCACAAAAGCATTGGCACTGGATACAAATCTACCACCTTTGGGGGGCACCCGTTCGAAGCGGTATTCAATGATAATTGAAAATGGTGTGGTGAAATCATTAAATGTTGAGCCTGATGGTACTGGGCTTTCCTGTTCTTTGGCTGACAAACTTCCTTTGTAGGAACTAAAACTGTGATCTCGAAACTATTCCACTGCTTTAACGTTACCATTTCACAATTACTTTATTTAGATGTTTCCTAATATTCTGTATGTTTAATTTGTATGCACCATTCTGAAGTTGTTGATGGCTAACAATAAAGGTTATAAGTAACCTGCTTGAGGTGGTTACATATTTTACTTTCTCCTTTGGTTTTGTTCAACTTAACCTGTTCGCAGGCGCATTTTTTTGTAATCACGTATCACCAAGGCACCTTTGTGACGTATTAAAACTTTGCTGACATTACATGTAAAAAATACTGAAATGTTGTCTGTTTTTGTTTCAGGTTTTCTTTCACTTAAAAAATATTTGTTACCAATATTAAAGTTTACTTACTACATTGTGAAAGCAGTACTGGAAACTTTATCGTGCAATAAAGGTATATATATATTGCAGAAGCAAAGCAGTGTGTTCAGACAACAGTAGTGATCACACGACCAACAAACGGATTGTTGTACCAGTTTTTATACATATGGTGAAGTGTACTATCACAAGATGTCAGGCATAGGCAGAGGTGGTAAGACGTATTCCCAAAAGCTTTGGGATACCACCAAGTTGATGGCAAGTATGCTTCCCAAGGGCCACAATGACAGATTAATTTTGTGGTAACTATACTTGGCAAGCTGCGTTCCCTCAATCACTTAAGAAATACATTTATTGGAAAATGATCCCCCATAGCCCACGAAACCATTAACTACAAAATTACCATAAATGCAGGTCTTCCTCAATTTGTTCATAAAATAGTTTCAGTTCAGTTCACTTTTCATTTATTGCAGGAATTGTTTAATAGTATTTTTAAAAATAATTCTTGCTTGAGATTTCTCAAGAAAATTACCTGTATACTCGGAACAAAACTCGTACATTTTGCAGTCACATGAATTGCTTTTTTCTTCAGGTAATGAGAAGTGTAGCTGTCTGAGGCTCCTTTTTTGTACTCAGTAAGGCTTAAAAAGTACACAGAATAAACTAAAAAAGACCAAAGCCTTTAAATTAAATGTTGGTGACAAATAATATTTACGAGTGAAATCTATCCAGTTGACAACAATAGCGAGTTACGTGATCGGAAGCCTTCCTGGCATGTGTGTTGTTTCCAGGGCTCTCGGGTGTCCAGCCGGATGCAATCGTTAAGTCCCATGATATTTCAGCAAATAACCGTTCCATCAGAACCACCTGATGATGGCAGAAAGGTTATTCGCCGAAATATTGTGGGACTTAACGATCGCATCCGGCTGGACACCCGAGAGCCCTGGAAACAATAGCGAGGTTCCAATCAGCCAATACCACCTGTAAAAGGTATTGAAAAAGCACAGAAAGGATGAATGTGGCACACCTGTGCACCAGAAAAAGAAGTTAATTTTGTTCTATTACATGAAATATGTAATAGCAGAGTGAATACTGTCTCAAGTTAGTAATAGGCTGTGGGAAAATTTGATGCTCCAGAAATGAATGATACACTAAAGACCATGCAAAGGTTGAAATTCAGGCTCTGAAATCGTCACCCCAAGAGGTATCTTAAGGAGTAATTTTCAGTAATGAATTACAGAATTGACGTTATCAGATCACATTTTGACTATTTCCCTTTGTGGATTTAAAAGTCAACATTTTTGGAACTGTTGAAACTGAGTGAGATTTTAAAGTACATAGTAGCTAGTCTTAAAGTTGCCCTTTGAATTGCTCGTTAGTTCCCTGTTGTAGAGTTATGGGGGCATAGTTTGTACAGCTTATTCATCTTAAGGGCTTTTAGTGGCTCAGCCTGCTGACACTAAGCGATTTGTAAGTCTCCTATACATCAGTAACTGAAGTCTGATAACACTTTTGTTTCTGGCAACAGCAACACTATGCTCTGTAGGAAGGACATATTAAGTTCATAAATGTCTCACCAAGAGCACTGAAATATAATCCACCACGTAGTGTTTCACAAACGATAGAGGAAATAAAGGTGCATAATGTGTTTACTTTCAGTTACTAACAATTTCTGAGCTTGGTAATCGAATTTGTGGGATAAAGAGCGTCATTAGTATGTTCCTTCTTGTAACTGCAGAATACTGAGAGTCTGAAAATTACATAATATGAATTAACTGTGTAATTTTTTGGGCAAAAATTTGGAACTCGAGCTAAAATTGAAATTTATGGAACTTGGTGCACTCAGATCCAACCTTAACATTAATCAGATAAAAAACAATGCAAATCTTGGTAAGCATATATACGTAATTTCAACAAGCAATATACAATGCATCTGAGTGGTTGTGATGTGAAAAATGCATCTTTGTTCCACCTGTCTTACTACAAATTGTAGTGATAGTGTCTGAATTAGGAATGGTGTCATGTGAAGATGAAAAACATAATTTAACTGAAAAATAGTTAAATGTTTTTATTGAATTTTTAATGTTAAGGAGAGTGGACCTTTCGTGCCAGCTAGAGTGCTTACTGCCTTAACATAAAGATATACAGGGTGGTCCAAAAGTCCGGAAACACCCTTAAAATTCAAATGGAGTAGCAAACAAGGAAACAGTGGCCCTACACTCAAGGAACGGGAAGGGGGAAACTTTATAGGCTATGCCACCAACATGGCGGCCGTCTTGAAAGCCGCCATCTTGGATTCAAATCCAAAATTTCAAATGGGAATGTGGTCATGTGACATATCAAACAGAGAATTTCACCAGAAAAACAATGCCGTTGTTATTTTAAACATAGCTTTATTCATTCTTGGGTTATAGCCAATTACTTGCGGCAGCAGTGCGACGCTCAGCAGCATGTGTGTTATGTGCCGAAGAGACATTACGCCAATGTTACACAGTCCCGAGAGACCACCAACAGTCATAGGAATGGCTCTATATGTTGTCCATTATGTTGGATTGTTAACGCTATCCTCCGAACCCAGTCCTGATGAACTTTGACCAACACATCTGGCTGAATTTGACCACACGAATCAACAATGCGCTGCAAATCCCATATTTTCACAGAATAAACCAGTGCTTTGACATGACCCCAAAGATAAAAATCCAAAGGAGTCAAATCTGGTGAAAGTGGTGGCCACTCCACTGCACCCCTACAACCAATCCACTTTTGAGGGAACTGCACATCCAGGTATGCTTGCACATTGTGCCCATAATGTGGTGGGGCTCCATCATGCTGGAAGAATTCCAGAAATGTCACATCCTCCATTAACAATGAGGGAAACAATTCTTCATCCAATAACCTCAGATAACTGTTGGCTGTTAATGTACCATCAATAAAAAAGGTCTAACGACTTTGGTACCCCACACACCAGACCATCACTTTTTGTGAGTCGACCGTTTTGGAAGCATCAATCCAGGGCGGATTTGTGTCTGACTAGTATCTGTGATTCTGCTTGTTCATCACTCAACAGCACCTGATAGGGGAAATGTGGGTTTATCTGCAGCTGCTGTGTCACCCATTCTGCGAACTGTACCAGATGGTCTGGGATCATCCTCGTTCAGGTGTTGGAGCAGCTGAATTTTGTACGGGTGCCATTTGTGCTGCGATAAAATTCGCAACATGGAGGTAACCCCACGTTCTTGTGACATACGATGAGTACTCCGTTGTGGACTCTTGCTAAATGATGCCAACACGTTCACTGTTGTTGCTTCATCATAGGTTTATCTGCGACAGAACCTGTTGCTCGGAATTTGGCCAAAAGCTTGGCAACTGTGCTGTGAGTGATGGGCTGTCTGGTTGGGTGACGACTATTGAAATCATCAGCAATGACCCGTGTGCTTCTTTCTCCTGATATCAAGATGATTTGAATGCGTTCTTCATGTGTTAAGGACATTTTGTAACATGTAAATAAGGAAACAATGATTAAAATGTTAGCATGAGTAAATAATACCTAATAGTTAAACACGTGTAACATATCAGGCATGGTATAGTCACTTTGCACCATTTTATGACTTCTCAGTATGTAATACTCACACTGCCGAGCGTCCCACTGCTGCCGCAAGTAATTGGCTATAACCCGAGAATGAATAAAGCTATGTTTAAAATAACAACGGCATTGTTTTTCTGGTGAAATTCTCTGTTTGATATGTCACATGACCACATTCCCATCTGAAATTTTGGAGTTGAATCCAAGATGGCGGCTTTCAAGATGGCCACCATGTTGATGGCATATCCTATAAAGTTTCCCCGTTCCTCGTGTGTAGGGACTCAGTTTCCCTGATTGCTACTCCATTTGGATTTTATCAGTGTGTTTCCGGACTTTTGGACCACCCTGTATAATGCAAATAAAGAAATATACAATGCAAATGTGGACTGTTACTTACCAGGCAAACTGATAGATTGCAACCGGTTTGAGGCACCATGTCGCGGATTGCATGGCCCCTCCCATTGGAGGTTCGAGTCCTCCTTTGGGCATGGGTGTGTGTGGTGTTCTTAGCATAAGTTAGTTTAAGTAGTTTGTAAGTCTAGTGACCCTGATGACTTCAGCAGTTTGATCCCTTAGGAATTCACACATCGATAGATTGCATTAAATCTGAGCTTCATGGCACAAGATCCATATCTAGGAATTTTTCCATGTCAGGATTGGAAAAGGTCTTGAAGCAGCTCACCGAAAATTCAGAAAACCAGGCTTTCTTAGTGTGAAATAATGAAAATACTTTTGAGCTGCGTGTGGTATTTTTATTTATTTGTGACTGGTTTTGGTGATGCAAAATCTTCAGTATCTCAGGTGCCGAAGCCATCATTACAATTTTTAAATGATGAAATGTCACTTTAGAGAGACATTATATTCATTATATATGTGGTGGGACAAGTATAGTTTTAAAACTAAAGACATTTCACTGTAACAATTGTTGGAAAATGAAACTGCCTATACTACAGGTAGACAAGGTTATTTGACAGGTCTAAAATGAAGCTATGATTTACCTTAGGACTGTGTTCCTGTTTTGTGCTGTGGCGTACGTGTCGCTTGCATGAGGGGTACTGTGATTAGCCTTGTGTATTACTGGTAACAGGTAGGCATGATTATAGTTGGACATGTTGCTTTATGCATCAGTTTTGTGGACATCAATGGTCCTGGACCTTTTATTATAAGTAAGACGTCGTTTTTCCATTAAAACGACTCACCATGAGCTCTAGAAATGAGCAATTTCTTTGGCCCTTCATATGAATGTATGCATCAGGATTTAATATTGAGTGTTGTACTGTTTATATTAAATAGACTACACTTCATGAATGTCAACCTAAAGCTGTTAGTGCTGCATGCTGTGTTTATGCCAAGCTCGATATGTTTCTTAGACAGGTGTCCATTTCTGGATTGATACACTTTTAGAATTATTTATGCCTTTACTAGTTTACAGTTTTGTTTCATAGATAAACATAGAATAATGCATTATATAATGCAGTTTAGAAATTATTAAGATTTTGAGCCACATCTGATACCATCGCATAACATGATTAGCCCACAGATGCCTGTATAAACTACCTCAAATGTTTTTGTTATATGCCATGTGGCTTTTCATTTAGGCATCATTCTCATGTATAACTACAGTTAAGTATTGTGTAACTGGGGACAGGTATACAATTTACTCTGTTGCTTTACTACTAATAGGCTCTAAATTGTTAGAATACACCACGCTTATAGGAATCCCACTCCAGATTGCATACTTGCCTTTGTTGGACTAAGTACATGTAACATTGTGGGTAGCCATATTTAACCTAATGAGTTACAAATAATATTTCTACCCTACGTGGATAGATTTCTTGCTGTGTATTTCAGTTTTAACCAACTTCATATATGTGTATGTAACCTCCCACCCCATGCAAGTGACACATTCAAAACAACAGTATTTGACGATTTTCTACCATCGACAGAAGGAATACAGTCATAACCCTGCTGAGCCACACTTCTAGAGTATAGGATTGTTAGTCTTCCAGCAACTATTACAGATTCGTTACATGCACTATATGTTGTTGTAAAATGTAAACTTTCATGGCCAAAAACATCACAATCAATAAAATGTTCTGGGCTATTATTCCGTGGTTAAATGTATTTCACATTTAAACCCAAAATGTGAGATCCATTCGATCATGGCATAATAGCCCAGAATATTTTGTTAATTGTGACTTATCTGTAGTTGATATCTTTACAGTTTTAATGCTGTAACACGCACCTCACCTCACCTCAGCAATAATAAATTCTCAGCAAATCAGCTTGGGGTTCAGAAGAGTTGCTCTGTTGAGAATACCGTTTACATGTTCACTCACTCAACAAATTTTACAAATAACTTTGGAAAGAAATCCTGTCTGGGGCTCCTAAGGCTAAATCTTAGGCCCACTATTGATCCTCATTTATGTAAACAATCTTACATCTAATGTACAACAAGCAGAATTCATTCTTTCTGCAGAGGACACTAATATTGTAATCAGTCCATGCATATATACAGAAACAGAAGAAACGGTAAAAAATGTTCTTGAAAGTATCAATGACTGATTTTCTGTGAATGGTCTCACCCTCAATTTTAGAAAGACAACATATTTAGTTTTGCACATACAGGAGTACTATATTAATGAGAAAGTGTTATACTTGATGAGAAAATAACAAGTAGGGTGGAAATGACGAAATTCCATATTGATGGGAACTGGAAAAAAAATCACATTTTGGAACTGCTAAAGCAACTTAGTTCAACCACATTTGTACTTACAATCATTCCAAATCTTGGGGAAAGAGAGTTGACATTTTTAGGGTTCCATGCCTCAATCTGTAAAAAATGAAACCCTTACAGGATTGCTTTGTTGTCCTCCTTTGTGTGTGTGTGTGTGTGTGTGTGTGTGCGCGCGCAAGTATAGGGAAAAATCCAAAATTATTTATTTATATCACATGGAAAAAAATTTTGGCATTTGTCATCGGAGTTCAAACTTCAAATTAAAACATTCTCTAGGTTTGGAATTCCTGTCAATAACATGCAAAAATCGTAAATATCTTCAATCCTCGGACTGGAAAACTTGTCCGTATACGTAATGAAGTTTGTACGAAACCCTCAGTGTAAGAGTCCTAATCGCACCTGGCCAATTTTTATTCAGTAATGTCATATGGAATGATGTTCCAGGGTAACTCATCTTTAAGAAAGATAGTCTTCATTGCTCAAAGGTATGCTGTAAGAGACTAATATGTGGTGCTCACTTCCGATCATCTCGTTTTGGATATTCTGACTGCTTCACAGCGTATTTACTACCTCACAAAGTTATTTGTAAATAACCACTACAGTTCAATACCAGGAGGGTATACATTACTCCATATTAATGTTGTATTTTTCACGAAAAGAGGTGCACAATGGTGCATCAAAAATCTTTGATCACTTACTCATTGTCTGACAGACAGCAAAATAAAATTTGAAAACTAAAAGTTTTTCTTTGACGACTCCCCCATTCAGTAAAATGTGTAAAAGGTGGTGGGTAGGAATTACTGACTCACATCTGCATATTAAGAAACGCATAGAAATGTTCAGCATGTAAATAAATTTACAGATTAATTTGCAATGTGAAAGTAAAACGACTCATTCCGCATCATTAAGATTTAACGCACAAAACATGAAACTAAGTTCAAGTCTGCTAAATTTAATTGCGGAATGTGACGTAACAGGCAATAAGCAAGTGCAGGTCTTCTTCACCTTCTAGAAAGGAGTATCTATTTTTTACCAGTCTCCTAAACACACAGTTGTTGTAGACTAGACAGTGAAGAAACATCACAACCTGTGCTCAGTCTGGCAAAATGGAATTTCAAATCGCAGAATGTAAACTTAGTATACAAATACAAAAAGAAAATGATTGAGTGCACGAGAAAAATTATTGGTGAATTTGCTAATGATTACAGGACAATAAACAAGGCTGCGGGACAATGGTTTCCTCTTCTGCTTAGGTGTATTTTAACAAAATTATGTTATGCCTCATTGTGGCATGATATTCAATACGATGTTACTTCTTTTAGATTACATTCTTCAGACTGAAGTCGTGAAGTGAATGTGCTGTACAGTCAAAGGTTCTCATGAACGCATCAGGTGCTTCAAAGAACTTTCTTTATGAAAACTACTTGGCAAAGGCTTTTCTTACTGGAGTTAATAGAAGCCTTCAGAATCACAACTAGAGAGGCAAAATGGTGATTGTCTACACTAAAATGGTTGGAAACATGAATTTGATGTACTGAAAATTAAGTGAGACTTTGTGCATTTGCAATGTGTTCTCTTGAAAAAAACTATTGAATTGTCCGATTTCAATGAAATGTTCAAAGGTTATTTTTCAGTGCATAAGATGAGACAAGGTTAACAAAATGTGCATTATTAGGTAATAAGAGGAAATTCATATGTTGTAACTACCTGTTCCTCAAATGACAATATGGAAAGGATAAATTGCTACTAATGACACACTCACAGCTGTTATCTCCAGGCACTAAGGCCCGCTGCAATAATGTAACTGGGATGAGTGGCAAGTGTAAGGAAGAGGCATGGAGTGGTGAGCTACAGGTGTAGCAGGGCAGAGGTGGAGCGAGATACTAGCTACTGCAGCCAGTGGGAGCATGCAGGGACAGGATAGGGCTGATAAATGCAGTATTAGGAGACTATGCTGTTTGGTGGGGATTTACTGAAGTGGGAAAGGGAAGGGGATAGGCATATGGAGGACACACACTAGCAAAGTTTGAGGTTAGGGGGATATGAAAATGAAGGATACGTTGTAGGGAGAATTCATAGCTGCGCAGCAGTTATGAAAATGAAGTATGTTGTGCTGGGTGGCATGTTCAGCAACTGGGTGGTCCAGCTGTCTATTGGACATGATTTGATGGTGGCCTTTGAACAGACAAACTTGCTAGTTGTCATACTCACAAAGAATATGGCACATTTGTTAAGTTTTTAGATCACATTGCTGCTTTCACAGGTGGCTCTGCATTTGATGGGATGGGAGATGTCAGTGACAGGACTAGAGTAAATGGTAGTGGGATGACGTATGGGACAGGTCTTCCATCTGGGTGTATTTTAGGGATGTTAGCTGTGTGGCAAGGGGTTGTGAGCAGTGTTAAGTAGGGAGGGACAAGGATATAGTGTAGGTTGGCAGGGCAGTGAAATACCACTGTGCGAGGCGTAGGGAAAATATTTCTCATTTTAGGGCAAGATGCTCAAAACTGTGGTGTAGAATAGGATTGAATGTGGTACAGCAACGGGCACCCACATGCCACTATCCATTATCAACCTATTCATGGGCCAGCCAGGGAAATACATCCTAACCACCACAAATCGGAGCCCCCTCACCTTATTCAGATTCACTGATGACATCTTCATGATCTGGGCTGAGTGTGAGGACACAGTACAAACATTTCTTCAGCATCTCAACATTCTCCCCCCCCCCCCCCCCCCCCATTTGCTTCACCTGGTCATTCTCAGTTCAGCATGCCTTATTCCATGATCTTGACCTTCATTTCAAAGATAGCTACATCTATTTGCCATGCACATCAAATCTACCAATCCTAATATCTAAAAAGAAAGATGATGAAACTTACCAAACAAAAGCGCTGGCAGGTCGATAGACACACAAACAAACACAAACATACACACAAAATTCTAGCTTTCGCAACCTATGGTTGCCTCGTCAGGAAAGAGGGAAGGAGAAGGAAAGACAAAAGGATATGGGTTTTAAGGGAGAGGGTAAGGAGTCATTCCAATCCCGGGAGCGGAAAGACTTACCTTAGGGGGAAAAAAGGACAGGTATACACTCGCACACACACACATATCCATCCACACATACACAGACACAAGCAGACATTTGTAAAGGCAAAGAGTAATATCTCTCTATTTACACAGCTGCCACCTATTTCAAATCAAAAGTAAACGCCTCAGCCAGCAAGATCCAGGCAGTAACAGAGGGTGGGAATATTGGTAGTTGGAGCTGCCTTAAGGACAAGGCTGCCCAGGAGGAGAGAAAGCCAATGTGAACTCTGTGCATACCAGGTGGAGTCATTCCAGATGTGGAACGGGCCCTTCCAGATGACAAGATGACAGGGTGCACCCAACCGCAGGTGGTGACTCACGCCGGTGTCTCTCTTTGGATTGGGAGATATTCTCTGTGGTTTCAAGTGGCTAACAGAAGTGGTAAAGGCTGCCAGTCTCGCTTGAGATACAGCAGAGCTCACCATCTGTGACATGGTTGACAGTACTGACTGCGGAGCTCTGGTACAGAGTCAAGTGGAGGGTCTGAGTCAGAGGCTCAGACAGTTCTGCAAAATTCCTTGACTTGCACCATAGGGGGGGTGGGGTTTCAGGTTCCGTTAAATAGATCAGGAGGTGGCTACTTGGTTAGCAGATACTGTGTGGCGTGGCGGTTTTTGAGGTTAGAGGGTCTGGGGAAAACTCAAAGGATTTCAGTCACAAAGGGTGCACATTGAACAAAGGAAGAATGTAGATCAGGAACTATTGACATAACAGTTGTAAATTGTCGTGGCTGTGTTGGGAAAGTAACAGAGCTCCAAGCACTAACAGAAACCACTGATGGTAAAATTGCTACAGGCACTGAAAGCTGGCTAAAGCCGGAGATAAGGTCTGTCAAAATTTCTGTGAAGGATCTAGTGGTGTTCAAAAAGGATAGGTTAAACAGTTAGCAGTGGCACGTTTGTTGATGTTAGAAGTAGTTTATCTTGTAGTGAAATTGAAGTAAATAATTCCTGTGAGTTGGTATGGGAGGAGGTAATTCTTGGTAAGTGGAATAAAATAATAATCACATCATTTAACCAACCTCCCAACTCAGATGATACAATTGTTGAAAGGTTAAGAGAAAACTTGAGTCTAATTTCAAGCATGTACCCGACTCACACAATTATAGTTGGTAGCGACTTCCATTTCCCTCAATATGTTGGCAAATATTCATGTTTAAATCCAGAGTAACGCATCAAATATCATCTGAAATTGTGCTAAATACATTCTCTGAAAATTATTTCGAGCAGTTAGTTCATGGGCCCACTCAAATATAAACAATTGAGAAAACATGCTTGACCTCTTAACAACAAATAATCCTGTGATAATAACGAGCATCAAAATGGATACAGGAATTAGTGAACACAGGGTGATTGTAGCAAGATTGAATAATGTAACACCAAAATCTTCCAAAAATAAATGAAAAATATATCTATTCGAAACAGCAGATAAAAATTCACTAGACACTTTCCTGAAAGACGATCTCCTCTCCTTCCACATTAACAATGTAAGTGTAGGCCAGATGTGGCTTGTATTCAAAGAAATAGTATCAACAGCAATTGAGAGATTTATACCAAATAAATTAATGAATTTGGTACATTCAATGGATCAGAACACTGTTGCAGAAACAACGAAAAAAGTATGTCAAATTTAAATGAATGCAAAATTTCAAAGATTGGTGATCTTTCACAGAAGCTCAAAATTTGGTGCAGACTTCAATGCGAGATGCTTATAATAGCTTCCACACCGAAACTTTGTCTCAATACCTGGCAGAAAATCTAGAGAGATTCTGGTCATACGTAAAATATGCTACTGGCAAGACATAGTCTATGCCTTCTCTGGGTGATAGCAGTGGAAATACTATCAATGATAATGCTACTATGCAGAGTGTTCTAAAATTATTCCAGAATTCAAATCAAGAACAGCTGCAACATGAGTAACTTAGATGTAGATATCCTTAGAGTAGTGAAGCAACTTAAGTCACTTAACAAAAGCAGGTCTTATGGTCCAGATTGTATACCAATCAGGCTCCTTTCAGAGTATGCTGATTGCAATAGCTCCATGCTTAACAATTATATACAACCGCTCGCTAGACAAAAGATCTGTACTCAAAGAGTGGAACGTTGCACAGGTCACACCGATATTCAAGAAAGGAAGTAGGAGTTATCCACTAATTGCAGGCCCATATCATTGTCAGTATGCAGCAGGTGTTTGGAACAGATATTCTTCTGTTTGAACACCGTGAATTACCTCAAAGAGAATGGTCTATTGACACACACAGTCAACGCAGATTTAGAAAACATCATTCTAGTGAAACACAACTAGCTCTTTACTCACATGAAGTGTTGAGTGCTACTGACACGGAATTTCAAATTGATTCCTCATTTTTAGATTTACAGAAGGCTTTTGACACTGTACCTCATGAATAGCTTGTAGTCAAATTGCGTGCCTATGGAATATCATCTCAGTTATGTTACTGAATTTGTCATTTCCTGAAGGAGAGGTCACAGTTCTTAGCAATTGATGGAAAGTCTTCGAGTAAAACAGAAGTGATTTCTGGCATTCCCCAAGCCAGTGTTAAAGGCCCTCTGCCGTTCCTCATCTCTATAAACGATTTAGGAGACAATCTGAGCAGCTGTCTTAGGTTGTTTGCAGATGATCTGTTGTTTGTCATCTAGTAAAGTCATCAGAACATCAAAACAAATTGCAAAATCTTGCAAGATATCTATAGATGAGAAAATTGGCAACTGACCCTAAAAAAATGGAAAGTGTGAGGTCATCCACATGAGTGCCATGAGGAATCTGTTAAATTTTGGTTACACAATAAATCAGTCAAATCTAAAGGTTGTAGATTCAACTAAACACCTATGAATTACAATTACCAACAACTTAAATGAGAACACACAGAAAATATTGTGGGGAAGGCAGAACACTTAGAAGATGCAACAGACCTAATAAAGAGACTGCCTACACTATGCCTGTCTGTCCTGTTTTGGAGTACTGTTGCATGGTATAGGATCCTTACCAGATAAGATTAATGAGTACATTGAGAAAGTTCAAAGAAGAGCAGCATGTTTTGTATTACCAAGAAATAAGGGAGAAAGTGTCGCTGATATTATACAGAATTTGGGGTGGACATCATCAAAACAATGGCATTTATCTTTGCTGCAGGATCTTCTCACAAAATTTCAATCACCAACTTTCTCCTCCAAATGTGACCACATTGTGTTGATGCTGAACTACATAGGGAGAAACTTTCATAATAATAAAATAAGGGAAATCAGCTCACACAGAAAGGTATAGGCATTTGTTTTTTCTGCGCACTGTTCGAGACTGGAATAATAGAGAATTATTGTGAGGGTGGTTCGATGACCCCTCTGCCAGGCATTTTAAGTGTGATTTGCAGAGTATTGATGTAGATGCAGATGTCAATGAAATCCCTTCCATTCAGGCTAATGACCTATGGTCAGGGCATTTGCAGTGACAAGCATTTTTCTTTAAATATACCATTGGTGTCACCGAGGTCCTCACAAACTGAAATTACCCTTTCCAACTTGTCCAGAAACTGATCTCTTGTGCCTTATCTCTTCAGTCACTTACCATCAACCACACATCCATCATATAGCCACCAAGGAACACCTCCCCCCCCCCCCCCTTGTGACTCGGTACTAAACCGGACTAGAGCAAGTGTATCATACATTCTGCCAGGATTTTGAGTACCTCTCATCCTGCTGCCATGGAATGAGTAATACTCTCCCCCAACCATCCCCCTCCCACAGAGGCATTCCACCAACCACCCAACCTATGCAACATCCTTGTCTGTTTCTGCTTCACCCTGGGCCTAAGCTCCTTGTCTTATAGTTCACATCTCTGCAATGGAACCAGATGCAAGATACTTTCCTTATATCCTCTCACTATCACCTCCTCCAGCCCTGTCACTGCCATCTCCTACTCCATCAAAGGCCATCTGTGAAAGAAAGCAGCCACATAATCCACAAACTTAGCTGCACCACATACCTGCATGACTGGCCACAGCCAGACTGTGACCAGGAGACAGATGGCACTGAACATGACACTCCCAACATGATGTACTTCACTGTAATGACTGCTTCACAACCTGTGCCATCTGGATTTTTCCCAACACCACCAACATTCCTGAATTGCGCAGGTGGTCCCTACAATATATCCTATGTTTCTGTAACTCCCTGTCCTCGATCTTCACTAGTCCCTGTCCTCCACTTGCATATCCCTTTCCTTCTTCTACTCCAGTACTACACATTCGTAATCTGCCATCACACACATAGTTCTCTTCTCTACTTCCCCCCCTGCCCCCCGCCCCAAGCACAGCCTCTCAATTCTGCAACTGCCAACTATGTCCTGTGCCCACCACGTCATGATAAAAGCTTTAATATTTTAGCTGCTTTTTCATTGTACCTGTCTGTGACTGCCTCTTCTACGTGGTAAATAGCAATCCATGCTTTCCATATTATTGTTATTCCATTCCAGACCATCAATTATTTTATTTACCAAATGAATTGCATAAAAAAGGTTTGCCATCACAGATATTCCTGAAAATTCTTAAAATGCACATTTACTAATAGCTGTTTGTATACGGCTTATCTTGGAGTTAGCTTCTGGTGTTATTTAGTAACTGATACAACAAAATTTTGAAATTTGATTTTTTAATGCTAGTGTACTAGCTTAAGCAGGGTAGCAGTGATGAATGTTGTCAGATACTGCACACAAATGATTATTATAGAAGTTACACAGCACAATGAATAGAATGAGGCTTTTTAGAAAATATATTTAATAGTTTTGTGCTATCAGATGATTTGTTTACAAAACTAATACTTTGTGCTTCACAAGATGATTTCATTCTTGAAACTCCGTGTCAGTTCCTTGTAGGGTAGTACAATTGAATTCAGAAGTATTACTTCTGAAGGAACTGTTACACTGCAGCCTGAAACAGAAATTTGAGATGAAGAATCTGAGATTTTATTACCCCCCCCCCCCCCTCCCTCCCTTTACACACACACACACACACACACACACACACAGAGAGAGAATTATAACCTGGGCCCGTAATGCTGTACAGAAAGAAATTTTTGGCTTTCACAAGCACAGAGTTACAAGTTGTAAGTAAAAGTATTAAGTGCTACCTACGACAAATTAACTTTGAAATGTAGACTTTCTGCACCTTACCTTTGTGACTTTAAGTTGCTGCAACAGTTTAATTATGTTTTAGAAACTTTCATGGTGACAAAAAGGGTCTGCATACTTGATCTCTAAGCATCAACAAGATTACACTAAGAGGAAATGTTTTTCAGGTTGCTGCTTTCTTGCCAACTGCTGTGGCATACAGTGTGGTAAACGTTTTGCAAATCTGTAGACCAAGAACACACATCTGAAGATGGTAACTGTGCACATCTCCCTGATCACATGGAATTGTCGGGAAATTAAATATCCCCCCCGGCTCAACAATGGGTCAATAGTCACCAACATGCCTATAACAGTCGCATTAACCAAAAAGCAATACTGCATTATATAACTTGAGATTTTGTTGTTGATAAGACATGATTTTGTGAATCATGCCTGTCTGCTTATCCCTAGTAGAGCAGAGTACTAACAAAATATAGATTAAAGTACTACATCAAAGATCTTGCCACTTGTGAGATCAGTTTGAGACAACTTAGAGCTGTGCAAGGCAGCTATTTATAAGATTCTGTGTGAGTGCGGCAAATCATACATAGGGAAAATGGCTTACATGTCCAGGAGCACATTGTGGAATGCCAGTGGCAAACGTGCCTCCTCCAAGCTAGCACATATGCTATTGCAGCACACTATTTCTACCAGTCCTCTGATAAAATACAATGAAACAAAAATTGTGTTCATATTTCAAAATTTAGAACTCTGTTATCAACAGAAATAAAACTGACAGGCCTTTATCAATTAGGACAGGAGATAATTAATTGGATCCTGTTATAGAAAAACTCTGTGTTGTGGGTAGCTAACATCATTATGTGATTTTACCCTGTGAAGCTGATAAGTCTGATATTGATGAGCTGAGCTCTCATCATAGAGGGCGTCCACAGCAATGCTCAGGCTTGCAATAGACGCACCTGTGCAGTGACAACTAGATACATCACACACTTGCCAATAGGAATTTTGAATAGAGGAGCTCGGTGTACTTACACACACATGAAGATGACGAGAAAACTCCACACTAAAATAGCGTGGTAGCAATTTTTGTCATTGTAAACTCAACCCCATTATTCAGTGATGGAGCAAGCCCACAAACTTTATTTGGAATGATACACATGGACAAACATGTTGACCAAATATGAGATTTATCCCTCCATCTCACATGACATGGGCAGGGTATCAAAAGAAGTGTCAAGTATTTTGAGATGTGGTACTACCCACCTAAACAAGAAAAAGTGTCTGGTAAACATGAGCTCTAAAGTACATACCAAAAGAGCACTGAGCAGTTGGTGTCAATAGAAGTGTTTCACAGTAGCAAAGATGGACAAGTGCTCTGAGCCCATGTTTAGACCTTTTTTTACTATCTCTCAGTGTTCAGCAATTTTTTTAACATCCTGAATAGCAACAGTTTAACACAACTCACCTGACAATGAGCCAGTACTAAATACACAAAATGTGTGGTACTCAATGCATGCACCCGATCAGACACACGCTCCTGCGAACTACTGCGGCATGCTATTGCACCTATAAACCCAGCCCATTGTTGTGACAAACAGAGAGAGCAATGCACTCCCAAATTAGTACTATGAAAAACACACACACACAACTGTAACATCTGATGTTATACATATAATTACATGAAACAATAACTTTGTTAATTCTAGCATTTTATTTGTTAACTTCTTCCAATAGTACACTTCTACAACAATTGGGACTGACGTTTCAGGAGACACTGCTATTTCTCTAGCCTTATGACTGGCAATTACACCTACTTTTTTTTTAGTCAATAATACATTTTCCTCTTAAATAAATGACAAAGCAAATTTCTTCTTGCAAAAGAACGTAATTAAAGAAAAGACTATTTGTAATTTTATCTATGGGCATCTTTCCTTATAGCCATCCAGACAAGAAATTCAAAGGAATAACTCAACTCACCAAGTATAGTGATGGAAGGGTTGAGGCGACCGTCTGAATTAAACAGAGGAGGATTGTCCATCTTTGCAAATGGTTTATTTGGATTTGGATCACAGGGAGTGCCCTCTACCCGAGTCCATTTTCCCACTCTGCTGCCACGACCAATGATACTGTGAAGCACTAGAGAGTGGTCAGCAATGTGAGCACCCGAGAGGACGATAGATTCACGTACACGAACACCTGGTCCAACAACTGCTCCACTGCCAATACTCACATTTGGACCGAGCTGAAAAACAAAATCCACATTGAAAAGCCCACAATAATAAAAAGAACCTCAGTTTTTGGGTATAAACTGTATTTGGGAGAAATATGAACCTATACATCTGAAATACTGCCCAAAGGTACTGACATTCAAGTTTGCAGATATTGAGCAACTGGCACTTTGCACAATCAAGCCGTTGATGACTTAAGTACTTTCAGTTTCTTTAAGATCTTCATGAAATGTACTGCAGAACTTTACAGTGGTATAAATCGCGTTATCACAAGAAATCATGTTGGAGGAGCACTGATGTGACCTGGTTAACATAGCACTGTGTAGCATTTCAAATCTGTGCACAGATTATCCAGACAATGGCCCAGCATCTGTTTCATTTCCAGTAACAATCTGGTCTATGAACGTGTTGCCATCCATTTCACAACACTCCAAGGGCACTAATGCAGCACGCATCCTTGCCCCTTTGTCATCCATGAGCACGCGTGCATGGCACCCGAGCAGGGATTTTGTGGTACCCTTAAGAACTGAGTGACAATTTCATGCACAGCTGAATGAGAGACGTCCTGATATTGTTCCTGCATATCACTGAAGGTGAACAATCTATTCTCTTGAATGATGCAGTACATCTTCCATTTCAGTGCACCTGTGATGATGGAGGGTCACTCTGATCTCTCTTTGTGACGAACATCTCTTCTCCCTTTCTTAAATATTATGCATCGCTTTCAGACACTGGTTGCATTCATTACACCTTCACGATAAACGTTAACAAGTCTGTGGTGAACATTACAGGGTCTAACATTTTCTGCCTGCAGAAAACTAAACCACCTCACAGTCGGTGGAATTCACTATTGGCACCGCGATGGTAACAGTTCTCTCTGTACTTGCCACGTGACAAGGCCCGACTTACAACTGCACTTGGCAACTGTTCATATCACACTAAACACCAGAAACAAATGAGTGGCTGCCACAAAACAGGTGCACAGATTGTAAGTGCGAACGTTATTTACTTTCTGGATGGTCCTCATATTTTTCACATCACCAGGTAAGTGGTCAAAGATTTTTACAGTTTGTTGGTTGATGGGGGGGGGGGGGGGGGGTAAAGGACTCAACAGTGAGGTTATCAGTCCCTCAGTCAAGGGTGCATTCATCTGAAGATAGTGACGTCCACCAGGTTTGTGCTAGGATGAGGAAAGTACTTAGAGTGGTAAAAGTGAGGCACTGATGGCAATACTGACGCCAGAGCTGAAAAAACCATTTACAGGGAAGTAAAAGTATATATACTGGATCAGTACATAAGACAGAGGAGACAAGTGGTCACCCAGGGCTCAGCAATGGCACAAGAAGCTCCATCTGCACTCAACTCCTGCCAATCCAATTAAGGGCGAAGACAGCTGCAGAGTGAAGAATGACTTGTAGTCAAGATATCCAGAAAAATAAAAGAAAAAAATGCTTAAAGTGTAATGGGCATCAGTTGAACTGTCAGTAACAAACCAAGGTGAGAGAGATAATTAAGGCTGCCTATGGGTGTCATCCCCCGGAAGGCTAGTTTGCATATAAACTTGTACCACTGTGCTGGGTGTGGGCTTCATGTCTATCCTGGCTATAATAATGCATTCACTACGCTGCTCGTGGTAACTTCCCAACATTCCTATTTTCTTAGTTCTGCATTACCCCTATTTGATTTTGTATTTATTACCCTGTGTTCACCTAACCAGAAGTTCTGTTGCTCCTGCCACTGAACTTCACTAACTCTTGCTGTATATAACTTTAACCGATCCATTTCCCTTTTTAAATTTTCCACCCTACCTTCCCAATTTCAGGATCTGTAGAGGGCTTGTTTTGTTACTCCTGATGACAATATCCTCTTGAATATCCCCTGCTCAGAGACCCAAATAGAGGACTATTTGACCTCCAGAATATTTTACCCAAGAGGATGCCATCATCATTTAACCATACAGTAGAGCTGAATAATCTCAGGAAAAATTATACCTGTAGTTTCCCCTTGCTTTCCGCTGTTATATGGCCATGTGTGTCAATCATCTTGACTGTTGCCCCATAACTACTGAAAAGCCTGCTGCCCCTCTTCAGGAAACACATGTTTTTCTGGCCTCTCAGCAGACACCCCTCCAGTGTGGTTGCACCTATGGTTCAGCTACCTTTACTGCTGAGGCACACAACCCTCCCCACCAATGGCAAGGTCCATGATTCATGGTTTATGTACATAAATATAAGTGTACTAATCAATTATGGCATGCATAATGAAATAATCAGTTCTATGTTGATTTATAACAGTTTATATCTGCTTCCAACAATTTCTGTTCAAAACAAATAATTTACACTATGCAGCTACTTTGGGACTTTAAGGAACGAGGTGTTTCTTTCACTGGTTACTGACATTTACTTATAAGAAATGATTTTAATTTTGTTTTCAATGAGTCCCCAGCATGTACTTCTCTGGATTCTGGCAATCTGTTGTACCACATTGAGGCACACATATGTGGACTGTGGTATGTTACTTTTAATTTTGTTCATTGCCTGAAATAACTGCCCTTATTTCTTCAAACAATAGGAAATTCAGGATGGAATAATGATACTATTACAAAAAGTAACAGTTGCTACCCACCATAAAGTAGAGAAACCAAGTCGCAGAAAGGCACAACAAAAAGACTGTTGGAAAGTTAAGTTTTTGGCCAACAAGGCCTTTGTCAAAAATAGACAACATACGCACACGCTCACGCAAACGCAACTTCCAGGCACATGACCATAGTCTCTGGCAGCTGGAGTCAGCTACAAGCAGCAGAGCATTATGGGAGAGGCACCCGGGTGGAGGTACGGAGGACGCTCAGGTGGCGAGGGGGAGGGATAGCAGGGTAGGGATGAGTTGGAGAGTGGGGCAGCTAGATGCAGTCGGAAGATTAGATGGAGGGCAGAGGAGGGGGGGGGGGGGGCGGCTAGCAAAACAGGAGAGAAGTAAAAAGACTTGACATGTTGGTGAAACAGAGGGCAGTGTAGTCCTGGAATGGCAACAGGGTAAGGCTAGATAGGTAAGGACAATGACTAACAAAGGTTGAGGCCAGGAGGGTTATGGGAACATAGGATATATTGCAGCGAGTTCCCACCTGCACAGTTAAGAAAAGCTGATGTTGGTGGGAAAGATCCAAATGACACAGGCTGTGAAGCAGTCACTGAAATGAAGGAAGTCATGTTGGGCAGCATGCTCAACAAAAGGATGGTGCACTTGTTTCTTGGCCACAGTTTGTCGCTGCCCATTCATGCAGAAAGACAGCTTGCTGGTTGTCATGCCCATGTAGAATGCAGCACAGTACTCGCAACTTAGCTTGTAGATTACATGACTGGTTTCACAGAACTCTCTGCCACTGACGGGATAGGTGATGTTTGTGACAAGACCGGAGTAGGTGGTGGTGGGATGATGTATGGGACAGGTCTTGCATCTAGGTCTATTACAGGGATATGAGCCATGAATCTGAACCAGGTGAGGGGTTTTGAATTCTGGTTGTTTAGGAAGGATTTGTCTAGAAGGCCCATGAATAGGTTGGCATAGGATGGTGCTATGTGGGTGCCCATAGCCATACCAAGCATTTGTTTGTATGTAATGCCTTCAAATGAGAAGTCCAGCCACAGAGGAGCATCCCCCCATGACTCAGTACCACCCAGGACGGCAGCAACTGAATTACATTCTCCACCAGGGTTTCGACTACATCTCGTCACAGTGAAATGAGAAACGTCCTGCCCACTATCCTTCCCACTCCTCCCACATTGGTATTCCCCCATCCACCAAACCTACACAACATCCTCGTCTATGCCTACATGACCTCTGCTCCCAACCCCCTGCCTCACAACTCATATCCCCGTAATAGACCTAGATGCCAGACCTGTCCTATACATCCTCCAACCACCACCTACTCCACTACTACTCACCTATGCCATCAAAGGCAGGGAGACCTGTGAAACCACTTGTGTGATCTACACTCTAAGCAGCAACCACTGTGCTTCATTCTACATGGGCATGACAACCAACAAGCTGTCTATCTGCATGAATGACCACTGACAAACTGTGGCCAAGAAACAACTGGACCACAGCCTGTGCCATCTGGATCCTTCCCACCAACACCAGTTTTTCTTAATTGTGCAAGTGGGAACTCTCTCTGCAATATATCTTATGTTCCTGTAATCCTCCTGGTCTCAATATTCATTAGTCATTGTCCTCACCCATCTAGCCCTTCCCTGTTGCCATTCCAGGACTACACAGCCCTCTATTTCACCAACATACCCAGTCTTTTTACTTCTCTCCTTTTCCTCTAATCCCTCACCTCCCCGCCGCCCTCATGCCTGCCCTCCGTCTAATCTTCTGACTGCATCTAGCTGCCACACTTCCCACTTTGTCCCCGCATGCTCCCAGCAACACTTTACCATCCCCCTTTCATTATATCCCTCCCCTCCTTACACCAGCCTCGTCCTTACTCCCCAATCCTGTTGCCTCTCCCATAAAGTCCTGTTGCTCACAGTCTGGCTCCAGCTGTCAGAGACTGTGGTCATGTGTGTGTGTGTGTGTGTGTGTGTGTGTGTGTGTGTGTGTGTGTGTGTGTGTGTGTGTGTGTGTGTGTGTGTTTTGTCTATTTTTGACAAAGCTGAAAGCTAATTTTCTGACTGTCTTTAGGTTGTGCCTTTCTGTGATTCGGGATCTCTGCTTTATGGTGAGTAGCAACTATCCTTTTCATTATATTGTTACATTCCATCCTGGATTTTCAATTGTTCAATATTGTCAAAAGGATAGATTGCTACCTGCCATATAGTGGAAATGATGCCTTTTTGTACGAGAGCTTACTTGTTCAGCAATCTTTTTATTGCGCCTGTCTGTGACTCAACATTTCCACTATATGGTGAGGAGCAATCTAATCTTTTCATTGTATTGTCCTTTTTTCTTGTGTTGTTCTTATGTATTTAATAATATTTTTGTGTATCATCCTGACAGATTAAAAAAAGAGAGACAAAAGTGTCTCTAATACAAGGAATGTACACTGAGATATATATTTGGATAAATCATCACAGCAGGTCACCCTGTACCCCAGATCATGTATCAGCCTAACAAATCACTTTTGTAGCTATAGTATTCTGTTCAAGTGCACATCTGCTGCACAGATATTGCCCAGTTTGTTTCAACAATGCTGCAGAAGTTTCGATGGGAAGCCTTTACACAACACTCATATGGTTCCAATCTCCCCCCATGGGATTTCCATAATTTTTGGAAACGTGAAGAAATACATTTGTGGCCGTTGATTTGCTCTGATAAAGAGGTTAATGCCTGGATGTTAACATGGTTCTAGATGTAACTGCAAACATTTTTTCATGAAGGCATTGTCCCACAGTGGGATAAATAAACTAACAATTACCACAACTACTTTTGAAATAATAAACAGTTTACTTGCTTTTTTCCATCTGTCTCGGTTTCATATGACTGCCCCTTATACAATTCATACAGGTTGCGCACTTTCTGTCTGAGCTTGACTAAGCTATACAGCAGTTTTAATCTACCTTTTTTCCACACTAACCCGGTGGCAAGTACACGTTTATTTTTTTAACTGAGCAACGGGAGTCAAAATGTCTTAACAGAACTGAATAAAATTCATTCTTTTTATCACTCACTAGTTCCAACTGATACACACTATACCACTTCTCTCGAGCTAGTGTATTTTTGAGTGAGATGAAGTTTGTAGCAGTTAGGCATCAATGTTGCTCAATTATTTTTGTAAGAAGTTGTGGAAGTGGGGCGAGAGAATTAATCTGTGTTTCAATTAATGTGAAGCAAAGAGTTTCCAGGCAAATTACATCAATGAAAGGATGCAATGTTTCCATGAGGTTCAGTCCCATCATCATCTGGCAAAGATGACCCACTCAGCTGAACACTTGAGAATTGTAAATCAGTTCAACATGTAGCAAAAGCCACTGTCCTCAACTGAGCACCTTCCTCACTTCCAAAAGAAGTTGTTTGGCTATTACATGCCAAAACCGTGCTGCAAAACTCTGACATTTGCAACAACATAACGGATTGTTGGATGCAGTATGAGCACCACACCTATTAGGTGAAACACCCTGTGTTAATGACATTCACTAAAGTAAAGCATGTGTACTGAGTAAAGATCCAGATGCATTTTACAGGTGAATGTTTATCCTTTTCAAAATTTACTTCAAATCAGTGACTACACTGTTCTCCATCTTTCTTTGTGTTTTTCACTACAGGCCTTCATACCACTGTCTACAGTCTGAAAACACACCCTGTTATAATGTGGTATGCTTGTTTGTAATGTCCTGGGATTGGGTTGGTCCTATAAGCACTGGGTATTTTTTAAATACTTTTATCAAATTTAGGTTGCAAACAAATCATTCTAATCCCTTATGGTTTTGGAACACATATTTCTCAAATATTCCTCTTCCTGTTTTCATTATAAAACAATAAAATGTCTGTGCACCATTATAAAGCAATTCAAAATTGAAATACAAAATGGATATTAACTCATGTGAAAACGTGTAGCAGTAAATTTTATTCAAACACATTTTTAAAGAGCTATACACCAGACTCTTCATGATCACATATTAGTGATCAGTCTCAAAATTCTTAATTGTGATTGTGCAATATGTAAAATAACAGAAAGGCAAGCACTCAAGTATAGTGGATCAATGCATGAGGTATAGTAACTCACACAACAGAAAATAGCATTCACACTAGCTTTCAAGCAGTAGCTCTTTTTCCAGCAATAGTACTCACATCCACCTACACGTACACACACACAACCACGCAGACACCCAAATGCACATGTGTGTGGCCATGACAAGACTCTTGTAGTGGCCACAGGAGTATGTACTTGGGTGTCTGTGTGGTTGTGTGTGTGAATGTGTGTGCTATTTCTGGAAAAAGAGCTACTGCTCAAAAGCTAGTGTGAATGCTGTTTTCTGTTATGTATTACTGTGCTCCATGCACTGATCCGCTGTAAGTGAGTGGCTGCCTTTCCCTTATTTTTCATATTACCCCATACAATAATTTTCATTATTGTTTGACTTCTGATGGTAATTTTTTGTTTGTGTTTTCATTCTTATACATCTCACAATTAAAAGAAAAAGATTAAGGTTTAACAACCAGTCAAATATGACTCTGTATGTCTATCTTTTTAGCAATGATTGTGGGACTCTGCTGTTCCATAGAGCATGTCAAATTAAATGCCTTTCAGCCATCAATTTTCAACTTTATTTTATTGGGCAACCAAGTGATGGTTGAAGTGGTCACTGCAACAAATATCTACTAATACCAGTATTGCTGGCCCCTGTTTTAATCACAACTGAGGAAGATTATGCCTACATGTCAGTCAGGGGCCTGAAGATTGCGCAGTAAAATGCTGAAACTGGTTGCCCAATAAAATAACGTTGAAAATTGAGGGTTGGAAGGTGTTTAATTTTACATCCTCAGTCAACTATGAGGTCATCAGAGATGGAGCACATGCTAAGACTGAGGAAGGAAATCGGCTGTGTCTTTTCCAAAGGAACAATCCTGGCATTTGCTTTAAGCAACTCAGTGAAGCTACAGAAAAAACGACATTTGGATAGCTGGGTGGGGATTTGCACTCTGCCCTCTTGAATGCCAGTCCAGTGGAATAACCACCACTGCACCACCTTGTTCAGTCTCATGCTTGGAGGGTACAGGAAAAATCCCAACCAATGATGTAGGCTATCACCAAAGGCTCACACACAATATGATAAAAAGTAAGAGACAGGCAACTCAAGATTTTAATTCTGTCCAAGCAAACTAAACTGAAAGTAATTTAACAAATATAAAGTCACTAATGGCAGAGGATGATGATGACTGCGCATATACGTGTACATATAGCTATGATGTGGAAATAAAAGGCATGATTGGTCTTATTTACAATTGCAGCTAAATCTATCAGTCAGACATAGCAAAAGGATTACCACAAATGTCAATTTCCTTCTCAAAAAAAAAAAAAAAAAAAAACAAATGACAGAAGAATCCAGAAAACTAGTGAATGGTCTAAATTATTTCTTGTCAAAAGAAAGTACTGTGCAAAGAAAATAAAAATCAAAGAAGTACATGGTGAAGTAATTTTTAACAAGAAATGCATAAAAATACCTGGCATCCTAAAATTTATATAGGAACATTTTATTCATAGATGCCTGTGTCCAGCAATGTTGCACACCTTCAAACAACAGTCTAACAATTTGGGGCCTCGTTGAAGACATTCAGGGCCTAAAAGTGTCACAGAAATAGTCACATAAAACATAAGGTTTTTTTTTAAATTAATGTGGACTTGAAATGTAAACTGCTAGGTAGTTATCAGGAATCATGTGAGCACTCAGTAAAGCATTAAGGTCTAATTAAAAAAAAAATCTAAAACTGAGGTGTGAACACACACTACTGTGTCTCCTACAAAGGACAGATAACCATAACTGGCATATGCCTGTGTCAAGCACAGTATATTGTCATATTATTATAATAATGTTTTCATTTTCAATTTCCATATTTTATCAAAATGTGATTTTAAATACCAATGGTAGGCACTGAAAACCTCGTAACTCCGTTTGTCTGTGTTCTTGTTGTGGTCTTCAGTCCATAGACTGGTTTCATGCTACTCTCCATGCTACCCTACCCTGTGCAAATTTCTGCATCTCGAAGTACCTACTGCAACCTACATTCTTCTGAATCTGCTTAGTGTATTCATCTCTTGGTCTCCCTCTACAATCTGTACCCTCCATGCTGCCCTCCAATACTAAATTAGTGATCCCTTGGCGCCTCATAATATGTCCTATCAACCTATCCCTTCTTCTAGTCAAGATGTGCCACAAATTCCTCTTCTCCCCAGTACTATTCAGTACCTCCTCATTAGTTATGTGATCTACCCATCTAATCTTCAGCATTCTTCTGTAGCACCAAAATGCGAAAGCCTTGATTCTCTTCTTGTCTAAACTATTTATTGTCCATGTTTCACTTCCATACGTGGCTACACTCCATACAAATACTTTCTGAAAAAGACTTCCTGGCACTTAAATCTATACTCAATGTCACCAAATTTCTCTTCTTCAGAAACACTTTCCTTGCCGTTTCCAGTCTACATTTCATATCCTCTCTACTTCAGCTATCAGAACCTCGTAATTCCAGATCTAACAAAGATAGATCAGAAAGTGTATAGATTTCTCTAATATGTTAGTAACTGGGCTTCTACTAAATAATTATACATGTAAGTACTTTATCTGTATCACTTTATATATTTAAAAAAAAAAAAAACTGTTTTTGCTTCTCTTTGTAAAATTTAGCAAAATGGAGTTACAAGGTTTTCAATGCTTACCATTGATATCCTGATAAGAACTAAATTTAACTTTCTATACTTCATTTTCACAATTTAAGTCTGGTTGTACAAGTGCATGACAGATCTCACTGTAGTATGCATTATTTCAATGAAAAAACACTGCAGTTACTTGTAAATCACAGTAGATCTGAAATACAGTGTGGTAGGGGATAGAACAATGGTAGCAGCTGCAAGCAGTCACCTCACCGAGTAGTACAGCAGTGTATAATTAAACGACTGAGGACAAGTCAGGTTAGTAGGTTAAAAAATGTGTAATTCTTCACTCATGTTCTTGAAAATCCATAGTAATTCTCATTTCACCAGCTATTGATGGTCCTTAAAAAATCACATAACGGTATTTCATCAAAAAAATCTGCAGTTACACATACACCACAGCAGATATGGAAGTTGCACATGTTCACTATATGGTAAAATACTTTCCTGTTTGCATACTATCATTTGCCAAAAACTCAGTTCAATATCTCAAACTATTTAGGAGATACGAGGGATATTATGAATATTTCATTCTCACAGTATCATTTGTGTGTGAGAGAGACGGAAGTGAGTGCACTACATACAATCCATTTGCTCAAGGCTGGAGATCAATACTGATCTCCAGTTTAAATAAAAATTCAATATTTTAGCAATGTTTCATATGCAGCAATGTTCGACATAAACTGTGCCACATGTAATCTCATAGTGGCTCCTCTTTTTCATTGCAGTCTACTCCAATTTTGGGTGATAGGTTAATTTAGAAAGACCACGGTAATTATGACCATTAATGAAACAACTAGTTCACCATGAAGCTGACAAATATGCTACAAGATTCACAATAGTAAACATTTTTTACCGAACAGTTACCTTAAGATTCTGTAAGAAAGATTGCAGACCAACCAGCCTGTGCAGCCACACTTCCTGCAGTGTAGCGAGTCAACTATAACTGTGCCAAAGTGTATACACAATGTTCCATGCAATGAAATGCACAGCCCAGCAAAGGACAACAAACCAAGGTGGCTGCCCCTTTGAAACAAAGAGTTCACTCACATGATGCTGAGAACAAGAATGCATTTTTGCAAAATGGCCAGGTTACTTTTATGAGCTTTACTATGTCAAGGGTGTGCTGCTTAACAAGGGGCAGCTATTCTGTCTAACATTTAAACCTATCTGAGTATTAGACAATTCTCTCTTGCCAGCACATCTAATGGCATGCAGATACATGACAATTTGCCTGGTGTGTGTGTGTGTGTGTGTGTGTGTGTGTGTGTGTGTGTGTGTGTGTGTGTGTGTGTGAAGCGAGAGAGAGATGTTTTTTATAGGCTCCCAGATGATTGTATAAAGGAGCCAGCTACAATCTAAAAAAAATTATAAGTGAATGAGACTCCACAATAAAAATAACGCAACTCACCACTGCTGTAGGGTGCACAGTGGCAGAAGGATGGATGTGGACATCACCAAGGATGGTACAACGTCCTGGCCCAGCAAGCCTGTCCCTCCTTCGAGTGCGATATAGTTCCAGGTAGTGGCGGTTTGCATAGATGGCAGATCCCGCTGTCTTCAGCTGTGACCACCATCGTGATGTCTGGAGAGCAAACAGACGACCACCGCCCGCTTGTGCCATTAGTATATCCCTTTCAAGCTGAATCACTGCCAGTTCTCCACTCCTGCCATTGCCGCCACCATTGTCTTCACTGCTAAAAGATAAAATAATATTTATATATTCACATCGCTTTTGACAGAAAATAGAAACAACGAATGTGGAATAGGCAAACAGCTTGCTGAAATGTTTTCATGTGTAAAATAATAAATATTTAACTTACAAATACAGACTTTTATTGTGTGTTGAACACATGTCGTCACCCCTTTTGCTACAACTTTTCCTCTCTCTCTCTCTCTCTCTCTCTCTCTCTCTCTCTCTCTCAAATTATGAATATTAGAACTTTGAGTAACATCCAAAAAATTTACAGGATATATAAATTGAAATTAGGTCAATTACTGGCAGATAACTGGTTACACCATATTAACATTGTCCATTGTCCATGTCCAGTGCACCTCGTACTTAGTACTCTTCACACATATCAAAATAAATTTCCGTTTTGTAGAAATATGTAAAGTATTTGTATTCTTATACACAGGGGCTGGACCACAAACATGAAGATTATAATGGTCATCCTCAGTCCTTCAGAAAAAGACTCCCTAACACTAAGTTTAACAAATTCCTCTTCTTCATAAATACTTTTCTTGCTATTGCCATTTGACATTTTATATCCTCACTACGTGATCCATTATCAGTTTTATTGGTGCTCAAATAACCAAGCTCATGTATTACTTTTAGTGTGTAATTTCCTAATGCAGTTCCCTCACCATCGCCTGATTTAATTAGACTACATTATGTTCACCTACTTTTACTTGTGTCAATGTTTATCTTATAAACCTTTTCAATAAATTATCTATTCTGTTCAGTTGATCTTCAAAGTCCTTTGCCATCTCTGTCAGAATTATGACATCAGCAACCTCAAAGATTTCATACCTCTCCCTGAATGTTAGTTTCCTCTCCACATTTCTCTTTGTGGTTTCCTTTACAGCTTTGCAGAAATTCAACAGAAGCCTTGGAAACTGCATGGAAAATACATATCACAACCCCAGCACAAGAAACACATAAAGGATCTGACAGTAGCATCACAGAATGTGGGAACAATGCTTCAGCCTGGAAAAATGGAAGAAATAGCGAAGTATGGTGATGTAGGGCTACAGCAAATAAGATGGCAAGGACATGGGCAGATAGATAAACCTGAGTACTCACTGGTATATAGTGGACTAGAAGAAAGAACAGGTCAACTTGAAACAGGGTTTATAATACCTACAGAAGTTAGGAAAAGCCTATTAGAATCTGAACCCATAAATGAAAGGATGTGCAGACTCAGGCTAAGAGGGAAATTTAGGAATATATCAACAGTGAATTCACATGTGCCTACAGAGGAAAAAAAAGAGGATATAATTAAAGAATGGTTCTATGAAGACGTGGAAAGGTATGCTGCACAGTACCTAAATATGACCTGATGCTAGTAATAGATTTTAATGCAAAAATAAGGGGGAATATTCACTACACAAGGAAGAACACAATGAGAATGGAGACTTACTATGCCAATTTGCAGCAAGGAATAATATGATTATTAAAAGTACCTGCTCCCCACACAAAAGGATCCATCTGGGTACTTGGAAGTCTGCAGTCAATGGAGTAGTCAATCAGACTGACCATGTTTTAGTGATTGCACACCACTCCACGTGAGTTCTGGGTGTATGGAGCTGTAAGACCAAACTGTGACTCTGACCACTTTGTGATAAAATCAGTTTTGAGAGCAAAACTGTCACTAACAAATGGCAACAAAAAAGGAAAGAAGATGAAATGGATTACTGACCAACAGAAAATCCCCGATGAAGTAAAAAAAAATACCAAGTAACACTAAGCAGAAAGTTGAGCAATGAAGAGACCACAGTAGGAGCAGACGAAAGTGGAGCAGGACTGAAAAAGCCATTAAAGATGCTGCATAAGAAATAGTAGGCATAAGAAGGTACAGAAGAACCAAGGAATGGTTTGACGAATATTGCAGATCAGCAACAGAGGAAAAGAACAGGGCAAGAACAAAATTGCTACAGAGAGAAACCAGAAATAATGTGTAACAATATAGAGAATTAAGGAGAAGAGCTAACAGACTGTGCAAGCAAAAGAGAAGAGAGTGGCCTGAGAAGGAACTTCAAGAACTAGAAGAGTTTAAGGAACAGAGTGAAATAAGAAAGTTCTATCATGCTGTAGGCAAAATCAAGAACAGATTTCAGCCAAAAATAATGGCACATTCCAGTAAAGATGGGAAAATGATAAGAGAGGAAGAACAGATAGTGGGAAGATGGGCAGAGTATTTCAAAGATGCACTAAGCACCAGCCTAGAAGATGAAGAGACAGCTGCACAGGAGGGAAGACTGGAGCAGGAAGTAGACAATGATTCCAATGAGGCAAGAAAGCCAACACTACAAGAGGTCTCCCAGGCTGTCCACAAGTCAAAAAACAATCGAGCCCCTGGGGAAGACAGCATAATTCCCAAATTAATAAAAACTGGTGATGAGGCTGTAATAAATAAATTGCACACATTAATATAAGATATACAGGAAACAGGAACTATGCCATATAAATGGAAAACTTTAATAGTAATCCTCATTTATAAGAAAGGGGACAGAACAGCAGGTGAAAACTATAGAGGTGTATCACTCCTAAGCACACCACATAAGATCTCCACAAGAATATTAAACAAAAGGATACAGAAGTGTGCAGAAGACATACTAAGGGAATATCAGTGCGGCTTTCTACCAGACAGAAGAACAACAGATCAAATATTTGTGATAAGAAAAATAATGGAAAAGTTCTATGAATATGACGTAGATCTGCATTTCCTACTCATCGACTTCAAACAAGCTTTTGACAGCATAAACCAGCAAGTGTGTGTGGTAAATACAATCAACAAAAGGGGTATCATATTTATGAAAACTAGCCAGATATGTGCATACGCTGATGACATTGCTATAGTATGAAGAAATATCATTACACTCCAAAAAACATACCAAGCGATGGAAGCAGAAGCCATAAAAATTGGCCATCTAGTAAATGAAAACAAAACAACATATATGATAATGTCACAATCTGAGGCCAGAAGAACCCCCAAAGGTCTAAACATCAATGGGAAATGCTTCAAAAGATGTCCTGTTTTAACTACTTGGGAGTCCTAAAAACAAACGATAACAGTATTGGAGGAAAGGCTATAAGGGAAAGAGTACAAGCAGGAAGCAGAGCTTACTTTGCAAATTGCAACTTTTCGGAAATAGCCTTGCTACAAGAAAAACAAAACTGCTAATACCTAACTTCCTAGTCCGCCCAGTTATCACGTACAGGTCAGAGGTGTGGACACTGACAGAACATGGCAAAAATGTACTAATGTACTAAACAAAATCTATGGTCCAATAAGGGAGGAAGAAGGCTGATAAATACACTACAATGCCAAATTACAAGTGTTAATACAAGGTATGAACATAGTAAAATTTGTGAAATCACAGCAAATATGATGGCTAGGTCATGTGGAGAGAATGGCAGAGGTTAGAATAAAAAAAAATAAAATAAAATAAAAAAAAAAAAATATTATGAAAGGTGTGATTCATTCAGTTAGGCAAGGGAATCCAGGGGTGGAAAAGAGCAGCAAGCAACTGAGAAATATGAAGGAAGGTCATTGAAGAAGTCAAGGCTCACCAAGGGCACTACCGAAGAAGAAGAAGAGAGCAACCCCAAAGTTTTTATACTTCTCTCTGAACTTTAGTTCCCTCTCCACATTTCTCCTTGTGGTTTCCTTCATTGCTTGCTTAACGTACGGGCTGAATAACATTGGTGACAGGCTAAAAACCCTGTCTCACAACTACTGTTTCCCTTTCATCAGCTCTTATACACCTTTGATTCTGGGCCCTCTCTGACTTATCCCCTGTTGCAATCACAAATGGTTCACACGAAGAACGATTGTCAGCACACCTGTGCATCCATGTAGTTTTCAATGCTTGCACAATGATATGCATTAACTTTTGTGCATTATAGATTCACTTTTTAAGTAATATAAGTCCATACACACATATGATTTAGTATATAGTGTTCATTTTTTATATTACTGAAAATACATTACTGCAACAATTAAAAATATATGAGATTCATTCAAATGAAACCTGGTCAAGGCATCTACCATTGCCTTATACGTAAGGTGGCACCACGTAACTGTGGGTATGGTGTCGCCATCTATTGGTAGTAGAGAGACTGACGCATGTGCACCATTTGATGTTGCATAGTGCCAGTGTGGTTTCACGCCGAAGAGAAAGTGGTCTCACAAGTTATCGTCCACTATCGAACATGCAGGTGAGTAAGCAGGAACAACGAGGAGTATTTGATTTTTGGCAGTCAATGGAGTTGGAGGCCATGAAATGTATTGATGGATGAAGGGTGTGTATGGTGAGTACAGTCTGAGTCATTCACGTGTTGTGGAATGGTGCAAACGATTCCTTGAGGAACGTGAGTCACAGGAAGATAATGCTCGTGTTGGACAGGCTCATCATGTCATCACACCAGAAATTATTGCGGAAATGAATGCTTTAGTTACTTTACAGAACTGCAGACAAGCCATAAAGTCAAAATGCCGAGGCATGTTGTTCAATGTTTTTATCCTCCTTAATGATAGTGCCTGCCCCGACACAGCTAATGCAGTGACGATGACACTACAGTTACAACCTTTCACCATGTGACTTCATGTGTTTGCACCTCTAAAACACGCTAATTGCAGACATCAATTCCCAACGGACCACAAAGTGTGTGACCGGGTTCAGGCCTGCATCTGACAGCAGCCTACTAGCTTCTTCAAGGATGGAATCGACCGGCTAGTGTTGCAATGGGATAAATGTGCCAACAGTTTTGATGACTATTTTTGAGTATGTGTACTACGAATAACTACATTTTTATATTTTTGAGTATGTGTACTATGAATAACTACATTTTTAAGTTAATAAAATTGTTACCATTACTTTACACTAGTTTGAATGCCCCTTATAGAAGTCAAATGTGCATACTGATGCTATGCAAGCCAAAACATGGGTGAATACTTAGTGCAACTGTCCGGGTAAAAGAAACTGTAGTTGCAGGGGTACATGAAAGACTCATTACAGACAGAGCACAAGTTAAGTCTGATAAAGATGAAAAATTATATTGGCCTCATTCTTTCTAAAGGTGCTCTAACTGCACAAATGTATTGCATTACCTTAGTTATATTCTGTGCAATCCGTGGACAACTGCGTTTGGGATGTGGAAAATAGTACAATGATATTACATGACAGTGTTAATTCTAATTATTCTTTAGCCTAACACACCAAATTTAAAGAGTTTCTGAGGAGATATTCGTCAATGCCATAGAAGTAGTCGCCCAAAAGAAAGTTATATAATTCAGTCTTGAAATCCATTAGGTTGTCGAAGGCAAGTGTACCCATGTGTCTGACTCCTTTCATTACTAATGTATTTGTAGAGGTTCTTATTGGTCTCTTATATTTGTGCACTTCACTGTTTTTTGACAAAGAGTAAAACATTGGTAATGGCAAATTGTTATAACATGCTTCTGTATTTCGAAAATACTATCCTTCACTTTACTTTTCCCAGAAAATTATTCCATAACTCATCAGTGAATGGAAATACACAGAATAAACTAGTTTCTTTATTTTTAAATTGCTTATAGCACCAATTGTGCACACTGATGTTCTTCATTAATTCTAGGCCGTGGGTTTTACATCTGCAGTTGTGATCTCTCTGTAGTCCCGAAAACTTAACACTTTCTACTCCTTATATTTCACTGTTTGAGAAACTTATTTGTATAATTTTGTGGCTTTCTGTGAGAAGTACTAAAGTGTATGTACCAGGTCTTGTTGAAATTCAATGATAATCCATTTGCCTTGAATCATCTGTTGACGAACTCGAATATTTCGTTACCTGTCTTTTCATAAGGTAAATATGGCCTGTCCAGTTGACAGTCCTTTTTAAAACCCAAACTGTTTGCTAACAAGTATGTTTTCCTGTAATAAGTGTGTATAAAGTAAAATAAGTGTGTATAAAGTATATGATGTAGGTCCATAATTCTTTACTAACCTTTTGTCTCTTTTTTGTGAAATGGCTTGACAACAACACGTTTAAGTTTCTCTGGAAAACTACTGTTGTGAAAAAGATTCATTACACAAGTAACTCAATATATGAGGGCAGTTCAATAAGTAATGCAACACATTTTTTTTCTGAAACAGGGGTTGTTTTATTCAACGTTGAAATACACCAGGTTATTCCCCAATCTTTTAGCTACACAACACTATTTTTCAACGTAATCTCCATTCAATGCTACGGCCTTACGCCACCTTGAAATGAGGGCCTGTATGCCTGCACGGTACCATTCCACTGGTCGATGTCGGAGCCAACGTCGTACTGCATCAATAACTTCTTCATCATCCGCGTAGTGCCTCCCACGGATTGCGTCCTTCATTGGGCCAAACATATGGAAATCTGACAGTGCGAGATCGGGGCTGTAGGGTGCATGAGGAAGAACAGTCCACTGAAGTTTTGTGAGCTCCTCTCGGGTGCGAAGACTTGTGTGAGGTCTTGTGTTGTCATGAAGAAGGAGAAGTTCGTTCAGATTTTTGTGCCTACGAACACGCTGAAGTCGTTTCTTCAATTTCTGAAGAGTAGCACAATACACTTCAGAGTTGATCGTTTGACCATGGGGAAGGACATCGAACAGAATAACCCCTTCAGCGTCCCAGAAGACTGTAACCATGACTTTACCGGCTGAGGGTATGGCTTTAAACTTTTTCTTGGTAGGTGAGTGGGTGTGGTGCCACTCCATTGATTGCCGTTTTGTTTCAGGTTTGAAGTGATGAACGATGAACCCATGTTTCATCGCCTGTAACAATCTTTGACAAGAAATTGTCACCCCTCAGCCACATGACGAGCAAGCAATTCCGCACAGATGGTTCTCCTTTGCTCTTTATGGTTAGACAACGAGGGACCCAGCGGGAACAAACCTTTGAATATCCCAACTGGTGAACAATTGTGACAGCACTACCAACAGAGATGTCAAGTTGAGCACTGAGTTGTTTGATGGTGATCCGTCGATCCTCTCGAACGAGTGTGTTCGCACGCTCCGCCATTGCAGGAGTCACAGCTGTGCACGGCCGGCCCGCACGCGGGAGATCAGACAGTCTTGCTTGACCTTGCGGCGATGATGACACACGCTTTGCCCAACAACTCACCGTGCTTTTGTCCACTGCCAGATCACCGTAGACATTCTGCAAGCGCCTATGAATATCTGAGATGCCCTGGTTTTCCGCCAAAAGAAACTCGATCACTGCCCGTTGTTTGCAACGCACATCCATTACAGACGCCATTTTAACAGCTCCGTACAGCGCTGCCACCTGTCGGAAGTCAATGAAACTATACGAGACGAAGCGGGAATGTCTGAAAATATTCCACAAGAAATTTCTGGTTTTTTCAACCAAAATTGGCCGAGAAAAAAAAAGTGTTGCGTTACTTATTGAACTGCCCTCGTATTAACAAGTTTAGTGGAACAATATTTCTTTATTTTACTGCCAATTTCATCAAAACTACTTGACAATTTCTTTTTAAGAGTGTTGATAAACCTGAAAACTTTTTTTGGAGATTTTGATGTAGTTTAATTTTGTCAAAATTGTTCAAGAAAACTTTTCTTGGAACCTGTAGGTTATCTGCAATGGAAGTGTTTAAATGTATATTATCTGCTACTGACAGAAAAGAGTTATCAAAAGTTCCTGCCATTTTAGAACTATTTTTGATTAGTTCATTATCTATCTTTAAACGAATGATTTATTATTCGTCTTTTTTTACGCTGTTCCAAATAATTTTTTACCTTGTTGCTGGGGAACTTTTTCCCTTTTTTGGAAGTACATATATTATGATCCTCTTACAACTCTGTTCAGAATTTTACTGAACAGTTTATAATGTAATTTAACCCCGTCAATATTCATGACATTAACTGTCAGGTGGAGTCTTCTTCTAGTTTTGCATGATATTCTGATCCCATTTGTAATCTAATACTTATGTGCATTTAATCTGCTTCCGGAAAACAGTTTTGAAAGCAGCCTACAACTATGTTACAAAATTCACCTTCAACAACTTATGGAAATTATAAAAAATCTGCATTTGGATAGCTGAACAAAGGGGTTTGAACCTTGCTCCTCCCAAATGGAAATCTTCCACTTTCTTTAGGAAGAGGAAGAGCCAGATCCAAAATGAAAGAAGGCGAGTAGGAAAAGCCACTGCAAGTAATAGTACAAAAAGCAATGAAGTGGGAAATTGGAGCTACTGTTGCTTCTAGCTGCTCCTGTCCAAAGAATTGTTACATTAAGCGCACATTAACCAGAAACTGTCACATTGGAAACTTTCCCACACGTGGTCAAGTGGTTATGATATTCTGTACTAATCAACAGAAGAAAGTTAAGCCTGGTTGGAATAACACCAAAGAGTTAATGATAAAGTTTTGAATCAACTGATACACACAAGTATCTATAACCAATCCCTTATTTTATATTGTATTTCATTATCTACTGCGAGTTAACTCTCTACAAAGACTCCATTGAATCTTAAATGTGTCTGGTTAGAGATATTTTGTATCACACAAAATATTCATAATGTATAATGAACAGACCTGAGTGAAACATTCAGATTCAAATACAGGGTGTAACCTTTAGCAACAAGAATTTTTGGCTAAAGTCTAGATCGGTGCTTGTCTACCACTCATACTTTGGCAATGCGTGAACTTTGCATAGTCAATGGGATGATTCTTTGGCATAACCTATGAGAGGTGAGAAGAGAGGCAATGTATTTCTTGGGCCGAAACTGAAAACATTTTTTGCTTCTTGTTTTTCGTCGTATTAGTGAGTCTCGAGAAATATTTTGTGATTATGGCAGTGAGTGCTTTAAAGTGGACTGAAATTAGTGCATGTCTCATGCATTAATTGCAGATACATGAAAATGTATGAAATGTTATGTGAAATGACTACGTAATCCACCTGCACAAGCACACTAAATGGATCAATGTTTTGTTTTAATTAAATCATGGTTGAAGGCAGGTGGATCAATGTTTACTCATAATAGAGGCACATATTCTATATATTGATTACATTGATCTACCTAGCTAATCCCACGATTTAATTGAAATCTCTGATCCACCAACCACCTACCGTGATTTCATTAAAACAGTGATGCACTTACTCATTATGCTCCCGCAGATCGATTGTGTAGCAACACAGAAAACAAGAAATATTTCACTGTTTTTTTTTTTTATAGAGGGAAACATTCCACGCAGCTAAATATATCTAAAAACAAAGATGATGAGACTTAGCAAACGAAAAGCGCTGGCACGTCGATAGACACACAAACAAACACAAATATACACACAAAATTCTAGCTTTTGCAACCAATGGTTGCTTCGTCAGGAAAGAGGGAAAGACGAAAGGATGTGGGTTTTTAAAGGAGAGGGTAAGGAGTCACTTCAATCCCGGGAGCGGAAAGACTTACCTTAGGGGGAAAAAAAGGACGGGTATACACTCGCGCGCGCGCGCGCACGCGCACGCGCACGCACACGCACACGCACACGCACACACACACACACACACACACACACACACACACACACACACACACACAGACATATTTAAAGACAAAGAGTTTGGGCAGAGATGTCAGTCGAGGCGGAAGTGCAGAGGCAAAGATGTTGTTGAGTGACAGGTGGGGTATGAGTGGCGGCAACTTGATATTAGCGGAGATTATGGCCTGGTGGGTAACTGGAAGAGAGGATATATTGAAGAGCAAGTTCCCATCTCCGGAGTTCGGATAGGTTGGTGTTGGTGGGAAGTATCCAGATAACCCGGACAGTGTAACACTGTGCCAAGATGTGCTGGCCATGCACCAAGGCATGTTTAGACACATGGTGATCCTCATTACCAACAAACACTGTCTGCCTGTGTCCATTCATGCGAATGGACAGTTTGTTGCTGGTCATTCCCACATAGAATGCATCACAGTGTAGGCAGGTCAGTTGGTAAATAACGTGGGTGCTTTCACACGTGGCTCTGCCTTTGATCGTGTACACCTTCCGGGTTACAGGACTGGAGTAGGTGGTGGTGGGAGGGTGCATGGGACAGGTTTTACACCGGGGGGGCGGTTACAAGGATAGGAGCCAGAGGGTAGGGAAGGTGGTTTAGGGATTTCATAGGGATGAACTAACAGGTTACGAAGGTTAGGTGGACGGCGGAAAGACACTCTTGGTGGAGTGGGGAGGATTTCATGAAGGATGGATCTCATTTCAGGGCAGGATTTGAGGAAGTCGTATCCCTGCTGGAGAGCCACATTCAGAGTCTGATCCAGTCCCGGAAAGTATCCTGTCACAAGTGGGGCACTTTTGTGGTTCTTCTGTGGGAGGTTCTGGGTTTGAGGGGATGAGGAAGTGGCTCTGGTTATTTGCTTCTGTACCAGGTCGGGAGGGTAGTTGCAAGATGCGAAAGCTGTTGTCAGGTTGTTGGTGTAATGGTTCAGGGATTCCGGACTGGAGCAGATTCGTTTGCCATGAAGACCTAGGCTGTAGGGAATGGACCGTTTGATGTGGAATGGGTGGCAGCTGTCATAATGGAGGTACTGTTGCTTGTTGGTGGGTTTGATGTGGACGGACGTGTGAAGCTGGCCATTGGACAGGTGGAGGTCAACGCCAAGGAAAGTGGCATGGGATTTGGAGTAGGACCAGGTGAATCTGATGGAACCAAAGGAGTTGAGGTTGGAGAGGAAATTCTGGAGTTCTTCTTCACTGTGAGTCCAGATCATGAAGATGTCATCAATAAATCTGTACCAAACTTTGGGTTGGCAGGCCTGGGTAACCAAGAAGGCTTCCTCTAAGCGACCCATGAATAGGTTGGCGTACGAGGGGGCCAGCGTGGTACCCATGGCTGTTCCCTTTAATTGTTGGTATGTCTGGCCTTCAAAAGTGAAGAAGTTGTGGGTCAGGATGAAGCTGGCTAAGGTGATGAGGAAAGAGGTTTTAGGTAGGGTGGCAGGTGATCGGCGTGAAAGGAAAAGCTCCATCGCAGCGAGGCCCTGGACGTGCAGAATATTTGTGTATAAGGAAGTGGCATCAATGGTTACAAGGATGGTTTCCGGGGGTAACACATTGGGTAAGAATTCCAGGCGTTCGAGAAAGTGGTTGGTGTCTTTGATGAAGGATGGGAGACTGCATGTAATGGGTTGAAGGTGTTGATCTACGTAGGCAGAGATATGTTCTGTGGGGGCTTGGTAACCAGCTACAATGGGGCAGCCGGGATGATTGGGTTTGTGGATTTTAGGAAGAAGGTAGAAGGTAGGGGTGCGGGGTGTCGGTGGGGTCAGGAGGTTGATGGAGTCAGGTGAAAGGTTTTGCAGAGGGCCTAAGGTTCTGAGGATTCCTTGAAGCTCCACCTGGACATCGGGAATGGGGTTACCTTGGCAAACTTTGTATGTGGTGTTGTCTGAAAGCTGACGCAGTCCCTCAGCCGCATACTCCCGACGATCAAGTACCACGGTCGTGGAACCCTTGTCCGCTGGAAGAATGACGATGGATCGGTCAGCCTTCAGATCACGGATAGCCTGGGCTTCAGCAGTGGTGATGTTGGGAGTAGGATTAAGGTTTTTTAAGAAGGATTGAGATGCAAGGCTGGAAGTCAGAAATTCCTGGAAGGTTTGGAGAGGGTGATTTTGAGGAAGAGGAGGTGGGTCCCGCTGCGACGGAGGACGGAAGTGTTCCAGGCAGGGTTCAATTTGGATGGTGTCTTGGGGAGTTGGATCATTAGGAGTAGGATTAGGATCATTTTTCTTCGTGGCAAAGTGATATTTCCAGCAGAGAGTACGAGTGTAGGACAGTAAATCATTGACGAGGGCTGTTTGGTTGAATCTGGGAGTGGGGCTGAAGGTGAGGCCTTTGGATAGGACAGAGGTTTCGGATTGGGAGAGAGGTTTGGAGGAAAGGTTAACTACTGAATTAGGGTGTTGAGGTTCCAGATTGTGTTGATTGGAATTTTGAGGTTTTGGAGGGAGTGGAGTTGGAAGTGGGAGATGGAGTAGATGGGAGAGACTGGGTTTTTGTGCAATGAGAGGAGGTTGAGGTTTGCTGGAAAGGTTGTGAAGGGTGAGTGAGTTGCCTTTCCGGAGGTGGGAAACCAGGAGATTGGATAGTTTTTTGAGGTGGAGGGTGGCATGCTGTTCTAATTTACGTTTGTCCTGTAGGAGGATGCTCTGAACAGCCGGTGTGGATGTGGGAGAGGAAAGATTAAGGACTTTTATTAAGGATAGGAGTTGACGGGTGCGTTCATTGGCTAAGTTGATGTGTAGGTGAAGGATTAGGTGGGTGAGGGCAATGGATTGTTCAGTTTGGAACTGGTATAGGGACTGATGGAAAGATGAACACACCCGTCAACTCCTATCCTTAATAAAAGTCCTTAATCTTTCCTCTCCCACATCCACACCGGCTGTTCATAGCATCCTCCTACAGGCCAACTGTAAATTAGAACAGCATGCCACCCTCCACCTCAAAAAACTATCCAATCTCCTGGTTTCCCACCTCCGGAAAGGCAACTCACTCACCCTTCACAACCTTTCTAGCAAACCTCAACCTCCTCTCATTGCACACAAACCCAGTCTCTCCCATCTGTCAATCTCCCACATCCAGCTCCACTCCCTCCAAAACCTCAAAATTCCAGTCAACACAATCTGGAACCTCAACACCCTAATTCAGTAGTTAACCTTTCCTCCAAACCTCTCTCCAAATCCGAAACCTCTGTCCTATCCAAAGGCCTCACCTTCAGCCCCACCCCCAGATTCAACCAAACAGCCCTCGTCAAAGATTTACTGTCCTACACTCGTACTCTCTGCTGGAAATATCACTTTGCCACGAAGAAAAATGATCCTAATCGCACTCCTAATGATCCAACTCCCCAAGACACCATCCAAATTGAACCCTGCCTGGAACACTTCCGTCCTCCGTCGCAGCGGGACCCACCTCCTCTTCCTCAAAATCACCCTCTCCAAACCTTCCAGGAATTTCTGACTTCCAGCCTTGCATCTCAATCCTTCTTAAAAAACCTTAATCCTACTCCCAATATCACAACTGCTGAAGCCCAGGCTATCCGTGATCTGAAGGCTGACCAATCCATCGTCATTCTTCCGGCGGACAAGGGTTCCACGACCGTGGTACTTGATTGTCGGGAGTATTTGGCTGAGGAACTGCGTCAGCTTTCAGACAACACCACATACAAAGTTTGCCAAGGTAACCCCATTCCCGATGTCCAGGTGGAGCTTCAAGGAATTCTCAGAACCTTAGGCCCCCTGCAAAACCTTTCACCTGATTCCATCAACCTCCTGACCCCACCGACACCCCGCACCCCTACCTTCTACCTTCTTCCTAAAATCCACAAACCCAATCATCCCGGCCGCCTCATTGTAGCTGGTTACCAAGCCCCCACAGAACGTATCTCTGCCTACGTAGATCAACATCTTCAACCCATTACATGCAGTCTCCCATCCTTCTTCAAAGACACCAACCACTTTCTCGAACGCCTGGAATCCTTACCCAATGTGTTACCCCCGGAAACCATCCTTGTAACCATTGATGACACTTCCTTATACACAAATATTCCGCACGTCCAGGGCCTCGCTGCGATGGAGCATTTCCTTTCACGCCGATCACCTGCCACCCTACCTAAAACCTCTTTCCTCAATCACCTTCATCCTGACCCACAACTTCTTCACTTTTGAAGGCCAGACATACCAACAATTAAAGGGAACAGCCATGGGTACCACGATGGCCCCCTCGTACACCAACCTATTCATGGGTCGCTTAGAGGAAGCCTTCTTGGTTACCCAGGCCTGCCAACCCAAAGTTTGGTACAGATTTATTGATGACATCTTCATGATCTGGACTCACAGTGAAGAAGAACTCCAGAATTTCCTCTCCAACCTCAACTCCTATGGTTCCATCAGATTCACCTGGTCCTACTCCAAATCCCATGCCACTTTCCTTGGCATTGACCTCCACCTGTCCAATGGCCAGCTTCACACGTCCGTCCACATCAAACCCACCAACAAGCAACAGTACCTCCATTATGACAGCTGCCACCCATTCCACATCAAACGGTCCCTTCCCTACAGCCTAGGTCTTCGTGGCAAACGAATCTGCTCCAGTCCGGAATCCCTGAATCATTACACCAACAACCTGAAAACAGCTTTCGCATCCCGCAACTACCCTCCCGACCTGGTACAGAAGCAAATAACCAGAGCCACTTCCTCATCCCCTCAAACCCAGAATCCCCCACAGAAGAACCACAAAAGTGCCCCACTTGTGACAGGATACTTTCCGGGACTGGACCAGACTCTGAATGTGGCTCTCCTGCAGGGATACGACTTCCTCAAATCCTGCCCTGAAATGAGATCCATCCTTCATGAAATCCTCCCCACTCCACCAAGAGTGTCTTTCCACCATCCACCTAACCTTCGTAACCTGTTAGTTCATCCCTATGAAATCCCCAAACCACCTTCCCTACCCTCTGGCTCCTATCCTTGTAACCGCCCCCGGTGTAAAACCTGTCCCATGCACCCTCCTACCACCACCTACGCCAGTCCTGTAACCCGGAAGGTGTACACGATCAAAGGCAGAGCCACGTGTGAAAGCACCCACGTGATTTACCAACTGACTTGCCTACACTGTGATGCATTCTATGTGGGAATGACCAGCAACAAACTGTCCATTCGCATGAATGGACACAGGCAGACAGTGTTTGTTGGTAATGAGGATCACCCTGTGGCTAAACATGCCTTGGCGCACGGCCAGCACATCTTGGCACAGTGTTACACCGTCCGGGTTATGTGGATACTTCCCACCAACACCAACCTATCCGAACTCCGGAGATGGGAACTCGCTCTTCAATATATCCTCTCTTCCAGTTACCCACCAGGCCATAATCTCCGCTAATATCAAGTTGCCGCCACTCATACCCCACCTGTCATTCAACATCATCTTTGCCTCTGCACTTCCGCCTCGACTGACATCTCTGCCCAAACTCTTTGTCTTTAAATATGTCTGCTTGTGTCTGTATATGTGTGGATGGATATGTGTGTGTGTGCGCGCGAGTGTATACCCATCCTTTTTTCCCCCTAAGGTAAGTCTTTCCGCTCCCGGGATTGGAATGACTCCTTACCCTCTCCCTTAAAACCCACATCCTTTCGTCTTTCCCTCTCCTTCCCTCTTTCCTGTTGAGGCAACAGTTTGTTGTGAAAGCTTGAATTTTGTGTGTATGTTTGTGTGTGTTTGTGTGTCTTTCGACCTGCCAGCGCTTTCGTTTGGTAAGTCACATCATCTTTGTTTTTTGATATATTTTTCCCATGTGGAATATATGATGAGTTGATACGCCAGCCTCGGTTTGCAGATACTAGCACAGTTTAAATAGCTGTGACTCAAAAAGGGAGCAATTAAATTTATAATCCTCATTTATAGTAATGTTTTACCATTTCTTCCAAATGTATTACTTCAAAACATGGTGTCTGCCTGCTGCTTTCTCAATGACTGTGTAACACAAACAGCTGACATGCCTTCTTTTGTTCCCATCTTACCTCACACCAAGAACTGACAAAATTCCTGCAGGAAATGTGTAAGTATGCCACTGGCCAAATTATAGACTTTTACCAGAATTTTTTGTTACACGATGATGATGATTTTAGGTGAGAAGTGCTCAACCTCATGGTAATCAGTGCCATGACAAGAAGTCCGCATGCCAATCTCGTGTATGGAGACAAAGGCTGTCCCCACATGCGGAAAGTTTAAAATGCATTGAAGTCTTGTCTTCCTTCTCCACCAATTTAGGGTTGAGGCCTGGCAGTTCACAAAATTTTACCACTTTTGTACGACCGAAACGAGTATCAGCCACGTTGGTGGACAGATAACAATCGAGACTGAGGGCTGCCCTTATTTTTATCAATATATAAGATATATGTTGCCAAAATGTTCTGAACTGAAAGCAGCACAGCACAAACCTCAGAGCAGTGGATCCTCCCATCGGAGGAGGAAACCAGCCATGTGTTAAAGGGCTATGTCCACTGCGCAGCCTGGTAATCAGAATCTCCTTCCAGTGGTGAGGCTGACAAGAAGTGCCATGATTGTGTGGTCGATTTGAGCAATTACAGTTTGTTTTCTGTCACCTTCAACCATTCAGTCTCCCACTGACCCATGCTGTATCTGTCAGTAAATGAGCAGATGGTGTGCAACTGGATGGGATACTGATGGATAATACCATTCAGACATTCTTCCTTGGGCGCTTTGTAGGCCATGTCGTTTCCCTGTGTCCCATTGTGACCAGGTACCCAGCAGCAGATCACCTACTTGCCACAAGTGTTGGAGCTGCTATATGGAGTTGTGGATGAGCTGAATCAACTGGTCTACTCGATACATTTGGAGAAGAGCTTGTAGTGCACTAAGAGAATTAGAACAGACATGAAATCTTGTACAGTGATGTCTATGAATTCTCTCTAGTGCTTTCATAATGCCACGCAACTCCGCATCGTGATATATAAATTGTCCCAGAGGATGCACTTTGAAAACCCTATCTGGAAAAACAGTGGAACAACCGAGAAAATTCTCTTTCTTGCATCCATCCGTAAAAACACTGACAAAACTGTGGTACGCACTTAAAACGGAAGAAAACAAAGTTGTAAAAACATAATCTGGAGTACAAGTTTTCTTGTAGCTTGTCAAGTTTGGGCCTCTGAAGACACAAAGGTGGCTGCACGTTCCATCCCTGGCTGTGTATTCGAAAGTCTGGTAGATCCATACTCTTGAGACAGTTAGTAGCACATATCCCGAATGGCTTGGCTGCATGGGATCAATTCCCGAACAGCTGTTCAAAGTTGGGTTGGACCACTGCACTAAATGCCACTGAATGAGGTGACACTGAGATTTTGTGCCTGTTGAGCCAAAAGACATGTCACCGAATCCAGAGTAGTGGTTCACCAACCTCTGCACGCAGGCTCTGTACTGGGCTGGTCCAAAAAACTCCACTCGATATTTGAATTTCCTCATGGTGAATAGTGTCTAACATCTTCAGGGAGGAAATACAGACTCATACACATACCAAGCTGCAATAATCTAAATGTGACCAAACAAATGCCCTATAAAACTGCATTAATTAGGACCTGTCAGCTCCTTATGCTTTTCTGCAAAGGCATTTCAGAATATTCGATGACTAGAAGCCCTTTGTTTGTGGGTTTTTCAGGTGTGGGAGATAAGTTAATTTTGATTCAATTAATACACCCAAAAAGTGTACCATTTCCTGAAAATGTAAAATACTGTCCCCCACTGTGGGCACAAGTTGATTAAAAGTTTGACGAGCACGGTTAAAACCGGCACATGTAGTCTTCTCTGGTGAGAACCGAAAACCAGTTGTCTTGTCCTAAGTTTCCAGCCTCCTGACGGTCAGCTGTAGCTGCCTCGTTGCCACTGTAAGATCAGAGGAAGAGTAGAAGATTGCGAAGTCATCCAGAAACAAAGAGCATTTGACAAGGATCCTGACTGTAGAGGAAATGCCACTGATAGCAATGGAAAAACAATGTGACACTGGGTACACTACCTTGGAGGACTCCACCCGCTTGAATGTAGCAGTCAGACAACCTTCTCTCTCCAGGCTTCCTTTTTAACAAGGAGCTAAGGAAAAAACAAAGATATACGAAGGCAGAGAAATATATATAAAGAAACGGAGAGAAAGATAATACCACATTACCAATGATAGTAGTCACAATTCAACATTCACTTGAAGTGACTTAGAAAAACCTAAAGTTGAGAAATGAGGCTGTAATATTTAAATAATTGAAATATCAAGCATCATCAAGTTCCTGCAGATAAAAGATGAACAAACAACCTCTTTCAAAAGAAGGGTCTTAGAAAACACAAAAATATGAGATCACTGTGAGCTGAATAAAGAGCTACCTCACCTGATTTGTCACAATAATCCAAAACTTAGACTTCCTGCCACACTGGCAATTGCTGGCTACTGTAGCTGTAACCATCTAGTTACAGAGCATACTTTTCAAAATAAATTTAATTTAGTTTGAACATAGATGTAATCAAGTTTCAGAATTAATTTCTACTGTCCCTTCATAATCTCCACATAGTTTTAGGACCAAACTGTAATGTTTCATACAAATGGCTTAAACAAATCAGAAGAGTGCTTGCAAACTTTTCAAAAGGAGAGCCTGTTTCATTACTACTGTTATATCAGAGTTCTTCAATGCCATTTTCATACAGATTATGGCACAAGCTACTTCACACTTCTCTGAGTGTCTGTTTACAATTTATTTATAACAACGCCTTTGGATAAACCTGAATTATTAATTTGTCTGCATCACACTACCAATTTCTCACAATGAAAACTAATATGATTCTTTCCTGTATCTGTGGCACAGGATCACTATTATATGAAGCTCAGTCTCAGTCTCACCATTCTAGTTTAAGTTTTCCACAATAATCTAAAACAATTCACAAAAAATGTGAAAGTTGTTTCTTAGTACAATTGCAACTACACTTCACATGCTCTAGTCAGCTATTCTACACAGTTACACAAGTCTGGTTGCTTTTCCAACGAAAGTGCGAAGAATGAGGATCACAAGGAAAAGAAAGACATGCATTTTTCTCACATCTGAAGGAGATGGGACAATATGCTTTCCAAATAATTACAAGATAGTTACTAGAGACAATGAAAGATGGCCCTGTTGGCATTTCGTTTCTACTGTACAAACATACATACATACATAAATCCTTTTTACAGTTACTACTTCATATCTAAGAATCCATCTATTGAGTAAAAGGAGCTGTCATTCAAAAATTCTTTTAATTTGCTTTTAAATGTTGGTTGGTTATCCATCAGACTTATTTGGCAAATTACCAAAAATTTTTGTGGCAGCATAATTCACCTCTTTCTGTACCACAGTGAGATTTAATTCAGAATGGAGAAGATCATCCTTTCTTTTAGTGTTGTAGCTATGCACTTCGCAGTTATTTTTGAACTGGGAAGGATTATTAATGACTAATTTCATAAGTGAATATATGTATTGCGAGTTCCTTAAATAAATGTCTGCAAGGTGATCTTGGGTGGGCTCCAGCTATTATTCTGATTACACACTTTTGTGCAATGAATACTTTCTCTCTTAATGACGAATTGCCTCAAAATATGGTGCCAGATGAAAGCAGTGAATGAACATAGGCATAGTAGGTTAATTTGAGGCTAATTTGCTGATATGTTTATCACCAAAATTTGCAATAACCCTAATGGCATAAGTAGCTGAACACAACCGTTTCAGCAGATCATTGATGTGTTTCTTCCAATTCAATTTCTCATCAATGCACACACCCATAAATTTTGAGTATTCTGCCTTAGCAACAGACTTCTGTTCATAGTCTATATTTAACAATGGTGTTATGCCACTTACTGTACAGAATTCTATAAACTGTGTTTTCTCAAAATTTAGTGAGAGTCCATTTGCAGAAAACCAGTTAATAATTTTCTGAAAGATATTATTACAATTTCCTCGGCTGATTCTTGTTTGTTGGGCACCATTACTATATTTGTATCATCAGCAAAAAGAACTAGCTTTGCATCTTCATGAATATAGAGTGGCAAGTCATTAACATATATTAAGAACAACAAGGGACCCAAGACTGAACCCTGTGGGACACCATTCTTGATACCACTCCAGTTAGAGGACTCTGCTGATTTTTGCAGACTATCTGTACTGTTAATTTCAACCCTCTGCAATCTTCCAGTTATGCATGAATTAAACCATTTGTGCACTGTCCCACTCATACCAACAATACTTGAGCTTATCTAGAAGAATTTCACGATTAACACAACAAAAAGCCTTTGAGAGATCACAAAACATCCCAATGAGTGGTGTTCAGTTATTCAATGCATTTAATATTTGATCAGAGAAAGAATATAGAGCATTTTCTGTTGACAAGCCTTTCTGAAAACCAAACTGACATTTTATTAGTACTTCATTTTTACAAATATGTGAGGCTACTATTGAATACAATACTTTTTCAAGAATTTTGGATAAAACTGTCAGAACTGAGACTGGGCAGTAGTTGTTAGCATCAGATCTATCCGCCTTTTTATGCAATGGTTTAACAAAGGCATATTTCAGTCTATCTGGAAAAATGCCCTGTTTCAGTGAGCTGCTACATATGTGGCTGAGAATCTTACTTATTTATTGGGAACAAGCATTTAGTACTATGTTGGAAATGCCATCAATTCCATGTCAGCTTTTACTTTTTAGTGAATTTACTATTTTCCTAATTTCAGTAGGAGAGGAGGGTTGAATTTCAATTTTATCAAATTGGATAGGTGCTGCCTCTTCCCTAACTGCCTTGCATTTTCTAATGAATAGCTGGATCATATTTTCTCTACAACACCTAAAAAATGAATATTACAAACCTTTTCTACTTCTGAGTTCTTGTTAACAAACTTTTCATTGTGTTTGATAGAAATACAGTCTTCCTCTGCGCTCGGTTGCCGTGTTGCCCTTTTAACTATATTCCAAATTGTTTTAATATTATTATCAGATGAGCTAATCTCAGATGTAATGCACATACTTCTGGACTTTTTAGTAACTTGTCTTAATACAGTGCAGTAGTTTTTATAATCTTTCACTGTTTCGGAATCATTACTCCTCCTATCTATAAGATACATTTCCCTTTTCTGTTTACAAGATATTTTTATCCCTTTAGTAAGCCATGGCATTTTACATGGTTTCTTACAGTTATATTTCACTGTTTTCTTACAGAAACTGTTTTCAAATATACTCACAAATGTATCATGAAATAGGTTAAATTTTAAATCAGCATCATGTTCCCTGTACACCTCATCCCAGTCTAACTGTTGCAAACTTTTCCTAAAATTCCGAATTGTTAAATCATTAATTGAACACACTTTGGAGGACTGTTTTGCATTACTGTATGGAGCTATAGCATGTACTGTAGCGATCTGTGCATCATGATCAGACAGACCATTCTTATCAGCAAAAGTTTTTATTTCATTAAATTTATCTTGGTCTATGAAAACATTATCTATCGGTGTGCTAATTTCCTGTACCAATAACTGATGTCAAATTGAAAGAACCAAGTAATACTTCAAGGTCAAGGCTTTCTATCGGACTCTTTCAGAAAATCTACTGAAATCCCCACAAACAATAATTTGCTTTCCTATGTCTGACACAAAGAATCCAAGTTGTTCAAAAATAGATGAAAATTTCAAAATGGGGACCTATACATGGCTACAATTATAAAAGTGATATTATTTAGTTTTAAGCTCACATGGACATGCTTCTGTATGTTGCTCTACGCAAAAATTTTTTATTTCCAAATTTTTTACACTCTGACATATTTTAACATATATGGCAACTCCTCCTCCCTCCATAGTGTCTCTACTTACATGTGCTGAAAGCATATATCCATCTACATTTACCATTTCCACATCTGTGACTATATGATGTTCAGACAGGCATAGTACATCTATTCCCCCCCTCAGTTTCTAAATATTCTAAGCAAACAAGAAGCTCATCTACTTTGTTTTTTATCCCCTGGTATTCTGATGCAATATACTGAAATTATTTTTCACTGTGCTTTCGTGTGAATCTTGTGAGATACGAATATTATTTTTCACTGTACGGTTATGAGAATCTTGTGATATTTTAACATCTCTAGTATCTGCCAGTCTGAACTTCTCATTAACCTTAATTTCAATAAATGTAGGCTCATTGGACACTGATCTTAGCCTAAAAAAAAGTACTCCCACGAGTTTCAGTGCCCCCCCCCCCCCCCCCAAAGATTTTGCTGTCATTTCAGCCAGTTCACAGCACTGACAAAACAATCATTTCTTGAAGAGCACCAGATCCAGACACAGACATGAACATCATGTCTCAGACATGGGCCCACATGATTTCTTTCATTGGTGGAAGAAAAAATTTTCACTCGTGGGAAGCAGCTGTATGTACCTAACACAAGAAGTACTCCTGGGCCACTTTCTCAAATGACCTATCAAGAAGACTTCACTTTTACAGTTTCACAGACCTTAGCAATTACCTTCACATTTACTATGGTGAAAGAACACACTTGTTCAAACAACATAAGCATTTACAGTGGTAAGAATTTTATTATTACTGGGAAGACTCCTGTGCCATACAAATAATGAAAGGAGAAAAGGTAAACACTCACCGCATATCTGAGGTATCGGATGGTTAAAAGGTGTACAAATGTTACTGAAATCATTGTTAAGATTTCGGACAATGCCGTTCCTCGGAGCTAAGCGAGTGACAAAAATATTTGCACAGCTACACTGCTGATGTCAGCTACATTGCCTTGTGCTACAGCTTCTTAGCTAGCTGCGACCCAATTCAAGCGGCAGATTCAGGTCGACATAAACATGCTCTTGAATATATATGGTGCTGTTAGCTTTATCTGAGGAAGGGTATTGTCTATTAAGCTTAGCAATGCTTTCAGTCGTACCTATTGATCAATCAATGACTCAACTAGGCAGTGAGTTTTTGCCTTCGCCCCTTCCATTATTAACAGGAATTAGAGTTACTTCTCATAGTTTTCATTGTGTCCAATATATTTGTGTCATTCCTGAATGCAGTTTAATTTTTGTTTGTTTGCTCAAATTAAAATTGATATATATTTTCTTAAAATATATACTCTTTTTATTAATCACATACCACTGCTACAACTTTAAAATAAAGCATACAACATATGCTTCTACAACTACTACCCACCTGTAATATTCTTGTTGCCTAGTATTAAAAACTGCAGCAATTGTCTGAAATATTTCCACAGAGCAAAGATACACACCACAGTTTATGAGGGTTGACACAAATGTGGATGGTTTTTCCACATAGTGATTCACCTCACATGTTTCTTTGTCTAGCACAATGCAGCCATAGTGTACAGACTGTTGACGTGTAGCTTCAGTAGTCATCATTGTGATCTGTGAAAAGAAACTGTAAAACTCAGAAATAGAAAGTTTAAGAACTTAAATGAGTTCTGTAGTTGTTTGTAGCCATTATGAAATTGAAAATTCAGAATCGCTCATCACTCTGCAATGGAGTGCATATTTTTAATCTTCCTAGATGATTAACCATAAAGCGGGCACGCCTATGTATAAAGTGCACCAACAAAAAATAAAATGATTTTGCACGGTTCCACTTTTGTTTCACAACTGCAGACCTGCACCTGTTCCTTAATTATTGCTTCAAGTAACACAATGATCAATGATAATTTGTGTTGTCATATGTCCACATGAGGAGAAGTAATATAAAATACAAAGCAAGCTAGGCAGGAAAACTTTATGATCCGTGGTAAAAAAAAAAAAAAAAAAGAGAGAGAGAGAGAGAGAGAGAGAGAGAGAGAGAGAGAGAGACCCTGATTATGAGCTTGCAGCCTAATGCCACATTGTGGTAGTTGTCTACAAGACAATTAGTGATTGAATAAGCAGCTGGATGGGATCTGATGCTACTGCAGTGCTTAATGCTTCAAGTGGGTCATTACTGTCTCTGTAACGCCTGTCTTTGGCAACAGGGTGTTGTACTGAAAATTTATTTCATTATTGTTTAATAAAACAGTGGTGTAGCTCATATTATGTAAGTTTATTTTCTTGTTGTTACATAAACTAAGATTAAACTGTGATTTTGATCATACATGACTCAACTTGGCAACAATGATGCTATTCTATACATGTGTACAAAGTGCGCTGCATGCTCATTCGTGTTATGAAAACCGGTAGGCTGTACAAGGACTTGAACCCAAACTATTTGCTCTTAGCGTGACAAAAAATCAATGACTGACCTAACCAGTGATGATAGTAGGAGACTGGTACTGACAGAACTAAAGTTCTGAGTAGTGGTTGCAAGTTGTGCATTAACAGCTAAGATATTAAGAACACTGCCCATGAAGAGATTGAGTCATGGACCAGCACACTCTTCTAATATGGTAAGAAAACAATAATACTGCACATGCAGGAAAACTTTTTTCATAAACTCATCAAGAAAATGGCCAGCTAAAACACATATCATAATCAGCATATGTTTCTCGCTCATAAGAGAAACAAGAGTTCTCATATTAATAAATTGGGTGCTTATAATAAATGAAAAACATAAGTTTGTTAAGGTACCTTCACAGCCAACATTATAAACAAAACAAGAATCATTCTTTTACATCCTACTTTGACTTGGAATTATGTTTAGTAAAAATGACAACACGTAGTATTATAAATAAGCTTTTCAACAAGGTAAAACTACATTTTTGTTCTTTGTGATACCAATATTTTATATTTAACTACAACAGGTCTTACGTAAAACCAAGAGCATACCAGTGATCTTTCTCCTTTCTCCTGGTGGAAATGCAACATTTCCACTAAGGGGAAATCAGCGCAGACATCACCATTCAGAACAAAAAAAGCTTCAGTGTTTCCACATCTAATTTGATCTCGAAAATGATAAATTCCACCTGCAGTTCCAAGAGCTGTAAATTCTTGGAGGTACCTACAACAATTACATGTACAGTAACAATATAACAGATTCAAACATTTACAACTACAGCTTAGAACATACAACCACTACAGCACATACCGTATGTTTACTTTGTATTCTTCAATCATTTCCTCAACAAACTGTGAAAGTTCTGAAGCAGGATAATATCCCAGAATTAGTATCTCTTTCAAGTTTGGTACATTGACACATGCTTCTATGTGATGCTGAATCATTGGAAGGCCAGCTACAGGGAAAAGCGGTTTTGGAATGTCAAGGGAAAGAGGACGAAACCTCGTTCCTGAAAAGAAAGAAGATTAGTAGTACATTATCTATATTTGTGATATATATGTTTAAATCTAAAATTATTTGAAATACCTTTCAAAGGCCCTCCTATCAAAATTACAGCTTTCAACATTTTCAGTTACTGCGCAGACATCCACAAAATGACACGTGTCAACAAAAACTTGCTTTTTGCGTATAAATAACACGTAAACAAATATTTATCATCTGATCGTGCGCTTGGTCGGGGTAATGTCATGCATTATCTCTGTTGTACGCGTCACATATCAGAATATTACGTCTACAAGGAAGAGCTGTGTGTTGATACACTGCTATGACCAACGTACCATTCATTTGTTTCATTGTGCAAATTACACAGAAGGATAATAATACAAAAATTAAATTCTCATTATACAGCACCTCTGCCTAATAAGTTAGCAACTGTGATGCTGCCGCCAGAGCGCAGTAGTTACGCACGCAGTTGAATCGCTGGTGTACGGCGTTGTCGTCTGCTGAGTTGACAGCCGGCCGTCGCATTCGAAAGTGGTGCGTGGTGCTGGGTTGTAGTCGAAGCATCTGCAAGGTTTGTTTTCTTACAGCGTGAGGTAATTGCGGTCGTAATGGCTGTTGAAGGAATGGAATACGAGGCTATCATCCAGGATGGTCCTAAGAAGGTAATGTGAACAAAAACTTATCTTTTTTTAGCAGAAATTGTTTTTATTGGAGTTCCGGTTTTCTGTGGATAGGTCTTAAGTTTTGGGGAGGATTAGGCAATGAAATTGTCAACGTTTAATTCTGTATAATTTTAATTCGGATAAATGATGCCAGCGATGCAGAAATTTTCCCGTGCCGCTTTCAACTCATTCGCAATATGCGGAGTTTGCGATATTGTTGTAGTAGATGTGCGTCTTATACACTCCATAAAACATATTGATATTGTTGGTTAGGTAATAAAGCAAATGCGATGTTACAGGGCAAAATAATCGAAATTTTCGAATCGTGTAAATAAAAATCCAATGCTAAAATTAGTGGCAAGGATAGGTTTGTAGCCGATAATTTTTATAGATCAATTTTTCTCGTTTGGCATCAGAATCGTATATACGAAGACCCATCCTGTTTCTCGTATAACCCACTTTTCGCACGTCAGGGGAAGTGACAGTTCACACTGCTGCCTCGTCCGTACAGCTTTCTTTTGTTTTTCCCTTGAGTCAGGGCCATTTATAAATTTTCCTTAACCAAAGGCATAATTCTGTTACCACTCGCACGATATACCTCACGTATCTCTCGCTCGCCCTCGTTCTACCGCGCGTGGTCACAGTGCCAGATTAAGATGTTTCTTCTCCCCTCGCAACTAATTAGAATTAATAAAAATAGGAAAACAGTGCCACGTAGACTTCACATTAGTTTGGTAGTGACCGACAGTTACCGTCCTTCAATGAAGCATACGAAAAGAAATACGAAAGGTACCATTTTGCAATTGTTACGAATGCAAGTCCTTGTACGGAAAGTAGGCACAAATTGAACATTTTTTGCCTCTGTTATTTGTGTTCCTGAAGAAACTGATTAAATCGTATCACTTAACTGTAAGATGAAAATTGATTTTAATAAAACAGGACGTAGTTTGAAGAACTCGGCGAATAAGAAAAAGGCGATAGTAATGATATAATAAACAATGTAATCGCACAGCAGGCTATAGGGAACTTAACATGGCAGTGTTCTTAGAAGAGAATACTCTCCCCTTGCGAAGAGGATAAACGTAGAATTGAAAAGTAGAATTTCTGAAAGACACAGAAGTGTACTTAATGGTTTAGATGTATCTGTATTCATGAAAACTCCATATTTTTCGAAAGATACAGGCGAAGGACGCATAACTGAATTTAGTCTTTTGCAAACTACGGTAGTCAAACGAGGTAGCGCAGTATTAAACAATGGAATTGTATTTCGGGAGGACCGGGATTTAACGAATCTAATTTTCGTAAGTTTATGAATAACTGTAAGGTTGTTCCACCACCTTCCTGCAGACTAGTGCATTATGACCTGATTTTTCCTTGCAAACTAAAATTCTATCGTTGTCACCACAGGACATTGTGCCACAGAGGTGTAATCTTTCCGCACTGCAAGGCAGCCGCCCCGCGGTCTCAAACCATGAGCTCGGTGTGTGCATGAATACGTGTCGCGGGTGGTGGTAACCAGGCGATTTCGATTTTCTGACACCGGCGATTAAAAATCAAATCGCCAGCACTAAAACGGGAATCAAATCATGTAATTATCGGCAATATTGAGAGGGATGAAGTGGAACAGTCACACAGGCTCAGCTGTAAATAGAACAAATAGGAAGCACCGCTGTATTGACAGGATATTGGGAAAATTGCAGTTTCAAAGTTTATCGGAGAAAACCAGTTTGGCAAAGTAAAGCTAACAATACGTAAAGGCTGTTTTGAACGCCATTGCTTCACTACAAATGAAGCTATTAGGTTTGGTGTGTCCTTGCCTTTCTCAGACCTCCGAACTGGCATGGGACCCTACTGTTAAACGTGGACTTCTGAACTGTGGTAAAACTCCACATTTTTACACTAACGTTGCCAGAGGCGAAAGTGAAGACAGATGAAAATCCTAGGGCAGTTGAATGATTAAAATATACTGATCAGGTCAGATTAAAAGGGAGCATCAAAAGCACACGATCAGCATGGTCACGTATTAAAACACGAAGCTGCCATAACATTGTGATATGGCTGTTTCGTGAAAAGTCGTTAAATTTCTCCACATTAAGTTAGATGTATCTGGAGTATGACTGCAACAGCTTACAGGGCGTGCCCACCGAGGGTCAGACTGAGCAGCTGCCTCTCCTTCCCCACGCCCACTTCACCCATCCCCCACATAAACTTCACAAATTGAACTCGTTTATTGCCCCCTTCAGACATCCGTACCAATCCAGCATTAGCGTGGAGACAACCCGGAACATGAAATGGATATTTACTGATACGTAGTGTACCCAGAGCCGTTAGTTGTGAAATCTTAAAACCATTTCGTCCTTCACCATGAAACTGAGTGCACCCATCCCCGCCCCTCCTAGTAGTTACTTAGATATGCTTTTGCACATTGCAGTAAATCGTTTTACGTCGCGGACTATTTTGGACATTCGTAGAATGTGGCCATTGGGCTGTTCGCGAATGTAGGATAATCCACGGTCCTCGTTCATTGCGATTTCTGCTATCGTGCGAGCTTCACTATGCTTTGCAGTCAGTAGAGGGCGGTAGTTTACACACCTGATAAGACGCTAATGTGATGGAATGACCAGTCTTCCACAGCCCTACGATGAAACTTGGGAAATACCCTAAATTCCTAAAACTAATTGATTGTTAACATGTACGTTGGAGTGTTAGTTGCAACAGGCTTTGCACTAGAAGCGCTTCGATCCTTATACCCTAGTCCGGTAGTTCGTAGTCAAACGAATTATAAATTTCCGTCTATTTACAGCATACTGATGGGACTTACAACCAGCCGCTAAATTTCAACCATTGCAAATGATTGTGACGAGGAATGTAAGAATGTTAAGATTGCCCTGGCCTACTGCATTTGCCTTCAGTTTAGTCGAAGAATGTTGCTCTTGCGAACTTGACTATCTGGAGATAGAAAGCAACTTTCTGCTTGTTCCCGTATGATAAGTTTACAGAGTTACACTCTTCTATGTAACAGCTAATTCGCAAATATCTCAGTACCACCGAAATATAAACTACAAGATGATGTAAATGTTAAATTCTAACTTAACAAAATAGAAAATATTTCATATTTTAGAAATGAATATTTTAGTTCATTTACAAACCTTCTGTATATTAATATATCGTGTCTGGTCATCTCGTCTCGTCTGGACGAAGAAACAAATATATTAAGCTCTCACCACTTTGAGTTGATAATGCCGAGTGGAGCTATAAAACCTTTAACACGTCATCAGGACAATGAGTATCTGAAGATGCTCGCATGAGCATGACAGTGGGCACGGGTACGCATTTTTGGAATAAGCACTGCGGTATTTTGATCAGTTTCAGGTGAAGATAGTGATCGAGGAAAAACTATGAAGCCTGGTTAAAAGCATCGTTGGTGGCGACTGGGACGTGGCTACCAGATCGCATAACCTAAATAACTACATGACAATTTGTTCGTAGTTCCAGTGATTAAATTGACAGTACTATGTACCCTAAGTATGTAATGTAGCAAATTATGCACAATGCGTGAAATAGCTCCACACTTTTGAGGCTGTTCAGGGTAAAAACTCGAATTTATTGGAGCATGTTTCCGTTTTAAAAGTTGTCTCGATAGGAATACGAGCAGCGAGTGTGTAAAGAGCTCTTTGTTGTACATCGAAGAATCCGAGATGGAAAATCTGTAATTCGATGAATGGTTCACTTTAGAACTTTCCCATTTGTAACTTTTATCAAGGTATTACCGCTCTTGTTAATTAACGTTTCTAAGTTTTTGGCGGCAAAATTTTAGTTCATTGTTCGCGGAAATGTCAGTGCTCTGTGTATGTTTGTCGCGATATATTAAAGCTTAGCAAGTAATGAGTAAGACGTTTCTGAAAACATAATACATAAAAACAATTATGCTCCTATGTGCATAGGACTGGTTTGCGAATCAGAAAAACTGATTTATGAGTAATGTTCGTACTATCGGCATTCCTTCCGAATGAGAACTAATTTTTCAGTGTCTACCAGAACGTCTGAATGAAAAAGGGTATTTATCTAAATACTTAAAGGTAAAATCTTTTGGTAATCTGAAAAATATTTCCATGGTACCCAAGCCGACATGGGATTTGCACAATCTGCGGATAAATCTCTTGAGCTGGCAACCCTGCATGAACAGCTGAATTGCTGACTGAGCAGGTGTAGTTTTTCCAGCTCCATTGTGTATGCTTGTTCCCATTTTTGTCGCGTAGACGACACTGCATTTCGCTAACCGCTTGCGTATGCAGAATACATAGTATGGCACTGTTCGCAAGGCGCGTGCGAAGAAGACTGCCACGCAAATATTCTAGTCACGGACTGAAGGCAGTGTGATGGATGAGTACTTGTCGGGAAATTTTGGACCAAACCGACGAATAGTTGACATTGACTAGTAAATGCTGATTCAAACCTTTGCAATGACAAGCCTTATAGAAGTCAGTGCAGCTTCGTGTTTACTCGAGCAACCTCTCAACTGGTCTCACGGTCTTAGCCGACTGCGTTCTAGAACACGTCCTCCGATAAAAATTATCACCACGAACAGATCCTGAAATCTGTCGGTTAGGGTGCCAATACTCAAGGGGCGCCTTTTAAATGGAAGCCATGAAAACAATTTCTTCTAGAACGCAATGGACACCACGACGCGGAAGCAATGTGATATTTCTAAAAGTTAGACTGGGAGAATCTTAGGGTCACAATGACTTCCGGGCCATAAATTTTAAAACTGAAAGTATCTTAAGACGCTCTAACCGTTTTCACAAGCTCTGACATGCTGTTCGGGACCACTCGAAATTCTGTTGAAAGGTATTTTGAATACACAGGATTCATCTCGGATCTTGAAAACCGTAAAACTTGAAAATAAGGAAATCCTGCATATAAATATTGTGCCCGCAACATAAGTTTACAAAAATCGAAGAATTAGTTTCTACTCGGTGCTGTCTGAGGACGAAATCCGTTACTGAAAGTGGCGGTGATAGCTTTAGAAGGCATGCGTTCAGATCAACTCCCGCGCGTGTGGCGTTGAATCTGTTGCTGCAATATTTTCTACAATTTGTCAGTTTAACTAGTTTAAAAAAAAATTTGGAACTTTAATCTTAGTACTTCCTTGAACGTCGCGTAATTCAGGTGCAAGACATTTGCTGAATTAAGGCACCTTTCTTTCCTAAGCAAAGTGTAAAGTGCGTGTGTGGCATGTGAATGACTGTAGTGTTCTGTAATCATCAGTTATCTGCTATATTAGCAGGTCCTTTGCCTCTCCATTTTCTGCGATCCATTGCTTCCTTCTTAAGGCTGCTGTATGTTGTACCGTCCATCATGTCATCCAGTATCTGGAATCTCTTCCTTCCTCGCTTCCTTTTCCCTTCTGCATAACCTTCTAAAACTGTTTTTATCAGCCCGTCATTCTTTCTTAATATATGACCAATCCAATTTCTTTTTCTTCTCTTTATTACATTTAGTAACTCTTTTCTCTCCCACTCTTCTCAGTACCTCTTCATTTTTTACTCTGTCCATCCAACTTATTCTTTCCATCTTCCGCCATGTCCAGATCTCAAAAGCCTCCAGCCTTTCTTTTTTCCTCATAGTCCATGTTTCAGCGCCATATAGAACACTCCATACAAGACATTTTGAGTCTCTTTCTGAGTTCTCTGTCCAGACCGCTGCAGAAGATTCTCCTTTTCTTATAAAACGCCTCTTTTGCCATTGCTATCCTTGTTTTAATTTCTGTGGTGCACTTCCAGTCGGTGTCTATCCTGCTTCCAAGATACTTAAAATTTTGCACCTGTTCTAGTGTTTCTCCATTCAGCACAATTTTTATTTCCTTATTTCCTCCTATTGCCAATACTTTTGTTTTGTTTGTGTTAATTTTCATTCCATATTTTTTTCCGTTAGTTGCAATGGTGTCCACCAAATCCTGTAATTCTTTTTCCCCTGTGGCTAGAAGGACCATGTCATCAGCAAAGCTCAAGCACCCTACTCTTCCTCCAATTTCTACTCCTTTGTCATCTAATGAGCATTGGTCAATCATATTTTCCAAGTACAGGTTGAAAAGAGTAGGTGATAAACAGCATCCTTGTCTTACTCCTTTCCCTAGTCTGATCCAGTTTGTACTTTCTCCTCTCACTTTAACTGAAACTTTTTGATTAAGGTACAATGAGTTTATAAGTCTTCTGGTTTTCCAGTCCACTCTCTTTTACGTCATAATAGTCGCCAGCTTGTCCCAAACCACATTGTCATATGCCTTTTCTGTGTTCTGTAATAACAGTACATAAATGAGTGTACAAGTCTTCGTATACGTCCTATTCGTGTTGCATAATACCAATGGAACAGCAGTGCTTGACGTAGTCAATCACGTAAAATCACAGAATGGGACGCTTCGTAGAAAATTATACTTGACCTAGGAAAATGGCGCAATGTGGCGGTCGGGAACCATTGTCTCGTTCCCTATTGGCCCGCATCACGACTGGTATCGTCTGACTGCGGGTAGATGGTAACAAACGTTGTTTTTTCTGGGTGTTAGTGCACGTCGTGTACGAATAACTTTTCTTGTCCATCTTGGTGTAACGGACATATCTGTTGTTGAACTTTGTACTGAAATAGCTGTACAGTTTTCAACGGTAAATCGGATGCCAAGAAATGTTTCTTTGTTTAATGCATCTGAGGCTGTTCCCCGCAGGGCGGGAAGATAAGATTTCAGATAAGCTGAGGGAGAAATGAACATAGTTCACTGCCGACGCTAGCTAGATGTTATGTCTTGGAATGTGCCACGACTCCAAATGTTAGGGTTTAAATTATAAATTTTCACTCTGTTCGTTTGTCACTAATTGTTTCTTTCCGTTCTATCACTGATACGTATACGTGCAAAAAAGCAAGCTGCAGCTTGTTGTTGATTTGGCTGTTCAAATCAACCTTCACGTGGCGGACAGCTTTAATTTTGTAACAAGGATATGTGTTGGAGAAATAGTAATGAAGACGATGGCAACATACAACCTCTTGACGTCATATTTGTTGGGACTCAAATTGTCCAAGGAAAGCTGAGACTGTCGAAAAACCGCAATTAAACTAAGACGGAATATCTTGTCGAAATATTATTGCAAGCGTGTGTGCTTTTGCTTTGTCGCACAATAAATTTGCGCTGTAGCCAGACGGAGCTATTAAGGTTTGAAATTTTTCATCCTTCATTTGAAAGTTTAGACGTTTTACATTGCCACTTGTAACTTAAAGGTTTATCTCCGTCTAGCCACTTTGTTTCCTGCTGTTCTCCATCACCACTTAGGGTGAACACCGCTACGGTTCAGTTACCAAGGTTACGATCCTTTTCCTCTCCTCCGCTTTCCATTTCCAACACAGTTACCGTTCTATGCAATTACATGGATGGTTCATCAGGCATATTTTACCCTCCTTCCACACCTGCAAGCTTCACCCAAATGAAATGATTTGGTTACAGCGGTTTTATTAAATTTATTATGGCCCCGTCGCTATGTTAACGTAATAAGGCTGTCGGAAAGGAAGGTGTTTAGCTGATTCGACAGCATGAACACGTATTATTCATGATAAAATTTAAATTGTGTTCAAATAAGGCATTCTTGTAATTGCCAAAGCATTGAGTGCGTTTACTTTAATACACTTTTCATTAGAATAGCGTTTCTTCGTGCCTTAAAACTTCATTACTTCCAAACATGTCACAATTAGACAGTGTTTACAGGAAAAGATGATTTGTCAGTTGATCGCTGCGACAGATCTGGCAAATTGGCAGACGAAAGAATCGAAAGCAAAGAAAAAGATTCCTTCTAATCGAAATCGCGACGTCCATTGGAGGAGGGACTTGAGTGCTGTAACCTTTAGTATGTGCATCTAACCAAATATATTTAACACAAATATCTTGCAGGGTGTCAAGATTAAACTGCGTAAGAAAGTATAGCCCCATAATATCCTGAACGTCGTAGATAACAGGTTTTCACTACTTACTTCCTTTCTTACGTTTTAGTTCTCATTTACTTGGGTAGGGAGAGAATTTCTCGGTCAGGCAGTGAAACGGTGTTTAAGTAAAAGGCACTTGTTTTCGATGCAGTCTCCTTGTAGGGCATTCTGGAAGGTGAGTTGTAGAAAGATCACTTTCCAATTTTCTTTTGCTCAAACTTGAAAAATATGGATTTGACTAGAACGTCAGTGGTCCCATATTCGTGAAAGCTCTTCATGATGGGATTTACGGAACTGGATGGATGGCCTAAGCACGAGGATTATCAATTCCAAATTTGACATTCATGTCTTGCAAATCCAAATGTTACCCCTGTGCGTGAATTCAAAATGGGCCTTCTCGCAGAGTCGTAATGAATTGACTTGGACAAAATTTACATTTGGTGTAATCAAAGGCAGCTCTACTTAAATTGGGTAAATATAAGATACTGCATGGAACACATTACGCGTATTTTGGCTGTAGTGGTATGTAGCTATAAAAATGTTTCATACACTTTACTGAAGCTGCAGAACAGCACAATTGTGCAAGATAATTATTATATCAGAGAGAAAGAAATCAGCCAACATTAGTGTTCAAGAAGTTGAGCTTTTCACATCGTTAAGTGTTGAGGTGTGATACTAAGAAGCGATGTCAAATGGGACGATTATATATTTGCGAACCTGAATGGAAGACTGATTTGTCGACGGAAGTGCAATGAATTTAAAAGTTGCAGAAGAGTGCGACCGGTTCTATAGTATTGTTCCACATTGTGAGTAATTAACAAGTAGGCATGACAAACCTGAGTATTTTTGTATAAATGACCTACGGTCTCCGGCGACTTATGGTCCGTTTGGTTTCTTGCCTCCGTTAGCCTTGTATCTGTATTGAGCTGACAGTAATGGACAAATTGCAAATGTCAACAGTATGTGCTGTGTGCAGTTTCCATTCGCTCGCGGTACATACTGTTGACAGCCGTAGTGTCCCCTTAAACTCGTTGCCTTCAAGTTTGCATTCAGTGCTGCTCGGTTCAGTCTCGGGTTTTGTTTCCGGCAGTCCGTGTGTTAACGATGAACCTCGGTAGCACTGAATAGGTCTACTTATGAAGAGTTGGCCGATGTGCTATTCGTATGGTTCACTGAATGTAATGGAAGAGCGGCACAACCCAAAGCTGTCGCCCTGCAGCCCCCTCGCCGCCAGCGACGCCAACATCAGTTGTAAATAGTCACCTATGAGAAACCAAATCCTGTTTTTTGTGTTATACGTTTTGGCGATTAGATATTACAGACGTCTCCACCTTCGTAAAGGCATTTTACGAGAAACAAAGGTAACTCGGTAACGCACTGAGTCAGTTACTACTGTGTAACGAGCCAGGAGAATGTGTTCCTTTTACCAAAAGTCAGGCGGTGTCCCTGAATAACTACTGAAAATTGGGAGTTCTGGTTCCCTTTAAATGAGGCGCTGAGAGCATGGGTCTGAAGCACAGCGTAGATTTTGAAATTGTAGCATGTATGCGCGCACCTGGCATCTGTTAATCTTACGGCGAGCCAGTTTTGTAGGCTGTAGGCCCACACTGTATACATGAACATTTATGAAAATGTCTCGCGATTCTTTCTGCTGAAGGTCAAACCATAAAACATGATGCTGGAGGCTGGGTCTAACTACGGCTTGTATACATGTCACCCTCTTCTCAGGTCTTAACCATCAGGTTGGTTAGTGGCAGTTAACCATGCATTTGTCGACAGTCTTCCTCTTGAAAGGGGTGTAGGTAACACAGCTGGCATCCTCCATGATCTGGCTGATGTATTCTACTGTCTGCCTCTTGTATTTTTCCATTCCATTTTACCTTCAATGATACTATTAATGATGCCATATCTCATCAAACAGCAGACCCATATATCCCTTCTATGCTAGATTACCTTCAGAAGAGGCGGCCTCTTCCTCCACTCTGTGGAGCAAGTCTTCGTTTGATATCTTGTCTACCCAATAAATCTTGAGCATCTACGGCAATACACACCTCAAAGGCTGTTATTTTACGTTTTTCTGCTTGTCCATTTTTCACTTCAGTACAGCATCTCAATCGAAACAAACGTCTTTGAGTTTTTCCTGAGATGTTTCCCTATGCTGTTGGATGTGCAAAGCTTTCTTCTCTTCTCTTGTTAAAAGCAGATTTTGGCGTGTGGATTCGACTTGTTTATCCTTCCGTCTGATATTTTACTCCGTAGTAGACATCCCTAAACTGGTGGGGAAGGGCGGCGGACTTCTGTACGTTATAAACTGCTCCGCAGGTGGGGCAGCCTTCGTCCCCACCCATGAGATTTCATGTTGACTTTTCGTCAGGGTACTGATTGATTTCGGGCGCCCCATCATCCGTAGGTAGATACAGAATTACTGTCTCCAGTCGCTCACTGTGGGCAGTGGGCAACGGTGTTTATCACAAAGATTTTTGTTTCATCTTCATTAATTTTCATGTTACTGGAAAAGTTGAGAGGATGATTCCATCTGGGCCAGCATTGCTTCTAATTCTTCTGCATCTTCACTTAATAGGCGATATGAGCAACAAATCTCAGCTTGTCTATTTTCTTTCCATGAATTTTAATTCCTCCTGTGGCTCCTTGCTTCTCCATAGCTTCATCTATTGCCCATTGAATGTACCCATCGAACAAGACAGGCGTGAGCAGCCCTGTCGTACATCCCTCTTAATATCTTCTTGTTGTCCACACCGTATCACAGCCACCTCTTCTCCATGCAGTCTCTGCATTACTCCTCTGTTCTTCTACTTCATGCCAGTCTCCCTCAGCATCGTAAAAAGCTGTCGCCAGTCTACCCTGTCATGATTTTTCAAAGTTGATGAAGGCAATATATCTTCACCCTTCAATCTTCCTTCAAGAATTAACTGTAAGCTGAGTATTACTTTTAGTGTGCCTACACGTCAGACCAACCTTCGGGTTGAAGAGCGCGTTACTGTACATACCTGCACTTGAATTTATACTCTGCAAATCAGCATACGCCCCATTGTACCAATTATTAGGGTTTCTTCCCGTTCCATTCACATATGGAGTGCAGAAGAAAGATTGTTCGAATGACTCTGCTTGCTGTAATTCTCATCTTATTCTCAGGTTTGGATACGTAGGGGATTGTAATATACTCCTAGAGTCGTCATTTAAAGCCAGTTCTAGAAACTTTGTTAGTAGACTTTTTCGGGATAGACGTAAACTGTCTTAAATAGCCTGGCATTTTTCTTCAGCATCTCGGTAGTTCTACGGGTCAAACCTGTGACCGTTTGTGTTGCCCTTCTCTGTACAGGTACAATATTCCCACTACTCCTATTTCGTACGGGTCCCACGCACTTGAGTGTTCTAGAATAGACTGATTGCCCTTCCCCAGCATTCTACCAATAAATCTGAGTCTACCACTTGCTTTACCCACGACTGAGCCTATATGATCATTCCATTTCATATCTCTACCAAGTGTTACACCCAAGTATTTTTACGAGTTGGCTGATTCCAGCAGTGACTCCTTATAGTTACAGGATATTATATTATTTCGTTTTGTGAAGTGCACAAATTTACGTTTTTCAACATTTAGAACAAGTTGCTAATCTTTGCACCCTTTAAAATCTTATCAATCTTTCAGGCTGTACTTCATTATACGAGGCATGTTCAAAAAATTCCGTAACATTCGTAATTTCGCGCCAGTGGTGTGTTGGTGCGAAATGCTGTTGGCAACCTTGCGTATGTGTTTGTGTAACTGCCGTAAGTTTCATTGTTCTACGTCCCTGTTTTGAGTAGAAAGTTGTCGCACAGTTTGCGAATTTAGAGATGGCACAGTAAGAGGAGCAACGCGTCTGCATTAAATTTTGCGTGGAACTCAAGAAGACCTTTAGAGACACCAAATGATGCAGGAAGCCTACATTGACGATTGCTTAAGCCGTACTCGGTGTCACGACTGTTTCACAGGGTTTCAAAATGTCCGGACGGAAGTTAAAGATGTCCCTCGTTCAGGACGCCCTTCGACGTCTACAGACGACGCTTGTCAGGAACGTCAACGAAATTGTGCGTGCCAGTCTAATACTGAGTGTTAGAGATTACAAAAGAACGTAACATTTCAGTTGGATCATGTGAAGTCCCGACACAGCGCCTTGGAATGCATCGTTATGCCGCCAGGTTCGTCCCAAGGCTCACGAGTCAAGACTACAAAGACCTACGCCTCGTAATCTGTGAAGAGCTCTGATCGCGCAAATGAGACGTTCCTTAAGGGGGGTAGGTCGTCAAACGGGCCGACTAGGAGCCGGAAATTTCCAATGTCTATACTTTTACAAATAAATTCATAAAACTGTCAGCATGACCAGGAAGGATTCAGAATTCACTCTTAGCAGTGGAACTTCGAAAATAACGAAATAATTTTTTACATGTGAAATTATTTTTTCACTTAATGGCAGCATTTGTTGCTATAGGTACACTTTTCTTCATAGGTAAGAGATCCTTCGATGAATTTTGCACAGCACACAAACCATACTTAAAGGTGTATGAAACTCTAGAATTTTCCAAATATATTAAAAACTGTGGTAAAAATTGAGGTAAATAACTATAAAATTTGTTTTTTCTAATCATGCTGTTTAAAATAAAACAGCTCATTCGTTTTTTCATAAATTAAATAAATTCTAGAAATTTATACACCTGTAAGTATGGTATGTATCCTGTGCAAAATTCATCGAAGAATCTAACTTATGAAGGAAAGTGTACCTATAGCAACAAATGCTGCCATTAGTGAGAAAAATGAAATTTCACACGTAAAAAAATTTATTTTGTTATGTTTTCGTACTTACACTGCAATGAGTGTGAATCCTGAATCCTTCCTGGTGATGGTGACAGTTTTATGAATTTATTTGTAAAAGTATAGACACTGCTCAAAGTCGGCTCTCCTGCTCAATCGGCCCGTTTGACGTCCTACCCCCCCCCCCCCCCCCCCCCTTAAGAGAATCGTGACTGGTGACGAGACGTAGGTATACAGTTAAGACAAGGGTTCAGTCTTCACAGTAAGTCGGTCATGAAAGGTTCTCAAAGACCAAAAAACGCTCGTAGGTCAAATGCCAAACCCATGTTTTAACTATGAATGGTTTGTGCCACAAGGACAAACTGTTAATCGATGGTACTGTCTGGACGTGTCGCGATGCATGTGAGAAAGAAACGGTCTGAATGTGCAAGACAATTCATGGCTCTCGCGTCACGATAACGCACCCGCACGTTCATCCTTGTTGGTGTGTGACTTACACAAAAACGAAATCGCTGTGCAGTCTCATCCTCCGTACTGTCAAGACCTGCCCCCTGCGGGCTTTGGAAATGTTAAAAAGTTGAAAACCCCGTTGAAAGGACGAAGATTTGCAACGATAGACGACATAAAAGATAATTTGTAGACAGCGCTTCGCGCGATCAGGCAAGAGGCCTACCACTACTGCTTCCGGAAGTGGAGACGGCGTTGGGAGCGGTGTATCAGTTGTGGAGGAGAGTATTTCGGAGACCATGCATCACAAACAAGAATTAAGCGTAGAAAAATTTTGTGGAAAAAGTTCCGGAATGTTGTGAACAGAGCTCGTAGATTACTGCGTCATCTGCAACAAGCCCGAGGTTTCTATTAATATTGTCCACAAGGTCATTAATACACAACATGAACATAGTCCCAACATACTTCCATGGGGCACACACGAATTTACTTCATTAGGCGATGACTCCAACATAACACGCTGCATCCACCCTACCACAGTCGTGTGTCAAATTTCACTTGATGCCCATATGACCGCACTTTTGATTATAAGCACAGGTGTTAAGTCACATGCTTTTCGGAAATCAGTGAATACTGCACCTGCCTGATTGCCGTGATCCAAAGCTTTCAGTAAGTCATGCGAGAAAAGTGCGAGTGTGACGTGATCGAAGTTTCGAAATCTATGCTGGATGGCATGGAGGTGGTCATTCTGTTAGAGATCTGATTGTTTCAGCTCAGAATGTTTTGCCGAAGGCCTTACTGCAGTGGTAACACCGGTTCTCGTCAGATCACAGAAGTTAAGCGCTGTCGGCGTGGGCGAGTACTTGGATGGGTGACCATCCGGTCTGCCGCGCTGTGTTGACACGCGGTGTACTCAGCCCTTGAGGCAAACTGAGGAGCTACTTGAAGTAGCGGCCCGGTCTCGTAAATGGACATACGGCCGGGAAAGCGGTGTGCTGACCAAATGCCCTCCATAGCCTCTGCGGAGTTATATGGCATTCTAATGGCACTGGAGAGGGTTCAGACATCATCGTATGAGTTTTATCTGTTCCGCCTCTTAGTGCGCTGCAAGCGCTTCACCAAATGTATCCGGTAGACCCGCTGATTCAGCTCATCCATGACTGCTTGCAGCGGCTCCAACGACGTGCGAGGTGATCTTTTGCTGGGTGCCTGGCCACGTTGGGATACAGGATAACGACATGGCTGATAAAGCTGTCAAGGAAGCATGTTGGGATGGTGCTGCCCGTCAATGTCCCATCCCCTTGCACGCCATTATCTCATTTTCTGGCAGATGCATCATACGTCAGTGGGAGACTGAATGGTTGCAGGTGTCGGACAAACCGACCACAAAAGCTTGGCGGACTTCGTGTCAGCCTCGCCGCTGAAGGTTTTGATTACCAGACTGCGCGTCGGGCATAGCCCTTTCACACATGGCTTCCTCCTCCGGGAAGGGGGGGGGGGGGGAGGAGGAGAGGATAGGATCCACCTTTCTGTGAAGTTTGTGGCGTGGCGCTTTCAGTTCAGCATATTGTGGCCACGTGTGTCCTGTATACTGATAAGGCAGCGCTTGGTCTCGCTGGAGATCTGCCGACCGTCCTCGCAGATACCGGTACCAGTGTTAAGTGGTGAAATTTTGTGAACTATCAGGCCTCATCCCTAAACTGATGGGGAAGGTCGGCAGACTTTAGTACGTTATAAACTGATCTGCATGTGCGGACAGCCTTCGTCCCCACTCTTGAGATTTCATGTTGACTTTTCGTCAGGGCGCTGATGACCGTGATGTCGATGTCAAGGATATTGGACGGAACTTTTGAGCTTCCTCTACCCTTCTTAGAGACTGATGTGGCCTGAGCTCTTTTTCAACAACTGGGCACGGTTTTTTGTTAGACCTATAGTTGCACGAGGGGCTAAATCAGCCGCAAATTCAGTATAGGATATGACAAGACTTCCGTACTGGAGAAGCGTGGCAGAGCGCAGTCTCTTGGCGGCGGATTCGGTCTGGTAAGGTGTCGATCGGGAGCGCCCGCCGCGCGGCATCTGGCAGGCGACACGGTGACCCGCATACAGGAGTCCGGGTTCGCAGCCGGGCTGTGGCGCACGCGGCCTGCCCTGGTTCCGCCGCGGAAAGCGAAGCTCGCGACTGGCCGCAGTGAAGCGGTGCTAGCAGCCCGAGGCGTTGGCAACACTACCAGCAGCTCAGCTCCATCCGTGTCGCGCTCTGCCGAGCGTAAACGCATTCCTACCAATTCCTGCGCGTCTACATCTTGTCAGCGGTGCGGCACAAAATACGCCTGTTCGCGCGTATGCACTCTTTAGAACACTTTTGCAGAAATAACGAAACCAGCCAAATTTAAACACACAAAATCCCCAAGATTGGCGATCTTTTACAGAAGCTCGAAATTTAGCGCGGACTTCAATGCGAGATGCCTGTAACAGTTTTCACAACGAAACTGTCTCGAAACCTGGCAGAAAATCCAAAGAGATTTGGTCGTATGTGAAGTAGGTTAGCGGCAAGAAACAATGCCTTCTGTACACGATAGCAATGGAGATACTATCGAAGACAGTGCTGCCAAAGCAAAGTTACTTAACACAGCCTTCCGAAATGCCTTCGCAATAGACGACGGAGTAAATATTCCAGAACTAGAATCGAGAACAGCTGCCAACGTGAGTAACGTATAAGTAAATATCCTCGGAGTGCAACTTAAATCACTTAACAAAAGCAAGTCTTCTGGTCCCGACTGTATACCAATTAGGTTCCTTTCGGAGTATGCTGATGCATTAGCTGCGTACTTCACAATCATACAACCGCTCGCTCGACGAAAGATCCGTACCCAAAGCCTGGGAAGCTGCCCAGGTCACACTAATATTCAAGAAAGATAGAAGGAATAATCCACTAATTACAGGCTCATATCGTTAACGTCGATATACAACAGGATTTAAGAACATGTGTGTTCCAACATTATGAATTACCTCGAAGAAAACGATCTATTGACAGTCAACATGGGTTTAGAAAACATCGTTCTTGTGAAACACAACTAGCTATTTATTCACATGACGTGCTGAGTGCTATTGACAAGGGATTTCAGATCGGTTCCATATTTCTGGATTTCCGGAAGGCTTTTGACCCTGTACCACACAAGCGGCTCGTAGTAAAATTGAGTGCTTATGGAATATAGTCTGTTATGTGACTGGATTTTTGATTTTCTGTCAGAGGTCATAGTTCGTAGTAATTGACGGAAAGTCATAGAGTAAAACAGAAGTGACTTCTGGCGTTCCCCAAGGTAGTGTTATAGGCCCTTCGCTGTTCCTTATCTACATAAACTATCTGCGAGACAATCTGAGCAGCCGTCTTAGGTTGTTTGCAGACGACGCTGTCGTTTATCGACTGTCATCAGAAGATCAAAACAAATTGCAAAACGATTTAGAAAAGTATGTAAATGGTGCGAAAATTGGCAGTTGACCCTAAATAATGAAGTGAGGTCATCCACATGTGTGCTAAAAGGAACTCGTTAAACTTCAGTTACACAAATCTGTCTAATCTGAAAGCCGTAAATTCAACTAAATACCTAGATATTACAATAACCAACAACTTAAATTGGAAGAAACACAGAAAATGTGGGGAAGGCTAACCAAAGACTGTTTTATTGACAGGACAGTTAGAAAATGTAACAGACCTGCTAAGCAGACTGCCTACCCTACGCTTGTCCGTCTTCTTTTAGAATATTGCTGCGCGGTGTAGGATTCTTACCAGATAGGACTGACGGAGTACAACGAAAAAGTTCAAAGGAAGGCAGCACGTTTTGTGCTATCGCGAAATATGAAAAGGTGTTTTTCATTGCGACGGAATCTTCTCACGAAATTCCAATCACCAACTTTCTCCTCCGAATGCGAAAACATTTTGTCACCGACTTACATAGGGAGGAACGATCACCAAGATAAAATAAGAGAAATCAGAGCTCGTACGGAAAGATATAGGTGTTCATTCCTTCCACGCGCTATACGGGATTGGAATAATAGAGAATTGTGAAGGTGGTTAGATGAACCCTCTGGCAGGCACTTAAATGTGATTTGCAGTGTGTCCACGTAGATGTAGATTACAATTTATTGCTACGAATTTCAAATCTGCAAACTTTAAACAGCATTCACTAATCACGGTGACATACAATGTTTATTATGTATGTAGTATTAAATTAACAGCAGCAATTGGTAATACTAAAGCAGAAATAAATCATTTCAGAAATAATTTAAAATTAATGAATTCAGTTTCAAAGTGATTAACTTCCATGTTACATTACTATATATGTTTCTGGCAGCCTCGGAAAAACTCCAGGTTTGCCGACTAACAACTATACCCCACTTCTAAACCTATTGTTGCTGCACTATTCTGCATCACTCTCGGTGGTATGTGCGTGTCTCGGTAATCCTAGAGTCTACGCACACCCGTGTGGGCGGCAATAGCATTCTTTTTCTTTTATCTATTCGAAGTCTCAAATTTGTGTACCTATCATCTATGATTGAGGAAACTCTTCTTGTGACCTGTTGAAATTGTAATATTCAGAATGTCTACTTGATCTTATTGACTGAAAGTTAAGCAGTTGGCTTTTATATATCTAATACGCTATCATATTGACTTTACTCAACAAAGTTTGATCACTTAAAATTATTTACAGATCGCAGTCTGTCTGCAATTTCTCTACCTGAAAAAGGAGCATCTGAGGAAGATATGATCAGCGAAACCTTCTGCCGTCAGATTGGTGTTACTACATCCAACTCGATACAGATGTTCAGTATACGGGCTGTGGCCTGTTAATAAGTGCACTGTACCTCGAGTAGGGACAATGTCGCACAGTATGAGCCTGTTCCTTATGCTGGGAAATATGCTTTAAACACGTCTTACAGTGCTCATAGTGCCCCCGTCAGATTGCCGTTCATTTGACTTCCAGGCTCAAATCTTATCAGAAATGTGGGTACCCGTGATCTCGTACACACGATCATCTTATTCACGCCCGTACCAATACAACGCTGCCCTGTAACGTAAGACATCCGTGGGAGACTCTGGAGATTACCAGTAAATCCTCTAAATGTGTAGTGCGAAAGGCTTCAGTGAGCCTCAGAAGTATGGTCCGCTAAATTCGTCGCAGTATTGCTTTGTAGCCGCCTAGTCTAAGGCGGTGCACCCAAAAACGGGCAGCGAAGCGTTGAAGATACCTTCGCGATATGAGCGCACCACGAGCAACGGTAATTTCGTCGGCAGGGCCAGCACGAGCAGTCTTGTGCATAGTTTTGACTGCTTTCTGAGTACAGATTTTGTGTGTTCTAGAAAGTTTCTCTTGTCTAGAAGAATGCCTAAATATCTACAAGCAGTGCTGCGTTTTACGGGTAGTCCGTCAAGCGTTAGAATAAGATTTCTGGCAAGAGTTTTCCCTTCAGATGAATGTATGAGGTTTTATGAACAGCTATAGGCAAGTGTATTGATCTTGCAGCAATGCTTCATCTGAGCAAGCAAATCATTCACCTTTCCTCAAGTCACGCTGTGGACTCTCTAGACACAACTACTAGAACGTCATCTGCGTATGCAACAGATCAGTATGATCTGCACCTTCTAACATATGTAATAGGGGTTCTGTACCAAGCTCCCAGAACAGTGGACCACTTAAGGAGTCTTGAAGCCACCCCTTGGAAACCTTTAATTACCTTGCTCTGTTCCGCAAGCAAATGGCCGCTAGGTCCGTTTCACTAATATATAAAGTTCTTACAGATTTGGGCACACTGAGAGCTCGAACGCCTGCGAACATAGGTCACCGACGGCTGTCGAATGCGCTTGTCAATGATTAGCACGACTGCATACTTAGTTGTCGAATTTTCTAAAATATTAGCTTTATTAACCGCATCTATAGATTTCCCGTTTCTGAAACCATAGTTTAGACCCAAGAGATCCTTGTGTGCCTGGAACCGATCACATAGCACACATTCTTGAACTTTGCGCAAGAACTTTAACAAGCAAATAGGTCTGTAGTTTTTCGCAACGCCTCGTTTAGTAATGCTGTAAAATATGGCACGATTAGTGGACCTGCCATCCGCACGACCTCAGGATGGACAGCAATCGGACCAGGTGCCGCACGACCTCACGATGGACGTCAATCGTACCAGGTGCCTTTCCAGTTTTGAGCTTGGAAATTGACAGCAACTTCTTCTGGAGCGAACGGTGTCACCAACATCTGATTGTCATGTTAGTTACCTAGTTCACTACAAAGTTGTGGGTGTATTTCAGTATGTCTGTTAACGGGAAGTAGGGCAATTACCAGATATTCTGAGTCCCTCCAACCAGCTGTTACTGACTCATCTTCACGAACTAGCACGCACCAGTGCCTAGAGATCTAACTCCGCGTTCTGGTCTTGATGGGCCAATCAGGACTGCCTGACCGCCGTGTCATCCTCTGCCAGTGGCGTCAAGCTGATGCGGTATGGAGGGCATGGGATCAGCACACTGCTCTCCCGGCCGCTGTCACTTTTTGTGCTCTGTAGCCGTGAAGTACCCCCGCATCTACACCTGTATGGTTACTCTGCAGTTCAGTTAAAGGTGATTAGATGAACCCAGTCACGCACTTAAGCTATTTCTCTACTGTTCCACTCTCGAACAGCACGCGGTAAAAAACACATTTAAATCTTTCCGCACGAACTCTGATTTATTTTATTTTGATTTCTCTCTATGTAGATGGGCGCCAACAAAATACCTTCGCATTCGAAGGAGAAAATTGCTTACTGAAGTTTTGTAAGATCATCTCGCTGCAAAGGAAAACGCCTCGATTTTAATGACTGCCACACCAACTCTCTCCTCATATTCATGACACTGTACCCTATTTCTCGACAATACAAAACGAGTTGTCCTCCTTTGAATTTTTCGATATCCTCCTTCGATCATATCTGGTGTGGATCTCAGTGCACAGTAGCCCTCTAGAAGAGGGCGGACTAGTGTAGTCTAGGCAGTCTTCAGCAGAACTGTTGCAGCCCCATCTTAAGCCTGGGAAAAACCCAACTTCAGATTATTGGGTACCCGAATCTCGGGGCCTATTGTCCCTGTATCACTGTGGCTTCTGGTCAGGGCGATCTCCAACCGACCATTTACTCCAATTGGCATCACCCATCCGATAGGCTTTTACTCACTGCTGGCACCTTGTTGCAGTCTTCTCTGACATAAGGCGTATGACATGGCTTGGCGCCATCACATTTTAGTTACTCCATGACGGGCTTCGGTGGTCCCCTTAAGATTTTCATTCGCGAGGTTTTCTCACCGGCTCCTCTGGGTTAGTTAGCACTTCACTCAACGCCCCTCAGATTCAGGAGAATTGTATCCCAGAGTTCTGTGCTAAGTCTCACAATCTTCCTCATTGCCATCGGTGAGCTTGTGACCTCTGTTGGGCCTCTGGTTCCCCAGCATTGTATGTAGATGATTTTTGCATCTGGTGCAGCTCCCACTTGATAACATCTGCAGTGTCAGCTCCAAGGTGCCATCCGACGGGCGTCTGTGTGGGCCACCGCCCACAGCTTCGTTTTCTCCCTCCAAAACGCGCGTTATGCATTTTTGTCGTACACCCCTAACCAGAACTATATTTAGACAACCAGCTCCTCGATATTGTAGCACAGTCCCGTTTCTTGGACCTGATTTTTGATAACGTGCTGACATAGCTGTCCCACATTCACCACCTAAAGACCACTTATATGCGGAAGCTTAATGCTCTCTACCTCCTGGCCCACCCATCTTCGGGTGCAGACTGTTCCACTCTTCTTTACTGTGCTCTGGTCTTGCCCAGACCAGATTATTGTAGTCAGGTTTATGGCTCAGCAGCTCCTTTTACTTTGAAACTCCTTGACCCTGTCCATCACTGTGGGGTGCGTTTGGCTATTGGTGCCTTTCGCACTAGTACTGTTGATAGTCTCCTCACAAGTGGGGATTCCGCCTCTACACAGCCAATGGAGCCAACTCTTTGTTTATTATGCAGTCGCCAATTCTCTGACCATCCTGTGTACCCTGTGCTCGTCACCAATGAGAGATCACTCCTGACACCCACTCACGGGTGGGATTGCCAGTTGGCATGTCTCACTTCCTGCTGTCAGATCTCCACACTGGACTGCACCCATGTCTTTCCCCCATACCCCCTTGGATGGCGCCTAGACCACGGGTTAGGACTGATCTATTTCAGGGTCCTAAGGTATCTGTCTCTCCATTGGTTTTCTAGCGTTTTGTCTGTGCCATCCTTGCAGAGTTCAAAGGTGCCACCATCTTTTACACTGATGGTTCTAAGACTATCGATAAGGTGGATACGCCTTCACATGTCCTATTGACTTCAAACACCATTTGTCGGGATCATGTTTGTTCATAGCAGTGCTTCTAGCCGTTCACAGGGCCCTCCATTTTGTTTCTCAGGCCTCTCTACAGTGTTTTAATTTCAGATTCCATGAGCAGCCAGCAGGCTATAGGCTGATGCTACTTTAGTCACCCTTTGGTAGCTACTATCCATGACCTCTCTACCCTTGAGTGTGCCACCTGTTCACTTGTCTTTCTCTGGGTCCCAAGTCACGTGGGCATCCCAGGGAATGAACTGGTTGACCGTTTGGCTAGAGAAGCAGATTCTTAACTCCCATTTCCTTTCATGATTCCAGCTACGGATATGCGGATCTATGTCAAATCTCTTTGCCCAAAAGTGGAATGCCATCTGGAGCGCTACTGCTCATTGTAATAAAGTCCGCACAATCGAGGAGTCTACTGCAGTTTGACGCTGTTCCTTCCGCTCCTCTCGGAAGGAGTCCACTGTTTTATGCCTTTTACGAAATGGTCATACCCGGATCGCACATTGTTTCCTCCTACGTAACGACCCACCCCCACAATATGGTTGTGGAACAAGACTGACATCTCACATTGATGGAGTGTCCCTTTCTTTCGGCACTTCGTGTTAAGTATAGTCTTCCCGATTCCTTAAATTTAATGTTAGCAGACTATCCACGGTTGGCTGAACTGGTCCTCAGTTTCCTCCGTGAAAGTGGTTTTTATTTCCAGATATAAGGTTCTCCTTTAGTCTTGAAGCAGGAGTGGGATGGTTGTGGTTGGGACTTTTTAGTCTCCTCGGTCTGTGACCCCATGACCACCCCCCGTTTTTCCAGTTTTTAGATTTGGTCTCACATTTTATGCCTTTAATGTGGGTTTTACTGTTAATTAGTTTATAATTTGACTCCCCTGACTGGATCTGCCCACTTTTCGCAGACCCTCTTTATTCTGTGACTTCTGAATCGTGGGACTGATGACCTCGCCGTTTGGTCCTATAACCCCTATCAATTGATCAATAAGACCTGTTGCATTTTCTAAGTGTTTCCCCAGTAAATCGCAGGCTTTGGTTTGCTTTCCACTACACAATGTATGTAATTATTCCAGTTTGTTATTCGTAATTGTAATCCCTAAGCATTTAGTGGAATTTTGTATTTGTCGAGCTCCACAGCCTTCACACGATTAATAAACGAAACATGGTCCGTAGTAGGCTGTTACGATGTTTATTTAATCGTGCGATTAGCTAATTTCGACTAAGCGTCATCGTCAAGCACATTTGTAACATCTGATACGAAATACAAATGTTACAAATTTGTTTGACAATGGCGCTTAGTCGAAATTAGCTAATCGCACGATTGAATACACATTACTGCCTACTGTGGACCATGTTTACGTTTGTGTTAGTGGGATTTGCAGCCTTTAGATTTGTGATCTAATGTGTAACCGAAATTTAGCGGATTAGTTTCATTACTCGTGTGAATGACTTCACCCTTTAAGTTATTTAGTCAATTGCCACCTTTCTCACCATACAATTGGCGTTCTGAGGCTGTGTGTACACCGTCTTCCAAGGAAATCACTGGCAGTACCAGGAATCGAACTCGGGTCCTTCGTATGGACAGCCCTGCTGACCCCCCCCGGATACGAAGGCGATTAGAATCTTAGCGGATGGCGAAAGATAGTAACACCTGGTAATAAAAGCATGTGCCGATGTGGATAAGCACGGGTATATCCATAGAATATCCCCAGCAACAATTACTTAGACACTGGACACTGTCAGTACACGATCGTCTGCTTACACTACACGAGATACATAAATTAAGTCAATATTTCTTCCAGTTCCGGCTAGAGTGCGGTTATATTGGCTTGTATTGTACAGGGTGTGTGAAAAGTCCCGGACCCCTAGCATCGAATGTCAATTGATTTGATTTGTTGTATGTTCCCAGTCATGATGTAAACACATTTCCTTATGCCTCCAGGTTGTTCTTCACGTATTTTTGAGCATATTAGATTATTCATTCCATAAGAGGGAATCCTCCTGGGTGAAACATGTCAGATGAACACATTACAAAAATGTAATTAGAAAAACTTGAGTTTCATTAATTTTAATGATCCTCAGTCAATAAGACGTGAAATTATGTACAAAGTATTGTCAAAAATTAAAGTAAATTATTCATTCCAGTGATCTTCAGTTAAGAACAGTCAATGTAGAAGATTTAAAATTGAACTTCTACTATTTAGAGACTTAGATTCACATCTGCTTTCCATTCAGACAGTAGGTAGTTACTTGGCTGTTACAACCAAGTATTGTCAAAAATTAAAGTATAATAAATTTTCATTAAAATGGTCTACTGCACTTGTTGAGAAACTCATGGATGGAATAGTTGGCCACGAAGAATATCTGGTCCTATCGTGCGAAATACATCCTTGACGGCATTGCGCGGCCCTTTATTTGTAACTTAACGCCGTGCAGGTACATGTCTTAATGACTCCGCGTAGCGAGATGTCTGGTGTGGTGAGGTCAGGACTTCTTTGTGGCCATTTCACGGGAGCTGGCGGTGCTGTGAACCACGACCTACCCACCGTCCTGCAAGTGTACATGTAGGACCTCGCGCACTGTAAGAGCTTAGTGGGGAAGCGCTCCGCCTTGCTGCAGCCATGTGCGTTCTGTGAGGCCCTTTTCCTCAAGCTGAGGTTTTAACTAAGTTTGTAACACGCGTAAATAATTTGCGCCATTCAGTCCGTTGAAAAGTACCGACCAAACAGATATGTCATCGCTGCCAATTTCATTGCGCGAGGCAGGTTCCTTTAAGTAGACTATGTAATGAGGATTCTCTTTGGCCCAAACGGCAATATTTCTAACAAGTGAGCAGCGATAAACGGCACATTCATCTGAAAACAAAATCTTGAGTACGGTTCACTGCATTTGGAAAGTGAGTAAAAAGCAAGACATTATAAAACGCTCTCATTCCTGACTACCCGAAGGCTCATTTACGAAAGTCGGTCGAAAGGGTCTGACCTTAAGGTCTTTTTCCATGTGATCTCTCATTGTTTTCCTCGGTGTGCAATATTTCGAAGCACGTTTACCTGTGTACGCCATAGATTGTTGAATCGAAGCAGACACTCTGGCACATGTTTTTCTTCCTTTCACTCAGCGGCATTTCACCGCCAAAAGCAAGAGCATTTCTTTCCCAATCCAGAAGTGTTGCCTTTGGTCGTGAAGCCTTACTAAATATTTCCTAAAATGCTCCCATAATGTCTCATTGTCTGCTGTGTCGTCGTTCGTGCACCCACAGTTGTGGCTAAGGGCTCGTCAATAGTGTAACTGACCACTCACATCCGTCACGGTTGCAAATTAAATTTAGACTGCGAGTGCGAAAACATGTAAAAAATTCCAATAATTAATTTTCACAGTTAAGCAGTATAGCTATCGCCCTCCATAATATTTGATAGTAAACAAGGATTACAGGGGTACGGGGATTTTTCGCCCACCCTGTAATGTTCTGGAGAGGGTTACTGCTGCAGGCTTTAAAAAGGAGGTATGCCCTTCGTTGCGCAAAATTAACCAGTGTCCCGTTTGTCATAGGTACCAGGGTTATATGCGTCCTGTTTAGCTTGTACTAACAAAGATGACTTACGGAATTACTGACAGCATGCCTGAAACTGACAGGCTGACCTACGAATGCTCCATCCATTGGAATAGTCGTTTGACGGACTGACTCTTGTTTGACAATTAAGCTCTGCAGAAAAGCAATCCATCAACGTTTCTACTAAATATAATTAAAACCACCCAATGCTCAGCTTATTACATTTTTCTGCTGAAAATTTCACAAAACCCGTGTCAGTAATTTGTAACGTGCGGAGCGCGTAGAAATATTATAGGCCATGTTGTATTACATGGTCATACTTGGCCCATGTTACTAGTAAATAAATTGTAAATCCAGCAGACTAAGTTTTAGCCCAGCGACAATGCCACTATGAGACCTGGCTACCGAACGCATTGAAATTGTTTAGGAAATATCAGCAGAAGTCGCGAAGGTCTGGTAAAATTGTCTACAGGAACATACTTAAATGTATGCCACGGTGTTTTTTATCATTCGTACTTTGACTATGTTGTAGAATTCTAACCAGTTTTTATCGACCAGTCACACTCTCTTTTTTGCAGTAAGAGCATATACAGGACGAACCTGATATCCAGCCATAAAACCTTGGGTTTTCGGGGACATTTCCCCATTATTTTGGCATGAGACCTTCTGGTCTAAGGAGGCTCGTTCGGGAATTGCATTTTCTTCGATTTATTGCCCCAATTTCCTTGTCTTTGTATTGCATCGACAATACCTGCATAGTGCAAACGTCGACGGAATGCGCTGTGGAAGGTTTGGAAATAATTGCTCAAATCACTTGGAGTTCTTGCTGTTGACAACTGTAACCACCACTTTCTTTGCCCTTAACCTTGCATTCAGTACTGTTCAGTTGTCAGTTTTTTCCGGCACAGTTAATTGTATGTAACGAACAATACACAGTAGTATGGCTATCCTTAATGATAACTTGGACAACAAGCAGTGAAAGAACGTCTGGAGTAGGCAACGCTGAGCTGTATATGCGGCAGCGGCAACCACATAAGAGTAATTTGCATCCGTTTGTGCGTTGTTACATTGTTGTGTTGTATATTTTCGCAGAAATTTTCGTGGCATTCTTGTCCGTTCCGGCTTCAGTTGACTCCAGTGTCTTGCGGCGGCGTCCTCAATCTCTTCTTCCCCTCTGCTTGTAATCTAACGTTGCCTTGCTTAGTCTAGTAGTCTCAGTCCTTTGTCATAGTTCCAATTCTACTATTCAATATTTAATGTACTGATAGATTTGTGCTAATATTTCGTATCCTATACATCCTCGAACATCCTTCCAGCATGCCGTAAAATCTCGTCTCTGCTGACAGTGGTTTGTTCAGGTGCTTTTGAGTCTACACAAAGGAACAACTGGGGTAAAAACACAAATCGTAATCACTGTGCAACGAGCTACTAGAGACCACGAGTCCATGACATCAAAATACATTAATCCCCGAAGAATTTGAGTTCTGTCGGGGCTGATCCTGATGTGTACAGTGCATATCACAGTGCGTGATACTTAGTTGCTATTTGCGAAGGCTCGCACAGCCGTCGCGACACCGATGAATTTAGTCCCTACAGCATGATAACGAAGCGAACGTGCAGCCACTCCCGAAATACTCGTATAATTTAGCCCACACACTTGTGCACGGACATTACACACGACAGTATGAAGTCCGCACGTTCTCATTTCCGAAAACTGCACTGGCGCGAGTGGTTAACCACACGACACACGTATTAGAAAGTCGGTAAAATGTGTTAAACTAGTGACAGGGGCACATGAATCAGACATCTAGATAGAATTTCCTTCAGAATGACTGCGACCATTTGGAAGAGACTTCGCCGTTCACGAAACACAGCCTACTAACACATTCGGTTGTCAGCACGTCCCAGCACTCATTACCCTAACCGTAATTCCTATTCGCAACAGTTGAGTTTCTCGCTTAAATGTTCAAAATCAGATATTTAAGGTAGTAAATCATTTGTAATCAGAAGTATGAGGCTGTTTCGTAAATTGCAGTTATTCTTTAAAGAATCGGGGATTTTGCAAACGGGGGAAACTCCCCATCGCATTCCCTTAGATGGTAAGATGGCCCAGTCGATAGCCCTTCGAAAACTGAACACAGATCAAGCATGAAAACAGGAAGAAAGGGTGCTGAACTGCGAAAAGAAGGAAAATAAAAACGTTGAACGGTCGAAGGTAGGGAACATAAAGCGAAATGGCAGACCCAAGGCGTTTTGGATCTGATGTCACGGTGTCGGGCTGTAAAACGGGAGACGTGTTGAAATCTTCCTCGTGCCACATTTTTCACAAAATTGTGAACTTCCTGTCCGATCACTGACGTCTGTTCGCTGTATCCAAATTGTCTTTGTCGCGCTGTAATGTCCACTTCAGTGAGGTGTAACGAAAAAAACACTCCGTGTTCAGGCCACGAGTGGCTTGCCGGGACCATCCGACCGCCGTGTCATCCTCGGGGGATACGGATAGGAGGGGCGTGGGGCTCAGCACACCGCTCTCCCGGTCGTAAGATGATATTCATGACCGAAGCCGCTACTATTCGGTCTAGTAGCTCCTCAATTGGCATCACGAGGCTGAGTGTACCCGGAAAAATGGCAACAACGCATGGTGGCATGGATGGTCACCCATCCAAGTGCCGACCACGCCCGACAGCGCTTAACTTCGGTGATATCACGGGAACCGGTGTATCCACTGCGGCAAGGCCGTTTCCTGAGGTGTAAAGAAGGTACCTGTAATGAAAGTGAAAGTGGATTGCGAGATATTTCCACCTGTACTATACACTGAGATCCCGTGATTACAAGGCGATGAGCCGCCAGACGTAAGTATGTTCTAAACAAGTACCAGATGTTAGGACTCTTGCGTGCCGTTTTGGAAGTTTCGCATACTGAATTCATTTTTCATTTCTGTGAAAGATCTATGCGGCATCTCACTATTCATCAGGTTTACTTGTCATGGTAAGTCTTACCACATGACTGATATTCTATAATCAGTGAACAGTATAACTGCCAGGAATACAGAAAGGACAGACGCCAATGACGGGACGGACAGTTCATAATTTTATGAAAGAGGGTGCAAGCGAGATTTGAAAACGGATCTCCCACTTTGTAGTCAGTGATCACATGACCACGACGCCGTGGCTCTTAAAATGCTCTCGATGTTTCACATCTTGAGCATTGACCATTCATTGTTTCTATTTTGCTTCTTTCTCCACAGTTCAGCACAGTCTCTTCCTATTTTCATGCTTTTGACGGGCTATCTACTGGGCAATCTTCCATTAAATCTGAGGGGATAGCGATGGGAGTTTCCCTTGTAAGAGCCACTCTTTGCTCTGTGATTCTGCTTCACGAAAATCTTTAGCAGCGTGAAAGAAATGAAATTATGGGCGTTATAAACCACTTGCAGAGTTAAAATGAAGGCCGGACGATTACTGCTATGTACGTCTCTTGGGGATCGTTGTTGTAAAAGTAAATGGTAATTCTAGGTAGCGTTAGGCGAATGCCGTGGTGGTTCGTTTAAAATATTTCGGATACAGTAAATTGTCGGCTAGCAGCAGCTGGCGCAGTATGTGGAAGTGGATACCGGGTGCGCTGTTGGTCTGGTCCGGTCCCAGGCGTCGTGGGCAGAGCAGCTGGAGCCGTCTGTGGCTGGCGGCGTCATAACGGCACCGGGCGGCCACTGGGTCAGCCCAGGATCCGGTCTGGGGAGAGCAGAGCGGCAGCCGCGCTCACGGCTGCCGGCTACGCGTACTGTACGCGAGATCAGACACGCGGCAGCCAGGGGACGAGTCGACGCTGCTAAAACAGGCACGGTCTCCCTCCCGAGTCGTCAGGCGCATTTTCTTTGGTGTTTCGGCAGATACTGCATTTTTGTGATGTGCAGGAGTCAGCCCAAACACATTCTGCTCGTCACATCTTTAATGCAACATCCAGTGTCAACGGAAAGCGTCGCTTCTCCCATTACAAAGAAAATTACTTCTAAACCGGGATTTTCCGTGGCCATTCCATAGAGCTGTCCCAAATTAATCTAGCGCTATATTCGTTTCGTCGATGTGCCAACAGTGAAACACACATGGCCCTTTCACACAGTAGGCCGTGCATCCAGCTGTAAGGCTGAAGCGATTTGCGTTACATCGGACCTTTCGCGTCCTCTCACAAGAGACACTGAGCTCAGACTTCGGCTCACTGAGCCGCAGTGTAGCTCTGAGTGCGTCGCCCGTTACTTTCCACAGTCCTATAGGAGCTTTCACGCGGGACCCAGTGAGCCTCTTCTCGCCCTCTGCCAGCAGTTCCGGTACACATTGTTGACTCATCCAGATGCTAAGTACCTGTACGTTTTTACATAAGTCGTATTTTTATGAGACGACATACAAAAGAGGTGGAAGAACTTGTCATACCTCAGGGATATTATGAGATCTAGAGAAGCAAAGAGTGGTCTTGCAGCAACTGAAAAGCTAAATGTTTATTCTGAGCTGTCATTTTTCACTTGTTATTCGACATAAAATATACGATACTCGTGTATATTTTCTTCTATATGACTACATTTACATTACTTTCCCAATGCTGTCACATACCTGATTCCTTCCAGAAAACACTAACCTATGTGAAGACACGATTAGAAACGACGAAGCTGAAGGGGATAGCGATGATTTTGGCGTTATTGTCAGTGACTAACAGATCCCTTCGAAACCAAAAGAATTACAAAGCAATGTCCAAAATCAATATGTGTAATGTTTTAACGGAAGCATCTGATGAGGATAAACTTTGTGGGGTAAGACTTGGCAGGTATTCCAGAATACAGTTTGAGGCAAAATGTGAAATAATGAAATTGTTTCTTAAATATGAGCTACAGACTTCTAAGACTGCAAGATATGCAAACTTAGCAGCAACATGGCGCATCAGTGTGATGGTAGCCCCGTTGCTTTTTTACCCACCCCAGCAGTTATGCAGAAAAGCCTTTGAAACGAATCACCCAACTCCCCCCTCTCCCCCAGTTCATCAGTCATGGTAAATAGCACTTAAGCATAATGTTCCCCAATCCACCCCAGAAATCGTAAACCAATCTGGTAATTCGTTAATTCCAAGCCTTTAAAAAACACTTCTTGCCTCGTTAATAAATAACACTTAAATTGTCGAAAAATTTGGCAAAACTTCCATGGCATTTGATTGTAATATGTTGACATTTGTCTGACAATTTGTTAAAATTATAATAAAATGTTCCATGTTTCTGCAACAAAGAAGTTCTGCACCACACTGAGTAACAAGCACCATATCTTCCAGTGTTATATGCTTACTCATGTCGGTGTCCACCAACCGAAGGAATGTTTTTGGTATTGTACACAGTTCATCGAATAAGGTTGATGACGTAAGACAATTTTCAGGCTCTGTTCCGTGTCTCATAAAGACAACGAAAAGCTTAAGAGACCCAATTATTGGGTGGCACCAATGCTTTATTTTCTGTACTTTGCATTTCTTCGTAACTACAGTAGTAACAACCACTACTTGCTCCACAAGAAACAGTTTGTTACTGAATGGTTGTAGAAACGGGCAGCAGTTGTTTTTAGTACAGAAACGGGCAGCAGTTGTTTTTAGTACAGAAACGGGCAGCAGTTGTTTTTAGTACAGAAACGGGCAGCAGTTGTTTTTAGTACAGAAACGGGCAGCAGTTGTTTTTAGTACAGAAACGGGCAGCAGTTGTTTTTAGTACAGAAACGGGCAGCAGTTGTTTTTAGTACAGAAACGGGCAGCAGTTGTTTTTAGTACAGAAACGGGCAGCAGTTGTTTTTAGTACAGAAACGGGCAGCAGTTGTTTTTAGTACAGAAACGGGCAGCAGTTGTTTTTAGTACAGAAACGGGCAGCAGTTGTTTTTAGTACAGAAACGGGCAGCAGTTGTTTTTAGTACAGAAACGGGCAGCAGTTGTTTTTAGTACAGAAACGGGCAGCAGTTGTTTTTAGTACAGAAACGGGCAGCAGACAAGAGTTCGGTTCTGAGCTGAAGGCAGGTTGCAGCGAGCGTGATTTGGGCTCTGTGAGCTGAAGGCAGGTTGCAGCGAGCGTGATTTGGGCTCTGTGAGCTGAAGGCAGGTTGCAGCGAGCGTGATTTGGGCTCTGTGAGCTGAAGGCAGGTTGCAGCGAGCGTGATTTGGGCTCTGTGAGCTGAAGGCAGGTTGCAGCGAGCGTGATTTGGGCTCTGTGAGCTGAAGGCAGGTTGCAGCGAGCGTGATTTGGGCTCTGTGAGCTGAAGGCAGGTTGCAGCGAGCGTGATTTGGGCTCTGTGAGCTGAAGGCAGGTTGCAGCGAGCGTGATTTGGGCTCTGTGAGCTGAAGGCAGGTTGCAGCGAGCGTGATTTGGGCTCTGTGAGCTGAAGACGGGCGAAAAAAAGCGGCTCGCTGCATCCAGATGCACGGCCTCCCGTGTGAAAGGGCCCGAAGAATAAACAGTATTCCAGTAGCGACTGAGTAGCGCTGCTGTTTCGCGGTGGCAGTCAGGGCGACACGTGAGACGGGGCAAGTTGGGCAAGGACTGGTGCTAGAGTACTGGCTACTGTTTTGCTGTCCCTGCCAATAACACGAATGTAGCACTAAACTAGAGGCGTGCCGTTAGATTTGTTACCGGTACATTCAATCAGCACGCAATTCCGGGGATGGTTCGTGAACTCAAACGGCAATACCTGGAGGGAAGACAGCCTTTTTGCGAGGCGCTATTAAGGAAACTCACGGAACCGGCATTGCGAGCCGAGTGCAGAACGATCCTATTGCCGTCAACGCGGATTTCGCATAAGGAGCACGATGATCAGGGAAATCAGGTCTTGTCTGGAGGCATACAGACGGCGGAACAGGAAAGGAAATGACTAGTGGTGGTACCTTTAGCCACGCACCATAAGATGGCTTGCGCGTTATGTAGACGTAGACAAATTTGGGGTCGCGCTATCGAATGGGCACGTAAAATCCCACTTTAAAAAGCAGTTTAGTTTCTAACGAGAAACAAACGGGCGCTTTCCGTTCACACGATAGGTAGCATGTGTTTAGGCACCCTCCATATACACATTGCAAAAACGATATTGAAATTGAAGATTTAGGAGAAAAACCCTTAATGTACCACATGTAAACAACTAAATTAACATGGGTAATTGTTTTCCTCTTGATGAACTGATATATCTACTGCCCCAGATCTCACGCTAGAACTAAAATAAATAATAAATTGAGCAGGGTTATTAAAGTACAGAGATGTATTTTATTATGCTGGAAACCTTCTTCCACTTAAAGGCACATCTTCCGTGGCTCTACCTATAAGTACAAACAGTACCACGGCGGGGATGCGAACCCCTGCGTCGAAGCTGACTAAAGTGTACGTATTGGACTGTTTCAGTTGTGAAAACATGGTTACAGTGACCGGACACTTAATGTTGAGGAGCATTTATTGGCGGGTGTGCAGATGCACGAATAAGAAGGGATAACAAATAGTAGTGCGTTTAGAAGTCGCTTCGACAACGCCCTACCTCGTAAAGCGCCCCCTCGAACTATGCTTGAAATGATGTACAGCAAATAAGATGCCGATTGAGAATTTGAAGCTCAGTATTTAACTTAGAAAATTAGAATTTTAATGAATATTGGAGGATATGTCTCCTGAATTGGGCAGACTGTGTAGTCTGCCGTCGTGTGGCCTTGACACATCTATCCCTTAAGGTGTAAAAAAGTTAAATTTTCAGTCTCAAATCCTTCGAATATCCAAAGTAATGAGCATTCTCAATCAGCACCTCATTTGCTATGCATGATTTGGAGCATCATTCAGAGGCTTGTCAAATAACTCAAATCTGTTTTTTCTTATTTTTACACCGACCATTTCACGAAACATTTGACCCTTTCTTTTAAAACAGTTTTTAATCATTTGCTTTTTAGCGTCTTCTACGTTTGGTGTGTCCTGAAATTACCACCTGATTTGAAGGAAGCTGTTTGAACATTTAAGTATCACAACATTCCATCTTTTTACGCGCGAAACGGTTGCACCTCAAAGTACGTCTTACACTCAATTTACGTAGCTAGCAACAGCAGCTGTTAGGAAATTGTTGCTTCAAGTCAGTTTTTCTTAATTGCCCTAATTACTAGCAAGCAGCACAACTTAACGCTAGTGGCCACTGGTCAATTTAATACCCCATTGTGTAATCTACCGGGAGTCTTGTATTCGCCCCGCTCAAACAACTGACCAAAAATAAGTGGATAGTGCAGCTCTTAACTTCATTCGTAATAAGAGCCGCACAATTAGGCCTTTCGCGTATCACATGTACAGAAATCATCCGCTTTGCATTGTCGCATCGAATTAGTTCACACCTACAGATAGGCAACCCGATGAACAGATTGTCAAGGCGGGCTGACAGAGCAGCAGGAGCAGAAGCAGCGGCTTACAGGAACTGCATGCGCGTGCCCTTCTGCCCTTATTAACGTTCGTTGGTCATAAATGGCGCCTATATTGTTTACCTGTAATGTGAATTTAAAACGTGGGAATGTGCTGTATCCACTGATCTCTTCTGCGCATGTCTTGTAATTTGCGCGCAGTCATCTTTTGAAGTACTAGATACTTATTGATAATTCTACAAACGTAGGAAGTGAACACGAAGCTTCATGGGATGCTAGCCGCTGATGCTGTTGTGTAGAGAGAAGTTTGTGCCAGCAAACTTTAGGAAGGCGTGCAGTTGATAGGCTAGGGGCAAGAATCGGCAATTGACTCCGTGTGCATGAAATCTATTTAGGGTAAACCGGAGGAAAAATCCATTAATGTTAAACTAGTGACATAAATAACTGAAAACATCAAACGTGGGAGCGCCAAAAAGTTAAACGACCATGTGCAGTAGTTGCGGCAAAATCGGATGTGAAGCTGTCATTAGGGTAATCCTTATGCAATATGTCATCCCCCGACTAACTAGCTTACGAAATATTCATCATACCTATTATTGAGTAATGCTCACCAGTCTAGGACTCTTGTCGGGTCGGATTAACACGTGATAGGAAATACAGCTTTTTGGATATTTTCTGTCAAAACTTCGTTCAGCAAGCGCCGGAGTCACTGGTTTACTCATAAACTCCACTGGCAAACGCCCCAAGGGAGGCGTTGTGTATAAGGGAGAGGTTCTCCGTTAAAATTTCAGAGCGCAAGCATTCAAAGAAGTCAGGCAACATTACTGCCACCCATGCACAATGTAAGGCTTCCATCCAGTCATTCATTTACCAGTCTGGTGTGGCAGCAGAAGACAGCAAAACGAAAACGGAAGTTTCAAATTCCGCGGTTAAAAAATCGTTCACGCAGTATCGTACAAACACACCGTCGTCTGACCATAGCACAGTTCCGTATCGACGACATAGTAATAAGCATCTCTGGCGTAGGAGAAAAACTGAAAGTCGCCTGGTCCGGATGGAATCCAAATGATTTTGCTAAGAGTACTCCACGACATTGGCCCCTTACTTAGCTTGCATTTGTCGCTAACCTTTCACCCAGCGCAGTGGCCCAAGTGGCTGTAAAAAAAGGCAGGTGACACCTGTATAGAAGGCTAAAAGAGCAGACCCACAAAATTAGACCAATAATCGTAGCATAGATTTGCTGTGGAATTCTTAAACCTGACTTCAATGTAATAAATTTCTTAGATACCGAAAACCGTACGTTCATGAATCAGCGCAGTTACAGAAATCATCGTTCCTTTGAAACTCAGCTTACACTTTTCTCATATGATACACTGCGAACTATGGATAAAGGACAACTGTCAAATTCCATATTTCTAGAGTACCGAAAAGCTTTTGACAACGTACCCCGCTGCAGGCTGCTGACTAAGGTACGAGCATACGGAATAGGTTCCCAGATGTGAGTAGATCGAAGACTTCTTAGGTAACAGAAACCAGTGTCTCGTAATCAACGGGGAGTGTTCATGAAAGACAAGAGCATCAGGTATGCCCCAAGGAACTGTGACACAACATATTTTCTATATATGTAAATGATCTGGCGGACAGGGTGGGCAGCCACGTGCGGTTTACTGATGTGGTGTACGGAAAGGTGTCGTCGTTGAGTGGTTGTAGAACGATATGAGATGACGTAGACAAATTTCTAGTTGGTGTGATCAATGGCAGCTAGTTTTAAATATATAAAAATGTAAGTTAATGCAAATGAGCAGGAAAAACTCCTAATGATAGAGTAAAAGATTAGTGTCCTGCTTAAATAGTTTGTTCGGGCATAACGGTGCAAAGCGATACTTCTCATGGAACGAGCATGAGAGGACTGTGGTAGATAGGTCAATGGTAGCCTCGGTTTAGTGGAAGAATTTTAGGAAAGTGGTTCATTTGTAAAGGAAGCCACATAGAACACTAGTGCGACCCATTGTTGAGTACTGTCAGATGTTTCGGATCCGTGTCAGGACTCATTAAAGACAGACAACCGAAACAATTCTGACGGGCTGCCAGTCTGTAGGTTCGAACAACGCGCAAGCGTGGGAATCGAAGTGTGAATCCTTCAAGGAAAGGCGACATTCTGAGGAACACTATTGAAAAAAGGGCATTTGAAACTGACTGCAGAAAGACTCTAACCGCCAACATAAATTTCGCATAAGGACCACGAAGATGTGATAAATTAGGGCTTATACGGAGGCGTATAGACAGTCATTTGTCCATCGCTCTGTTTGCGAATGTAACAGGGAAGGAAACTACTAGTAGTGGTACTGAATAACCTCCGCCACGCACCACACGGTGGCTTGCGGAGTGTGTATGTAGATATAGAACGGTGGCATGTCCACGAGGTGGCCAGCTGCGTGTCCGCTGTGAGCGCGCCAACACGGATCACCGTCCCCCCTGCGGGTCCGGGGATTAGAATAGGCCCGCGGTATTCCTGCCTGTCGTAAGAGGCGACTAAAAGGAGTCCATCCCCCTCACGGGGGTAGTTCGCGCCTGCGTCCGGAGACGGACGGTTCCACGACCTATCATCGTGGTCCTTTTGGTTTTTTCACTTCTCGTTTCTTCCTTCCTTTTGTTGGTTCCTTTCTTTGCTCTTCTCCACCTCACTGTCTTCCTTACTCTTTCCCTTGCCTTCTCATTGCCTGTTTCTCCTTGCCTTCTCATTGCCTGTTTCTCCTTGCCTTCTCATTGCCTGTTTCTCCTTGCCTTGTCATTGCCTGTTTCTCCTTGCCTTGTCATTGCCTGTTTCTCCTTGCCTTGTCATTGCCTGTTTCTCCTTGCCTTGTCATTGCCTGTTTCTCCTTGCCTTGTCATTGCCTGTTTCTCCTTGCCTTGTCATTGCCTGTTTCTCCTTGCCTTGTCATTGCCTGTTTCTCCTTGCCTTCTCATTGCCTGTTTCTCCTTGCCTTCTCATTGCCTGTTTCTCCTTGCCTTCTCATTGCCTGTTTCTCCTTGCCTTCTCATTGCCTGTTTCTCCTTGCCTTCTCATTGCCTGTTTCTCCTTGCCTTCTCATTGCCTGTTTCTCCTTGCCTTCTCATTGCCTGTTTCTCCTTGCCTTCTCATTGCCTGTTTCTCCTTGCCTTCTCATTGCCTGTTTCTCCTTGCCTTCTCATTGCCTGTTTCTCCTTGCCTTCTCATTGCCTGTTTCTCCTTGCCTTGTCATTGCCTGTTTCTCCTTGCCTTCTCATTGCCTGTTTCTCCTTGCCTTGTCATTGCCTGTTTCTCCTTGCCTTGTCATTGCCTGTTTCTCCTTGCCTTGTCATTGCCTGTTTCTCCTTGCCTTGTCATTGCCTGTTTCTCCTTGCCTTGTCATTGCCTGTTTCTCCTTGCCTTGTCATTGCCTGTTTCTCCTTGCCTTGTCATTGCCTGTTTCTCCTTGCCTTGTCATTGCCTGTTTCTCCTTGCCTTGTCATTGCCTGTTTCTCCTTGCCTTGTCATTGCCTGTTTCTCCTTGCCTTGTCATTGCCTGTTTCTCCTTGCCTTGTCATTGCCTGTTTCTCCTTGCCTTGTCATTGCCTGTTTCTCCTTGCCTTGTCATTGCCTGTTTCTCCTTGCCTTGTCATTGCCTGTTTCTCCTTGCCTTGTCATTGCCTGTTTCTCCTTGCCTTGTCATTGCCTGTTTCTCCTTGCCTTGTCATTGCCTGTTTCTCCTTGCCTTGTCATTGCCTGTTTCTCCTTGCCTTGTCATTGCCTGTTTCTCCTTGCCTTGTCATTGCCTGTTTCTCCTTGCCTTGTCATTGCCTGTTTCTCCTTGCCTTGTCATTGCCTGTTTCTCCTTGCCTTGTCATTGCCTGTTTCTCCTTGCCTTGTCATTGCCTGTTTCTCCTTGCCTTGTCATTGCCTGTTTCTCCTTGCCTTGTCATTGCCTGTTTCTCCTTGCCTTGTCATTGCCTGTTTCTCCTTGCCTTGTCATTGCCTGTTTCTCCTTGCCTTGTCATTGCCTGTTTCTCCTTGCCTTGTCATTGCCTGTTTCTCCTTGCCTTGTCATTGCCTGTTTCTCCTTGCCTTGTCATTGCCTGTTTCTCCTTGCCTTGTCATTGCCTGTTTCTCCTTGCCTTGTCATTGCCTGTTTCTCCTTGCCTTGTCATTGCCTGTTTCTCCTTGCCTTGTCATTGCCTGTTTCTCCTTGCCTTGTCATTGCCTGTTTCTCCTTGCCTTGTCATTGCCTGTTTCTCCTTGCCTTGTCATTGCCTGTTTCTCCTTGCCTTGTCATTGCCTGTTTCTCCTTGCCTTGTCATTGCCTGTTTCTCCTTGCCTTGTCATTGCCTGTTTCTCCTTGCCTTGTCATTGCCTGTTTCTCCTTGCCTTGTCATTGCCTGTTTCTCCTTGCCTTGTCATTGCCTGTTTCTCCTTGCCTTGTCATTGCCTGTTTCTCCTTGCCTTGTCATTGCCTGTTTCTCCTTGCCTTGTCATTGCCTGTTTCTCCTTGCCTTGTCATTGCCTGTTTCTCCTTGCCTTGTCATTGCCTGTTTCTCCTTGCCTTGTCATTGCCTGTTTCTCCTTGCCTTGTCATTGCCTGTTTCTCCTTGCCTTGTCATTGCCTGTTTCTCCTTGCCTTGTCATTGCCTGTTTCTCCTTGCCTTGTCATTGCCTGTTTCTCCTTGCCTTGTCATTGCCTGTTTCTCCTTGCCTTGTCATTGCCTGTTTCTCCTTGCCTTCTCATTGCCTGTTTCTCCTTGCCTTGTCATTGCCTGTTTCTCCTTGCCTTGTCATTGCCTGTTTCTCCTTGCCTTCTCATTGCCTGTTTCTCCTTGCCTTCTCATTGCCTGTTTCTCCTTGCCTTCTCATTGCCTGTTTCTCCTTGCCTTCTCATTGCCTGTTTCTCCTTGCCTTCTCATTGCCTGTTTCTCCTTGCCTTCTCATTGCCTGTTTCTCCTTGCCTTCTCATTGCCTGTTTCTCCTTGCCTTCTCATTGCCTGTTTCTCCTTGCCTTCTCATTGCCTGTTTCTCCTTGCCTTCTCATTGCCTGTTTCTCCTTGCCTTCTCATTGCCTGTTTCTCCTTGCCTTCTCATTGCCTGTTTCTCCTTGCCTTCTCATTGCCTGTTTCTCCTTGCCTTCTCATTGCCTGTTTCTCCTTGCCTTCTCATTGCCTGTTTCTCCTTGCCTTCTCATTGCCTGTTTCTCCTTGCCTTCTCATTGCCTGTTTCTCCTTGCCTTCTCATTGCCTGTTTCTCCTTGCCTTCTCATTGCCTGTTTCTCCTTGCCTTCTCATTGCCTGTTTCTCCTTGCCTTCTCATTGCCTGTTTCTCCTTGCCTTCTCATTGCCTGTTTCTCCTTGCCTTCTCATTGCCTGTTTCTCCTTGCCTTCTCATTGCCTGTTTCTCCTTGCCTTCTCATTGCCTGTTTCTCCTTGCCTTCTCATTGCCTGTTTCTCCTTGCCTTCTCATTGCCTGTTTCTCCTTGCCTTCTCATTGCCTGTTTCTCCTTGCCTTCTCATTGCCTGTTTCTCCTTGCCTTCTCATTGCCTGTTTCTCCTTGCCTTCTCATTGCCTGTTTCTCCTTGCCTTCTCATTGCCTGTTTCTCCTTGCCTTCTCATTGCCTGTTTCTCCTTGCCTTCTCATTGCCTGTTTCTCCTTGCCTTCTCATTGCCTGTTTCTCCTTGCCTTCTCATTGCCTGTTTCTCCTTGCCTTCTCATTGCCTGTTTCTCCTTGCCTTCTCATTGCCTGTTTCTCCTTGCCTTCTCATTGCCTGTTTCTCCTTGCCTTCTCATTGCCTGTTTCTCCTTGCCTTCTCATTGCCTGTTTCTCCTTGCCTTCTCATTGCCTGTTTCTCCTTGCCTTCTCATTGCCTGTTTCTCCTTGCCTTCTCATTGCCTGTTTCTCCTTGCCTTCTCATTGCCTGTTTCTCCTTGCCTTCTCATTGCCTGTTTCTCCTTGCCTTCTCATTGCCTGTTTCTCCTTGCCTTCTCATTGCCTGTTTCTCCTTGCCTTCTCATTGCCTGTTTCTCCTTGCCTTCTCATTGCCTGTTTCTCCTTGCCTTCTCATTGCCTGTTTCTCCTTGCCTTCTCATTGCCTGTTTCTCCTTGCCTTCTCATTGCCTGTTTCTCCTTGCCTTCTCATTGCCTGTTTCTCCTTGCCTTCTCATTGCCTGTTTCTCCTTGCCTTCTCATTGCCTGTTTCTCCTTGCCTTCTCATTGCCTGTTTCTCCTTGCCTTCTCATTGCCTGTTTCTCCTTGCCTTCTCATTGCCTGTTTCTCCTTGCCTTCTCATTGCCTGTTTCTCCTTGCCTTCTCATTGCCTGTTTCTCCTTGCCTTCTCATTGCCTGTTTCTCCTTGCCTTCTCATTGCCTGTTTCTCCTTGCCTTCTCATTGCCTGTTTCTCCTTGCCTTCTCATTGCCTGTTTCTCCTTGCCTTCTCATTGCCTGTTTCTCCTTGCCTTCTCATTGCCTGTTTCTCCTTGCCTTCTCATTGCCTGTTTCTCCTTGCCTTCTCATTGCCTGTTTCTCCTTGCCTTCTCATTGCCTGTTTCTCCTTGCCTTCTCATTGCCTGTTTCTCCTTGCCTTCTCATTGCCTGTTTCTCCTTGCCTTCTCATTGCCTGTTTCTCCTTGCCTTCTCATTGCCTGTTTCTCCTTGCCTTCTCATTGCCTGTTTCTCCTTGCCTTCTCATTGCCTGTTTCTCCTTGCCTTCTCATTGCCTGTTTCTCCTTGCCTTCTCATTGCCTGTTTCTCCTTGCCTTCTCATTGCCTGTTTCTCCTTGCCTTCTCATTGCCTGTTTCTCCTTGCCTTCTCATTGCCTGTTTCTCCTTGCCTTCTCATTGCCTGTTTCTCCTTGCCTTCTCATTGCCTGTTTCTCCTTGCCTTCTCATTGCCTGTTTCTCCTTGCCTTCTCATTGCCTGTTTCTCCTTGCCTTCTCATTGCCTGTTTCTCCTTGCCTTCTCATTGCCTGTTTCTCCTTGCCTTCTCATTGCCTGTTTCTCCTTGCCTTCTCATTGCCTGTTTCTCCTTGCCTTCTCATTGCCTGTTTCTCCTTGCCTTCTCATTGCCTGTTTCTCCTTGCCTTCTCATTGCCTGTTTCTCCTTGCCTTCTCATTGCCTGTTTCTCCTTGCCTTCTCATTGCCTGTTTCTCCTTGCCTTCTCATTGCCTGTTTCTCCTTGCCTTCTCATTGCCTGTTTCTCCTTGCCTTCTCATTGCCTGTTTCTCCTTGCCTTCTCATTGCCTGTTTCTCCTTGCCTTCTCATTGCCTGTTTCTCCTTGCCTTCTCATTGCCTGTTTCTCCTTGCCTTCTCATTGCCTGTTTCTCCTTGCCTTCTCATTGCCTGTTTCTCCTTGCCTTCTCATTGCCTGTTTCTCCTTGCCTTCTCATTGCCTGTTTCTCCTTGCCTTCTCATTGCCTGTTTCTCCTTGCCTTCTCATTGCCTGTTTCTCCTTGCCTTCTCATTGCCTGTTTCTCCTTGCCTTCTCATTGCCTGTTTCTCCTTGCCTTCTCATTGCCTGTTTCTCCTTGCCTTCTCATTGCCTGTTTCTCCTTGCCTTCTCATTGCCTGTTTCTCCTTGCCTTCTCATTGCCTGTTTCTCCTTGCCTTCTCATTGCCTGTTTCTCCTTGCCTTCTCATTGCCTGTTTCTCCTTGCCTTCTCATTGCCTGTTTCTCCTTGCCTTCTCATTGCCTGTTTCTCCTTGCCTTCTCATTGCCTGTTTCTCCTTGCCTTCTCATTGCCTGTTTCTCCTTGCCTTCTCATTGCCTGTTTCTCCTTGCCTTCTCATTGCCTGTTTCTCCTTGCCTTCTCATTGCCTGTTTCTCCTTGCCTTCTCATTGCCTGTTTCTCCTTGCCTTCTCATTGCCTGTTTCTCCTTGCCTTCTCATTGCCTGTTTCTCCTTGCCTTCTCATTGCCTGTTTCTCCTTGCCTTCTCATTGCCTGTTTCTCCTTGCCTTCTCATTGCCTGTTTCTCCTTGCCTTCTCATTGCCTGTTTCTCCTTGCCTTCTCATTGCCTGTTTCTCCTTGCCTTCTCATTGCCTGTTTCTCCTTGCCTTCTCATTGCCTGTTTCTCCTTGCCTTCTCATTGCCTGTTTCTCCTTGCCTTCTCATTGCCTGTTTCTCCTTGCCTTCTCATTGCCTGTTTCTCCTTGCCTTCTCATTGCCTGTTTCTCCTTGCCTTGCTCATTGCCTGTTTCTCCTTGCCTTGTCATTGCCTGTTTCTCCTTGCCTTGTCATTGCCTGTTTCTCCTTGCCTTGTCATTGCCTGTTTCTCCTTGCCTTGTCATTGCCTGTTTCTCCTTGCCTTGTCATTGCCTGTTTCTCCTTGCCTTGTCATTGCCTGTTTCTCCTTGCCTTGTCATTGCCTGTTTCTCCTTGCCTTGTCATTGCCTGTTTCTCCTTGCCTTGTCATTGCCTGTTTCTCCTTGCCTTGTCATTGCCTGTTTCTCCTTGCCTTGTCATTGCCTGTTTCTCCTTGCCTTGTCATTGCCTGTTTCTCCTTGCCTTGTCATTGCCTGTTTCTCCTTGCCTTGTCATTGCCTGTTTCTCCTTGCCTTGTCATTGCCTGTTTCTCCTTGCCTTGTCATTGCCTGTTTCTCCTTGCCTTGTCATTGCCTGTTTCTCCTTGCCTTGTCATTGCCTGTTTCTCCTTGCCTTGTCATTGCCTGTTTCTCCTTGCCTTGTCATTGCCTGTTTCTCCTTGCCTTCTCATTGCCTGTTTCTCCTTGCCTTCTCATTGCCTGTTTCTCCTTGCCTTCTCATTGCCTGTTTCTCCTTGCCTTCTCATTGCCTGTTTCTCCTTGCCTTCTCATTGCCTGTTTCTCCTTGCCTTCTCATTGCCTGTTTCTCCTTGCCTTCTCATTGCCTGTTTCTCCTTGCCTTCTCATTGCCTGTTTCTCCTTGCCTTCTCATTGCCTGTTTCTCCTTGCCTTCTCATTGCCTGTTTCTCCTTGCCTTCTCATTGCCTGTTTCTCCTTGCCTTCTCATTGCCTGTTTCTCCTTGCCTTCTCATTGCCTGTTTCTCCTTGCCTTCTCATTGCCTGTTTCTCCTTGCCTTCTCATTGCCTGTTTCTCCTTGCCTTCTCATTGCCTGTTTCTCCTTGCCTTCTCATTGCCTGTTTCTCCTTGCCTTCTCATTGCCTGTTTCTCCTTGCCTTCTCATTGCCTGTTTCTCCTTGCCTTCTCATTGCCTGTTTCTCCTTGCCTTCTCATTGCCTGTTTCTCCTTGCCTTCTCATTGCCTGTTTCTCCTTGCCTTCTCATTGCCTGTTTCTCCTTGCCTTCTCATTGCCTGTTTCTCCTTGCCTTCTCATTGCCTGTTTCTCCTTGCCTTCTCATTGCCTGTTTCTCCTTGCCTTCTCATTGCCTGTTTCTCCTTGCCTTCTCATTGCCTGTTTCTCCTTGCCTTCTCATTGCCTGTTTCTCCTTGCCTTCTCATTGCCTGTTTCTCCTTGCCTTCTCATTGCCTGTTTCTCCTTGCCTTCTCATTGCCTGTTTCTCCTTGCCTTCTCATTGCCTGTTTCTCCTTGCCTTCTCATTGCCTGTTTCTCCTTGCCTTCTCATTGCCTGTTTCTCCTTGCCTTCTCATTGCCTGTTTCTCCTTGCCTTCTCATTGCCTGTTTCTCCTTGCCTTCTCATTGCCTGTTTCTCCTTGCCTTCTCATTGCCTGTTTCTCCTTGCCTTCTCATTGCCTGTTTCTCCTTGCCTTCTCATTGCCTGTTTCTCCTTGCCTTCTCATTGCCTGTTTCTCCTTGCCTTCTCATTGCCTGTTTCTCCTTGCCTTCTCATTGCCTGTTTCTCCTTGCCTTCTCATTGCCTGTTTCTCCTTGCCTTCTCATTGCCTGTTTCTCCTTGCCTTCTCATTGCCTGTTTCTCCTTGCCTTCTCATTGCCTGTTTCTCCTTGCCTTCTCATTGCCTGTTTCTCCTTGCCTTCTCATTGCCTGTTTCTCCTTGCCTTCTCATTGCCTGTTTCTCCTTGCCTTCTCATTGCCTGTTTCTCCTTGCCTTCTCATTGCCTGTTTCTCCTTGCCTTCTCATTGCCTGTTTCTCCTTGCCTTCTCATTGCCTGTTTCTCCTTGCCTTCTCATTGCCTGTTTCTCCTTGCCTTCTCATTGCCTGTTTCTCCTTGCCTTCTCATTGCCTGTTTCTCCTTGCCTTCTCATTGCCTGTTTCTCCTTGCCTTCTCATTGCCTGTTTCTCCTTGCCTTCTCATTGCCTGTTTCTCCTTGCCTTCTCATTGCCTGTTTCTCCTTGCCTTCTCATTGCCTGTTTCTCCTTGCCTTCTCATTGCCTGTTTCTCCTTGCCTTCTCATTGCCTGTTTCTCCTTGCCTTCTCATTGCCTGTTTCTCCTTGCCTTCTCATTGCCTGTTTCTCCTTGCCTTCTCATTGCCTGTTTCTCCTTGCCTTCTCATTGCCTGTTTCTCCTTGCCTTCTCATTGCCTGTTTCTCCTTGCCTTCTCATTGCCTGTTTCTCCTTGCCTTCTCATTGCCTGTTTCTCCTTGCCTTCTCATTGCCTGTTTCTCCTTGCCTTCTCATTGCCTGTTTCTCCTTGCCTTCTCATTGCCTGTTTCTCCTTGCCTTCTCATTGCCTGTTTCTCCTTGCCTTCGTCATTGCCTGTTTCTCCTTGCCTTCTCATTGCCTGTTTCTCCTTGCCTTGTCATTGCCTGTTTCTCCTTGCCTTGTCATTGCCTGTTTCTCCTTGCCTTGTCATTGCCTGTTTCTCCTTGCCTTGTCATTGCCTGTTTCTCCTTGCCTTGTCATTGCCTGTTTCTCCTTGCCTTGTCATTGCCTGTTTCTCCTTGCCTTGTCATTGCCTGTTTCTCCTTGCCTTGTCATTGCCTGTTTCTCCTTGCCTTGTCATTGCCTGTTTCTCCTTGCCTTGTCATTGCCTGTTTCTCCTTGCCTTGTCATTGCCTGTTTCTCCTTGCCTTGTCATTGCCTGTTTCTCCTTGCCTTGTCATTGCCTGTTTCTCCTTGCCTTGTCATTGCCTGTTTCTCCTTGCCTTGTCATTGCCTGTTTCTCCTTGCCTTGTCATTGCCTGTTTCTCCTTGCCTTGTCATTGCCTGTTTCTCCTTGCCTTGTCATTGCCTGTTTCTCCTTGCCTTGTCATTGCCTGTTTCTCCTTGCCTTGTCATTGCCTGTTTCTCCTTGCCTTGTCATTGCCTGTTTCTCCTTGCCTTGTCATTGCCTGTTTCTCCTTGCCTTGTCATTGCCTGTTTCTCCTTGCCTTGTCATTGCCTGTTTCTCCTTGCCTTGTCATTGCCTGTTTCTCCTTGCCTTGTCATTGCCTGTTTCTCCTTGCCTTGTCATTGCCTGTTTCTCCTTGCCTTGTCATTGCCTGTTTCTCCTTGCCTTGTCATTGCCTGTTTCTCCTTGCCTTGTCATTGCCTGTTTCTCCTTGCCTTGTCATTGCCTGTTTCTCCTTGCCTTGTCATTGCCTGTTTCTCCTTGCCTTGTCATTGCCTGTTTCTCCTTGCCTTGTCATTGCCTGTTTCTCCTTGCCTTGTCATTGCCTGTTTCTCCTTGCCTTGTCATTGCCTGTTTCTCCTTGCCTTGTCATTGCCTGTTTCTCCTTGCCTTGTCATTGCCTGTTTCTCCTTGCCTTGTCATTGCCTGTTTCTCCTTGCCTTGTCATTGCCTGTTTCTCCTTGCCTTGTCATTGCCTGTTTCTCCTTGCCTTGTCATTGCCTGTTTCTCCTTGCCTTGTCATTGCCTGTTTCTCCTTGCCTTGTCATTGCCTGTTTCTCCTTGCCTTGTCATTGCCTGTTTCTCCTTGCCTTGTCATTGCCTGTTTCTCCTTGCCTTCTCATTGCCTGTTTCTCCTTGCCTTCTCATTGCCTGTTTCTCCTTGCCTTCTCATTGCCTGTTTCTCCTTGCCTTCTCATTGCCTGTTTCTCCTTGCCTTCTCATTGCCTGTTTCTCCTTGCCTTCTCATTGCCTGTTTCTCCTTGCCTTCTCATTGCCTGTTTCTCCTTGCCTTCTCATTGCCTGTTTCTCCTTGCCTTCTCATTGCCTGTTTCTCCTTGCCTTCTCATTGCCTGTTTCTCCTTGCCTTCTCATTGCCTGTTTCTCCTTGCCTTCTCATTGCCTGTTTCTCCTTGCCTTCTCATTGCCTGTTTCTCCTTGCCTTCTCATTGCCTGTTTCTCCTTGCCTTCTCATTGCCTGTTTCTCCTTGCCTTCTCATTGCCTGTTTCTCCTTGCCTTCTCATTGCCTGTTTCTCCTTGCCTTCTCATTGCCTGTTTCTCCTTGCCTTCTCATTGCCTGTTTCTCCTTGCCTTCTCATTGCCTGTTTCTCCTTGCCTTCTCATTGCCTGTTTCTCCTTGCCTTCTCATTGCCTGTTTCTCCTTGCCTTCTCATTGCCTGTTTCTCCTTGCCTTCTCATTGCCTGTTTCTCCTTGCCTTCTCATTGCCTGTTTCTCCTTGCCTTCTCATTGCCTGTTTCTCCTTGCCTTCTCATTGCCTGTTTCTCCTTGCCTTCTCATTGCCTGTTTCTCCTTGCCTTCTCATTGCCTGTTTCTCCTTGCCTTCTCATTGCCTGTTTCTCCTTGCCTTCTCATTGCCTGTTTCTCCTTGCCTTCTCATTGCCTGTTTCTCCTTGCCTTCTCATTGCCTGTTTCTCCTTGCCTTCTCATTGCCTGTTTCTCCTTGCCTTCTCATTGCCTGTTTCTCCTTGCCTTCTCATTGCCTGTTTCTCCTTGCCTTCTCATTGCCTGTTTCTCCTTGCCTTCTCATTGCCTGTTTCTCCTTGCCTTCTCATTGCCTGTTTCTCCTTGCCTTCTCATTGCCTGTTTCTCCTTGCCTTCTCATTGCCTGTTTCTCCTTGCCTTCTCATTGCCTGTTTCTCCTTGCCTTCTCATTGCCTGTTTCTCCTTGCCTTCTCATTGCCTGTTTCTCCTTGCCTTCTCATTGCCTGTTTCTCCTTGCCTTCTCATTGCCTGTTTCTCCTTGCCTTCTCATTGCCTGTTTCTCCTTGCCTTCTCATTGCCTGTTTCTCCTTGCCTTCTCATTGCCTGTTTCTCCTTGCCTTCTCATTGCCTGTTTCTCCTTGCCTTGTCATTGCCTGTTTCTCCTTGCCTTGTCATTGCCTGTTTCTCCTTGCCTTGTCATTGCCTGTTTCTCCTTGCCTTGTCATTGCCTGTTTCTCCTTGCCTTGTCATTGCCTGTTTCTCCTTGCCTTGTCATTGCCTGTTTCTCCTTGCCTTGTCATTGCCTGTTTCTCCTTGCCTTGTCATTGCCTTTTTCTCCTTGCCTTGTCATTGCCTTTTTCTCCTTGCCTTCTCATTGCCTTTTTCTCCTTGCCTTTTCATTGCCTTTTTCTCCTTGCCTTTTCATTGCCTTTTTCTCCTTGCCTTTTCATTGCCTTTTTCTCCTTGCCTTTTCATTGCCTTCTTCCCCTTGCTTTCTCATTGCCTTCTTCTCCTTGCCTTCTCTGGTCTCCGCCTCGGCGTTTGAGACAGTCTGTCCTCTTTCTCCCTCTCTCTCTTCTTTTTCCTCTTCTTCCTTCCTCCCTGTGCGTGCCTGAAGGCCGACCCACACGTTCGCACGCGTAGCCGGTGACGGGGTAACGCGTAAGTCCCCGCCCTGGGTAGACATGTAAGGCACGCGCGTACCCCCTGGTAAAGGCCAGGCCCGGGGAGGGGTGATTGCCTGAGCTGATACCTTCTGACCATGCCGATTGGTCCCTCCGTCTGTTTCTCGGGAGGTGTGACCTGAGGTGTAAACATTCACCTAAGGCGGGAGTGCCCTCTGAGAGGGTCCCCACAAGGAAGGAGCGCGCCATCGGAGACGCTGGCAATCATGGGGGATTCCTCCGCAATGGATTCTACTCCATCGCTTTCGACTTCGACCCACAAACGGAAACGTGACCAGCCAACAGTGACAAAAGTACTACCGCCTGCCCCACAGTTCCTCATAGTTTCTCGATCTGAGGACGGAAAGGATTTTTCCTCTGTCAACCCTTTCGTTATCCAGAACGGCGTAGATGCCATAGCCCGATCTGTCAAATCTTGTACCAGGTTGCGTAACGGTACCTTATTACTAGAAACTGAGAGTGCCTTTCAGGCACAAAAACTGCTTCGGGCCACACTCTTGTACACGTTCCTTGTCCGGGTGGAGGCCCACCGCACTTCGAATTCGTCTCGTGGTGTAGTTTATAGTAGCTCTCTCGACGGATTGACTGACGAGGAGCTTCAATCTTTCCTCGCTGAGCAGGGCGTGACGGCTGTCCATCGGGTCATGAAAAAGGTCAACAATGACCTTGTACCGACCCGGACACTTTCCTTAACCTTCGATAGTGTTAAGCTGCCATCGCGCATGAAGGCGGGCTACGAGGTTATTTCTGTTCGCCCCTATGTCCCGACACCTACGCGCTGCTACCAGTGTCAGCGTTTCAATCACACTCGACAGTCTTGCTCCAATGCGGCTAAATGTGTCACTTGTGGCAGGGATGCCCATGAGGGTGACTGTCCACCTCCGTCTCCTCGTTGTGTGAACTGTCAGGGTGACCATGCCGCATCCTCCCGCGACTGTCCTGTCTATAAGGAAGAACGCTGTATCCAGGAAATTCGAGTCAAAGAGAAAGTGTCCACCTCGGCTGCTCGCAAGCTATTGGCTAGTAGGATGCCCACGCTGCTCCCAGCGGGGAAATACAGCACTGTCCTCGCCTCTCCTCCGACTACCAGGGAGATGGCAACCCAGACATGCGATCCACCCCTCAGACACAAGCACCTTCATCAGCTTCTGCCAAGACGAAGACCCAGAAGTCAGATGCACGGGCCTTCAAGAAGGAACCATCCCGTGCAGACTTCCTCCGTCACTCGACTTCCCAGCCTTCGACCGGTACTTCCACTACACGTCCTTCCAAAAAGGCGCATAGGAAGCACAGTTCTCCTTCCCCGCCACGGCGCATTTCTTCTCTTGCGCCACCTAGCGGCTGCCGCCCCAGGCCGTCATCCGTTTCGCCTGGCCGCACCGCTGGTCGCCGTACATCTGGCCGTTCACTGGCGGAGGAAGCTCCCCCTCCCGGCCATCCTGCCGAGATGGCCGATGACCCTATAGACCCAATGGACGATGACTGTCCGCCTACTGATAGCGGCGGCAGTGCTCGCTCGAAGCCAGGCCCTAAGCGGCCTTCGAGGTGACCACTTCTCTCATCTTTCTTTTCTTACGATGGCACTTATTCACTGGAATATTCGCAGCATTCGCTCCAACCGAGAGGACTTGAAGTTGCTGCTCCGCTTGCACCGTCCGCTTGTCGTAGCCCTCCAGGAAACGAAGCTACGCTCATGCGATCAAATTGCCTTGGCACACTACACCTCTGTGCGTTTTGACCTACCCCCTGTGGTAGGTATCCCAGCTCATGGAGGGGTTATGTTGCTGGTCCGGGATGATATTTACTACGATCCCATCACGTTGCACACCGGCCTGCAGGCAGTTGCCATCCGCATTACTCTCCCCACTTTTACGTTTTCCTTTTGTACCGTTTACACTCCATCGTCATCTGCCGTTGCCAGGGCAGACGTGATGCAACTTATTGCTCAGCTACCTGCACCATTTTTGTTAACTGGAGACTTCAATGCCCACCATCCCCTTTGGGGCTCTCCAGCATCCTGCCCGAGGGGCTCCTTGTTAGCAGACCTTTTCAACCAGCTCGATCTTGTCTGCCTCAATACTGGCGCCCCTACTTTTCTTTCGGACTCATCTCACACCTATTCCCATTTAGACCTCTATATGTACTCCCCAACTTGCACGCCGGTTTGAGTGGTATGCACTTTCTGATACATATTCGAGCGACCACTTCCCGTGTGTTATCCATCTCCTGCAGCATACCCCCTCTCCGTGCTTCTCTAATTGGACCATCTCCAAGGCAGACTGGGGGCTCTTCTCTTCCAGGGCGACCTTTCAGGATCAAACCTTTACAAGCTGCGATCGTCAGGTCGCACACCTCACGGAAGTCATTCTCGCTGCTGCTGAATATTCCATCCCTCACCCTCCTTCTCCACGTCGCGTACCGGTCCCCTGGTGGACCGCAGCTTGTAGAGACGCTTTACGTGCTCGTCGACGTGCTTTACGCACTTTTAAACGCCACCCTACAGTGGCGAATTGTATCAATTATAAACGATTACGTGCTCAGTGTCGTCGTATTATCAAAGAAAGCAAGAAAGCCAGCTGGGCTGCTTTCACAAGCACCTTCAACAGTTTTACTCCTTCTTCTGTTGTCTGGGGTAGCCTGCGCCGGCTATCTGGCACTAAGGTCCACTCACCAGTTTCTGGCTTGAAGGTCGCGAATGACGTCCTTGTGGCCCCTGAGGCTGTCTCCAATGCCTTCGGCCGCTTTTTCGCAGAGGTTTCGAGCTCCGCTCATTACCACCCTGCCTTCCTCCCCCGCAAACAGGCAGAGGAGGCTAGGCCACTTAACTTCCGCTCCTCGAATTGTGAAAGTTATAATGCCCCATTCACCATGCGGGAACTCGAAAACGCACTTGGCCGATCACGGTCCTCTGCTCCAGGGCCAGATTCTATTCATATTCAGATGCTGAAGAACCTTTCTCCTGCGGGTAAACGTTTTCTTCTTCGTACATACAATCGCATCTGGATTGAGGGACATGTTCCCGCATGCTGGCGCGAGTCTATTGTTGTCCCGATTCCTAAGCCGGGGAAGGACAAGCACTTGCCTTCCAGTTATCGACCTATCTCGCTTACCAGCTGTGTCTGTAAAGTGATGGAGCGAATGGTTAACTCTCGATTGGTTTGGCTGCTCGAGTCTCGACGCCTACTTACCAATGTACAATGTGGATTTCGTAGGCGCCGCTCTGCTGTTGACCATCTGGTTACCTTGTCGACCTTCATTATGAATAACTTCTTGCGGAAGCGCCCGACCGCGGCTGTGTTCTTTGATTTGGAGAAGGCTTACGACACCTGTTGGAAGGCGGGCATCCTCCGCACCATGCATACATGGGGCCTTCGCGGTCGCCTCCCACTTTTTATTCGTTCCTTTTTAATGGATCGACAGTTCAGGGTACGTGTGGGTTCTGTCCTGTCCGACACCTTTCGCCAGGAGAATGGGGTGCCACAGGGCTCAGTTTTGAGCGTCGCTCTCTTCGCCATCGCGATCAATCCAATAATGGATTGCCTCCCAGCTGATGTATCAGGCTCCCTTTTCGTGGACGATTTTACCATCTATTGCAGCGCGCAGTGTACACGTGTCCTGGAGCGCTGTCTTCAGCGTTCTCTTGACCGTCTTTACTCCTGGAGTGTCGCCAATGGCTTCCGTTTTTCTGCCGAGAAGACGGTCTGTATTAACTTCTGGCGATACAAAGAGTTTCTCCCACCGTCCTTAAGACTCGGTCCCGTTGCTCTCCCAATCGTGGAGACAACCAAATTTTTAGGCCTTACATTTGACAGGAAACTTAGCTGGTCTCCACATGTGTCATATTTGGCCGCCCGTTGTACCCGTTCTTTAAATGTCCTCCGTGTTCTCAGTGGTCTGTCGTGGGGAGCGGATCGAACCGTCCTACTTCGTCTATATCGGTCGATCGTCCGCTCCAAGCTGGATTATGGGAGCTTCGTATACTCCTCTGCACGGCCATCCATCTTACGCCGCCTCAACTCCATACAACATCGGGGTTTACGACTTGCGATCGGAGCATTTTATACCAGTCCCGTAGAGAGTCTTCATGCTGACGCTGGCGAATTGCCACTCACCTACCGGCGCGATATACTGCTTTGTCGGTATGCCTGTCGGCTACTGTCAATGCCCGACCATCCGTCTTATCGTTCCTTTTTTGATGACTCTCTTGACCGTCAATACGGGTTGTATGTCTCTGCCCTGCTACCCCCTGGAGTTCGCTTTCGTCGCCTCCTTCAACACCTTCATTTTTCACTCCCTGCAACCTTTCGAGTGGGCGAGAGCCGCACGCCACCTTGGCTCCAGGCTCAGGTCCGCGTTCACCTTGACCTCAGCTCGCTCCCAAAAGAGGTCACTCCCGGTTCGGTCTACCACTCCCGTTTTTTGGAACTTCGTTCGAAGTTCATCGACATGACTTTCATTTATACAGATGGCTCTAAGACCAATGACGGGGTCGGGTGTTCCTTTATTGTCGAGGCACAAAGTTTCAAATACCGGCTCCACGGCCATTGTTCGGTCTTCACAGCTGAGCTCTTTGCCCTCTACCAGGCTGTTCTTTACATCTGCCGCCACCGACATTCTGCTTATGTCATCTGCTCAGATTCCCTGAGCGCCATCCAGAGCCTCAGTGATCCGTACCCGGTTCACCCTTTCGTACACCGGATCCAACGCTCTCTTCAGCAGCTGGTGGACGTCTGTTCTCCAGTTTGCTTTATGTGGGTTCCGGGCCATGTCGGTATCCCTGGGAACGAAGCTGCAGATGCCGCGGCCAAGGCTGCGGTCCTCCAGCCTCGAACAGCTTCTTGTTGCGTCCCTTCGTCCGATTTTAGCAGGGTGATTTGTGGGCGCATCTTATCTCTGTGGCATGCCGATTGGGCTGCACTTACCGACAACAAGCTTCGGGCCTTAAAACCTCTTCCCGTGGCTTGGACGTCCTCCTCACGCCCTTCTCGGCGGGAGGAGGTCGTTTTAGCCCGGTTAAGAATTGGACACTGCCGGTTCAGCCATCGCCATCTGCTGACGGCTGCGCCGGCGCCGTTCTGCCCATGTGGGCACTTGCTGACGGTTAGACACATTTTAATGTCCTGTCCAGATCTTACCACACTGCGCCTCGATCTTAACCTGCCAAATACTTTCGATGCCATTTTAGCGGATGACCCACGAGCAGCTGCTCGTGTTCTTCGTTTTATCAATTTGACACACCTCGCTAAGGACATTTGATGATGCTGTTTTTTAATCCTATGCCTGTCCGTCTGTCTTTTATCGTGTTTTCCCTTTTAGTTGTTGTGGTCAACTTGTGCCTCGCGGTGCATTCTTAGAGTAGTCAGGGCGCTAATGACCATTGAAGTTGTGCGCCCTAAAACCACAAAAAAAAAAAAAAAAACGGATCACCGTTCTCTTCATGGGTGAGTGCCGCTGTAGTTTGTAATCGAAATCAGTCGCGTTTCCTCTTGGAGAGAAGCCACAACGTATCACGCTTGTCAACATCGTTGGAAAAGGATGTTTGACCGAAGCAGTCACTAGCTGAATGAATGACTCTCCATATCTTTCCCTATGGTGAAGACCCACATTCTTCTTTGTACTGTACGTCCTTAAGATGACCTAATGCCACTTAAACTTCGCAGTGCCAAGCCATTTCCATAATGTGTATTACCAAGGGAAAGGGGGAGGGTACTTTAGCCCAATTCTAAAAATTTAACGAAATTCGTTAATTCTTGTTGACTTGGGTTAACATAGTTAAGAGGTATTTATTTGTAAGTAGGGTCCAGAACGTGAAAAGACCTTTCGGCAGTCTTAGCAATACCAGTGCACTCAAACATCTCCTACCAAGGGGGGGGGGGGAGAGAGAGAGAGAGAGAGAGAGAGAGAGAGAGAGAGAGAGAGAGAGAGAGAGAGAGAGAGAGAGAGAGACTTAGATCACCACAAATTTAAAAATATAAAATTCTTTAACTTTTTTGACTTATACGCACAACATACTAAATTACTTTTAAGAGATCAACCGTGGCCTTAACGTATTGCCTAGTGTGTATATCAGATACTTTCCTGCGTTACACAGTTTCGATGCAGCTAATATAAGTATTTCAAAATCAGTATAGCTATTACAAATGGGTACATACATATTTTAAAGCGCAGCGTTACGTCGAAAAGATGTAGATAATGCCAAAGAAAGGTCAAAATGTCGGTCCTTGCGGGACGAATGTGCGGTGAAGCAAAAGTGGAAAAGTTTGGTGTCGTAACTAAAAATGTCTACTACCTTACAGAAAGAAGTGTGCGTGTTAGAATTCAATACTTGTCCTGCTTTCTCAGTCCAGTCCTGCTATCTCAGTCCAGAAGAGATTTCGTCAGATACAATAAGCACCTACAAACGCCTACGAAATTCGCAGGTGGCATCGTCAGTTCGAAGAAACAAGAAGTTTGTTAAGAAAAATTAGCGGCCGGTCATGTGTATCAGAGCAATACACTGAAAGAGATTTCGCCTTTTGTCAAAAGCAAGGCCATGCAAATCAGACACCTATAAAATACGTAACAGAAATTTTTGAACTTCATGTTCTGTCATTCTTAACTGTGTGTCGTACGTGAGTAGTTGTAGCTGTTTGTAATGGCTATATTCGTTTTCAATTGCCCTTTACAACGTTCACGCAGATACAGATTGTCGCAATTGGAGGCATGTCCTGTATGTCGTTTTTTGTACCTAGGGATAGAACGTTGTTCGATCGAAACAATTATAGTGATGATGCACCGCAACGCTATCTGATCTGAGTATCCGTCCACCACTATGCAATGCCGAATTGACCAATAGAAGTGAATAGTACGGCATGTTGGAAAAGACCCCGTACAAATAAAATTGAAAATGTAATTATTCGCGTATCAGTTACTCGTTAAGACTTTCTTACCCTCAAGATAACTGACTCACGACCTACGTGCTGTTTTCTGTGCCGGCGACAACTACAGAAGACTGCAGGTTGATGAATATTTATAATCATTCTACTCAGGGCGGTGGAAGAAAATACAGGCACCTCGCGTGTACTGCAGTCTTAGTACAAATGACGTCAGTGACACGTCATTTGTGGTAAGAGGTGGTATGAATGACAGAAACTTTCGAGCGAATGCGTTTATCATACGAACGTGCTCTCCAGGAAGAATGTACGACTGTTCCTCCAGACATGGTCACTAAAAGTGTCCCCAGCTGAGTCCATATTGTCAAAAGGATGAACGCACTTCTTTCAAAATATTTAGGACTAGCTTAGCCGCCGATGCTTCGCTCGCGTTTGCATAGTAATTTAATCAAAAATAATTTTATGAACATATATTAGGCCTTTCGGTTCTTTATATATTTGAGAGCATGTTCTAATTCTTGGAATTAAAGATGATCTAGATGATAGAGGCACATCACTACTAAATACAGCGTATAAGATCTATGCTAGAATAATAGCCGAAAGACTATAATGGAGTGCCTGCTGTCAGAACAAAACGGATTCAGGAAGGGGAGAAACTGTACAGACAACATATTTATGCTACAGCAAATTATAAACGTGAGGAACTCGGTAAGGAACTCGGTAAGGAACTCGGTAAGGAACTCGGTAAGGAACTCGGTAAGGAACTCGGTAAGGAACTCGGTAAGGAACTCGGTAAGGAACTCGGTAAGGAACTCGGTAAGGAACTCGGTAAGGAACTCGGTAAGGAACTCGGTAAGGAACTCCATCATTTTTTGATTATGTAAAGGCTTTTGATAAAGTATACAGCTACTGTGGGAAATTTTAATCAGAAGATGTATACCAATATACATTGTACTGGTAGTTCAAAAGATCTGTGCTAATACAAGAATCCAAATAATTGGATATTGTGAAGAAACAACAAAGGTTATTAATTTAATAGTTCAACACGGTTGCAGCCTCTTTTCACTGCTTTCTAATATATACGTTGACGTCATTATACGGCAATGGAAAATGAAACTGAAGGATTATACATAAAACTTCACCCGAAAAAGATTGTATTACGACTTTGTGATTCGCAGATGACAGTGTTAATTTCGAATAATGAAGATGGACTGCAGAGAGCTGCCTACGAACTATACCAAACATGCCAGGTATATATGTCAATATCAATACAGAAAACAAAAGCCATGGCTTTCTGCGGAAACAATCCAGTAAGAACAAAAATAATTATAGACAAAAAGATAATAGAGCAAGTAGATATTCAAATTTCTGGGAACCATGCTGTCGTACAGGGGAAACCTAGAGCAAAAAGACAAAATTGAGAAATTTAACTACTTAAATGGCACTATCAGAAGAGCCCTCCAACGTAAAGTAAAAACAAAAATATACGTAAAATTTTATAAAGTTGTCAGTACCAACATTACTACAGGAAAGTGAATCTTGGGTAATGAAAAAGATAAAATAAAAAAGCCAATGAAATGAAATTCCTTAAGTACATAGCAGGATACACAAGCTAGACTACAAAAGAAATAGATACCAGGAACTAATTAAACATTTTCGATATAAACGGTAAGGTTGACGAAAAGCGAGAAAAATGGATATGCCATCCGCTACGAATGGACAATTCAAGATTACCATTAAATTTTTGGGGATATACCCCACAAGGTAAAAGATGCATTGGAAGACCTGCGAAACGATGGAAGGACCAGGTGTAGCTGCAACGAAGAAGATATATTAGGCCTACTGAACATTTAATTTATTAATGAGCCGTTTCTTTTTTACAAAATTCTGACAGTCAATTTGTTGTTGTGATCGTTAACTAGCTTTTCTGATTTATTTCAAAAACTGCAACTACTTCGAAAATTTACACACTAAGGCTTTTAAAGCATGATCTTTCTTACCAAAAAGTTTCTGGTAGCTGGAGTGCAATGTTTTTGTTACTCATGGCTTTTGCGTTCTTGTAGTCGTATTTCTTTATATCTAAAAGTGAAATACCATTTGATGGTTTTAGCTTTTTAAAACAATCAAATATGTTCATAAATTTCATACCCTAGTTCACTCCCTTAGGGGGTTGAATTTCCAGAAACAGGTACTTCTTGATTCTAACCGAGAAGTGAAATACCAATTTTCTTACTCGTAGATGCTTTGAATTTCCAACAATGCTGAAACACGTATTTTATTTCTGACTGAGAAAAAATACCAATTATCGTAGTCCTAGCTTCAAAAGTGCCTTAATAGCGGCATGTTTTCAAATACTTTAATCCCCTCTTTAACTTTCTTAGGAATGGAGTTTCAAACAATCCCTTCTTAAAGAATGCCAACAGTATAAAAGAAGCACCCTCTGTAAATTTAGAGTATTTATCCTTAGTGGTTTGGGCTGGGCGATGTCGGTGGGTGAGTCAGTCGGGACGCTGCGTTTTATATAGAGATGTAAACAAACTCCCTAAAATTGCACAGAGTATTGTTGCGGAGCGTTGCAATGGAGCAGTCAAAAGACCACGGCTAATAGTATGAAAGATCTTCTTAAGTTGCCAATCCTAAGATTGATTTGCAGCAGCTCTCCATTCAGTGCGATTGTCGGCCAGCCTCTTCAATTCCGTGAAACTTCCGCATCCTAGGTCCTGCATTATCTGGCTTATGTACTTTCTTCTAGGTCTGCCTCTTGCCATTTTGCCCTCCACTAGGCCTTCCGTTATAGTGTGGAGAAGACTTTCATGTCTCAGAATGTGTCCCATCCATCTCTCTCCTCTTCTTGACCGTCTTCCAAAGAACTGGAACTTCCTCCGCTCTCTGCAGGACTTCATTTGTCATCCTGGCCGTCCATGGAATTTTTAACATCCTTCGCAGACACCACATTTCGAATCCTTCAATCCTTCTTCTTTCGTCCTCTCCAAGTGTCCAGGTTTCGCTGCCGTAGAGCAGCACACTCCCAACAAAGGTCTTTATTAACCGCTTCCTTAACGACAGACTTATCATATTTGATGTGAGGAGTCCTTTCCTTTTATAGAATGCAATCTTTGCCTGATTTATTCTACTTATTACATCTTTCCTACTACGACCATCTGATGTTATTCTGCTTCCCAAGTAGACAGTCTTGTATGTCTTTCAGCTTCTCTCCATTCAGCCTTACATTCGTATTTGCTTGATTATTTTGTTTGCTTGCAACTAAGATTTTTGTTTTTGACTTATTAATTTTCATGTTGTACCGTGTAGCAAGAGTGTTTTCCATTTCCTCCAACACTACTTGTAATTCTTCATTTTCCGCTAGGACAGCAATGAAAGATCAGGGGCTTTGAAGTAGGTGCGGTACCCTCTTACGCCCAAACAGTGCTAATGGGCAGACACGTGGTCCAGAGCCTCAGAGGCGGGTGTGTCGTGTGTTTACGCTTCTCTTCCTGCCGGCCTGCCGCTATGTATAGAGCGACGCGGGTGCCTCCGAGCTCGGCGCGCCGCGGTCGATGGCTGCTGTGCTGTACTGGGATGCGACGCGCGACCGCCGCGAGTGGCGAGAAATCGACCGGCGGGTCCCGCGCCGCGCGTGCCGGCTCCAACTAGAAGTAATTCAGCGGCGGCCGCTGAATGAATGCGGGCTGTGCTCCGTGCCTTGCGCTGAAAGGACCGCTCCTTAATCTGCTGGCGCTATTCGTCCGCTGTCGAATAATATGCAGTGTGAAGCGTCAGACTGATAACAGCACATACCCTAGCGAGCGAATGTATCGAGGCACCGCAGACGCGCAGCGTAGTCTGATGAATGGCAGCTGGCTTTAAATGTAGAAAAATATAATGCAGATGAATAGGAAAAAGGAACCGCTAATGTTAGGATACAGCAAGTGTATTGTCTGGCAGCCACGTCGTTTAAATGTCACGGCGTAACGGTGCAAGGCGATATGGAGAGTGCGTGAGGATTGTGGTAGAAAAGGCGAATGGCCAACTTTGGTTTATTGGGAGAATTTCAGGAGGAATGGTTCATCTGTAAGGGAGATAACTTACAGGACGCTGGTACGACCTATTCTTCAGTATTGCTGGTGTTTCGGATCCATACCATGTCGGATTAAAGGTAGGCATCGAAGCAGTTCAGAAGAGGGCTGCTAGGTTCGAACAACACGCAAGCCCTACTGAGATGATTTGGGAACTCAAATAGGAATCACTGGAAATGATACGCTCTTTTCGAGGAATAAATTGAGAAAATTTATAGCCGGCATTTGAGTTTGACTGCAGAATGATCACGCTGCCGCCAACGTAATTACGTGTAAGGATCTCGAAGAATCTAGGCTCATTCGCATACAGTCGGTTTTTCCCTCTTTCTGTTTGCGAGTGGAACAGGAAAGGACACGACTAGCTGTGGTACGGTGGCTTGCGGAGTGTGGATGTGTGTAGATGTAGATCTAGAGGTGAGGCTTTTGCGAAGCTGTAATGTACGGCATGGCGAATCTTCTAGAGCAGACAAATAATTTTAAATGTTTGCAGCTGCCAAATTACCACACTTCTTTCTTGTGGAATGTCATTTTTGTGGTGTTGGAGGCTTCGAATATGAATTAAAGATGTAACTTATTTTCTCCGTTCTCTAGGATAATACTATTTACCCACCATAATTTAAAAAAGTGACACACAAGGTAACATTTAATCTATGTAACACTCTTTGTAGCGGAAACAGTCGTAAATGTCTTCAGAATGGGTGACAAGCTTTCATTTAGTTCTAGATAAGTGACAGCAAATTGTTTGTGTAAAAACAGGTAGTAAGATGCCCACAATTCTTCCGATTTTTACATGTTCAGCTATAACTTGGCTATATCATACTTTAGATTGTATCTCAAGGCATTTGGATAGGGGGCAGTCACGAAAGCGCCTTTAAAAAATGTTAGTCTGCGTTTCACGTAGCGCTTGCACTGGAATTGAATATGACTATCACAGATTGTGACGTCATGATATTGACCGGGTGTCTCAGATACGCCCATTCTACAGGAGTGGGGAAACATTCGCGCAATGAGAAATATTTTCCTTGAGAATGGACTTAACAAACCATGGCTGTCTTAGTATGAATGACACGTAGCTTTTCTATCCTAGTTTTTTACCATCGGTCCATTCTTCCTACCATGGAAGAATAGCTTGTTTCATTTGCAAGAGATAGTCTGTGTATGCGATTTCGTGTCCGTAGGTCTTCCATAGCATCTCACTAGTTGATCCTAGTCATTATATTGAATACTAGAGCGAGATTTAATACAAACAAAACATGTGACCAGTCTCTTTTGCTTGATTGTAATGATCTACTTGGTTAAGGATGTATTTACAAATTCCTTCGTTCAAATTCCGGTAGTTAGCAATGTCAGAACGCTTTGCGAGTCAGATGATTGCTTTGGGTATTGTACCGTCTGTCGAACAGAGGATGTTTCGCGCGAGAAATATGGAAGCATCGCCTGGTAGTTTCACAGTTTGTAAACAGAAGAAAGCTGCTTCCGCATAACGTTTGTATCCATTTTCGAGCATCTGCATAATTTGAGTATATACTGCCCACTTCTGCCAGGTACGACGTAGGTGAAAACTGCTCGTTGCCGGAACAATCAACATATGTTAAAAGAACAAATTAAAGAACAAATAGTGTTCACATAGGAATATCGGAAAGACTGCGATTCAGTGAATTTTAGTTTGCAGGTTTTCCTAGTATTCATACCGTTAGAGAAAGAGCAGGGTGTTCTTCGGATGTCTGTTATTCCTGATGTATTTTTCACGTCTGGAACATGATCAGATATTAACAAGATAACCGCCGCAGAGTGCTGTTCCATTTGCAGACACCCCTCAAAAGCCTGCTCTGCTACACTGAATGTGAGCACACGCATAATTCAGGAGTGCGGATACTGTCGTGGCATAAGGCGTTAAATGTAAACACTCAGGAAGCTGCGACCGCCCGAGCGGTGAGGAATAGTGCGGGGAACGAACTAGCCACGCCTACCTCTTTTCTGGGCTGGCGGCTTACGTCCGTTTTCTGTGCTCTTGCTAATGCAGATTTGGTACAGCGTCTCATGGAGCGCCGATCCCTTTTGGGTTGAGGCGTACTCAAATCTACGAAACAGACTAAGATTAATCTATTCATTCACTTCTAAATTAGAAAAGGAAACCGAGGAATGCAGAACACACGACGAAGTGGAGTGCACAAAGCATTCGGTCACGGCTACGCCACAATTGTTTGCCGATTTTGGCAAGGTTGCAAATGCATTAGAAAAGGCCCGATCTCTACCCGCGTATTACACAACCATGCGTCAAAACACCCGCCTCCCCCCCCCCCCCCCCCCCCAGCTAAAACTGCCACGTTGCGTTGGCATATTAGCTTTTTCTCTTGGAGCCCAACAGTTTTGTTTACTTTGCAGTTGTAGCTATTAGCCAACTTACTTTTTCAGGCTAGCCAAAATTTCACACAGTAGGAGACAGTCGAAAAAGTGAATTCGGTTTTTGTTCATGACCACTGTGCTTTACTGTTACAATGCTGAGAAGTTCCTAGAAGAGCCAACCGATGTATTGTTTCCTCCTACTTCTATGTTGCGGATAGACTATGAAAGTAAAGTTACAGATCAGAGCTGACACGGGAGCTTACAAACAGTCGTTTTTCCCGTGGACCATTCGTGACTATAGCTATTCAGGTGAGCTTGTGCTGATAGGTATTCAGGAAACAAGTTAACATCACTGAGGGATAAGGCATTAGGCCTGTTGGGTGCCCGACGCATGCCTACAAGGTAATACGGGGAGTGATCTGTGATCGTGGGACATGGGATCAATATGTCGCCACTTCCTCGAACCGTTACTGCCACTAGATGAATCCTGACGCCGCTGCTAGTTTTTTTATTCAAGCACCTTATCATTCAGCCTCACAATGTCCTACCTCAGAATAATCTGAGGTATGGGGTATAGATCCCAGGTTCTTCAGCTTCGAAGGCAGAGCCTAACCATTAGACTATGAAGGCGGCCTGGAAGTGCGAAGAATAAAGTACGTCAATAAAAACAACTGATAAGAGACAGTAGCGCTAAACCCACATGTCTCTAAGAAGCGGGTTAACTATGAGGATAGAATCAGCCAAAGGGGTGTTTTGCAAATTCTACATTCCACCGCACTAGATTGGTTCCACCTTGTGCAACATTGACTTTCAAAATCGGTTACAGTACTCCTAATGCTGTCTACAAAAACTGCAAAATAATACGACCTTTCTGTGAAACATTTTGTTCACGGATGCATAGTTCCCAACACACAACCAAATCTATCTTCCCATCTTGCAGCACTGGTCGGTTGAGAGAAGGTGCTGGCTCAGAATTGGATAACCAACCTTGTTCTATCAACGTGGGGTGCGGATTTTTAGTATTGCGTTGCTGGTCCCTGTTTCATTGATGGCATTGATTACTCACAACTAATTATAACTTAAAACAGAATTGCTGCCGCATTTATTGACATCCCATTTCACAATCCATGTGGTACCAACATTACGCATTGTCATTCCGTACGCCTAATTGCAGACTTTAACATTTGAAGAACTTTGAATCGTCGGTCGGAAAACAGTAGCCTGCACACTCAAGACTTTCTTAGACTGCTATGGTAAAAGTTAGAATAAGAGGTCTAAAAGGAAATACTGCTTTCTGAAGACATGACTGTTGCCTAACATGAACTTGAAATTCAGTAAGTACCGGTGAAATTCACCGTGCAGTATCCGGAGTCACTTCATAACATGCATCAGTGCTGACGGCTAGTAGTTTGGGATTTTATAAGACTCGTAAGTCGTAACACTCTCACAAACTGTACCGGAGTCAGCTCTTTTGTTGCAGTAGGGCAAAGTTCGTGGCACCACTTCTGACGGCTGTAGCGCTGTTAGCTTACTATTTCATGAAGTTCTAAAAAATCTCCTTAAGGATCTTTCCAGTACAACGGGAGTGTGGTTGTCATAATGTGGCAGCTACAAAAGTTAAGTGGTAGGAGTGCCAGAAAATTATCGAAAACCAGAGCTCGACATGCTTTTCCACACCTTATAAGTACGTCTTGTCCATAATGTAAATGAACGTTAGCACTATTAACGACAGCGGAAAACAAATACTTTAACCATCACGTCATTCAACCTTGAGCGTAGATAAATTGTGTGGTTCACCATTATCGCTTTTGTTTACAGCAAGTTAGTCTTGAAACAAGTAAGAGGTTTTACCCGAAAGTCTCAAAGCGTTAGATGCACGTTTGAGACACTCCTACCGGCTGTCCGTAAAGTGTGGCCTTTGCGTTAGCGTGACTACAGTGTGTCATTCTTGTTGCATACGATGTTCAGAAAAAGGTTTGGTACTTTCTATTTTATAAAAAGATCGGTCGCAAGACTGGAGCAGAATTGCAACTCTAGGCTTAGATTTCGCTTGCCTTCAATTTTTTGTGGTAATGTGGGACTCGTAGTGCCTACTGTGAAGAGTTGTCGAAAGGCACGAGAGCCGGAATGCTATGTATAGTGGTGTCAAAGTTGTTTAATTTCCCTAAAGTCTAATTCAGAAATTACTTCAGCTATACCGAGATATATGACGCAGGGTTCATTTCCTTGTAAGCAGACAAGTGCCCTTAAGGAAATCACAGAAAGAGGCGAAAGAAGCGTTCAGTGAGCCCCAAGGAAACGTGTTCGCCACCTTATTTAGCTTTTTCCGCTGTTACTGTAGCTTCATTAAGGAGAAGGCTAAGATGGTTCTTTAAAGATTATGTCCAAGAATAGAAGAAACAAATTTGATTAGGTTTGCCTACCTGTCGAGTGCCTTTTAAAGAAACTTCATACCTGTGAGATACATAAACAGTACCGACGCAATAGTGGTATTATAAGCCGACGCAATAGTAAATCCTGGATGGAGTCAAGGAAACTGAGGTAATCGTGATGTTTGTCTCGGTAGTGTCAGTTACCCATTTATGTCCTAACGAATGGTAATGCTTGAAATCTCAGGTTTCCTGCAGACGACAGAAGACCAGGAAATTGAATCCCGTAAAAAATGATCCAGTATCCAATTAGAACTCGATAAAATCTCAACGTGGATCAGTGGCAAAAAGCTCTTCAGAGAAATGTCAAATTACGCACTTCACAAAACGTAAAAGCGTGGAATCCCCTACTTTGGCCACAATCTATTTTACTGCCCAAATAGCTACTCATTTGCTTTCTGTGTTATTTCATAATCTAATTCCTATACATTCGCCTGATTTAATTAGACTACATTCCAGTACCCTTGTTTACATTTTCTGTTCAACTTATGTTCTTTCAGCTACTCTTCAGTTTTTTGCTGTCTCGGACAGCATTAAAATGTCATCAGTAACCTTCATTTTTTATTTCTTCTCCCTAACCTTAAATTCTTTCTCCAAATTTATCGTTGGTTGCTGTGTTCAGACTGAATTACATCTGAGAAGTGGTTCCCGTTGACTCGACTCTTGCAAATGCCGCCTGGCTTCTGCACAAGTTCCTCTCCCTACATTAACTACTCCTACCTTCAGCATTCCAAAGAGTATATTCCAATCAGCATTGTCAGAGCTTTAAATCTAAAAATGCTATGACGTGGTTTTGCCTTTCCTTAACCTTTCGTTAAAGATAATTCGTAGGGTCAGTATTGCCTCGCGTGTGCCTACATTTCTCCTGAACCCAGTGATCTTTCCGGAGATGGGCTTCTAACAGTTTTTCCATTGTTCTGTAAATAACTCGTCATTCTTCTAGAAGTATGACTTCTCGGATAGTTGGGTAATATTTACACCTGTCAGCGCCTTTGTGGCATTGTTAAAAGCAGATTATGCAGATAACATTAAGCAATAAACTAACAGCTCGCACAGACGTACAAGCAATAGTTCATACACGATCCACCCATTAAAGGACAGAACAAACCTTAATACGAAGAACGGTCGAAAAGTTTATAGTACTAGATAGTTAACATTCTCTCTCTCTCTCTCTCTCTCTCTCTCTCTCTCTCTCTCTCTCTCTCTCTCTGAACCGTGCTATGATTGAATATCTTCATTTTAAGGGAATAACGCCCAAGAAAATTTTGGAGGACATGCGAAATACACTTAAGGATAATACTCGGTCTTAAGCAACATTGAAAAGCTGGGTGTCAGACTTTACATATGGAAGAAAGTGTGGAAGATGGACCAAGGAGCGAAAGGCCTGTCACAGCTGCCACTGACGAAACAGCTACTGCAATTCACGATAAGATTTCGCAGGATCGTCGCAGCACGTTGAAACCGCATTTATAACCTCTCATGGGCTTGTTCATGACATTATGGATATTTTTGGAATGCGGAAAGTTTCATCTCGGTGGGTCCCAAAAGACTTGAATGCAGATCAGACGGGAATGTGTACAGTGTTGTGAAGAGATCGTCAATTTGAAGCGGATGAAGGTGGCTTTCTTGCAAGATATGACAATGGACGAAACGTGGGTTCACCACTTTGATCCTGAGACGAAACAAGTCACAATGGAAACATCCTTCATATGCCACACGAAAAAAATTCGGTGTGCCAAAATCAGTCGGTAAGGTGATGGCATCGGTCTTCTAGGGTGCAAAAGGGAATTATGATGGATTACCTGCAAAAGAGCGTAACTATCACTGCATCATACTACTGCACCCTCCTGCGCCGTTTGAGAGAAGAAAGCAAAATGACGCGGAAAATTGGCGCGCGGAGTTCTTTCGCACCAGGACAACGCTCCAGCGCACAAAGGCCTCGCAACAAATGGTTCAAATGGCACTGAGCACTATGCGACTTAACTTCTGAGGTCATCAGTCGCCTAGAACTTAAAACTAATTAAACCTAACTAACCTAAGGACATCACACACATCCATGCTCGAGGCTTGATGCGAACCTGCGACCGTAGCGGTAGCTCGATTCGACTGTAGCGCCTAGAACCGCACGGCCACTCCGGCCGGCGCCTCTCAACACCGGAAATTCTGCGTGACTGCAGGTTCGAATTGTTTAGTTATCCGCCGTGTTCTCCAGATTTGGCCCCGTCAGACGTTTTTCTTTTCTCAAACCTAAAAAGACCTAAAAGGAAGACTATTTGGCAATGATGTAGTGATTGATGCTGTGAACGCTTGGTCGAACTCGAAAGCGAAGACTTTTTATTTGAATGATTTGCAGAAGTTCTCAGCGTGCACGCAAGTGTATTAGCGTACATGTTTATTAGATTGAAAAATAAATTGGTAATATGAAATTCGTCGTTCTTTGTTAGGTTAGAAACTTTTCGACCTCCCCTCGCACATGGTAAAATAGTGTATTGTCACAAGCTTCAGCGCCTCGCGAATTAGGCGTAAACTCCACCGCTAACTTCCTCATTCTTGTCTGTGTCAGTGCCGGTATCTGATGACCTCGACACGGACGAGTCGCCAAGTTCGAAGCTGCGTCCCTTCGCGGAACTGGAACTCTCTCTTCCCGCCGGTACTTGTCGGCCGTGCCAGGCGGGTTTAAGCTCGCGCAGAACTGTTTGCAGAGCTTACGTCACTGTCGGGGCCGTAAAACTCGGGCGACTCTCGGATAACAGTGATACGGGCTCTGTAGACTGCTCACGGTGTGGCGGCATGATGCTCTGAGCTGTAGGTTTCTCATTAGTAAACGTCTCTTTGGCATCTGTCGTAAGCTCATTGGACAAAACTACTCGCCCCACTGCGTACGCACACATGAATCGTTAAGCATTCGTAGATGTCGCAGCGATGAACTTAAGTTTTCAATCACGCGCCGCGTTTAGTTGTACCCACACCGTCTGGTGTGTGTGAAGTTGCTGGATTTGTTGAAGTTTCGCGGCGGAGTATGTCTGCAAGCAGTAGTGTTTCGCACGTAGCCACGAAACAACGGCTTTTGAATCAAAATCGCTTCAAAATCCGACGGACAGCCGCAGGCTGTGAATGAAGGTCCGTTCAAACATGTTAGCAAGAAAACATTGCAACGGGAACTGCGTGCTAGAACAGAGTTGGTCAAATCGCAAGAGACCATTTTCACAGGCACAAAAAACAGTTCATGGAGTGGAAGAATGATTGGTTTTTAGAACAGACCATCTTCGTACATCATCTCGACTGGCCTGGAATAACCTGACTTGAATCCCATAACGTGGAATTATTACGTAAGGATCTTTCGTCATTGGAATTGAGATTCACTGATATGCCGCCAGAAATGGATAGAGATTGTTGAACCTGTGTGTGTGTGTGTGTGTGTGTGTGTGTGTGTGTGTGTGTGTGTGTAACAAAAAAGTACAGGTTTTCTGTTAAAATCAAGTGAAAAAGAAAATATGTTGTGAAAATGTGCGGTTTCGTGTATTTCCTCGTAACAGGTTTTGACAACCTGTGTATTAAAGTTGCTGTATTTAAGGCTTCCTGGCAACTGATTAGAATACACTACGCTGTCTAGATCGTCCGAAACTTAGTAATGCTACCCGTTGACAGATTTAAACCATGCGAAATGATGTCGCTGAAGCCACTATCCTCACCAATCCACCAGCTGGAGGAGTCTCATGCCAGGTGCAATACCAGCCGATGTATCTATTCAATTTAAGTGAAACGAAGTTTCATTTGTAATAAGAATAAGTCTGTCACATTCAATTTATTTACGATCAGTGCCTCTTGCTCAGTTCTAAGTTGCTATTTCACGAACTGGCAGTTCCAAAACCAGTTGTGTCCAAAAAACGAAATACATATGTTCTGATTAGTAATTGCGTGTAAATGTTTTTAAAACCCTTAGAAACAAAACTAAATAAACGGAGTCCTGTTCTTATTTTATGATTTATTGTAATTAGCAGTTACATACCTTCAAAGTGTACGAAGTCCCGATGAGGAAGCGAAATCTACCGTCCTGGCAAAATTCCCATATATACCCGAAATTAGCGCGTGTATCAAATTCCCATATATATTTAGCAATTGCGAAGCATTCCAGATTCGCAAATAGTATATAGACTAATACTACGCGATAAATCTAACCGTGATGGTGTTTAAAATAGTTGCTAGCATGAAATCTGCTGGCAGTCAAACTATTAATCGATCCGATGCACAAATTGTGGCGAAGTATAGTAGCAAAATCTGATGGAGAGTTCACGGTTTGGTTCTAAAACATCCACTGTTCCTAAGCGAATTATTTTCACGCCTAATAAAAGTGCCTTAGTCGCTGGCATTTCTTGTGGTCGAACAGGGAGAAATGGTAGTTAAATCACCAAAATGAGGCCGTTGGCAGCCGGATTCGAAATTAAACTGCTGGAAAGGCCATTGGTGGCTGGTGCTGTGTGGAATGCAGCGTCTTCTGGTAAGTAGCACTTCGCCAAACCGGTTATCACGAACCGTCGCAAAAAGCCCTGCGGATGGCACCGAAGTTTTGCCTTATTCTCTTTTAAGTATTTTTTCGGGACCGTGTTTGGTCAAAGGCGCTAGACGTACTGAAATCTTTGTTTATATGCCTAAAATATAAGCTCACTATCACGTCAGAATTCATTAACTCTATAGTGTTACAGAATTGCTGTTGCTTTCGTAGTCACTTGTTTTACTGCCTGTTAGCATTAAAGCTCTCCCTTAAGATCGAGAGAAGAAAGCTGATAGGCAATACGTCCATCGAATTACGTTTAGATACACACACACGTCCACACTTTAAATTATGTTGGATCATGATAAACTTTATTAGTCTACTAAGCCTCCCTGTATCTTTGATTGCTGCCAAGTCACATTTCGATTACATTTTTCAACAGGAGCTTCAAAACAAATTTGCTTGCCAACACTTTTTATAAAATTCATTATTTGGTAGTTATTTACTTACCAAATTGCTTCCGTAAGATGTGCAGGTGTGGCGGCAAACAAGTTTACAAACTGTAGAAGTGTTTAAAAGTCTTTTTATTCATGTTTTCAGGCTATCTTCTCAAAACGTTAGTGATTCCAGTACTGGCATGCACTAAAATTACAGCGCATCTGGTTACATTCGAATTACCCTTATGTGATGCTTGTAACGGTATAGGCAATAACCCTGAGTGGAGTCATGAAAATGCTGTTGCATTTCCTGTATGTAGGTATTGCAGCTGAACTAGCGGGGAGTGGTGGCACCGCGAAGTATTTGGGCGATGTTTGTTCTACTGACTGGCGCTTTCCTGCTGATGGCTAGCAGATGGGGCGTTCGATGCGGGCTGCGTAATCAAAGTGATGGTTAGGGTCCTCTACGAGAATGGGATAAAACTAGAGGACCGCAACGTACTCAGTCCCACAAAGACTTAATTGTAATCTATTAGGCAGTTTCATAACAAACACTCGAACTAGCAGCAACAAACAATTAACGGAGCTCGAATTAAGTTTTAATATTTCTGTAATACAAAAGATAAAAAGTACAGCCTAGAAATTCATAAATGGCGTATTACTAGCAGTAGTGTATGATTAGAAATACCTATCACATTACATCTGAAAGTGTTTCATCCCCGACATATTTGAAAATTCGGCAAAATAAATCAGTTTGGGCAGGAATGTTAGTTGCCTAATTTCTACGTGACAAAACTTTACCAATGCCGAAACATAACTGATCACTTAAATGACTGCTATGTGGTAGTACAGGGGGCAAAAATGTCACTTTCCACAAGCAGACGCTAAAAGAGACGTTTCATATCACAGAGGTTACTGTTACTCTGTGAAGTAAGGTTGGAACTTTAATAGTGGCAACTATTTATTTACAGCTCGTGCAAAATACATACGTGTTTCAAAGTTTTACTGACCTTCAAAGCAGTCACCAGCATTGTGTATAACCCATTGCCAGCGATGTGGAAGTCGTGGGATACTCTTAGCAGCGCCAGTTGCGTTGACAGTTCGAGCGGCGCGGCCTATTGCCCGACGAATTTGTAGCAGTTCTGAAGCGAATGCTGTGAAGTTTCCTTCAGTTTAGAAATAGTTGAACTTAGGAGGGCTTAACTCAGGAGAGTGCAGTAGGTGGTATAGCACTTAGCAGCCCCATCAGTCAAATTAGTAACAGCTTGCAATGTGCGTGCTTGAGCATTGTCCTGCAAAATGGTCAGCTCCTGCAGAAAGGGTCATCACTTCCGTCTCTAAGCTGGTCGTAGGTTGTGTTCCAAATATGAACAGCTTAGACACAGAACTGATGACACTCTCTGCAGGGCCTGACCATCTTGCAGGACAACGCTCAAGCACGTACAGTGCAAGCTGTTACTGATTTGATTGATGGGACTGCTAAGTACTATACCACCTACTGCACTCCCCTGACTTAAGCCCTCGTGAGTTCAACTCGACTTCTAAATTGAAGGTAACACTTCACAGTTCAAAATGGTTCAAATGGCTCTGAGCACTATGGGACTTAACTTCTGAGGTCATCAGTCCCCTAGAACCTAACTAACCTAAGGACACCACACACATCCATGCCCGAGGCAGGATTCGAACCTGCGACTGTAGCGGTCGCCCAGCTCCAGACTGTAGCGCCTAGAACCGCTCGGCCACTCCGGCCGGCCACACTTTACGGCATTCTCTTCAGAACTGCTACAAATTCGTCGGGCAATAGACGGCGCCGCTTGAACTGTCAACACAAATGGCACTGCTAAGAGTATCCTACGACTTCCACATCGCTGGCAACGGGTTATACCCAATGCTAGTGACTACTTTGAAGGTAAGTAAAACTTTGAAACACGTATTTATTTTGTACGAGCTGTAAATAAATAGTTGCCACTATTAAAGCTCCAACCCTCGTATATTCAAAATGACCAAGGGAAAAATAAACGGCTCACACGGAGCCGCACACAGTCCTCCCTCCCATGAACTGTGCGCTAAAGTTGATAGAGAGAATTCTCTCCGCCATATGCTGCAGATTTTGAGTAGCGTGGGTGTACATCTACTCACTGTTAGTCCCTGGTTCGCTATGGTTAACAATTGACACTGCTGCGTAAACGGGTTAGAGCTGGTACGTAAGCAGATGTCTCTTTATGGAAACAGAACATGTCTTCGTAGGAAGTGTCCCTTTAGCGATTCGCTAGAGCTAAAGGCGGTTGGTCAAGACAAACGCGCGCAGTGTGCGCGGCGCGGCGCGGTGCGCCTGCCTGAACACTACAGGAAGAACGACCAGCAAGCCTGTAGTGAGCTGCGCGCCGAGAGTGCCGTTGCAGTTAGCCTGCGGCGAACTCGCCAGGTCGCAAAGGAATTTTCTGCCACATAATTTCGTCAGACGTCCGAAATCGCGCCGTCCATTGCAGAACAGGCGTTTTGCATGCAGTTTCTCGTGGCGGATTTATGTACTGTTCGTTGCTGCCTACAGTAAGAGCTATCTTAACGTAATTTTTCTTAACCCTTTCAGTGCCACGTGATGAACATTCCCTGTCCTTTATATATATGAAAGCAGTTTAATTTGTGCATTCCTCGCCGTTCTTCACCTACAGGATGCTCGAACATGCGTGAAACTTACACAACTGGTAGATCATTGATTACTTTGAGAATCCAAAACGAATATTCTAATTCTGATTAACATAATAGCTTAAAAATTAAGTTCATGGCAATTGTTACTGACGAACGCTAGTGTCAGTCCATTCATTACAATATAATCCATTGACAGAACTGTACTCCAATGCAAAATCATTTGGCCACTAGATTTTCACGTACTATTCATGGTGACCGTGTAAGTGCTGCCCTCAGTATTCACCACGTAGTAATAATAAAAGTAGCAATTTCGCAGACAAGGTGACGGGTGTTCACTGATAGCTCTTCCACAGGACAAAGCACGATCTCCGGAAATTCTACTGTCAGAGCGTTATTGCCCACAAAAATAAGTTTATTTCAACAAGGCTGCCACCTCTTAAGGACCTGTTTCTGTACGTTCACACGGCTTTGCGGGCAATGAAAGCTGCTACACATTGCATACATAGCGCAACTATCACGTGCCTCGCACACATTACTGTTTAAGTATTCAATTTAGGTTATTGGTTTCTTACCTCAAAGTAATTGCTTTAGATCCTCTGTAGTCTGTATAATTTTGACTAAGTTTGCAACACTATGCCGTGTGTCCGAACAGGCGCGGTTTCTCTGGTGTTTCGGCAGATATTGCAGTTTCGTTTTTGCAAGTTGTAGTTGGAATCAGACCAAACAAATACGGTTCGTGTCTTTCATGCGACGCCCAGCATCGACGAAAAGCATCGGTTTGTTTTCCGTTACAACCAAAACAATATTTAAAATGGAATTTTACGTATGGTCTCAAATTACTCTACCGTGGTACTCGTTTCATCGACATGTATTACAGGGATAGCAAAACAAAAATTACTCCGGCAGACACAGCACAGCCCTCGCCCGCGCTGAATACCATTTTACTACCACCATTTTATTAGGTTTCCATTCCAATCAATTTTCAGTTGACATCTAGTCTGGTATTGAGATGGAAATAAGTATTTTGTTCTATTTGGTCTGAGTCGCCACTTTGAGATGGAGGCGTGATGAAGGGGCATTTTTAATAGGACTCACGGGTCTGCCTCCTTTATCTGCATCTAAACAGGCTCAGCGACAAATTTGACACAGGAACTACACGAACAAAATAATTTTTCTAGATTTGGTATTACCAACCCACACGCGAAGAGATTTAAAGGCTTTAATGGCACAGGAACTCAATCACCAACGGAAGTAAACATGTAATGTGGTCCGACGATCCACTGGACTCTTCAAGTCTTAAGATATGGTCAAATTGTATCTCCCTCTGAAGAGTCGACAGGGGCGTTTTCTCGGATGTTTCGGCAGATATTTGCAGTTTCATTTTTGAAATGTGTAGATGGAATCAACCCAAATAGAAATACTGATTGCGTCTTTCATGCGATACTCATAATCGACAAAGTGTCGTTTCCCGTTACAAAAAATATTCGAAGTGGAATTTTACGTGCCCAGTTGATGGAACGTTCCCAAATTAGTCTATTCCTATAATCATTTTATCGATATGGACTAACAGGGTCAGTAAAACTCTAAGAATATCCTGTACTCCAGCAGCAGTTGAGCAGCGCTTCATATAGTTGGTCTCCAGTTCTTGCAAGTTCTTCACCAATCTTTCCTGGTACTTCTTACTCTTCCTTCGGTTTATCCCAAGATAGTGTCTGCTGACTATATTATTTTATTCATCAGATCCTACAATTGGTCCTCACTTTTAGTGTGGATAGCTGTCATCAGCTAATTTTGGTAATGATATTTTTACCCTGAATTTTAAACCCACATCTGAACCTTTCCTTTATGCATGGTTTTATTCATAGCTGTTTCCTCAGCAAGTGTGGCATATTTCAGAATAAAATTGTCATCAGTTGTTAAAGACATTTGCCTCTTCGCCGGTTTCAACATATTAATCATTTATTTCCGTCATGGGTTCTTCGGTGTACAGACTGAACAGTATGACGGACTACATCGCCGTCTTATATCCTTTCTCGTCCGGGTACGTGGTTCATGGTCTTCCGTTCTCGCTGTATACGGCAAAATTTCATCAGTCATAAAGAGCGAAACTGTACAGGCAAAATCAGCATGTTGTCCTTCGTTCGAAGACTGGTTTGATGCAGCTTTCCACGCTAGTATATCATGTTCAAGGCTCTTCATCTCCGAATAACTACAACTTTCACCCTCCTAAATCTGCTTACTGTATTCATCTCTTGCTCTCCCATCGAGCGAGGCGGTGCAGTGCTTAGCACACTGGACTCGCACTCGGAAGGACGACGGTTCAAACCCGCGTCCGGCCATTCTGATTTAGGTTTTCCGTGATTTATCTAAATCGGTTCAGACAAATGCCGGGATGGTTCCTTAGAAAGGGCACGACAGACTTCCTTTCCCAACCTCCCCTGATCCGATGGGACCGATGACCTCGCTGTAGGGTCCCCTCCCCGAAATCAACCAATCAGTCTTGCTGTCCCTCTAACGATTTTTACCCTCACAATTCCCTCCAGTACTAAATTAGTTGTCCCTTGATGTTCCAGAATGTCATCAATCGATCCCTTCTCGTCAGGTTGTGCCACAAATTCTCACTAGTTATGTTCAGTACCTCATCACTTAAAGCATCCACCCACCTAGTCTCCAGCATTCTCCTACAGCACCACATTTCAAAAGTTTCTGTACTTGTCTGAACTTTTATCGTCCAGGTTTCACTTCCATACACTACTACACTCCGTACAAATATCTCCAGAAAAGACTTCCTAATACCTAAATCTATATTTGATGTAAAAACTTTTTTCTTCGGAATTGCTTTTGTCATTACCAGTCTAAATTTTATATCCTCTACTTCGGCCATCAGTTCTGCTGCCCAAATCGCGAAATTCATTTATAGTGTCTTGTTTCCTAATTCCCTCAGAGTAACCTGATTTAATTAGACTAAAATTGTTATTCATGCTTTGATTTTGTTCATGTTCATCTTATATCCTCCTCTAAAGACCCTGCGCGCTCCGTTCATATGCTCTTCAAAGTCCTTTGCTGTGTGTAACGAATTACAATAGCAACTTCCTTGAAGAAAAAGTTAGTGCTCACACCAAATAGCCTAAATGTAGAGAGCCAGAGGTTCATAAAGAGCTTTGTCTGGAACGTGGCCTTCCACGGCTCTGAAATACGGACTATTTATGCATACTGTGAGAGTTGTCTGGAGGGACTTGACAAGTGGTGCTGGAAGAGGAAGGCACGTGGCGGCATTGTCTCCCGGGGGACGCAGCTGAAGCACAGCTGTTTGGCCGCCCTAGGGAGCTCGGCTTGGTGTGGAGAGTCCACTGTCAGGGCCACGGCCACGCCCAGAGCCCGGGCAAGGTCGGCCCGCAGATCAATACGCGCCGCGGGGAGGCAACGGCAGCCACGCCCCCCTCAGAAGCGCTGAATGCCATGCCGCGCCGCAGCTCCTGCCTCCCCCAGGAGTCGCTCGCCTTTCCATCAAGCGCGCTATCGGCAAGCGCCACTACTGCTGAAGCACGATGCGAGGGCTGGACAGTTCTCACAAATTGCTGTGTACCCAGCACGACTCCACCGTCCAGGTGATCGTTGTATGACATTCTCGATTAACATTGTTTTTACAGAGCATGGAGATATTTTCTGTTGCTGCTATTACAATAAAATTCGAAAAAATGAAAAGTATGGATATGTCTAATTGTTTTCCACACTAGCTGCTGCGTCTGGTTATAACGGCAGCTCTCATATTCGGAAGCCTAACTTTATCTTAGCAAGAAAATACTCGAGTTTGTATGATGGGAGTGAACCATCGATTTACTGTAAGGAAATTTATAATAATAATAATAATAATAATAATAATAATCTTGAAAAGTTCATCCGCAGGTTGGGTCTGTTTACAACATAAGCCTCGCTGTCCACTCCTCGCATTTTTTCCCAACACTCAACCACACCCTTCAGCCATTTCTCTCTTGGTTTTCCTCTTTGTCGTTTCCTTTGCTTCTCCATTTCGTATTCTTGGGAATCCTCTTATTTTCTCTTTGTATGCCCATACCATCTTAGACTTGACGTTTCTATCCCGCTCTGCAGTGGTTTGTTTCCCTGTTTTCCTTCCCCCGAATTCCTCTTTGCTTGTAACTCCTATTCCATTTCTGAGAAACTTCATTTCACATAGTTCTAATCTGCTTACATCTCCTCATTACCTATGTTTCAGATGCCTAGGTCAGTATTGGGATGTAGGAACTTCTATATAACACTACTTTGCTTTTTTGTGGGACATCTTTCAATTGAAAGTGCGTACACATCAGTCGCATAGCGGGAACATGTTCCACTCATAATGCACTGTAAACACTTTGGTTTGTCAGAAATAAGAAAATGAAAACAGTACAAACTACACATGTATTCGCTGAAGTGACAGAAGAAAAATGTTGTAAACAGACATAAAGGTATGAACGATCATCGTGAAATAAATATTTAGTGATCTTAGCGTTAGAACAAATCTTTTCGCATTGACCTTCCGTCGTTTTGTAACAACTTCTGTTTTCCGTTTTTAATTAGTTTTTCGGATTCTTTAATATTATCTCGTCCTTTTCTTACATCTGTATTTTATGATATTGCTGAAGTTTCCGAAAATAGAGGAATTTGTGGCGTTACCGTGTTATTTATTTGGTAAAGGTTAACCTAAACTTATTTTAGATATGTTGTGTGTATTTTGGTACATCTCAATTTCCATTTTCCAACCCTGTGTTTGCACCCACTACTTTTGTAATACGTCTTATAGGCATTTCTCTTGTCGGACTCGTATTTAACATTTAAGCATTCAAATTCATATAAACATTCTGGTCTTACCATTGTGGTGTGGATTTTAGATTTCGTATTTCTAGAGATGAATTTCTTGTTGTATTTATTTTTAGTTAAACCATGTGTTCGTTCCAATTTACTAGTGCTTGCATCTCTTCCTGTAAGATTTCGGAAATTTGTTTACCAACGCGTCATATTTATTTTTGTGCATTTTTATATTTATGAATTTTGCTTTGTCAGCAGAAATTTTGAAACCATTTATGCTGGCTATGCTTTTACGAAGATTTGAGTAGCTGACTTCGCAATTTTTTTTAAGCAAACTTAGGCGGGTTTACCTTAATCCCATTGCTTCCTTCCTACGATTATTGGCTTCATTTTTCTATTATTTCGCTGATCCACCAGTTAGGGACAACGGCCAGCTTAATTTAGCATTCTCTCTTCATTTTCCCACTGAAGCAGTTACTTTTCATCAACGCTATGTGACCAGCATTTATTTGATCTGTCCATCTCGCACCAGTTGGCCATGTGTCGTCTCGGATAACAGTAAATCCTTGTGGTTAAAATCTCGGTCTAATTTTTATAGTTCTACGTTTAACTATTAAAAACAGTACGAAAACATGATTTCACGTTAGCAAAAAGTTGAGAAAGCTCCACTGTGAAGAGATCATTAATTTTTCATCTACCAAATGACAACTCCTGTATTAAAATGAGTTCTTGGAGTACAATATACGAGGTGTCTTTGATGCGAGGTGATAGTATTTAACAAGTCTTCCATCGTCCGTAAGTGTCAGACTTCAGTCTAGTCTCTGAAGAGCGCGCATTTGTTCGACGTTTCCTTCAGTTTTTGAAGTTGGTCTCGCAACCTTCCAAAAATGTTTTGTGCCAGCGAAAAACTTGCTCTTTGTAAGAAATGTTCACCATAGACCTGTTTCAACTTTCCAAAGATCACATTCGCGGATTATCAGTGTTTAACACAAAATATGATGGCATAACGTTGCTCTAATTTCCGCTGTTCCATTTTCTTAACACAAGAGAACGGTTTCACTGATGGCGCTCTCGAAAATCACATGATGGCTTTACGGAGGAGAAACTCGGACTGAGCATTTGTAAGGGATGAACACACAGGTCTACACAAGCAGAACAGAGTTGCCAGATCGCTCGTGGTGTTGTCGGTCGCATTACTTTCCTCCCACATCTCGTAGGAGACGGGACAAGTGACAGAAAATCTGTAACAAAAGAACATTAAGCACACAACTTTGCTAATATTTGGCAAAATTGTATTTACATGTTAACGAAATGTCTTTCGGCTTCTTAGGCCATCATCAGGTGACAACTGAATGTAGCAAATGCAGATAAAATGATGGGCGACTTGCACAGACACTACTTACACAGAAAAGCTACAGAAACCACATGTGTGTTCAAGAAGGGAAAATGTTACATTGTCACAGTTACATTTGTATAAAATTGAAAAATAGAATTTGTTAATGGCTGTTAAATTTAACAGATCAAAAATAGTTGGATTTGCAGTTGTAGTCCAATATTTCTATGACTAAAACTTAATTTTCCAGAAGAAAAGGGAAATAATTTCATTGCTTAGTTCTAAGTTGGCATTCTGTGTAATGTTTGAATACAGGTGTTCCCAATAGGGATACACTTAATTTCATAGTACATAAAACTTCACAATCTAAATCATATGGGAGATTTTGACATACTTGGCAAACACTAATTCCTCCTTAACAAGATTTAAAGGCGCTGTTTGAACAACCTTGAGCACTGAGCCACCAGTTCCTGAAACGGGTAGATGCGACACTAAACAAACGGCCAGTTTACCGATACACGCCCAGCGGTGTTGCCATACATATAGCGCCACAGTCACGACTTAACTCCACAACACCTCTGAAATAACTCTCGGTGTTCATTTCCCACTTCTGACAACGCCCAGGTACCATTGTAGCTCCGTCGTCGACGTAGCAGGCTGATACGTTGCTTACCTTACATTTGTTGTTTCTAGGCCTTTCCGGTTTCTACTGCAGCTGTTTTTTCTTAGCCTTATGTTGATCGGTTTGGGATAGGTCACACAGCAAATCGAATTCGTGATATGACCAAGCGAGAGGACCTGTTCTGGAGGACAGGGGTTAAAGTCCCTGTCTAGCCATACTAGTTCAGGTTTTCCCATCTTTTCCCCGAATAGTGAAAGAAAAATGCAAGAACGCTTTCTTCCAAAAGAACGCTGCCGATCCCTTCCCTACCCTACCCTGCCCTTTCATCAAAGGGCGTCTGTACCCAGGGAAAAGGGGGAGGCGTTGGGGAGGGGGTCGTGCCGCCCTGATACTCCACCCCTGCGCACCACCCCTAGCTCTCAGAAGCAAAAACAGTGTAATCGGGTGTTTCTCTTTCAAGAAAAGATTGTAGGTATTACACATGCTAAGTGTCCGAACTGGAACTTTTTATTGCTACTTAAGTGCCATTAGTCTTCCAGAATATTTAAAATACTCCATGCTCCCAGGCCTAGCCGCCACCCACCAGCCTCCTGTAAACTATTGAGTGGGCGCCGTTATTTCTACCATAGCATTTGCTAATGAGATACAGAGCCATTGGATTTTTGTAATTTTTTAGATGTATGGTACGTTAAGTTCAGGACGCAAATATCAATCATTAAAAGCAGTTCGATGCAGCTTTCGATAATTCTTCAGTAAATAGACTTTGAAGTTTCCCGAGCGGCTGTAACACACCGATAGTTAGATTTTTCTTTTCAACAGACGGCCCGGTTTTATGGTAGAATGAGATTGCCCGGTTTTATGGTAGAATACTCACCTGCGCGCGCGCGCAGGCTGGGGCAGGCTGGGTTCGATTAATGGCTGATCAAAGTTTTTCAACAAAGGAGCATGGTCCATGAGAATTTCCGTGATGTGTAAAATACGTAAAGATGGAAAAAAGTTACTTGTAATGTATAAATTTAATCAGCCTCTTGTAAAATATCGTTAATTAAGAATATACACTGGACTGGTATACCTGCTGATACCGTGTAGGGCCCCCGCAAGCACGCAGAAGTGCCGCAACACGACGTGGCATCGACTCGACTAATGTCTGGATTAGTGCTGGAGAGAAATGACACAATAAATCAGTGCAAGGGGGTGGAGATCTCTTCCGAACAGCACGTTGTAAGGCATCCCAGATGTGCTGAACAATGTTGATGCCTGGGGAATATGGTGGCCAACGGAAGTGTTTACTCAGTGTGTTCCTGGAGCCACTCTGTAGCAGTTCTTGACGTATGGCATGTCGCATTGTTCTGCTGGAATTGCCAAGTCCATCGGAAAGCACAACGGACGTATCAGACACGATACTTATGTACGCGTCAACTGTGTCCTATTTAGACGTATCAGGGGTCCCATATCACTCAACTGGACACGCCCCACACCATTACAGCCTCCACCAGCTGGAGCAGTCCCGTGCTGACACAGGGCCCAAGGATTCATGAGATTGTCTCCATACTCGTTTACGACCATCCGCTTGTTAGTTTGAAACGAGACTCGTCCGACCAGGCAACATGTATCCAGACACAGTCCAATGTCGGTGCTGACGGGCCCAGGCGAGGCGTAAAGCTTTGTGTCGTGCAGTCAAGGATACACGAGTGGGCCTTCAGCTCCGAAATCCCATATCGATGTTTTGTTGAGTGGTTCGCACGCTAACTTGTTGCTGGCCCAGCATTGAAATCCGCAGCAATGTGCGGAAGGGTTACACTTCTGTCTTAAGTCGTCTTGCAGGATCTTTTTCCGGCCGCAGCGATGTCTGAGATTTGATGTTTCACTGGATCCCTGATATTCACGGTACACTCGTGAAATGATCGTACGGGAAAATCTCCACTTCATCGCTACCTCGGAGAGGGCGTCCCATCGCTCGTGCGCCGACTATAACACCACGTTCAAACTCCATTAAATCTTAATAACCTGACATTGTAGAAGCAGTAATCGATCTAACAACGGCGCCAGACATTTGTCTCCTATAGATGTTGCCAACTGCAGCGCCATATTCTACCTGTTCACATCTCTCTGTATTTGAATATGCATGTCCATAGCAGCTTCTTTGGCGCTACAGTGGATATTTACAATGAAAACTGACTTTCTGTGTGCGATATGTAATTAGAATGACGTGGATTTTTCATTAAAATGACAATGTAATTAGCGTATATTTTTTCCATCTCTATTTCACGTTTCACGGAAATGCTCGTAGAAAATACCAACTTCTGCTTAAAAATTTGCATTGGGCAGGAATCTAACCCAGCTGGCCCCCTTCTCCCTCCCCATGTGGCAGGCGAGCATTCTACTAGGACCATCCCCCCAGGGCCCTCACCACTCTTTGGTGGGTTCGTGCTTGGCTACCATGGGGCCCAGGCCTTGGCAGCGTTTTCCCTTCTGTGATGCATGTGTATCCTCTTGCTGTTGTTCTTCCCCCTCGCTTGGGGAGCATGCCTGGGCTGTTTTTGGAAATGAATTTTGCATTTTATGTAGTCAATATCAGAATACTCTCCAATGTTCCATTTTCTTTCTTCGTTCACCTTTTCACATACTTTGTTCCGCTTCTGCGTTTGAGGTTTCTCTTTTACTCCCCCCCCCCCCCCCCCCCCCCCGTGCTCTCCTGAAAGTCGGCCCACGCATCTGACGCGTAACATGTGACTGGGTAACGCGTAGCTTCCATCCCCAGTTCGACAGGTAGGGTTTGCACGTACCCTCTTGTACAGGCCAGGCCCAGGGAAGGGTGATTGCCTGAGATGCAACCTTCCCAAACTGCCGATTGGTCCCTTTGTCGGGTGTTCAGGTGTGATCTGAGGTGCAAACAATCATCTAAGGCAGGTGCACTCCCTTATGAAGGGAGCCCCAGTTGGAAGGAGCGCGCCGTCGGAGACGCTGGCAATCGTGGGGTTTTCTCGCAATGAGTCAATCATCTTCCCAATCAGTCTACGAAACGTAAACATAATGAGGCTAATGATTTGAAGACCCTTCCCACTTCACCACGGTTCCTCGTGGTCTCACGCACTGAAGAGTCCGTCCTTTGCCACAGTAAGTAAGTTTATTATTCAGATAGGTGTTGATGCAATTGCTGGCCCTGTGAAATCCTGCTCTCGTTTACGGAATGGCACTTTGCTTTTGGAGACTGCTTCTGATTCTCAAGCACAACTGCTTGGTGCCTCGCTCACTACGGGTACCCTGTTCATGTCTAGACCATAGAACTTTGAATTCTTACCATGGTGTAATTAACACCAGGCTGCTCGACGGTCTAACTCAGCCCGAAATACAATCGTACGTCTCTGATCAGGGTGTCGTTGCCATTCCTTGTGTAATGAAAAAGGTGTCCGGCTGTTCATTCGGAACCCGATGCGCCAGTGTCAGTTTCAATTGCACTACCCCCAGCCAAATGTGTAACCTCTGGTAGGGATGCGCTTGAGGGAGATTCTGCCACATCCTCCCTGCTGTATCAATTGCAAAGGCGGCCATGCCGTCGACTCTCGGGATTGTCCCGTGTATCGTGATGTGGGCTGTCAGATTCGGGTAAAGGAAAAAGTGCCTTACCCAGTAGTGCGCAAGTTACTGACCAGTTGCAAACCCTGTGTTCTCCCATCAGGCACCTATAGTTTTGTTCTTGCGACCCCCTCGCTCCGTGAAGGACATGGACACAGACATGCGACCTCAGATTCAGCTCTGAGGTTGTGAAATCGCCCAGTGTCAAGGTAGCATTGGCATCCCCCCCATCCTGCTGTGCAACAAGCCATCACTCTCTCGCCTCAAGGGGCAAAAAGACCAGCTGCACAACCAGTAGGAAGCAAAGGACAGGAGTACTACTGTGAAGACTTCCAGTCCCTCTAGCCAACCACCTCCTGAGTAGTCCTCTAACCAGAAAGACTCGAAGTAGTCCACCAAAGGCAAACGGTCTTCCCTTTCGCCAACTCTAAGATCCTGTTCGACGGTGTCGCCTCGTGGTACCTTAGCCCGGATGCCCCCTCTCTCGCTGGTGCGGACCACCAACAGTTTTTCAGCGTTGGCCTCCACGGATCGACCGCACAAGCAAGCCAATGCTTCTTTGGATCTCATGGCGCAGAATCATCCTGCTTCTGTGCCCTGTAGTAGCGACTCTACACCGGCTGTCACTCGGCATCCCTACATCTTTCTCCTCATGATTGTCCTTCCATGGAACGTTGGCGGCCTTCGGTCCCAGAGAGGATTTATGGCTGCTTTGTGTCGCAGCATCCCCTTGTACTCTGCCTTCAGGAAACTAAATTGCGCTCTCACGACCGCTTTGAGCTTTCACATTACCGATTCGTGTTGACCTTCCCCCAGAGGTCGGAATTCCATCTCATGGGAGCGTCATGCTGCTCATACAGGATGACATTTTCAACCTCTCTCTCTCTGATTACCTGTCTTCAAGCTGTTGCAGTTTGCCTTTTCCTTCCCCACATGACTTTTCCCTCTGTACCGTTTATGTACCTCTCTTTCGATGTCACCAGGACAACCACCTTAAACTTAACGGGCAGCTACCTCTCTATTTTTTGCTACTTGGTGACAATGCGCATCATCCCCTTTGGGGTTCTCCCAGGACCTGTCAGAGGTGTCCTCTTGGCTGACCACCTTAACCAACACAGTCTTCTGCCTTAACACGGGTACACCCACTTCCTTTCCAGCTCCTTGCACACCTATTCCCAGTTGGACCTATTCTTTTGCATTGCTCAGCTTGCCCATCGCCTTGAGTAGTCCATTCTTTCTGACGCCTACTCGAGCGACCATTCCCGTGTGCTCTGTCTGACTCCTATCCCATCCGCATGCACGCGCAAATGGCACCTTACTAAGGCTGACTGGCAGCTTTACTCCTCCCTGGCGATCTTCAAAGGACAAGATTTCCCCAGTTGTGATGACCAGGTGGACTCTCACACCGCTATCCTTATTGCTGCAGAATGTTCCATTCCTCGCACTTTCTCTTTATCACTTCGTGCCCCAATCCCTCGGTGGACTGGGACATGACGTGATAAAATTCGCACACTTAACATGCTCTCCGCGTTTTTAACAGTCGTCATACATTGGCAAACTGCATACCTCATAAACAGATGCTTGCGAAGAGTCGTCGGGTTCTTTGGGATAGCAAACGAGCTAGCTGGATTTCATTCACTAGTTCTTATAACAGCTCCACATCTTCCTCTGTCGTGTGGGCCAACCTCAGATAGCTATCTGGGACCAAGATCCATTGCCCCATTTCCAGTCTCACAGTAGCAGACGATGTTATCGTGAAACCTATTGATATCGCCAATACCTTGGGCCTCCATTCTGCGGAAGTTTCGAGCTCTTCCTACTAACTTGCCTTCCTCCAACGGAAACGAGCGGAGGCGGCTCGGGCGATACCCTTCTCAGAATCGTGAGTGCAACAGTGCCGCCTTTGCTATGACAGTGTTCGATCATGCTCTCAGTTCATTCAGATGTTGCAGCACCTTCCTCTTGCGGGCAAGCACTTTCTCTTTAACATGCGCAACCGCATCTAGGCAGAAGGCAAATTTCACGGACGCTGGCGTGAAGCCACTTTCATACCCATACTTAAGCCCAGTAAGGACAAACATTCCTTCTAGCTACTGCCCCTTCTTTTACCAGCTGCGTTTGCAAGGTGATGGAACGTATGATTCATGCCTGGCTGGTATGGTGGCTCCAGTCTCGCCATTTATTAACGAATGCACAGTGTGGATTTTGAGCATGGCGTTCTGCATTTGGCCATCTCGTTACTTTGTCCACCTACGTCATGAATGTTTTTCTGCAGAAATCCCATACTTCGGCCGTGTTTTTTCGATTTGGAGAAGGCCTAAGACACCTGCTGGAGAACTGATATCCTCCATACTCTTTATACGTGGGCTTCTGTGGCCGCCTGCCCTGTTTCCTTCAGGCGTTTTTAAGAGATCGAGTTTTCAAGGTTCGTGTGGCCTTTGCCTTGTTAGACACCTTTATCTAGGAAAACTGTGTGCCTCAGGGTTCTATCCTGAGTGCCTTTCTCTTTACTATCGCCATTAACCCTATCACGGCCTGTCTCCCGCCAGGACATCTCTGGCTCCCTTTTTGTTAACGATTTTGCCATCTACTGCAGTTTCCCACGGACCTGTTTCACTGAGCGGGGTCGTCGTCAGCGATGTCTTGATGGTCTTTACTTCTGGAGCATCGACAATGGCTTTCGCTTTTAAACTGACAAGTCTGTATGAATTACTGGCGACGCAAGTAGTTTCTCCCACCATCTTTACATCTTGGCCCTGTTGCTCTTCCGTTCGTTGACATTACGAAATTCCTGGGGCTCAGGCTCGATAGGTAACCCTCTTGGTCGTCTCATGTATCTTACCTGGCAGCCCTATGTACGCGGATCCTCCATATCCTAAGTGTCCTCACGGGTACTTCCTGGGGTGCTGATCGAACCACCACCACATCCTCCGTCTGCATCGGTCCTTTGTCCGTTCGAAACTCGACTATGTGTGCTTTGTTTATGCGTCCGCGCGCGTAACCCTCTCACGCCGTCTCAACACTAACCACCATCGTGGCATCTTTTTTCCCCACGGGCGCCTTTTACACCAGCCCAGTAGAGTGTGTATGCTGAAGCTGCTGTCACCACCGTCCTACCGCCGTGTGCAGGTATGCATGCAGTTTGTCTGCCATGTGTGGCCACCCATCCTATGCCTCCTTTGAGGATTCCTTTGATCGTCAGTATGGGGCTCGTTCTTCTGTTACCTCTTAGAGTCCGCTTTCGGCACATGATACGGCAGTTTTTCACACTACCTACACCTATCCCGGTGGGTGTGAATCCTTCACCACCTTGGCTTCGTAAAGCGGCCTATGTGAACCTTGGTCTTCATTCGCATCCAAACGACACTACTCCAGCCTCGGTCTATCGCCTTTAGTTTCGCGACCCTCGCATGGAACTTATATAGCACCTTTGTATACACTGATGGCTCTCGGACTGACTGTGGGTTCGGGTGTGCCTTCAATGGCACCGTGTCCTTAGATCCAGCACACTCCTCAATATTTACAGCCGAGCTCTTCACCTTGTATCATGCCACGGAGTACATCCAGCGACACAGCCTCCCTTTTAAAGTGTCCTCTGCTCATACACTGTGCCCTGCAAAGTATATATATATATATGTGTGTGTGTGTGTGTAGTACATCGCTCAACCATTAGTGCAGTGGGTCCAGGAAAACTGCCAACTGCTCACTTTTTGTGGAGCCAGTGTGATGTTTCTGTGGATTCCTGGTCATGTCGGTATACCAGGAAACGAGGCTGCTGACGCTGCTGCCAAAGCTGCAGTCCTCGTACCTAAGTCCGCGAGTACCTGTATTCTCTCCGATTATCTGTTTTGCCGTCTATCAGGTGGTGGTGTCCCTTTGGCATCCCAATGGTCCTCCCTTCACGGGATTAAGCTCCGGCTTAAGCCTCTCCCAGCGGCATGAACCACCACCTCTCGGCCCTCGCGCTCGAGGTGGTTGTTTTAACTCGGCTCCGTATTGGGCACTGCCCTTTTAGCCACAGTTATTTGCTCAGTGGCGTTACCCCACCACTCGGTACACATTGTACTCAATTTTTAACTGTCCGCCATTTCCTGATGAGATGTCCCTGTTTTTAACCTTTTACGTTCCCGTTTGGGTTTGCTGGCTGAGTCATCGGCCGTTTTAGCAAATGACGCGCGGGCTGTCGACCGCGTCTTTTTATCCTCCAAAGCAATATGGCGAATGCCATTTAATTTTTAGTTTTGTACCTTCGTTTCCATATGGTGTCTTACTTAGCCAGTTTTTCACGTGCCTAAAAGTGTCTTCTAGTATGTCAATTGGGACCGACGTATAGTCGTTTTTAAATCCTCTTTCTTCGTGTTCTGTAGTTTTGACTTGAACGCATAGACCCCAGTTTTTGCGCCCTAACGCAAAACAAAACCAAACTATTAGGACCATGCTACCTGTCGAAACATATACATATCTTTATTGTGGGCTGTTACTCAGAAATCTTGTCACTTTCCTCTTTCCTCTTTCCCATATATATAAAAAATACAAAAATCAGATTGCTGTGTGATCTTGCTAGTCTTCGGCGGCAAGATCACTAAAAGGTAGTTTTCCTTCATTGGTGAGTAAATCAATAAAGCCGCATTTAATACCTTATAGTACGCTAAGTATCTGATTAGTCTACTGGAACTGTACACTTCACTTATATATTTTGTGTGCATCTTGGATTTGAACTTGGTAACACTCTCAGAATAATCGGAGAGACTAAGTACGGGCGCTTACAGTGAGCGTCAGAGTTTAAAGTTTGTCTTCTAATCTGGGAGACGAACAACGGTACCGGCTAACTGTTAGTATTCGTCACGTAGGCAAAGATACGAACTGGGTGGGGAACTACGGATGAGTTGGTAGGATGCATTGACTTGAAGGAAACACTATAGTGACTACCAGACACATACGTCAACAGACGTATACAATACAGTACAGTCTGATACTTAGTTTTAATTGACTGACCAGTGGTTCTTCGCGTAGTGATACCTACGTTACTGCTGGTGCCCTACAGTCTGTCTTCCCAGAGGTGCTCACTTTTTGACGTCGTCGAAGCGTGATTGCGAAACAGAATTCATTAAAGTTGGGTCCTAGTGCATGCTGGCCAGGTAGAGGGGCGCGGTCTTCCTCATTCCCCTCCTTTCAATGTTTTTCTTAGTGGTTTCTGGTGTGGGTGTCTCTTTCCGATAGTCCCTGAGATATAGGACAAGTAGGCATGGAACCTGGCGGTTAGTTTGGCCATCCATGGCGTCCTAAGACCGTAGCCAGCTACTGGTGAGAATCCTCAAGTATTTAACGATAAGAAAATGCGAGTGTCCCGGGGCGCTGCGAAATAATGGCACCACTTCACGTACCTTCTCACAGGATGAGTCAGCAAGACGGGAAATTTTGAATGTGTGTCAACGCCGTGGTGCCGACAGTTGGTTGGAATCTCTGCGTAGTTAACGTTGCCATTTAGTAATTCTGCGATGTTGGAGTGCTGCGAAACGTGCTATCGCTGTATTACAAGCAGGGTACATGCGGGAACAACCTACCGCTTAAAACCGATACCGATATTTTAGTTTTGAATATCCTGTATGAGATGCTCGTATGGCATTGATGGACGGGAATTCCCACCTGTGCAAGTTCGGCCGCCGAGTTGTAAGTCGTCTTTTCTGTTGACGCCACATTGGGCGACTTGCGTGTCGATGGTGGTGGTAAGATGATATAACACGGGAATAGATCTCGAGCCCGCTGCTTGGCAGTCAGACGTGCTGACCAATCAGATAAGGGAGCGCACGGAATAACTGGTATTTTTTCTATTTGTTTGGTCTCGGTTATAACAGGTTTCTATTTTTTACCAACAGAGTAAAAAAATCGAAATATTAGCCATAGCAGCAGTTCTGTAATTTTTCGCATTAACTAAATATTTTAAAAAGGAGTAACTTTTATTCGTAATATTCCCATTGCTTTGCTAGTCCCTTATTGCAGAAAATGGGAAAAGCTACCTGTTGTTAAAATAATGCAGACAGAAAACAGCAACAAACACAGCAGAAGAGTAAGTGTTGCATTGCAGCAACTATGCCCCTGTTGCCCTGTGTAGTGGCTTACGGTATGCGTGTACTTCATGTGCAAGACTTGTATGAGAACTGTAGGCTTCGTCCCTCACATAACTCTGTAGCAAATAGCGTTGCATAATGAGGGATTGGACAAGTTGTCTGAACTCTTCCTGGCCGAGTAACCGTCGTGATGGTCCGTCAAAACATGGCCGCATCTCCATGTCCCGCGAGGTGCTGTTCCTTGTGAAAATACTGACAGCTAAGGAATAGCTTACAACTACCGTATGTCATTGTTATGGACATCCGAAAATCTGGTAATTCCAGAGGACTGGAATCTCATCAGAATTTCCACGCAAAAGTACGCGCGCCCAACACTAGCTGGAGGGCTGCTTGTGCTCGTGTCTCACAGCTCAAAAGTGGAAAATAGGCCAGCTAATCTCTTTTTAAAATGTTAGCCATTGTCAGAATGCAACGTCATACCGAACCTTGTCATGGACAAGACGACTCGCAGAATCTGCACTCTGCAAGAAATAAGCCTTTGCATTAGATACTATATAGCTCAATCCGAACTTCATTGAAACCATACGACCTGATATATTGATGCTTTTCATAGACGCTCACGTTTTTCGGCTTATGTTGGTGGTCGTACGGTTCCCAGGTAATCTGTTAAAGATCCTGTAATCTGCAACAACGCAACTACATCAGGTGCCATCTGTCATTGCGTAATCTGAAATTTCTTCATTATTGTTCATTATGAGTGGTTCTCTTGATACCAAAGGAGACGTCGAAATTGAGCTATTGGTTTTTCGTAAAATCAGTCTCCTGGTCCATGCAGCTGTTACACTACGGCTTAGTCATGAAACCTGGAACAGCATAATTTTTTATGGAAAAACTGTCGTATAAGTAGCCCCCCCCCCCCCCCATGAACCATGGACCTTGCCGTTGGTGGGGAGGCTTGCGTGCCTCAGCGATACAGATAGCCGTACCGTAGGTGCAACGACAACGGAGGGGTATCTGTTGAGAGGCCAGACAAACGTGTGGTTCCTGAAGAGGGGCAGCAGCCTTTTCAGTAGTTGCAAGGGCAACAGTCTGGATGTTTGACTGATCTGGCCTTGTAACAATAACCAAAACGGCCTTGCTGTGCTGGTACTGCGAACGGCTGAAAGCAAGGGGAAACTACAGCCGTAATTCTTCCCGAGGGCATGCAGCTTTACTGTATGATTACATGATGATGGCGTCCTCTTGGGTAAAATATTCCGGAGGTAAAATAGTCCCCCATTCGGATCTCCGGGCGGGGACTACTCAAGAGGATGTCGTTATCAGGAGAAAGAAAACTGGTGTTCTACGGATCGGAGCGTGGAATGTCAAATCCCTTAATCGGGCAGGTAGGTTAGAAAATTTAAAAAGGGAAATGGATAGGTTGAAGTTAGATATAGTGGGAATTAGTGAAGTTCGGTGGCAGGAGGAACAAGACTTCTGGTCAGGTGACTACAGGGTTATAAACACAAAATCAAATAGGGGTAATGCAGGAGTAGGTTTAATAATGAATAGGAAAATGGGAATGCGGGTAAGCTACTACAAACAGCATAGTGAACGCATTATTGTGGCCAAGATAGATACGAAGCCCACGCCTACTACAGTAGTACAAGTTTATATGCCAACTAGCTCTGCAGATGACGAAGAAATTGAAGAAATGTATGATGAAATAAAAGAAATTATTCAGATTGTGAAGGGAGACGAAAATTTAGTAGTCATGGGTGACTGGAATTCGAGTGTAGGAAAAGGGAGAGAAGGAAACATAGTAGGTGAATATGGATTGGGGGACAGAAATGAAAGAGGAAGCCCCCTGGTAGAATTTTGCACAGAGCACAACATAATCATAACTAACACTTGGTTTAAGACTCATGAAAGAAGGTTGTATACATGGAAGAACCCTGGAGATACTAAAAGGTATCAGATTGATTATATAATGGTAAGACAGAGATTTAGGAACCAGGTTTTAAATTGTAGGACATTTCCAGGGGCAGATGTGGACTCTGACCACAATCTATTGGTTATGACCTGTAGATTAAAACTAAAGAAACTGCAAAAAGGTGGGAATTTAAGGAGATGGGACCTGGATAAACTAAAAGAACCAGAGGTTGTACAGAGATTCAGGGAGAGCATAAGGGAGCAATTGACAGGAATGGGGGAAATAAACACAATAGAAGAAGAATGGGTAGCTTTGAGGGATGAAGTAGTGAAGGCAGCAGACGATCAAGTAGGTAAAAAGACGAGGGCTAGTAGAAATCCTTGAGTAACAGAAGAAATATTGAATTTAATTGATGAAAGGAGAAAATATAAAAATGCAGTAAGTGAAACAGGCAAAAAGGAATACAAACGTCTCAAAAATGAGATCGACAGGAAGTGCAAAATGGCTAAGCAGGGATGGCTAGAGGACAAATGTAAGGATGTAGAGGCTTATCTCACTAGGGGTAAGATAGCTACTGCCTACAGGAAAATTAAAGAGACCTTTGGAGAAAAGAGAACCACTTGTACGAATATCAAGAGCTCAGATGGAAACCCAGTTCTAAGCAAAGAAGGGAAAGCAGAAAGGTGGAAGGAGTATATAGAGGGTCTATACAAGGGCGATGTACTTGAGGACAATATTATGGAAATGGAAGAGGATGTAGATGAAGATGAAATGGGAGATACGATACTGCGTGAAGAGTTTGACAGAGCTCTGAAACACCTGAGTCGAAACAAGGCCCCCGGAGCAGACAATATTCCATTGGAACTACTGACGGCCGTGGGAGAGCCAGTCCTGACAAAACTCTACCATCTGGTGAGCAAGATGTATGAAACAGGCGAAATACCCTCACACTTCAAGAACAACATAATAATTCCAATCCCAAAGAAAGCAGGTGTTGACAGATGTGAAAATTACCGAACTATCAGTTTAATAAGTCACAGCTGCAAAATACTCACACGAGTTCTTTACAGACGAATGGAAAAACTAGTAGAAGCCAACCTCGGGGAAGATCAGTTTGGATTCCGTAGAAACACTGGAACACGTGAGGCAATACTGACCTTACGACTTATCTTAGAAGAAAGATTAAGGAAAGGCAAACCTACGTTTCTAGCATTTGTAGACTTAGAGAAAGCTTTTGACAATGTTGACTGGAATACTCTTTCACATTCTAAAGGTGGCAGGGGTAAAATACAGTGAGCGGAAGGCTATTTACAATTTGTACAGAAACCAGATGGCAGTTATAAGAGTCGAGGGACATGAAAGGGAAGCAGTGGTTGGGAAGGGAGTAAGACAGGGTTGTAGCCTCTCCCCGATGTTGTTCAATCTGTATATTGAGCAAGCAGTAAAGGAAACAAAAGAAAAATTCGGAGTGGGTATTAAAAGTCATGGAGAAGAAATAAAAACTTTGAGGTTCGCCGATGACATTGTAATTGTCAGAGACAGCAAAGGACTTGCAAGAGCAGTTGAATGGAATGGACAGTGTCTTGAAAGGAGGATATAAGATGAACATCAACAAAAGCAAAACACGGATAATGGAATGTAGCCTAATTAAGTCGGGTGATGCTGAGGGAATTAGATTAGGAAATGAGACACTTAAAGTAGTAAAGGAGTTTTGCTATTTGGGGAGCAAAATAACTGATGATGGTCGAAGTAGAGAGGATATAAAATGTAGGCTGGCAATGGCAAGGAAAGCGTTTCTGAAGAAGAGAAATTTAACATCCAGTATTGATTTGTCAGGAAGTCATTTCTGAAAGTATTCGTATGGAGTGTAGCCATCTATGGAAGTGAAACATGGACGATAAATAGTTTGGACAAGGAGAGAATAGAAGCTTTCGAAATGTGGTGCTACAGAAGAATGCTGAAGATTAGATGGGTAGATCACATAACTAATGAGGAAGTATTGAATAGGATTGGGGAGAAGAGAAGTTTGTGGCACAACTTGACCAGAAGAAGGGATCGGTTGGTAGGACATGTTCTGAGGCATCAAGGGATCACCAATTTAGTATTGGAGGGCAGCGTGGAGGGTAAAAATCGTAGGGGGAGACCAAGAGATCAATACACTAAGCAGATTCAGAAGGATGTAGGTTGCAGTAGGTACTGGGAGATGAAAAAGCTTGCACAGGATAGAGTAGCATGGAGAGCTGCATCAAACCAGTCTCAGGACTGAAGACCACCACAACAACAACAAGTAGCCCACAGAAAGCCTTAACGTCTTGAACCACATTGAAATCTGCATGTCGTAAGTCCTTTCCTCTTATGTGGCAGAGGGTACTTAATTTCATCACTTCGTTCCAGTCACGGGAAGAGATTGTTGGTATGCCTCCGAATGAGCTTTTATCTCGGAAATTTTATCTACATGGTGTTTTTGCGAGATATACGTGAGCCGTTCAATAAGGAATGCGACACACTGTTCTCGCCCATTTCCGGTTGAAAAAATGCGGAATTCATGCGATATCGTGGAATAATCTCTTCAAACTCAATAGCTTCATGAAGTACCGATAGGTGGCAGCGCTATCTGTAGCATGAAAAATGGCGTCTGTGCGGACGTGCATTCCAAGCAGAGCTGTCGTTTTCTTTATGGCGCAAAACCAGAGCATCGCAGATAGTAACTACTTGTAGAACGTAAATGGAGAACTGGCAGTGATCTAAAGCACGGGGAGTCGTTGAGCGAGGCACCTGTCATCGTAACTAAGTTTCGCAAACCTGTCAATTTCCCGAGTGTCTGCCGGCCGCACACAAGTGACTCCTGCAATCTTGGACTGTGCGGACGTGCGCGAGATAGTTCCTGCAGTCGCACTATCGTCTGTGCACTCGGTGTCTCAGATGGATAGAGCGTCTGCCATGTAAGCAGGAGATCCCGGGTTCGAGTCCCGGTCGGAGCATACTTTTTCACCTGTCCTCGTTGATACATCAACGCTCGTCAGCATCTGGAGGTATTAAATTCTAATCTTTCTCATTCGAGGTGACTGACAAATGAAACATATCGCTGGACAACTGGATACCTATTCGTAGGCCTGACACTCGTCCACTAGTTGGGGTTACTCAGGGTTGCGTGCCCGTCTAGCAGATGACCATGAAGAGCAACGAAGGACCACCTGTGCAGAATAGCGTGTGCGTTATGGGGCTGATCTTGACAACGATCAACTGTTCAGTGTTGTTACCCTCACGAAACTGAATAAACAAACTTCAGTATTCGTCGCCACAAAAATTCAAACGAACTTCTCCATGGGAATGCGAGGCCTCACCGAAGTCAGCGCACCCGAGAGCTCAAATTCATTGGACTGTTCATCCATCCTACAGCCCGTATCAATCGCCTTCAGACTTCCACCTGTTGGGCCCAATGAAGGATGCACTCCTTGGGAAGCAGTACGTGTATGACGGGGAAGTTAGCAACTCGTTGGCTCCGACGTAGTGGTACCATGCGAAATACAGGCCCTGCCAGTATGGTGGCGCAAGTCCCTCGCATTGAACGGAGATGGTTGGAAAAATAAGGTTTTGTGGGAATTAAGAGTACTTAGTGTATCGGAGTCCTGAATAGAACAAACCTGCTTTCAGAAAGTGTTGCTTTACTTATTGAACGTCGCTCATACCAATGAGGAAGCGATTCACTGGTTGCCTCTCTAAGGAAAGTACGCTGTCTGAATTTTTTAACAGTGAACACCGTAATGCACAGCTCTTCTTGCACAGTCTGCTGCTACGCTGCCGCGTAACAGTGTCCCGACGTACGTCGCGTCGCTTAGCGACCATCCGCACACTCCCTTCCGCGCTTGGGCGTTCGCTGAAGCGAGCTATCGCGCTGGTTCCGTAATCGGCGGGCATTCCACAGGACTTCCGCCCGATAGCGGCGAACGCTCGCGGTTCGTCTGCGAAGTGCTGCTCCAGGAATGGAGCCCGCGCCGCGGGGAAACTTGCCTAGCAGGTCAGTCACCAGTCCGACTCAGTTACCCATCAAACTGAGTCTCCAGTGGACCCCCGTATGGACCATGTAGTAAAAAGCATAATTGGGGTAGAAAAACAATTTGAGTTGAAAGTCAGTCAAGAGGTCCGGATGTAATCCCTCTTCGGTTTTGCAGTGTGTCCCTGCGGCATTGGCCCCTTACTTAACTTTCATTTATCGCGAATCTCTCTCCTAGCACATAGTCCGAAGCGACTGGAAAAAAGCGCAGGTGACTTTTGTGTAAAAGGGCAAACAACGGACCCTCAAAATTAGACAAATATCCGTAACATCGGTTTGCTGGAGTATCGTTGAACATATTGTCAAATGGTTCAAATGGCTCTGAGCACTGTGGGACTTGACTGCTGAGGTCATCAGTCCCCTAGAACTTAGAACTACTTAAACCTAACTAACCTAAGGACATCACACACATCCATGCCAGAGGCAGGATTCGAACCTGCGACCGTAGCGGTCGTGCGGTTCGACTGTGGCGCCTAGAACCGCTCGGCCACCCCGGCCGGCGAACATACTCAGGTCGAACGTAATAAACTTAGACTAAGCAGCCTATGTCCACGAATCAGCATGGTTTTAGAAAGCATCGTTCGTGCGAAACACAGCTTGCCCTTTCTTTACGTGATACACTGCGAACTATGGATGAAGGGCAACAGGTAGATTCTGCATTTACATATTTCTAGATTTCCGAGAAGCGTTTGACAGGGTGTCCCATTACAAGCTGGTGGAAAAGGTTCAGATGTGAGTGGCTCGAAGACTTCATAAGTAACAGAACAGAGTAGGTTTCCTCGACTGCGAGTGTTCATCAGAGAAAAGGGAATCGCCAGGCGCGGCAGAGGGAATCGTGACAGGACCGCTATTATTTTCTATATGCACGAAAGATTTGGCGGAGAGGGTGGACAGCAATACGCGGTGGTTTGCTGATGCTGTGTTGTACGGTAAGGTGTTGAAGTTGAGTGACTGTAGGAGAATACAAGATGGTTTTGAAAAAATTTGCAGTTGGGGTGGATGACAGAAACCTCTAAATGTGGGAAAATGTAAGTTGTGAATGAGTAGAAAAAACAGTATTACTGTGTTTTGCTCCATTCAAGTCGTTTAAATATCTGAGTGTAATATTGTAAAGAGATATGAAATGGAACGAGAATGGAGGACTGTAGTAGGAAAGGTGAATGATAACTTCCGGTTACTGAGAGAATTCTAGGAAATGTGGTTCATCTGTAAAGGAGACAGCATATAGGAGTACCGAGAGTGTGTTCGGGATCTGCACTAGGTCGGATTAAAGGAAGACATCGTAGCAATTGAGAAGGGGCTGATAGATTTGTTACTGGCAGGTTCGAACAAAACGCAGATGTTACTGAGGTGCTTTGAAAACTGAAATGGGAATCTCTGGATATTTGAGCCTGAGCGCCGAACGATGTTACTGCCACAAACAGAAATTGCGCCGAGGGACCGCGAAGATATAAGAGAAATTAGGGCTCGTACAGAGGCATATTGATAGTCGTTTTTCCCCGTTCTATTTTTTGCGAGAAGCAGGAAAGAAAATGACTAGTAGCGGTACGGGGCAACACCCCCCGCCCCCAAATACCGTACGCTAGATTGCGGAGTATAGGTGTAATGCTTCACTGAGATGTGCACTGAGCCGTGGCTAGAACCCTATCCTTGCCTTTGAGTCCCAGTCCGGCACTGTTTTTGTCACAGGCGCTAGAGTTTTTGCTCTGGTTTCAATTAGATACAAAGTAAACCAACTCCGGCATTAGGTCCAAGGTCTTTACTGGCCTACTGCTGCCTACAAGGTACTAAGAAGCGGTCTGTGGTCGTGGGAGGCGTACTCAGCATGTGGCCACTGGCTCCAGCCGTTGTTGCCAGTATATGGATCGAGCCGATGCAGCTGCTGCTTTATCAGAGCTGCTCTTCATCCGGCTTCATGAGCCCGAGTGGACTCCGTTCGACTTTGCCACCACAGAAAAGTGAAGTACTGGGGATCTAACTCGATACTTCGATACTTCCGCACTGGAAGCAGTGATGGTAACCATTCGGATACGGAGTGAGAAAACAGTGTGCATGATTCCTCTGCAATTCATAGTAAAGTGCTTGGCAGAGGGTTCATCAAACCACCTTGATGGTATTTTTCTACCTTTTCTTTCTCGAACAGCTTGCGGGAGGAACTTACTTTTAAATTTTTCCGTGTGAGATCTGATTTGTTATTTTACGATCATTTCTCCGTATGTAGGGGAACAAAATATTTTCACACTTAGAGGAGAAAGTTTGTGATCGAAATTTCATAAGCTGCTGCTGCAACGAAACACACCTGTCTTAATGACTGCCACTCCATTTCGCGTATCATAACCGTGGGACAGTCTCTTATTTCGCGAAAATATAGAACGCACTGCCTTTGAATTTTTTCGACATCTCCATCAATCCCACCTGATACGGATCACACACCGCACAGCAGTACTCAAGAGGGCAGACAAGTGCAGTGTAAGCAGTCTCTTTAATAGCCCCGTTGTATTTTGTGTTTTCTGCTAATAAATCGCATTATTTCGTTTGCCTTCCCCCACATGATCTGTGATCGTTCAAATTCAACCCTTTCAGACCCACTGGCGACAATTTTCTACGTAAATTTTACTGTCTCTTAGCTGCAGCAGAAGTATTCTCCCCAATGAAAACCTGAGGTTCACCTTTGTAAAAGGGCGCCAATGATGAGCGACAGATGGAAACTGTCGTCGCCAGGTTATGCGATCTGTCAGCAGATCGTACGTGGCTTGGCAGATTGTAACAGCTGATCCGTGACCTCAATATTTGTACCATTTTCATGTTTTATAATCTATTATCTTTTAAGTATGTGAATAAATAGACATGCACAAATTCTAAAATTCATGGTCTGTTTTCAACTATTCATTGGTCAGGATCAGATGTTTGCCCATTTTCAGCGTGTTAATTATGCCGTCTACGTTGACAGACTGTAGCACAGTCTGTGAACTTACTTCCATTTCCACGCGACGACAGATCGTTGTGGGTAATTTTCCAATATTACGATCGCACTATTGTCTTCACGCGTTTCGCAGCAGTAGTGTCTACATATAAACGCTCGAAAATGGATTTAAGTCGAAACTAGTTTTGTACCTAAGAAACTTCTTAATAAGCACAGTAAAACTGGAAAAATGTCACCATCGTTAAATAGCGATTGGTGTTCCATAGCGTAACTTCGCTACACAATGTCGTTCGAAATACTGAGTGACACTGCCTCGTAATTCACTCGTGTGTGGTGACACATAAGGGCGACAGATTGTGATATTACCAGTAATATAACAAGTGGTTACAGAAAATTTCTGTAGTACAGAAATAAATTACATCTTACCTAGACTACCTTATGAAGAATTACTACAAATTAGTCCCCATGGGTCCGGATACACAGATCGAAACATTTCTGCCGCTTTAAAATGCATCCTCTTTTCTAATGGTGTATAAGGAGATGAGATTTTCAGTGAGCTCTTAGGGTGCCAATACAGCCCAATTTGCTCTTTGCGCAAACGGTGTATAATCTATTTAGTGATGGCAGAGGATCCTGTAGAAATTTCACTCCACTTTATCAGTTACTTGTTGGATCTGTCATCGCTACCTTTCCAGGTGACATCTGTTGACAGTGACACGGCTTTTGTTTGGAGAGTGACCAACCTGGTGACGAAGTACGTCAGCTGCGAGAGGCACCGTTAGTCACCGAGGCGTCGGTAAGGGCACTTCGCCAATGGCCTCGATCAAGGTTTCCATTCGCCTAAGATGCAAAAGGTGTAGGATCTGCAGGCTTTCACTCCTCTGTAAACTGAGTGCGTGGGAGGCCGGCTGAGGCGGAGGAGAGTAGAGGACTGTGCTAGTTACGCAGCAGGTTACTTCTAAGCTCTGCGCGTAGGTAAAAGCACCGATGTTACCTTCAGAAAGTTTCAAAGCATTAAGCTTGGTTTGACACCAATAAATGGCAAACCAGGGGGCCCGTTCAAAACTCGGCAATTTTTACAGTTGTCAGTAACAATATTGGGAAGAAATGTAGTCGTTTTGATAAGACCAGTTGCGGGGAATGGACAAAATCTGTAAACTTGAACCGAACGACGCGAAATAATTAATTTCATGCGTTCTTGTACAGCCATTACCGTGTGTTTAAAAATGTATCGCACTCGAATGTTTATCCAGGCCTGTACGACCTGCAGACATTAGGGGCTATCAGTAGCGCAACACAACCTACAACTTTAAATCTACAAACATTTTAAATTACAGTAAGCACGTTAGGCTGACGACGACGACAAACATGTTAATTCGGAAAGTATATTCATTTAGAAAAGCCAACTTCTGTGACATTATGGACTACCACAGTGATCACGGTTATCTGACAACACTGTATACAAATTACCCGGTTAATAAGTACTAAAAAGGCACTAAACGGTATTTGTAATATGAAAAGGGAGTCTTTTTGGTGAATTAAGTTGGCTTTATAAAATATAGGTATGACTCTGAGCATGCATGAAGCTATTTTGCTTATGATAATTCTTTTATGTTAACTTTCCACAAATGCCAAGTTAGGGTGCAAAATTGGTATGCAATGTCAGAAGCTGGTTAAAAACCTTCCTGACGATACCTCATTCATAGGTGTACGATTAATATGTTGAGAAAAAGTGATGTTGACTTAAAGGAATAAATAATATTCGGGTCCCACATAACCAACCGCGATACTGTTCCCGTAGAAATAGTAGTACTGTTTCAACGTTTCTAGCTCGTGTTTTTTCTCCTAGTTTCCTATTCTCCATGATTGGAGCCAGGGCTGTGGATTATATTACTATGCCAGCACAGTACAATTAAGTTCGTAATGAAACATTTCTTGTTAATGAGTGCGTTAACAACGTAGTGAAGCATAGATTAAAGCTTCTTAACTTTGATCGTATCGCAGTTGAGTGCAGCGAATGGCAATTTGTTCAGAAGTTAAACAAGGAGGAGAGCATGTGGGAATTTGTTACATGCTTTTATGGACAAGGCGTCCAGGAAAGAGATAAATGTCCGGGCACATTGTTCCAACTTGCTACATAGGACCACTATTTATTCGTAGTGCCTTGTGACGAGATTATCTATGTGGAAGGGCGACACCATCACACCACTGTTCTCTTACCAAATCACAATCGATAGTAAATACACCATGTTGTCAATGTGAATTAAACTACACAGAATTACATGCCCGCTTGCAGAACTTCTTCTCAAAACAAAGCAGTCATCAATCCGAAGATTAGTTTGAACATCTCTGTGCTTTATTACATGCTATGCCTTTGCCTTCCCATGACCTGTGAACTGATTTATCCTGCCAGTTACAGAAAGATCTACGGGCTTAATGTGGACTCTGAAAGACGTTGCAACTCGGCATTTTCCCGATAACATTGTAGGTGGTTAATGTCCTGTAGAAACATGCCATTGTTTTAACTTGTCGCAAAAATACTTACGAAGTTTAAGATAAAGCTTAAGTTGCTGATAGTTTTATTGCAGCTTCCACTTCATTCTGCCGGTCAGTGGCCGAGCGGTTCTAGGCGCTTCAGCCTGGAACCGCGCGACCGCTACGGTCCTGCCTCGGGCATGGATGTGTGTGATTTCCTTAGGTTAGTTAGGTTTAACTAGTTGTAAGATCTAGGGGACTGATGACCTCAGATGTTGAGTCCTAGTGCTTAGAGCCATTTGAACCACTTCATTCTGTCGAAACTTCTGGCCGAACGTTTTAGCAGAAACGGTTTTCTAATAGTCCAAACAATATGCAAGGTGGGCTAAGTCACTAACCATCGTAACCTAACCGACCACACAACAAAAAACTGGAATTATGAACTAACTTCATTGAAGCCACAGATTTACTCAACGTTTTTTCTCGTATTGTTTCAATCAGTGTTGATTTCGTCAGACTGCCTGAGACCCTAAAGTAGACTTGTTTACATAGTCGTTTGTTAAAATAAATGTCGTTAAAACGTTGTAAATATCTTCTTCGTAGTACTCGAGTGTTTGCAGTTTTGTAGCATAGACTTTATATTTATCATTCCAAAAGAAGAAATACAATTATGTAACGGCAGGAGATCTGGTTGTCATTTGTTACCCCTCGCCCTCCAATAAATTTCCCTGCTGCAGATCCACTTCCCTCAAAGCTTTTCCATAAATTATAGATTACCTCCTTATAGGTGGAACAAAGTTGGAATTATAGTTTCACTTATTTATTATTAAGTTATAACCACCTTAGTACCAAGTTTTTAAAGAAAAGTTTACATTAGAAATTACCTTAATACGTTAGAACCAATAGTGAATGTCAGATGTTAAACTTGTTAACGGTGCACTATGGTGTTTGTATCTGAAATAATCATATTACCTTAATGTTTTCAGTGGGCTACGATATGAATTTGCCCAAATCCCTATAATTTGTTCGTTATTCTACAAAATATCGGCGAGAGGAGGATGTAGAAAAGTTTCAGCATCACTTTTCCACTTCGAAAGCTTCAGGTGCTAAGGAACAACCGATCAGAATGTTAACGTTTGAGAGTGGAATCCGAGAAGAAAAAGAAACTGTTAGCCCTTAGTCGACGTAGCTGTTAGTCACGCGAGGACAAGAGAGATTATCAGGCAAGCCATGTGGGTGCTCCAGATACGGCCAGCGCTCGGAGACGGCAGACAGCGGTCTGCTTCGCGCACCGCGCCGCCGTCCCCATTTCTGGCACAAGCGTCCTTGTCGCGTGAATCAGAGGCGGTCACTCGACCCGTGACTCACGCTGGAGTCTGTGTACCGCCACTCCAGGCCGCAGACAAGGCCTGCTGCGTAACCATAAGAACACTAAAACTGGCGGTCTCTCGATGTAATAGCAACGTCGGACGTTCGATTTGGTTGTTACAGGATGACGTGTCCAGATAGGTGACGATACTACAAAATTGTAACGAAAAGCAGGAAGAACAGAAGAGGATCGACACTAGGTGCAGGGAGTGGCAATTGAGTCCCAAAACTTAAAAAATGTAACTAACTGCCAATACATGAACCTCCAGGGCCATTATTGATAACCAATTGCAGAACATTAACTGGAAGTAGTTGTTTCCATAAAATAATTAGAAGTATACGTACGCACCGGTTTGAAGTGGGACGATCATATAAAATTTATGGGGTGTAAGGCAGATATCAGACTGAAATTCATTGGAAGAATCCTCAGGAAATGGCATAAACAGAGGAAGTAGCTAACGGAACATTCTTCAGTAATGCATCCGTACCAGATCGGACAGATAGAGGAAATAGAGAAAACCCAAAGAAGAGCAGCGCGTTTCGTTACCAGTTCATTTACACTACTGGCCATTAAAATTGCTACACCAAGAAGAAATGCAGATAATAAACGGGTATTCATTGGACAAATATATTATACTAGCACTGACATTTGATTATATTTTCACGCAATTTGGGTGTTTAGATCCTGAGAAATCAGTACCCAGAACAATCGCCTCCGGCCGTAATAACGGCCTTGACACGCCTGGGCATTGAGTCAGAGCTTTGATGGCGAGTAAAACTACAGCTGCCCATGCAGCTTCAACACGATACCACAGTTCATCAAGAGTAGTGACTGGCTTATTATGACGAGCCAGTTGCTCGGCCACCATTGACCAGACGTTTTCAATTGGTGAGAGATCTGGAGAATGTGCTGGCCAGGGCAGTGGTCTAACATTTTCTGTATCCAGAAAGGCCCGTACAGGACCTGCAACATGCGGTCGTGCATTATGCTGCTGAAATGTAGGGTTTCGCAGAGATCGAATGAAAGGTAGAGCCACGGGTCGTAACACATCTGAAATGTAACGTCCACTGTTCAAAGTGGCGTCAATGCGAACAAGAGGTGACCGAGGCGTGTAACCAATGGCACCCCATACCATCACGCCGGGTGATACGCCAGTATGGCGATGACAAATACACGCTTCCAACGTGCGTTCACCGCGATGTCGCCAAACACGGATGCGACCATCATGATACTGTAAACAGAACCTGGGTCCAACTGAAAAATGACGTTTCACCATTCGTGCGCCCTGGTTCGTCTTTGAGTACGACATCGCACGCGCTCCTGTCCGTGATGCAGCGTCAAGAGTAACCGCAGCCATGGTCTCAGAGCTGATGGTCCATGTTGCTGCAAACGTCGTCTAACTGTTCGGGCAGATGGTTGTCGTCTTGCAAACGTCCCCACCTGTTGACTCATGAATCGAGACGTGGCTGCACGATCCGTTAGAGCCATGCTGATAAGATGCCTGTCATCTCGACTGCTAGTGATAAGAGGCCGTTGGGATTCAGCACGGCGTTCCGTATTACCCTCCTGTACCCACCGATTCCATATTCTCTTAAGTCATTGTATCTTGACCAACGCGAGAAGCAATGTCGCGATACGATAAACCGCAATCGCAATAAGCTACAATCCGACCTTTATCGAAATCGTAAACGTGATGGTACGCATTTCTCCTCCTTACACGAGGCATCACAACGACGTTTCACCAGGCAACGCCTGTCAACTGCTGTATGTGTATGAGAAATCTGTTGGAAACTTTCTTCATGTCAGCACGTTATAGGTGTCGCCACCGGCGCCAACCTTGGGTGAATGCTCTGAAAAAGCTAATCGTTTGCATATCACAGCATCTTCCTGTCGGTTAAATTCCTCGTCTGTAGCACGTCATCTTCGTGCTGTAGTAATTTTAATGGCCAGTAGTGTGGTATGCAAGAAAGCGTCACAGACGATAAACTCGTGGCAGACGCTGCAACGTTCCTAGAAGAGTCAACAAATGCATTTTCCCCTCTAAAAGACAATTAAGATAAAATAGAGGGGTTCGAGCCCAAAGAGACTTAACGGCAATCGTTCTTCCCGTGAATCATACGCGACTGAACTTGAGCAGGGGAAGCGACACTGCTACGTCATATACAAGCCCAGTTAGGTTGACCATAATCTTCTCGCGCTACATCTCCAATGCTTCGATTCTCTTCTCCAGTTTTTTCGACAGTTCCGGTCATAAACGTATTTTTTGCTCGAATTAAGGCCGATGTTTGATACTAGTGGACTGTTTTGGCAAGTAACGCCCTCTTTGCCTTCCCTAGTCTGCTTCTCATATTCCTTGCTTCTCTTGTCTGGCGTTACTTTATACCTCAGGTAGCAGAATTCCTTATGTTTGACTACTACTTGGTACCCAGTTTTGGTAAGTTAATCGATAATCTCAATCTACTACCCGTTATTACTTTCTTTACGTAACATTAGTTCCATTTTGCATTGATTACAAATCCTTCCTCACTTTCACCGAGGATAGCTGTGACATCAGCGGATCTTATTGGTATCTTATTCACTTTGAATTTAAATCTCCCCCCCCCTTACTGAAACTTCATTTATTTCAGTCACTGTCTGACGCAGAGGTTGAAAAATTGGAGAGACTTCGTCATTCTCTTAGGCCCATTGTAAAACGAGTTTCTCCCTTTGTCTTCCAGTATTGTTGTTCCCTCGTAGTTTTGCTACATATTTTATACTAACCAACTTACTCTATACTTCAAATTGTCAAGAAACGGTCTTGAAACATTTTAGTGCCAAACGCTGGTTCTAGGTTGACAAATCCAAAGGAAGTTGGATTTTTCTGAAGTTTTGCCTCCTTAGAGTACAACGGTGCAAGTATGCGGTGTATTTGCCTTTTCTAAAGATAAAATCATTATTTAGCCATTAAATGTCCCTTAAGATTATCCAGTGAGTTATTCTTCTGAGCAAGCTTGATGCATGATCTGTTAGGATTGTGTGTTCTCGCGTTCTTCTGACTTCCGTTCAAAATCGTGTGAATGATAATTTTCTTAAGATTCTACACGTTAAAAAATCTATTTGACACGTCGTCTAATTTTAAAAAGTCCAAGGAATACCTATTTATTGCTCTCTGCCGTGTTCGACGACATGCTTTGCAAAGCTGTCGGACTGTTTTAGATTACCTTCCGGCGCTGCCCAATGCCAAGTTTCGCATATTGTCTATTGTCGTATTGATCTCTCTAATCTTGATCTTTTACAGTTACTTCTCTCCAAGTTTTCCTCGGCTTTGTACCTTTCCTGCGTTTGTGTGATATCCATTGCGTATTCTTGTTAGGTAACGTCGACTCACCCGTCCGTTTACCATGACGATACCACTTCAACGGTTTCGTGTCCGTTGTTAACGACCCTTCTATACCCATTGGCAGTGAAATTTTACTTGTTTTCTCTCTTCTGGATATTCCCAGTGGCCGTTTGAACATATTTCCGTGGCCTCTAAATTCCTCTAGTTTCCTAATTCTTCTCTCTCTTACCCCCATACAAGATACTTGAGTTTCAAAGATAATGTATTTCCTTTTCTCTCCCATTTCGCTGCGACGAGAGTTGTATCAACAGTGTCTTGTCTCGAGTTACTCATTTTGTAAAGTCTTGATCTTTACCTGCGGGGTCAAATTCCACTCCAAAATATGTGTAACTACTGCTAGCTGAAACTTCCGCATTATCGAGTTAGATGCTGGATAGTTTCCTCTGTCTACTGAAATATATTGTTGTCGACGTTTCTAACTCCATCGATCGTATACTGCCTGTAGCTTTCATGTCATATTCTTTTACATTGACAATCAAGATGTGGTAATTCGCAAATTGTAGTGAATAGAAACACCTTCTGCCCATGTCTATACGCATTCCTCAGAGTTTTCTTTTCCACCGATTCAGATGTTTTGCTACACAGCAGCTTCGACGCAAATCCTTGACAGGAAACCTTAGAGACGCTGTACTACCGATCTTTTTTCCGTGATCATCAACTATTACATAAATAACGGAGCGTCCTGATTAAAGTGTAATTGAGTCCTGCAACAATTTTCAGAGCTTTCGAATAGGTATACAAGTAGTATTATACACCGTGGTTGATGTTCGATCTTTTCTCTTTCCTTGGTTCAATGTTGCTATTACTTTTTGAAGCTATTCGTGTAAGTTAAGCTAGCATGAACTCGAAGTTCATCACCACTGTACTTCATTTGGCAAGGACCATTTTTGTATTCCCGTGTCCTCTTCCGACCTTTGAAATGAACTTCCCAGCCTGCAGCTCAACATGGACTCCCATCAGCGATGAAATCATATTCACATTGCCAGAGGTGAAATCCTAAGAGTTAGGTACTTTAAATATATTCTTGACAGGTTAGCGTATAAAGATCTTACAGCCTTGCAAATATACCGGGTGACTCAAAAAGAAAGAACAGATTTAAATTGTTACAAACCAAGAAAGATAGAAACACATTGCGTACGTCACCGGGTGGACGAAGGTTGTTTTTTCACAGCTGCGCTGCTGTTTGTAGCAACATGGCGACTACAGCTTGAGAGAGATCATTTTGTGTTGAAATTTCAGTGAAGTCAATCAACTGTTAAAACGCAACGTGCATTCCGCCGTCTATTCAGCAAGAAGCTGTCTGGGCAAATACAGATTTCACTGGCGTACAAAATTCTTGGAAGTTGGTTGCATATGCAAACGAAAGAGCACTAGCGGGCCACGCGAGTCTGAAAAGTGGAGCGTATCAGAGATGCGTTCGCAAGGAGTCCTCAAAAATCCGCAATACGGTTAGGCTAGAAACTTATATTTTTTCAAACAAGTGTGGTGTGTTCTGAAACGAACCCTGCGTTTATGAAGGCCTAAAAGTTGCAGTTCCTGCAGCAATTGCATCCTGGCGACCATAAGAGAAGGTAAGAATTCTGCGTTTCAGTTCTCCAGGATATGGCAGTAGACATTTTTTCCGTACGAATAACCTCGGCGAATCGGTTTAATCAATTGGGTAATGTAAGCTGCCATGACGTAGGGGTTCGGGGGTCACAAAATCGTGGCTGTCATCGAACTCGGCTCACCGAAACTGTTTTTTGTGCTTTTTCTGTTGACAGTTTATGGATACTTCTTTTTTGCAGCGCAAACTGACAGGAATGTCACACTGGACATGTTGCAAAATATTCGCGAAATAGAAGAAAAAATTGAATTGCACGATGATTCCAATGATTTCACTTACATGCAAGAAGTCACCCTGCCTCACTTTAATCTTGAGGTGCGGCGTTATCCTACCACCATTCCACAACGTTTATTTGGAATAGGTGGACAACAAGATCTTGTTCACTGCTTTTGGCCTCTTAAGTTTGTGAGACCTCATACTTAGAGATTTTTTTCTGTGGGGTAACAAGACAGTCTTTCAAACTTCCTGGCAGATTAATAATGTGCCGGACCGAGATTCAAACTCGGGAACCTTGCGTTTCGCCGGTAAGTGCTCTACCATATGAGCTACCAAAGCACGACTGACGCCCCGCCTTCACAGCTTTACTTCTGCCAGTACCTCGTCTCCTACCTTCCAAACTTCACAGAAGAGCTTTCCTGCGAACCTTGCAGAACTAGCGCTCCTGGGAGGAAGGATATTGCGCAGACATGTCTTAGCAACAGCCTGGAGGATGTTTTCAGAATGGGATTTTCACTCTGTAGCGGAGTGTGAGCTGATATGAAAATCCCCCCAGACTGTGACTAAGCCATGTCTCCACAATATCCTTTCTTTCAGGAGTGCTGGTTCTGCAAGTTTCGCAGGATAGCTTCTGTAAAGTTTGGAAGGTAGGAGACGAGATACTGGAAGAAGTAAAGCTGTGAGGACGGGGCGTGAGTCGTGCTTGGGCAGCTCATGTTGTCGAACACTTGTCGGCGAAAGGCAAAGATCACGAATTCAAGTCTCGATCCGCACACACTTATCTGCCAGGATGTTTCATATCAGAGCACACTCCGCTGCAGTGTGAAAATCTCATTCTGAAGAGTTTCTCACCTATGGCAGCTGCTCTTTGAGATAAAAAATAAAATTGCTGTAGCTGTTGAATCAGTGATTCGTGTGTGGAATGCAACAGGAGAGTTTCTATGTTTCTCGAGCAACCCATAGTGCTCATGTTGAGTGGTATAGCGTCTGGGCGAACATAAAACTTTGAACTTTATATACCTAGTATATGCGCAGTGCATTTCTAGCTATCATAATTTGTAAAAAAAAGATTTCATTTTTATCATCCTGTAGAATTCCACGAGGTGTTCAGTGAAATTTTGTGTAAATGGCGCTGTGGTAATCTTCATATCACCCGCCCCCTTTCGCCATAAGCCAATACCTCTTATCAGTGATCTTAAAGCGATTTCCTAGAGGTGGGATATGAATCTGAGGCAGAATAGCGGAAGGCGTGTAAGCCGCCGGTGCCACAGTTACCTAGTGTGTTCCAGAGGTGGCCAAGGTGCCGCCTGCGGCTGACGCCTACATCCGCTGCTCAGATAGCTAGCTGCTGCTTAGCCGAAACCCGAGACGGGTGGACGGGAGACGGGGACGCGGATTGCGGAGGCGACCGGAGCTGACCGCACGGCGCCGCACATGGCGGGATTCCAGCGTGCTGACGTCAGCGAGGGTCACGCGCCCTGGCTTGCCCCGGCAGCAGGGACCACGGGAAAGGATAGGAGGGGACGGCCAACTCTTGAGGCCCCGTTCGATTCCGGCTGCGCCTCCGCACGACCGCTCACCACTGCTGCTGCTTTCCCACTGCACGCTGGCTAAACGTGGTGTCCTGAAGTTCTCAAAATATACCCTACTGGCCATTAAAGTTGATACACCACGAAGATGACGTGCTACAGACGCGAAACTTAACCGACAGGAAGGAGATGCCGTGATATGCAAATGATTAGCTTTTCAGAGCATTCACACAAGGTTGGCGCCGTTGGCGACACCTACAACGTGCTGACATGAGGAAATTTTCCAACAGATTTCTCATACAAAAACAGCAGTTGACCGGCGTTGCCTGGTTAAACGTTGTTGTAATGCCTCTTGTAAGGAGAAATGCGTACCATCACGTTGACGGCTTTGAAGGTCGGATTGTAGCATATCGATATTGCGGTTTATCGTATCGCGACATTGCTGCTCGCGTTGGTCGAGATACAATGACTGTTAGTAGAATATTGAATAGGTGGGTTCAGGAGGGTAATACGGAACGCCATGCTGGATCCCAACGGCCTCGTATCACTAGCAGTCGAGATGACAGGCATCTTATCCGCATGGCTGTAATGGATCGTGCAGCCACGTCTCGATCCCTGAGTCAGCAGATGTCGACGTTTGCAAGACAACCATCTGCACGAACAGTTCGACGACGTTTGAAGCAGCATGGACTATCAGCTCTGAAACCATGGCTGCGGTTAACCTTGACGCTGCATCACAGACAGGAGCGCCTGCGATGGTGTACTAAACGACGAAACTGGGTGCACGAATGGCAAAACGTCATTTTTCCGGATGAATCCAGGTTCTGTTTAGAGCATCATGATGGTCGCATCCGTGTTTGGCGACATTGTGGTGAACGCAAATTGGAAGCGTGCATTCGCCATCGCCATACTAGCGTATCACCCGGCGTGATGGTATGGGGTGCCATTGGTTACACGTCTCGGTCACCTCTTGTTTGCATTGACGGCACTTCGAACAGTGGACGTTACATTTCAGATGTTACGACCCATGGCTCTACCCTTCATTCGATCCCTGCGAAACCCTACATTTCAGCAGGATAATGCAGAACAGCATGTTTCAGATACTGTACGGGCCTTTCTGGATACAGAAAATGTTCGACTGCTGCCCTGGCCAGCACATTCTCCAGATCTCTCACCAACTGAAAACGTCTGGTCAATGGTGGCCGAGCAACTGGCTCGTCACAGTACGCCGGTCACTGCTCTTGAACTGTGGTATCGTGTTGAAGCTGCATGGGAAGCTGTACCTGCACACGCCATCCAAGCTCTGCTTGACTCAATGCCCAGGCGTATCAAAGCCGTTATTACGGCCAGAGGTGGTTCTGTGTACTGATTTCTCAGGATCTATGCACCCAAATTACGTGTAAATGTAATTACATGTCAGTTTTAGTATAATATACTTGTCCAATGAATACTCGTTTATCTGCATTTCTTCTTAGGTAGCAATTTTAATGGCCAGTAGTGTAGATTTAGTGCGCAGAGGGTTACGGGTACACTGCAACACGCATAGGTCTTCCATCCGTCCTCCTTGATCCAGCATGGCAAGTGGCTACGTGTTGAGTGTTTGGACTAGTTTTTTCTGTGCGTATATCCATTGTCCTGTTTCCCTAGGTTGCGGTGTGTGATGGCAGACATCAAAGAATGGCGTATCGGTATGCCACTTACCTTAAACTTTGGCAAACTTGTTCAACCGCACCAAATGTCTAACTAGGAGACCACATGATAATCGGATTTTTTATGCAATGTGGTGCAAAGAAAAGTAACCCTGGAAACAGTTCCAGGGTACAGAAAGACAACAGAGGAAAGGAAATACTCTTGACACTTTCTGGCCCTTGTAAAGTAGTTGCTGAAGGCTGGACTACTGGAATTGCTGCAGTCTCATCCGAAATGTCCGCTGCAGTTCTGGAAGACTCAACGTTGTTGCGATACACCTTAGACTTGAGGGCTCCCCACACAGAGTAATTACACACTGACAAGATCAGGTGACATGTGTGACCAGCTAGGGCTGCGACCGGTCTTGACCTCTGCAAACTGTCAAGCGTGAAGATTGTGTAAATGTGCTCGCAGATTCGGCCGACTGCAAGGGAAGTTACTCCATTCTTTTAGAAGTAACTGGAGGTCTTTCCCTCCTCCGCTAATGCTGCCGCAAATGGTTTCAAATTGACTTGGCCACTTTTGTCCCACTCAGTATATATGGAACCTGAATTTCAGAACTTGATTAGCAATCATCCGAAGCCAGTCGATGCGACTAAACAAATTGACTATGAACTTCTGCAAGCAATGTTAATTGGCTAAAGTTAGGAAATTTTTTGCAGGGGCTACGAGGCTTTTATGGTAGGATGCTCGCATGTCATGTGGGCGATCCGGGCTCAATTAATGGCAGGTGCAAATTTTTAAACAGTTTTATTTTCTACGAGCATCTCCGTGAAGCGTATAATACAAAGATGGAAGAAAGATCGGTAGCGCTCGAGACTGGTTACAGCTGGATAACTGGTTAGTCCTCTTGGGTCATTTATAGATTTCTCCCACATACCTCACAAAATTCCAGTTTTCATTGCAGATATAAGTTCTTCGTTAACCATCTTCTATAAAAGTACAATGAAGTCTTAAAATAAAAAGCACTAAATTATTCATATTTTCATATTTTGGTAACGCTCGTATAACATGCATCTTTCATAAAAATGAGTCAGCCGTGAATCGAACCCAGGTCGCCCCCATGACAAACAATCCAATGTTCCTGGAACATGCATGCACGTTCGGAGGAACATTATCGTTCTTATTCACAACACAGGGACTGCAACATCATATTATCACCTGTAGGGGAATTACATAATGTGTTTTTATTGGTAAATGTTGTGAGGTAGGAACGAAGGCATATGGAAGTTTGTGACTGGGCGTGAGTCGTGTGCGGATAACCGAAGCGGTTAAGGCGACTGCTCGCGTGAAGTGGGAAATCAGGGTTGATCCCTATCCGGCACAAATTTTCATTGTCGGCGTTCACTTGGGCAGTTGACGGTTGTTCGTATTTGAAGCTGTGAATACCCTTCATGTCTACAGAAGAGGCGTACGAACGATTGGGTACGCCGTGACAGCATGTCTGCATACGGCTATTCCTACTCGCCATACTTACTCGACTTAACTCCGTTCAACTATCTCCACTTCTCAAAATAAAATTTGACGGACGAAGACAGTGGAGTCAAGCAAGAGCTGATAAAACTGTACAATGATAGTAAGATCAGTCGGTATGTCACCAGTGACACATACACCAAGTTGAATGAAGGAAAATATTTGCACACACATGTCCTATGGAAACAAGGGTTATGTAAAAGATTGCCACTGGAACGATCAGCTTTACGGCTGTAAAGTTTTACCAGTGAGAGACTCTCAGATACACTGGGATAAATATACTCCATGCCTAAATAAATTGTTTGAAAATAGAGTGCACACTGTATAACATGAACGATATTGTGATAAAATTGGTGGAGCGCTTCCGAAAAAAATAACTTGAAAACGAATCATTACCTGTTTGACATACAGGACTAATTAGTGTATCAAACAGTACAGACAACAGCAACTTCTGAGTCATAGGACATGCCGGAGTCAGACAACAAAATTGACCAATTAGTAGTCGCATAACCGAGGGAATACTATACGAAATCTGTACAAATTATACGAAGTAATCACTGTAATTAAGGAGGCATTCGATGATTGCCACAGATTCTGGAAAAACTCTCAGGTGACTAAAGGAAAAACTTCGCACGGATTCAACAGTATTGAATACAGAGTTAAGACTTACACGACGGCGTACATCCGTTACAAGAATACGGAATGGACAAACCTCTGGAGAGTTTCAACCTCTCCATATTGGGAAGATCAGCTCTCAGGAGCAAATATTAAGCAGCTTATGCTCTGCAGTTTCCGCTACGCCAGTCAATCCGGCGAACTTTATAAGGCAGTCGTCAGATTGATTCATAACCCGTAGGTGTCGCGAACCTTCCAAACTGCCAAAAATGTCAAAAAAATGGTTCAAATGGCTCTGAGCACTATGCGACTTCTGAGGTCATCAGTCGCCTAGAACTTAGAACTGATTAAACCTAACTAACCTAAGGACATCACACACACCCATGCCCGAGGCAGGATTCGAACCTGCGACTGTAGCGGTCGCTCGGTTCCAGATTGTAGCGCCTAGAACCGCACGGCCACTCTGGCCGGCAATCTGTCAAAAACCATAATATACTTTATAGATGGAATCCATCTCTAAATTCAGATATGTGAAGACAGAGCCACAGCAACCTCAGAGCTTGACTCTACAGCTGCACACCAGCAATTACCACAAGAAAGAGTATGCTATCACTTTATAATTGATTTGTCGTTTACAGTTTCAACCTCTTGTCAGATAGGTTATAATATTCCAGTGATGAACGCCATCAAACTTGGTCCGGTGACAAGAGTGCCAGTTAACAGCCTCAACACAACAATAAGAAATTTGATATGCTCAAATTATTGGTTGTGATGCGATTAAGTAGCAATGTAAAAGTCCGCTATTGACCTATTACATGTAATTGATATATTGAATAACAATTTAATTGGCTAAAAAGCTTTGTAGTTAGAGGCCAACAACGTACAACAAAGTAAGAAAACTATATCGACTGAAGACAGATTTTTTTTGTGGCTGAAGAAAGCAGGGAAGTGTTTCCTCAGCGTTAGACGGAGGGATTACACGGAAGCGGTCGTGCTTCCGCGAAATGATTTCCCCACACTATAAACAGCTTGGCAGATAACACAGCTTCAGAGTCAGAGACACTGCTGTTGAGAAATGCGGCTGATGCCGGCTGGTACTAAAGAAGAGACCGCCTAGTGACAGCAGGCCAAACAGAGAACGCTGCGCTGAAATGAAAGGTATTCATTGGAAATAAACACTATACCCTGAAAGAGGTATACGTCTATAGACTGAAAGAGGACAGTCTAGAAAGGCTGAAAATGGTAAAAATATCGTCCATCATGACGCCTATCATACTAAATTACACTTGTCCGTCCTCTGCTGGGATATTGCTGCGCGGTGTGTGATCCTTACCAGGTAGGATTGACGGAGGACATCGAAAAAGTGCTAAGAAGGGCTGCTCGTTTCGTGTAACCGCGCAATAGGGGTGAGTGAGTCACTGATATGATATACGCGTGTTGGGGGTAGCAGTCACTGAAACAAAGGCGGTTTCCTTTGCGGCGAGATCTATTTACGAAATTTCAATCACCAACTTTCTCTTCCGAATGCGAAAATATTTTGTTGACACCCACCTACGTAGGGAGAAATGATCATAATAATAAGAGAAATCAGAGCTCGAACGGGTAGATTTAGATGTTCCTTTTCCCACGCGTCATTCATGAGTGGAGTGGTGTAGTAGTAGTATGAAAAGGGTTCGATGAACCCTCTGCCAGGCACTTAAGTGTGAATTGCAGAGTAACCATGTAGATGGAGATACTTCATACACAAGTCCGTCTTTTCAGAAAGACTAGACAAGAGACAAGGGGTGATAACCGTGTATTTCGGGACAACGTGTCCGCATGGTTACCTGCTAGAACTGCAGTCATTAGAAGCGGCGCTGCCAGTTCCACATGGGATAGACAGACTGGTCCATGCTGATTTTTGTTCAATGTTTAATACATAAATGGTGTTCCACAATTCCTACTAGACTTCCAGGGGTTATAGAGGGGACTCAGTGAAAAAGTTTTGCTGAGGTACCATTGCCCGGAAAAGAACCGCGCGGATATAATTTCGAAGATTGGATAACTTTCAAATCTCCCCTTCACGATGCTCTCACAAACTGAGAAGAGTGCGCCTTCGTCACTCGACGTCGCAATTACGGCTTTACACGCGATTTTCATCTCGTTACATAACAACGGCTGAGAGAAATTGGTACGTTCGCAGCTAGGTGTGATTAACTGTGGTGCTCCACAGCCGCGCCGCAGTCTCGCCTTTGAAGAGGTCGTCCTTAGTCATGTGGAAGAGAACCCGACGCCGATTACTCTACATACTGCCCATGCCACGGAATCCTGTAGAGCGCACAGGTTGGGCTTCTGTTTCTGCTGTGTACCGTGAATCAAGCAATTGGAAAGTCTTTCTCTCTTCAAACAGGTTTTACATCTAAGTGGTATACTTCAGGACACGTATACCCTAATAAAGACTTCATCCGGGACACGTATACCCTAATAAAGACTTCATCCAAGTCCCCTCTACAGTGTCTGGATACTTGAAATAGGAATCGTGAAATGCCCTGTACATGTAAAATTGTAAGGTATCAGCCCTTCCTCACATCTGAGAACGGAAACGAAATATGGAATACATAAAGAGTATTCCTAATTGCGAATGCGGGCAACCAGCAGGTGTATGATGGAATGACAGTGCCGACTGGGAGCAATCGCCATAGCATGAGGCTATCAGAACAATATTAAAGGCCAGACCCAAACTTTCACCTGTCAACCATGTCTACAATCTGTAACCATACCTCCATTACCTATATGCCCATACAGTGGATATATTTAAAATGAGTCACTTACCCGGTGTCGGCGGATAAATACGATATTGTAGTGGCTGTGTTTCGAAGTACGAGACAATGAATCTGACATGCATGACTGCGGCGATTACAGCTGTTACACGAGTACTGTAATGCCGTCTTATTAGCAGAAAAATCTACTCTCAAAATATCTTCCATGTACGGGAGTGTACATAATCGGTGTAAGAGTATAGGTTGTAGACAAGTGGTTGACGACATAAGTTTGGGTCTGCTGGTGCTCGGGTAGCCTAATTCGTAAGACAACCACTCGCGATAAGCGGTAAAACCGGATTAGAGACAAGGTCCGGCATAAATTTCCATTATACAGCTGATAATTATCTAAATTCGCAACTGCGAATACATTTCATGCATTTCGTAACGGCTGTAGGCGCCGCAATGAGGGTTTCTTCTGACTTGCATGCATGTTGAAATCTCGTTGTGCTGCCGTGCGCTGTCTTCCGCACACCTGTAATTTGTAGTTTTTGACACAACTTCTATAAAGCAGGAGGCATAATGCCTCCAATATCTAATCTTGAGAGAACACCTTAGTAGTATCATTAAGGCAAACGGTGTTTTTTTCGTACCCGCTTAATTTCTCATGTCACGGCACATACTTTCACTGTGACTTTCGTCATTTCACATAATTCTTTTCATCACGTAACATTTTAAAATCTGTTCTTATCTTGTGGCTTTTTGAATTAAAAGTTCCTTTCTTGAGATTTAACACTACTCTTAGCAAGCATAGTAATGAAAACCTGAGTATTATAATACTAATGCCCACCCCTGCCCCGATACGTCCGGTCTAGAATTTAAAGCGCGTCGTGCCCTGTCGACTGTTGAACTAACAAATGTTGGTTTCTTTTGTCTCGCCGTAGATGTACGATAAACGCTGAAGTCATTGTCTTCGTGGAACTAAGTAGTCTTCATGGTGTACGTGAAAGTTTCGCGGGTTGCATACACAGTATGCTGCACGTGGTTTCGCCTCGAAAGAACTTCAAATATCGACTAGGCATATTGTGCAAAATCTGGGAAAAACTTACCTTTCTGCGCTTACCGTAACAGGAATTTTGTAATATTGCACGTAAGAAATTTCTACATGCAGATGTTAACTACGAAAATATTGTACTGACAGTGAAAGCGTTTGGACTGCTACACAGGGACTTGTTTTCGGGGTAGTGGTAAGTTTAACAATGTCTCGGGTCGAAGCGAGGCTGCTGGCCTTTACCTAGATGGGTTTTAATATGTGTACTACATAGGATTAATCTGGATCCGCCAATAAACGCTTCCGAATTAATGGCTCCGGAGCAATACGTAGAGAAATTTGTCGTGCGTAGAGCATCGCTAAGACGACGTTCTACGTGAGCAAACTGTTGCGAACGCGGCGTGACGATCTGGCGAAAATATTAGTCGCCAGCGGTTCGATTGTCCTATGTGGGCGTCGTGTGATGCTTCTTGTGACGTGTGAAGCGCGAAGTGCCGAAGTTGCAATGTCTCGAATTTTGATCAATGCTGGTCAAAGAACGTTGTGTGGCGTGGGACAGGAAAAAACAAATCATTGAACACCGTACCGCGAATGGAAGTTTAAAAGACTAATGCTGCAAATAACATACAGCAGTTTTAACATCAACTTTTGTAGTCCTAGCTTTCTCAGTTGCGTCTAATATTACGGTATGTTGATAATTTTTTGCTATTGCCCTGTCTAACTAAAAGTGACAATTTGCGTGCCATACGCGTTAAGCCTTTATTCTCTGCAAGGTATCTTCGTCCACGCAACTTGCCACTGAAGACGCCCAAAAGAAAAGAAGTTAATAAATCGTAACATTAAGCAGTGTTATTTATATTAGATTTTGTTCAAAACTTTCAGAATTTTGTCACTTACATGATTGCTCGTACTGAAACATTCTTTGTAAAATTTTGTTTGCTACACTTCGGTATATATTGTGGAAAATACACAAACCTCATTTATTGATTAGAGATCACGTATGACGTCTACTAAGGTTTAGCTTTCACGATGTGTACTGAATTTTGTGCACTGGTTTTGATAGTATTATACAAAAATTCCAAAGTTAAATGTTACAGAAAAAAGTTCTTGCCCAAGATAAATTTATTATCTATAGCGTCAGCTACCGCAGTTTGAGAAAGGCCTCATTAAATATAACTTAGCAGGAAATGCTGCATCCACAGGGAAAACGTGGTCACTTCATACCGGGATCTTGTAAAAATCTTATTTGTATTCTTGCCATTTCTATTGCTTCTCGGAAAGGGCCTTAATCAAAAACACCTCTGCCAAAGTTCGACTTACCAAACATATATCAGCGACATCTAATAAGCCAATTGAAAACGGTTGTTATATAGCTATAATTTAACCAGATTTGCTTTTTTATTCAAATGTTCCCATTAGTACTTCACTGTCCCAAAATATTGCGCTATTTTTTACTCACCTTCTGATTTTCCCAACCTTGGTCACAAAAGGTTTTTCAACAAAATAGGTTTCTGGAAATTAATGAAATCCATTTGCTGAACAATTTTCATAATATCCACAATAACTTAAAATGTTGTAGGTATATTCGATGATACTCCTTCAATAGCAAGAATTGAACTTCAGTTCTTCATACAGTGGAGTTTTCCACGAATATGACATTCGAAAAGTAGTTTCACTGCATTGTCCTAGAAACTCTTCAGTGTTTCATACTGCAGATGAGATTTTTACTAAAAATCGTTAGTCATTTGTAATGAATGCACTGTGGTGATTGGATGGGCGGAATAGCTCGGCTGCCTTTCACACGTAGGGGAGTAACAGTTTCACGTTGGATGGCTGGAATATTCCATCAGGCCTACGATGCAGTGAAGAGATTCTGGCCGCGGCTGTAAGACTTTGCACTACACTACGGAAGCTCGGAGAACGACACTAGTGGAGCGTTTCAAAGCTAAACCATATTAGAGATTATTCAGTAGAACCGTATTTCAGAAGCTTAACGATACGGAAGGCAGCAGCAGGGGATGGCTGAAAGAGTGAAGGGCTGCAGCGAGAGGTCGCGCCCGCCGCGGTGCGCTGGAGACACTTGTTCCGGTCGCGCCTGCGCACACAGCGAAGCTAGCCGGCAACCGGTTCCCGTGTGGTGCCGCTTTCTTCAGCTGTACGGCAGGTGACGCCGAGCAGACTATGTGGCCACATAACTTACTACTCGCCTTTCTTTTCATTCTACAGCGAAGATCTTAGGTATCTTATCACTTGCCTCTGACGATAAAAGCGCAACTAACGCGACTAAATTGGCGAGGAAGCTACCGCAGATACGTCCCGAAAACTCGTAATTGAAGTTGACGGGAAGCGATTTCCTTGTGGGCTGGATACCCCCACCGCGTGTATAGTAATCTCTTCGAAATTTTTTTACAGATAAGCACTTGACGGAACTATTGCCGTTACATTACTACTGTTTGCATTCGTTGTTGCACGATCACAATATTATTGCACTTAGTCTCCTGGGGCCGTTATCGGAAACAGGTGAAGTTAAAGTAAAATAGTACAGAGGTGACTAAGGAAACACACTTTATTTTGACTGAATTAAAGACAGTTTTTTCATATAATCTCAAGTGGTTCAGCATGTGCTCGTGAAATATCACGATGAAAACCCACGATAAGCTGACCAAAGCGCCACTGCTCCCAGGTGCAATAATATTCTGAGTGACTAATAAGTGTCAGCTCAGAAATTAGCAGTGTTTCTTTAAAAAAATAGAATTTCACAAACGTTTCCGTTGGATGGCTCCCACTCTACAGCGAAGATCTTAGGTATCTTATACTTGCCTCTGACGATAAAAGCGCAACTAACGCGACTAAATTGGCGAGGTTTCGTTCAATTTTAGGTGATTAATCATTCTCGGGGACGACATTATGGCGAAATTTTCTGTTGTGCTTAAGTCAGTAACTAACTTAGAAGAGGGTGACAAAAATCGCCTGCTGCCAAAAGACATAAATATCACATGCAACGTAATTTGACTGGGGCGTGGAATTTGACTGGGGCGTGGAATTTGACTGGGGCGTGGAATTTGACTGGGGCGTGGAATTTGACTGGGGCGTGGAATTTGACTGGGGCGTGGAATTTGACTGGGGCGTGGAATTTGACTGGGGCGTGGAATTTGACTGGGGCGTGGAATTTGACTGGGGCGTGGAATTTGACTGGGGCGTGGAATTTGACTGGGGCGTGGAATTTGACTGGGGCGTGGAATTTGACTGGGGCGTGGAATTTGACTGGGGCGTGGAATTTGACTGGGGCGTGGAATTTGACTGGGGCGTGGAATTTGACTGGGGCGTGGAATTTGACTGGGGCGTGGAATTTGACTGGGGCGTGGAATTTGACTGGGGCGTGGAATTTGACTGGGGCGTGGAATTTGACTGGGGCGTGGAATTTGACTGGGGCGTGGAATTTGACTGGGGCGTGGAATTTGACTGGGGCGTGGAATTTGACTGGGGCGTGGAATTTGACTGGGGCGTGGAATTTGACTGGGGCGTGGAATTTGACTGGGGCGTGGAATTTGACTGGGGCGTGGAATTTGACTGGGGCGTGGAATTTGACTGGGGCGTGGAATTTGACTGGGGCGTGGAATTTGACTGGGGCGTGGAATTTGACTGGGGCGTGGAATTTGACTGGGGCGTGGAATTTGACTGGGGCGTGGAATTTGACTGGGGCGTGGAATTTGACTGGGGCGTCATAGATGCATCCTAAGGAATACTGAACTTGCAAAACATTAGTTTCCACGTTACAGTTAGCTGTGAGAAACGTGTTCAGTCTGACCATAGACACCATTTGATGTAAGGTTGTTTTGGAGCTATCTTCCAAAAATGGACTGCAACAGTAGATGAATGTAGTGTAAATTCAAAAGAGCTGGAAATGCAGAAATGCAGCTGTTGACCGTTAGGGTGTTGTAAGATTAACCGAATCCGATTAGAGCGGCTCGTTCCGAGTAATTTGAAAGTAAAAGATAGCCATTCGACAGGCCACAATGACTGCTTTAAAGTATTGAACGGTTTAGTGTTTAGTGGTATAAAATTTATGACAATTCATCGATGAAATCAGGAAAAACAGGAAACTTTGCATAAATGGTGACGATACATATTTCCACAAAATACGTCAAATTTATTTGATGGAGACAGACATCGAATCAATGTTTAATGTTGCGTACCTCTAATTTGTTGCCAGAGGACTTTTTGTTGCCTTCTGCAAAAAAATAGGTGGACAGGTGTTGTCTTCCTGAAACAAGTTTTGATGTACTAACATCAGAGTGGAAAAATGTTGCAGAATTTTTTCGATCTCGTGCAAAAGTGTACAAACTGTAATGCCTAATATTTTCAAACAGTGAAGCGATTCGCGAAAGAAGTTTTTCTACGTTTCTGCGAAAACTTGAAAGGTGTTGTACGAGAGTAGCAGGTGTCCACAGGCGGCCTTGCTTCGCCTCTCCTCGTGCTCTGGTTACAAATTCCACGAGGCGCCGCCTCTCCCTGTAGTTGCTGCAAGCAGCTCGGCGCCGCGGCGGCTGTTCCGTGTGCGGTGCAGTGCTGTCTTCGCGCTGTGTGCAGGAAAACAATCCGCCAGCCGCCTGGGTCGTGTTTCACGTTCGCTGCGGCCGTCACGCCAGCCTCCTTCCGGGGCCGCCTTGCCTGAAACGCATACAGCATGTCTGCTGTGCAGCCACGGAGTTCGTAATGCCCCTACTGAGCTCGTAATGTCCCTATTGCCTCCACATAATGGCTAGAAACCCCTTAACCGCCAACAAGGGGTAAGGGCAACTTCTTCGTTGCCTCTCGGAGTTCGCTTTGGCATCCTGCTTAGAAAGGTTAATCTTACCTGCCACTTTCCCGATGGATGAGAGCCTCTCACCGCCTTGGCTTCGTCTAAAGGTCCACTTCATCTTGGACTTACAAGGGGAGGATACAGCGTTGGGATCACAGATTTACTTCAAACTTTGTAAATCTTTGGTAGGCCAGTAGTAAGGTGCATTACTCAGGCTATTCGCAGAAAGTAGCAAGAGAAGTTTTACGCGTCTGTTACGTGATTAATGTACGTGTGTTTAGGCATCACACCTTATGCTGGTAATGTGGTTAGCGCTCGAGCCACGTAAGACGAACGTCAAAGAATTAACTGTTAAACTCCCGCTCAAACTTAATTATTAATCTATTTCTTCACCACTGGTCATATGACATTTGATAGGTAATATAATTTAAAAAACCACGTGCAGCATGAATTTTTCATCTTATTTGACTACAGTAATTAAATATAATAATTAACACTAACATATTTATACAGGTAAATTTTACAATAACGTTTTTTAAAAATCAGTTCCGTGAGCTAAGCAGTCACCTTTTTCCTCTTGAGTAAATATAATTTTACCCCTGCGGGGGTAATTACAGTTTCGGAACCGCTGCCGTAGACAGTGAATAAGTTCCTAGAAAGAAATTTTCACTCTACAGCGGAGTGTGTGCTGATATGAAACTTCCTGGCAGATTAAAACGGTGTGCCGGACCGAGACTAACTCGGGACCTTTGCCTTTCGCGGGCAAGTGCTCTACCACCTGAGCTACCCAAGCACGGCTCACGCCTCGTCCTCACAGATTTAATTCTGCGAAGTTTGGAAGGTAGGAGACGAGGTACTGGCGGAATTAAATCTGTGAGGACGGGGCGTGAGTCGTGCTTGGGTAGCTCAGTTTGTAGAGCACTTCCCCCCGAAAGGCAAAGGTCCCGAGTTAGTCTCGGTCCGGCACACCGTTTTAATCTGCCAGGAAGTTTCAGTGAAAAAGTTCTTCCACTGGATCGTCACTGTAGTTTACCAACCTTCATTGTTGCAGAGACGGGCGCTTGCTCACTTTGCAGATCTATATACGTCAGTAAACCACCACGCCCGATACTTTAAAGACTCGAACTGTCATAGGTAGAACAGTTTCAAACGTCTGATGACTTCACTGAGTTAATGTTTCATACATGAGATTAAACTTGTAAGTCGTAAGTTTATAAAGAGTGCGAAATTACATTTAAATTTTGTTGACAGTCGCTAAGTGCTCTCATTATCAAATACTGTTGGAGTATAGTCTGGGTAATATTCACTTGAAGTACAAGAGTTCTTCACGCATTTCAACATTTATATCTCTTGGTCCGTGTCTTGAAATGATACAATTTTGCCACTGCATTTAGTATATGTGGATACTATGTGCAAAAGTATTGCGAATAGATTCAGTAGTAAAAAGTAATAATTTAAAACATGGCTCATACTGAAGTTATAATGCGTGAACAGCAAAAATGTAAGTGGCAAATTATTCTTTCATAATTTTTTGGGGAGTAACCGAGAAAAAGGTGAGAAAACGGTTGAAATTATATGTAGTCGGTAGCTGTCATTAGGCTGCCTAGATGTATAAAGTTCGACTGTAATACTTAACCATGTTACACTGTTACCAAAATATTATATCCCTTAATGAGTAGATCACGACTTCATTCTAAATTTTTAAATTCGGTCAATAATTAAATGAAATATTAAATTTTTTGTTGCCCCCACCCCCCGGAAGCCATTAGATGGGAAACCTCAACTGGGATCTTGCATCGTGCTCCAGGTTAGCTGTTTACTAATATACTCTAAGTGTTGGAGTGTAGCGAAGACGCTCTGACAACATAGGTTACAATGCGGCGATCGAAACAATTAGTACATAAGCCTCCATCATGATACAGAGGCGTGACACGTGTACGAATCCTAATCGGGTATGGCGATAGAGTTGTTTGAGCAAAGGCTACTGGCGTGCTAGACTGAACTGATAAACTGCGTAAAGAATTTTTGAATCGAAGGCTGCTATTAAGCCGTTTCTCGGCGGGGAACTGGCACGCCACCTGCAGTCGCAGCGACATACAGGTGCGTCATGCACTGATCGGGGCGTGCTGCGCTTGCCCCATGCGAGAAACACCTTGTACATGAAAGAGCCGAGACGGTCTTACAACATACTTAATATCCCAGCGGACGAAATTGGGGCTCGGTGGCGGAGTGTTGAAGTGCGCGCCCGGGAACAGCATTGAATCGCAGTCGGATCACAGAAATTTTCATTCATCCTTCAACCCAATCTTCACCACTCACCGATATGAAGAGTCGCCAGGAATAACACGTGGTTCAGATTTCACGAGATCAAACTGTAGGTCCTACTTTCCCGGTTGGATAATTTGGATAGATTAGGAACACATCACTTGACCACACGAAATCATAGTGGACGGAAAGGAAGCGGATGATAAACTGCGTCTCTTCCAACACGCATAGTACAGCGGTTCATGTCTGAAACACACAACTCTGCGGAAAAGAGAGGTAACGTATTTCCGCTGAGATATTTCCCAGGAGAAACCGAAGGTAGTTATGCAGATAACTCGGACGTCTTATAAAAGCTCCTGCTTATAGATTTCATTAAGCAGTGACGTAATTTAGTTGAAACGAAGGTTCATGCTTCTACCAGTCACTATTAGGCTTAACAATTTGACACGGTTACACGTACAGAGATCAGCTGATGGCTTTTAATCGCCTAAAATGATGATCTCTCTCGAGGCGAAGTAGTCACAGGCAAATGGTTGGCGCATTTGTGAAATTGTTGTTCAGAACGAAATTCTCAGTAATCTGATTCGGGATAGGCCAAACTACCTGGGACATAATTTTTTTCTGAGTCTTCAGCCATTATAGGACGGCGGGAGTAGTTTCGGAAACTTGCTAAGCTGTTCGTTCGATATTGGCTGGAAATAATTAGGACTTTCAGAAATGACAATACTTTCGTGGTAGAAACTGTTGTACGTTTTTCCACTGTGCAGTATGTCTTAGTGTGCAGTTTACGTACAGTGTGTGAACACTGCACGTGCATCTTAATTGCGATTGACAGTTCGAAGTTATGTTAAAGTTAAACCATTACAAACCCCACCACACCATTTAGGTATGGAAAATGACTGTTCTTAGACATAATTTATAGTTACGGTGGCGTAGAAGTTGCGTGTGTATCCACGAAACTAACATTTTACATCTGCGAGAATTTGTCACGATAATCTCTCTAAAGCCGCAATCTTATGGAAAAAGTCAGACTTCTTAACTCGAGTTTTATAATGTCCGCAGTACTGTCACTGAAAATGCGAAACAATTCTTCAAACCATACCTGTTCAAATGACAGTACGTGAAATATCTCGAAAATCAAAGTATACTTAAGGCATCCAAAAAGTCTAAAAGTGACTGCAGATTATTCTTTGTGCAAATATGAACTGAAAAAAGGTCTGCATTGTTCACGTATAAAGGGAGCCAGGTACATAGACAATGCGAGTGTCCTCTTGACAGATAGGAGTGATAAGAGTATCAGAGAAATAGCAAATAATTCCAATACACCGAAACGCACAGGAACTGTTATTCAGAAAAATGAAGTGCCAGCAGTCACTAAGCAGTGAGAGATGTACCAGAAGTACGCTCCGCCACGTAGCGAAATGTGGTCTACTAAGTGCAGATGTAAAGGTATTGCTCTCAGCATGTGACAACCTTGAAAGCAGTCATATCAAAGAGTGGTGTCCTTGGACAACAAAGCCTGTAGAATCAGTAAAAAGTAAACGTTGGTGTAGGACGCAAAGTGCAAAAAGTCCGGAATTTTTAAAATCGCGTGGCAGCCGCTTTAGCACTGTAGAGGTCTCATCGCTCCGTACCCTTCGCGATGAAGTTATTTACATTTTTTGGAGACTCTGTGCCGGGTCCTTTAATATAGAGTTCGTCATAACTTGTTCCTGTTGACATAGATTTCGCTCCATTTCACCGTCCTGCGCCGTTGTTGAGGTCTGACACAGCATACAACCACCTTTTACACATTTACGGATATTTCTTGCTTCCAGGGCACGGGTTATTACAGTACCACCCTGATGATAAAGCTGCAAAAGTTAATTTTCAAAATTTTCCAAAAGTTTCACTTGCTGTAGGTATCATCGGTTTGTCATTAGAGAATTACTAAAGGATGCTTTCTGCAAAATTATATCAAAGGGTCATGAGGTAGGTTTACGATTCTGATAGATAATGAAAATTAACATAACCGCTGGTAGGTGTACTGAAACGCCTACTAAGCAGGGCAACTCCTCCTGGTACACACCGCCCATAAAATAAAATCTCGCTTCACATTTTACCGACAAACGTCTTCTGGATGTTTTCTTTGATTACAGAAATCACTGGACTGAAAATTGCCTCTGAAGTGATGCCTATTGGTCGGTCCCGGTTTGCTCGGATTTGGCTGCAAAGTTTCCAGTCATAAAGTGGGCCGGATTTCACACACCTTTCGGTCCGGAATGAAACTACAGAACCTCGTTGCAGCCTAGTGTACCACTAATAACGCTTATTCACTGGGAGCAGAGTTTCCAGGGATCAGTTGTCCCGTAAGACTGCCTGCGAGACGTAGTATGTGGTCTTCTCGGCGCATCGCGGCACGTATTGATTCCCGCCGGTGCAGCAGAGGGCTTGGAGATGGAGTGGGCGGCGTGCCCTTATCGTCTTTAGTGCGCGATCGCGATGAACTGAGCCACGTGAAACCGTGTATGACTGGGATCAATGAATAGAAGCCACAAGGGCCGGCCGATTGTGTGCCTTGTTTCTTAGTACCTTCAGCAAAGAAACTATCCTTATCTACTCTTACAAACGGGCGTAAATGACGCTTGTTGCAGCCATGGTATATTACCTCCGCTTCCGTTCCAGTGTACCATGAATCGTCCGCAATACGTTGAAGCTAAGCCCAAATGAAAATGCTTATTCGTTTAATGCATACAGTATTTTTGTACAGATCTTAGTTTCCTCCTGCTTACGAAGGAACTTTCGAAAATGTAGAAGAAAGTCCTATGTATTACTTTTGATCCTTCAGTTTTTCACTTAAATTTTATCTTAATTTACTCGATTTCATTTTTAATACCACGTAATTCCAGTAAAGTGTGGAATTAAATTTTTGGACTGTTCCTTTTAAATCAAATTACCGAGGATAATATACTTGAAGTGGAGATTATCCTGTGTACTTTTTGTTAAACCAAATCGATAGTGTTTTGAAGAAGTTATCAGATGAACATAAAAATACGTGTAATGTAGAGTCTAACTATATCACTTGATGCTGATAGGATTAGATCAGAAAGTCATAAGCACACTACTTCTGCTGTAGGCTGTGCCGAAGTAAAGAATATAAAATGCGGACAACCAATAACGAGAACAATATTTTTGAAGAGATTTCTAATATGGAAATAAAAAGTTAAGTGTTCCTGAGGATACTGCTCCGAAGTGTAGGCTTTTACGTAAGTGAAACATGAACGATAATCATTATAGACGTCCGGGTTCCCGGGTTCGATTCCCGGCGGGGTCAGGGATTTTCTCTGCCTCGTGATGACTGGGTGTTGTGTGATGTCCTTAGGTTAGTTAGGTTTAAGTAGTTCTAAGTTCTAGGGGACTGATGACCATAGAAGTTAAGTCCCATAGTGCTCAAAGCCATTTGTAGCCGTTATAGACCAAAACTCAATAGCTTTGGAAATGTGGCGCTACAGAAGGAAACTGAAGCTGGATAGATCGAATAACTACTGGAGAACTGAATCCAACTGGAGGAAAATGGTACAACTTTACTAAAAGAAGGGTTCGGTTGACATAGCACATCATGAGGCGTCGAGGAATCTTTAATTTCATACTAGAAGTGTAGTAAGCAAAACTAAGAGGCCATGGTTTGGTTAAAGTAAGCATATTAGAGTGAGTGTAACTGACAAGTTATCCCGAAAAAGTGGCTTGGAGAGGATAGTTCAGAGCTGCGTCCGACCAGTCTCGAAATTGAAATGTCTCTTTACGTGTGCCACGTAAAGCCAAGATTTGGCCAGAATTTAAATTGCTCACGGTGCCTATGTGATTGTTGGTTGGAAAAGACTCGTGAGATTTTAAACGGTTTAACTGTATTGTCCTTGACTAGATATTTTTTTACTTCTTACAAATAACATACCCCGAAAAGACACTAAACGGCTAACAAATTCCATCTCTTCGTAGCGCACTATTTCCGTCCATGAGGAGAAGTAATAAGTTATAATATGCTAACGAAATCTGAATTACTATTTCTGAAGGTCAATCAAATGAACACGAGACATACGAAAAAGTAAACTGTTTATTTCAAAATTAATCGCCATTATTGTTAGTATACTATCCCACAGTGAGGTAAGATGGTCAACGCTTTCGTGAAAAAAAAAAAACTGCCGGTTCCGTTTTGTTACACCCTGCATATCCACACTCCTACGTACGCCTTTGAAGTCTTAACGATAGACTGTTAAAATCTAGGTCAGAAACTCCGAATAAATCATTTCGTCTCTACATACATGCTCCCAGTTAGAGATTGTCAATTCCTTGTAGGATATCATTAGCACATAGGCAACACAAAGGCGCTGTGCGGGACAGACTACATGGAAAAATATTGCTCGAAAGTATCAGAAGTACCAAAAATTAGTTATAAAGTGAATTTGATGGAATGTGGAAAGGTGGCATTAGATAATAAGCGGGAGAGTAGGTAGGTGAGCACCATAAGCGTGGAGAAAGTCAAGAGGCGTTTCAGCAGTGAATGTAAATTGCTTGATACCCACAAACCGAAAAAATCGGAAGCAACGCCAGCGAGAAAAAAGGAAGCGCTTACACAAGCTCATTTTAGTTTCTCGTAGAGAATATGGACAAAATATCAAATTCAATTAAGACCCCCTCTCACGGTATTATGTAAGACAACTGCATTTTAAAGAGCACAGTACTTAGAAAAATCAGAACGGCTGAAGAAATAAAGGGAGAATTTTTCATAAGTAAAGATTCGGCTATATTCCTGATCTGTGACTCATTTTTGTTTCGATAACTCAGTAGTCAGGTAAGTTTAGCAGTTAAAGGTAAAGCTAATAGTTTTAACCACCACAGTGCTTTCCTAGGCATGGTCCTGTTGGACGTGGTATGCCTTCCTGAAACCTTTGAACTGACTGACACAAATAGTTCTCTATATCTAACCAATTATTAGTGAGTTTGCCCGTTCCATTTACGTGTGGAGTGCGGGAAGAATGATGGCTTAAATGCCTCTGTGCATGCTATAATTAATCTTGGCTTCACGATCCCCAAGCGAGCGATACATAGGGGTTTGTAGTAGTGTATATTCCCAAGTGTCGTTATTTAAAACTGGTTGCTGAAACTTTGAAAGTAGGCCTTCTCGGGATCCCTTTACGTCTGTGTTAGTGTCCGTTATGTCAGTTTCTAAGTGACCTCAGACACTCATCCATGAATTAAATTTCTGACCATTCGTGCTCCTCTTCTGTGTACGTTCAATATATCCGATTAGTTCTATTTGGTACGGGTCCAAAATACTTCAGCAGTATTCTAGAACCAGGGGACCCGTGTGAAACTTTTACAAATGACAGTATTTGGACTAAATGTAGTCGATGGGATAAGGGAAGTGGTGACAATGAACAATTCTTTAAAAATGGACCGAACGACGCGAGATAATCATGAAACCGATAGTGTTGTGTATACATTTCATTGCACATAATTTCGAAGAAAATTCTTTACAGGGCATTAAAATGCCTCATTGTAAACGATATTTGATGTAAGAATGTAATCTTTACTTCAATTTTCTTTAGGGGATACAAAAATGTAATTTGATGTAATTATCCTTGAAAAGGTTACTTACACTCGTCCGTGAGTAAATGACAGGATGTGGTAAATACAGTCCTGATCTTTGAAGCGCATACATTTATATGATGTCGAAAAGTTTAATAATAAATACAAAGAAGTAAATATAGGCGAAATATGTAGATCTAGTGTTCTTACCTAGTACATCACAAAGACCACAATAACCGCTGACTATACTTTGAGATTTTAATTGCCATTCGTACTTTATGTTAACACATTAGGCCATAGTAGCAAGAGGTAAATCACAATTGAAGGCGACAATGACAAACGTCTCATTTCGAAAAGTACATTCGTTTAGAAGAGTCAGCTTGATAAGACGGGCAGAGCTAATGGACTATCGCAGTGGTCACGGTTGTTATCTGTAACAATGCTATATACAAATTACCCAATTACTAAGTACATCAAAACAAGTAAAAAGGTATTTGTAGTAAGATAATATGGAAAGTATCTTACTCGTGATTAATACGTCTTAGGTATGATACTCTTTTGTGTATAGTAAGTCATACATCAAAATTTTCCGCAAATAGTAAATTTTAGCGGAAAATCTGTATGCAATGTCAGAAACTGGTTAAAAACCTTTGTAACGACACCTCATTCATCCCTGCAAGATTAGTATGTGTTGAGAAAGAGGGATGTTGACTTCGGAAAGGTATGTAGTGGGTAGCAAAATGATTTGTAAGCAGTCTTCTTTAATGTGGATAGAAGCCGCGGTGACATGGTATTTTATTACGATCGGACGTTGGAGTTATTGAACATGTTTCTTGTGCGTTTTAATTAAAGTAAAAGTTGAATAACGAACATTTAATAACTGCAAAACATACGTTCAGACTACGGGGATATTCTAGCCCAGATCCCTGTCAAAATTTGACAAGCTACTCTCACTTTTGAGAATTCAGCCAACCACTATATACTAGCTTCCCATCGTGTTTCAGAACAGCTATTCGGCCGATCAGATGAAACTACTTCAACGCTGTGGAAATGTGTGCTTTCCCTGGATCTGCAGTTGGCCCGCTTTGACTCGCACGTCACCAGATTTTCCGGCTCGCAACGCGCCGTGGCGTGAATCATTCAGGAGAAACCGCTCGCTCAGCGCCCGGTCTGCCAACGTTTCACTGGGTGCAGGCGCCGCCTTCCCCACAAGAGCTCAGGAAAACTCATCACATTTAGAACCACACAGCTCCACTTAGATTCCCGATGGTGTCCCTAGATTAATGCGAACAAGTGCTAAGCTGGTTCCGCATGTAGTCTCTTCCCCTCCCTGCAAATGTGCACTTGTACTGGGGCGTCTGGCTTAAACCGGATATTTCCGACTTTGGGGTGGCTTGTCTTAGCTGCCTCATCCTGCTTACTCCAAATACATACAAAATGAATGTATCGAGGTTCACTCTCCGCAAAGTTGTGGACAATATGGTGAATTTCCTGACGTTCGCAAGTAATGTCTACTTTTTAGTCGCCGAATTATGACGAAAAGAACTTAAGCGACGTAACATGTACGTATGAGACTTCATCCAATGGTATAAAGATGACAGCGCAGCAAATCATTGTCCCACCGTCAGTAGCAGTTTCACAAACGCCACCCTTATTATGCCAAAAATAAGGCTATCACTCAAGCTGCTCGAAATGGTGACCTTGGGCATTGTTGCTCGCTGGAAAGTGATCCCGGAAAAACAATACTGCATGTTCAATTTTACCTGGAATTAACGGCAGCACAGGCCCGGGTTATGTGACATTTCATGCCTTCGGCAATCGCCGGTGTTTCCTAATAGGCCTCTTGTTTTAATTTTCGCCACAGGTAAAAGTATAAAAGTGTTAAGCTTATTGAGTTTGCGTTTCCTGAACGACCGTTCATTTGCTATCTACGTATTATTTTAAGAGGGTCTGTCATTGTATGTGCGAAATAAGATATCCGCCACGTTGGTACCACACTGATCGCCTTACATCCAGTAAGATGTCTTCCAATAACTGCGACCAGCATGTCTCAAGTTCTCGAGATAGTTAAGTGTATATAGGTATGTATCAATAAGAGAGACCCATGATGCGGGTCGTGAAAAACACGACCCAAACGACGATAGACCAAAACCGTTGTTCTTTTCCACGTCGTCAGCATGGATCTTCAACAGATGATTAAAGCATGTTGTGAAGATTGACTTGCCAATGGTTCATTAACTATTCTTCCTTAAACAGAATTTTGCATAGATACACCGCATCACTTTGCACTTCCGGTAGACAATATTCGGAGAACTGCAATCAATTTCGGGGGCTGTTCTCATGAAGCTGTAGGTGCAGCGATGACATTTAGTTTTCGCAAACACCCGTTTGATTAGTCTCGTACGTCAGGAATGCCTCTTAGGCGTATTTGCTAAAATTTTCATCTGATTCACAGTTGCTGTTTCCTTGGCATATTTTATTCTCAACACTTCCAGTTTCTAGAATTTTCTTTTATGATGTTTCCAAAGTAAATGTTGACTGTTCGGTCATATTGTCCGCTATACCTTAGCGAAAAGTCCAACTCGACATGGATATTCATTTTGGATATATTTGGGGTGCTCTTTTTTTAGCTACCTCATCGTGTATATTATACGTGGTAACCCAGGAGGAATTGTTAATACCCAGGATGTGGTAGGAACGCTGATTTTAAGCAAAAACGTCAAACGACGTACGCGCAGTTAGAATGGTTCTACAGAGGGGACACATTTACTGTACATTTGTTTTTTGGCATATCGTGTGCACCCGCCTTCCCCACCCGACCTTTGAGGTTTTATTCTAACCACCCTCTCTCGTTGCTTTAAACTACTTTGCCAGGGGTGTCTTTCGGCGATGGGAAGAAAATGAACCATGTGGGACTACCTTTGTGATTATTCTGTTAGGTATGACTCAAACCATTTGTGTATAGCGGAACTTCATATTTTACAGGTGGCTGTGGGGGGTGAGGGATGGGTAAGACGCAAATGAGAGAAAAACTATAGAAAGGTACGCAAAATGATCTGTCACCATTCCTTACGTTAAAGAAGTCTTAGCGAAGTGGGTATATGGTAAAACGAGGAATGGGTTCGGCAGTGTTGGGAGGTGATTTTTAGACCTGGCATCCGTTTTACAAGCAAAACGCGTATCTCTGAAAATCTAAGCTAGGTTGTATAAGAGAGAATGGTATTGAACAGTATCTTGATTTCTGGAACAATGTGACAGTAAGTTTTCTGAGGCAATGATGTCCCACCGTATGAAAGCGAGAAATAATTTCGAGCGAGACAGTTTCTACTGGTTTGCGGAGCGCAGGTGCCATCCAGACTGCCCTCAAGTTCCTTATCGTCGGCCGGGCGTTATGGCTCATTAGCTGTTAATGGCAGAAGTTGTAAACCCTTAGAATACGTCTCCCGTGGGCGTGACTTTCTAAGGCGGATGAGTGTAGTAAGTTTCACAGACTCTGAGAAGCATGATAACCTTTTTATAGCAGCGTTACGAGAGGATTAGGTCACTGGAAATCGTGTGTGTGTGTGTGTGTGTGTGTGTGTGTGTGTGTGTGTGTGTGTGTGTGTGTGTGTGTGTGCTCTCTCTCTGTGCGTTTCAATTTAGAAACGTCGTGGCAAGAACCTAGTTTCGTTGCTATTAGGAAATGACCCGCTACTCTCAAATATATGGGCTGCGGATAATGTTGTACTCCAGGTTTCAGCCAAAATAGGTTATTTTAATTCACCGTGAGGTAACCGAAATTTTACGTGAACTCTTTTCATCCTAGTTTCTGTACTATGTGACTAATGCCATACTATAAAATGAGGAAAACCATATGAATAGATTGCCTTTAATCGCTCCAATACAGGGCGTTTCGGAAAGATAAGTTGGATTTCACATTGTCTATCAAACGAAGGTAAAAAATTCGTAGTAGTAAAAACAGGTAAATTTTAACTTAAACTTTCTAGTTTGAAAAGAAATTCAGATTTTGCAAGGGTGTTTTTGAACATGGCTGTGCTTCGGCAACTGTGCATGTAAGAGCTACAATGCACTAGAAATAACAGGCAACCAGTTGCAAAATATATCTTTATTAAACCTGGACCATTGCTTCGAAGATTTTAAGACTGTCTTCTGAAGATAATGTAGGACGTAAAATCTTTGCCTAGAGTCAATGTGGGAGTCGTCGACTCTCTGGTACATGTTATGCATTAATTACCATTTCTGAAAGAGAAAGGAACTTCATGTAAAACTTTTCATTGGATGATTTTAACATTTTTCGTAGGGACTTAACCGAAAGCTAAACTAAGAGATTAGAGGCACTGTTATAACCTTCCGAAAGAACTTTACATTAGATTTGTACTAGGCGTGGTTCCAAAGGCAGTACGTTCAATTTTTCACGAGAAAAATACGTGTTCCACTGTTCCCATAAAATTTCACCGAAACTCAGTTGTTAATCGGTGTAAGGAAACTATCAAAAAATTCAAATGCAGAACCCGTATTGAACAACTTAACAGCTGCATGCCAATGGGTGGGGGTCAGTAACTGACCCCAACGAAGTTTTTAGGCTAAATCTCCTGTCGTGTTCAGTAGTTTATTTAATAAATACATGATATTTATCGTAATTGTAATTGCTACAATCGACAATAAGAACAGCTTTTGGTTTACACTCATTGAGTTACAGCGATTGTTATAACTGAAGGTGTAGCAGGTCAAGAATCACCACTCGCAGTAAACCGGTAAACAGTGTAGTGAGTGGAAGGTAATACCTTTGTGGCATTTGACAAAATGTACGAGAAGATGAAATTGACAGATGACGAAATTAGAAATTTGCTTGAGAGTTCAGACAATGAATTTAGTGGTGAACTATCCGAAAGCTCAGAGTTCTGGAAGAAAGAAGTACCTGAAAGATCTTGCTCGTGAACTTTGTCATCTCAACATGAAAAGACGTGCTGAAAATGCTGTAGACCTACACTCAAAATACACTACAGCGTTATCAACTTTTGGGTATGCGTGTAATCAAAATCAAGGTGCTGTGAGCAGAGGAAACAACATTACGGAGCCGCGACGGAAAGTAACACGTGCAGCTGTGCATAATCTGCCAGAAGCAAAGACCGTAAGTACATGAAGGCTTGCACTTCTTGTAGGAAGTATATATCCCCTGCACACACCAAGAAAGTAGTAGTTCGTATTGTAAAGTGTTCTGGATGTGAATCTGAGTAATCCTTGTAATTATGAAATTAATACAAATAAATGTAAACTATTTTTTACTAAAAAGTCCCAGAAACCCTTTCCCAGTAATAATCATTTTAGTCTTCTAATCTGCCAAAATTATGGAAATACATAAGTAATGTGATTTATCATAGACAGAGAATGTGTGATGGTTGTGGGGTCAGTCGCTGACCCTCCCATTGGCCAGTGCAACATACGGCATTGGTATGCAACTGTTAACTGGAGTGGGGACTTAGATACACTCCTGGAAATGGAAAAAAGAACACATTGACACCGGTGTGTCAGACCCACCATACTTGCTCCAGACACTGCGAGAGGGCTGTACAAGCAATGATCACACGCACGGTACAGCGGACACACCAGGAACCGCGGTGTTGGCCGTCGAATGGCGCTAGCTGCGCAGCATTTGTGCACCGCCGCCGTCAGTGTCAGCCAGTTTGCCGTGGCATACGGAGCTCCATCGCAGTCTTTAACGCTGGTAGCATGCCGCGACAGCGTGGACGTGAACCGTATGTGCAGTTGACGGACTTTGAGCGAGGGCGTATAGTGGGCATGCGGGAGGCCGGGTGGACGTACCGCCGAATTGCTCAACACGTGGGGCGTGAGGTCTCCACAGTACATCGATGTTGTCGCCAGTGGTCGGCGGAAGGTGCACGTGCCCGTCGACCTGGGACCGGACCGCAGCGACGCACGGATGCACGCCAAGACCGTAGGATCCTACGCAGTGCCGTAGGGGACCGCACCGCCACTTCCCAGCAAATTAGGGACACTGCTGCTCCTGGGGTATCGGCGAGGACCATTCGCAACCATCTCCATGAAGCTGGGCTACTGTCCCGCACACCGTTAGGCCGTCTTCCGCTCACGCCCCAACTTCGTGCAGCCCGCCTCCAGTGGTGTCGCGACAGGCGTGAATGGAGGGGCGAATGGAGACGTGTCGTCTTCAGCGATGAGAGTCGCTTCTGCCTTGGTGCCAATGATGGTCGTATGCGTGTTTGGCGCCGTGCAGGTGAGCGCCACAATCAGGACTGCATACGACCAAGGCACACAGGGCCAACACCTGGCATCATGGTGTGGGGAGCGATCTCCTACACTGGCCGTACACCACTGATGATCGTCGAGGGGACACTGAATAGTGCACGGTACATCCAAACAGTCATCGAACCCATCGTTCTACCATTCCTAGACCGGCAAGGGAACTTGCTGTTCCAACAGGACAATGCACGTCCGCATGTATCCCGTGCCACCCAACGTGCTCTAGAAGGTGTAAGTCAGCTACCCTGGCCAGCAAGATCTCCGGATCTGTCCCCCATTGAGCATGTTTGGGACTGGATGAAGCGTCGTCTCACGCGGTCTGCACGTCCAGCACGAACGCTGGTCCAACTGAGGCGCCAGGTGGAAATGGCATGGCAAGCCGTTCCACAGGACTACATCCAGCATCCCTACGATCGTCTCCATGGGAGAATAGCAGCCTGCATTGCTGCGAAGGTGGATATACACTGTACTAGTGCCGACATTGTGCATGTTCTGTTGCCTGTGTCTATGTGCCTGTGGTTCTGTCAGTGTGATCATGTGATGTATCTGACCCCAGGAATGTCAATAAAGTTTCCCCTTCCTGGGACAATGAATTCACGGTGTTCTTATTTCAATTTCCAGGAGTGTATATTCGTACGATCCGAAGACCAGGCAAGGTGAACCGAAACCGGCTAAAGCGTTTCTTTGGTTACAGCGGACACGATGAAACAATTACTCTAGAGAATTTAAGAATGGTTGATGCTGCAAAAAAATTTTGAACTCGGCAAGTCAGTGAAGAAATCAAGGAAAAAACGAAAAACTTTTCGTCGTTCATCGTGACAACACCAGCTGTTGACAGCAGATCAAACGACAATTTGAACAAATAAAACGTCGAATTAATGTCGGATTGCCAATATTCTTATGATTTGTTGCCTAACGACTTTTCTGCTCATGTCTAAAATAAAATGTAGCCTTCCATCGCCTTAATTCATGTTTGAGGGACCAATATCAGAATGAAAAAATTCAAGAACTGATTGACAGTTTTTGCAAAAACTGTCAGCCCTGCTCACGATGGGAGATTCAGGTTTGCGCCCCCAGTACCATTTATCAAGTATGGTAAGTTTTTAGATGGTTAGAATTGAACTATGTCGTGTAGCCAGGCGGAAGTTTCATTCTTGTAACCAAGAAACTGGAGGAAATTTGACACAGCTTGTTAGCATGGAAGTGAATGAAACTGGGAGAAAACCAAGAAAGTTTCTAAGGACTTGAGATTTGTTACAGAAGAGTGCTTAGTGATCTCGACTGTTACGGAATAAGGCTCTCCCCAGCAGCGTTAAACAAATGACTGTATGGGAAGTTAGGGTGGAGAGAGAGAGAGAGAGAGAGAGAGAGAGAGAGAGAGAGAGAGAGAGAGAGAGAGAGAGAGGCAGGAGGATAGGCGATGGGTATACTATGTCTGGTACGATTTTACACGGTCATACACTGAGGTGATGAAAGTTATGGAATATATCCTAATATCGTGTTAGACCACCTTTCGCCCGACGTAGTGCAGCAACTATACGTGATGTGGGCTAAGCAAGCCGCTGCAACTTCACTGCAGATACTGAGCCATGCTTCCTCTATATCCGTCCGTAACTGGGAAAGTGTTACCGGTGCAGAATTTTGTGCAAGAACAGACTTCTCGATTATGTCCCATAAATGTTCGATGAGATTCATGTCTGGTGATTTGGGTGGCCAGATCATTCGCACGAATTGTTCAGACTTTCTAAAAACCAGTCGTTAATTGTGACCCAGTGATGTGGCGCATTGTCATTCGTAATAGTTTATCGTTGTTTTGGAACATTAAGTCGATGAATGGTCTCAAATTATCTGAACATGACCATTCCCTGTCAGTGATCGGTTCAGTTGAACTAGAGGACCCAGCAGACTCCATGCAGACAGACGACACTTCTATGAAGCCACCACCAGCTGACACTGCATTGTTGACAACCGGGATCAATGGCTTTGTGCGATCTGCGCCACACTTCATTACTTTCCTCGCCTCTAAAAAAGTGAAATTGGGAGTCACCTGATCGCCTCGACGATTTTCCAGCGTAAGGTCGAACCGATAAGGCCACGAGCCCGGGAGAGAAGCTGCAGCCGATGTGCTGTTAGCAATAGCATTCGCTTCGGTTGTCTGATGTCATAACCAATTCAGACCAAATTTCGTCACACTGTCCTAACTCATACGCTCGTCGTACGACCCACAGTTGATTTCTGCGGGCATTTCACGCAGCGTTGCGGGTTTGTTAGCACTGACAACTCCAGGCAAACGCCGTTGCTCTAGGTCGTTAAGCGAGGCCCGTCGGGCACTGCATTGTCTGTGATGAGAGGTAATGCCTGAAATTTATTCTCAACACTTTTGACAGTGTGGATGTCAGAATATTGAATTCCCTAAAAATTGCCAAAATAGAATCTCATGCGTCTGGTTTCAACTACTATTCCGCGTTCGAAGTCTGTTAATGCCTGTCATGTGACCATAATAAAGTCTGACACCTTTCACATGAATCACCTGGGTAAAATGACAGTTCCGCTAATGCACTGCCCTTTTATACTGTGTGTACGCGATACTACTGCACTCTTTATATCTGCACATCGCTATCCTATGACGTCACCTCAGTGTACGTAAACTATCTTTAGTTAAGAAATTATGGATCAAGTTCAAAGGTACTAGAAGAAGGCAAATGCAGCAAAATGTAGTGAAAGAGTTTGGAATGTATTCAACAATTTGCTGAAGCTTGCTGTGCGGACGTTCAGATGAACCAAATTAATACTTTAGCCATTGGGGATGTTCGCATCTCCCAATGTACCATGGCCTCTAAGGTTGCCTGGTCTAACATTTTTTAGTTTAGTTTTTAGCGGTTTGTGAGCCACTCCGTGGCGCCGCGCCTCTTCAAACACGTTCTGGTGAATTGTAGCGCCTCATAACAGCGATGTATGCAATAACGCCAGACATGGTGGCAAAAGTATGGGAAGAGTTTGAAAATTGTCTGCATCCAAAATGGATCCCTCGTGCTGTCGCTGAGCTATATTTCAATTTCAATTTCCATTCATTTGGAAGTTCTAGTCCTACAAGTTACGCAAGAGAACTTTTGTAAAGTTTAGAAGGTACTGGCGGAAGTAAAGCCGTGAGGACAGGTCAGGAGTTATGCTGGGATACCTCAGTCAGTAGAGCACCTATCCGTGAAAGGCAAAGGTCCCAGGTTTGAGTTCTGGTCACCCAAAGTTTTATCTGCCAACGACTTTCAAATCGTCTGGATGTTTCTCATACAGCTGGTGAAGCGACTTAGATTTGTGCAAGAAATGAACTTTGACACTAAACGTAATTCTTAAATGCATGCACGAACGTCTTACGTTTGTCTTGTCAGAGTCAATGCATTAGAAATAAGTCGACCAGTTGCAAAATACAGGTTTATTAAAACTTAACCATGGTTTCGGCAGTTTAAAACATTCTTCAGAAGATGCAGGAGGTAAAATCACATTATGTATAGCCAATGTGAGAGTCATTGACTTCTAGTATGTCATCTGAAAAATGAGTTTCTACTGCCTCTAAAAGCGCTTTAAAGCAAAAATCCTTCAGGTATGGGGATAGGGTGCCAAATCTTGTCAAGAGGGATGTTTCGACAGCTTCGTAGACTTATTTTCGGATCCACAAGGTACCAAAAGCCAATCAGGACACAGGACGGAGAGTACCCTACCCACTGTGATTCCTCAAGTGGTTCGGACAACGAAGAGACTGCGGTTAGTAGCTTGCAGATTGCAGCGGCTCTCTCTCTCTCTCTCTCTCTCTCTCTCTCTCTCTCTCTCTCTCTCTCTCTCTCTGTGTCTGTCTGTCCCCTCCCTCCCAGTCGCGTCAGCAGGTGTCAGCGACCGCCGCTTGCTGTTGTGCCGCGGCGCTGTGACGTGTCCTGTGGGCGTAAAACCGTGATTTGTCGCCTGCGAGTTACCTAGCGCCCGCGCTGGGGCGCCTGTCTGGGTTCTCGCTACACAGACCAGCAGCGTAGCTAGCTATATCTGCCGCCGCCGCCTTCGCACAGCTATAACCCACAGCTGTTACCAGACAGAACTGCCACCCGTTGCATGCGTTGGTGTGGGAGGGAGATCTGGACAGGCTGCCACGTAAAGGCGGATTCACACCGGGCGTAAACGGAAGGCGACGTCACCGTCAAATGGAGCTGTGTTTACACTACACGGAACTTCAGAGAGTCACTTAACGCAACCCAGTTGTATACCACCTTGTTTAAGGGAAGCTCGCTGCCGCGTCACGTCACTGCAGTTATCTATATAACTAAACTGTCACCAAGATAGCTGCCCACCTAAAGTCTTGCAGGGGCAAAGTTGGTTCTGCGTTTCATACACACTGAGGTGAGGCGCCAATCACGGAGTAAGTGCTTTTGTCCGGAGGGCGCAGCAGCTTGACGTAGCATGGACTACACAAGCGTCGTTACGGTACCCCTACTCAAATACTGAACGGTGCTGTGTCTATCGTCGACCACAATTGAGAAAGTGTTGCCGATGTTCGATGGGATTCATGTCGGGCGTTCTCGGTGGCCAAATCATTTGTTCGTAGTGTCCAGAATTTCCTACAACTGCGGCCCGGTGACAAAGCTCATTACCATCCATAAAATTCCGCAGCTGTCTGGGAAGATGAAGTCCATGAATGGCTGCAGATGGTCTGAGAGTAGCCAGACATAACCATTTCCAGTCAATGATCGGTTCAATCGGACCAGAGACCCAGTTCACTCCACATAAGCACAGCCCACACCATTATGGAGCCATCGTCAGCTTGCACAATGGCTTCTTGACAACTTGGGTCCAAAGCCTCATGGCGTTTTTGCCACACACTAACCCGCCATCGGTTCTTACCAACTGAAATCGGGACTCACCTGACCAGGCGACGGTTTTCCTGTAGTCTAGGGCAAGGGTTCCCAACAATTTTCTCGAGGCCCCCCTCATCGAGCATGATTGGTACCTTGTCATATCACAGTATCAAGCTCGTAAAAAAAGCTATATTAAGTCTCTTTCTACGTTTCCTATTTTTGGTACTCAGAAAAAACATTGACACATTCATTATTGAAAAAATATTGAGCTTAAAACTTTTTCAATTTAGACACTATTGTTACTGTTGAATTTTTGATTATTGCTCAAAATCTTTGTCTTCAAATCTGGGTGTCTAGTATAACAAACTCCTTAAAGAACTGTGTGAACTGAAAATGAAGGAAAAAATTAGAAGTTCAGTATTGTTCTTTAAAGTCTATCACACTTCATATTGCATTGAGTAGACATGTGTGAAAATAACACTAACTTCATACAAGGTATTATTTATTTGAAAAAATAGTTACAACATAGTAGTCCACCAGAAGCGGCCAAAACAAATGTTATACGAAATATATTTTTTATTCTAATGGCATATTGCGGAGGACCCCTCTGGCATAGCTTGCAGACCCCTCGGGGTCTGCGGACCACCTGTTGGAACCACTGGTCTAGGGTCAAAATGACGAGCCCGGGAGAGGAGCTGCAGGCTACGTCGTGCTGTTAGAAAAGGCTCTCATGTCGTTTGTCTGCTGCCATAGCCAATTAATGCCAAATTTCGGCGCACCGTTCTGATACATTCGTCGTACGATCCACATTGATTTCTGCGGTCATTTCACGCAGTGTTGCTTGTCTCTTAGCACTGACAACTGTAGGCAAACGCAGCTGCTGTCGGTCGTCGGTCGTTTAGTGAAGACCATCGGCCATTGCGTTGTCTGTGCTGAGAGGTAATGCCTGAGTTTTGGTATTCTCGGCACCCTCTTGACGATGTGGATCTTGGAGTACTGAATTCAGTAAGGATTTCTGACAGATTTCCCAAGAGTCTAGTTCCAAACTACCATTCCGCTTCGAAGTCCATTAATTCCCGTCGTGCGGTTATAATCATATGGGAAACCTTTTCAAAAGAATCATTTGGGTACAAATGACAGTTCCGCCAATGCTGTGCCATTTTAGACCGTGTACAAGCAATATTGACGTGATTTGTATATGTGAAGATCACTATATTGACTTTTGAGAAACTGACTTCCTTTAAATATGTGGAGTAGTAAACTCCACGATCGTTCAGTAGCAATGTATTTTCCTCCCTCTAGTGTTCTAGAGTTAACAAATAGGGTGGAGATTCGACCCACTCTGAAGTTTGCACTGTTAGTTCGCCGACTGTTTGAAGAGGTTTCTGCTAACGTCTAGTCTTCTAAAGATGTTTCGTTGTCCTGTTGGAATATCTCTGTAGGTTTGATTTTAACTCAGCTGTTTTATAATTGATGCCTTGTCTCGGAAACCGTGATATGTTACGATAAATGACCCACAGCGTGGATCACAATTGTTACTAACGACTACCGGTTTCGATGTGACCTGCAGATCTTCAGATGTAAGTTCGAAAAGGAAAATGTCGACAAAATAAAAATTACCAAAGCGCAACATTAAAGAATACAACAAAAGGTAACAATCTATATTTTCTATATAAATAATGGTCTGAGGAAGAGGATTGACAGCAGTCTGCGGTTGTTTGCAGATGATCCTCTGGTGTACGGGAAGGTCTCGAAGTTGACTCTAGGAGGATAAAAGATGAGTTAGACAATTTGTAGTTGGTGTGATGAATGACAGCTAACTGTAAATGTAGAAAAATGTAAGTTAATGCGGATGAGTAGGGAAAAGCAAACCAATTATGTTAGGACATAGTGTCCTGCTTGACACAGTCACGTTGTATCTTGGCGTAACGTTCGAAAGCTATATGAAATCGGACGGATTGTGCTAGGGAAGGCGGGTGGTTGACTTAAGTTTATTGGCGGAATATTGGGAAACTGTAGTTCATCTGAGAGACAGCATATAGGACGCTATATAGTAAGACGCATTCTTGAGTACTGCTAGAGTGTTTAGGATCCGCCCCAGTCGGATTAAAGGAAGACACGGAAGCAATCCAGAGGCGGGCAGCTAGATTTGTTACCGGTAGGTTCCAACAAAAATCTAGTGTTACGGAGGGATTCTTAAGGATATCAAATCAGAATCCTTGGAGGGAGGGCGACGTTCTTTTCAAGGAACACTATTAAGAAAATTTAGAGAACCCATTTTAGCTGATTAGAGAACGATCCTATTGCCGCCAACATACATTGCGCGTAAGGACCACGAAAATATAGGAGAAATTAGGACTCACCCCTCTCTCTCTCTCTCTCTCTCTCTCTCTCTCTCTCTCTCTCTCTCTCTCTGCGAGTGGAACAAGAAAGGAAATAATTAGTTGTACAGATGTACAGGGTACCCTGAGAATGGTATGCAAGATACAAAAGTAACGAAAAAACACAGGATGCAGTGGAGGAACTGGCGGTAGTCAGTCAGTGCCATGTCCTGAAATCATTGGTTAGTATAGTGATACAGCCCAAAGGAAATCATATCGTAAAATAAAAAAGTCTGTGTTAAAGAATACTGTAACATAAGACTTAAGTATCTAAGTTACAAAGTAAAGTGAAATACAAATGTAGGAAAAACCTGCAGTAAATGGCAAATTTTCTTTCCTTCTTATAAGTTTTGTAAGACAGTGTAAAATAACTTGTGTAATTTTCATTGAATCCTCCGTCTGTTACATCACAACTTCGTGAACTTAGCTTCAATCAACAAAGCTACTGAGTACTTTTACTCTGATAATGGTTAAAAGGAATTTGGATACAGAAACTATAGCTTTCTCCAAACAGTATCACTGCATATTAACAAACCGTTGTATGATGTTGTATGTGGGGGTGGGGGAAATGGAGGTTCCGCTAGTATGCGCCACCTAAAACAGCAGGTTGAGGGAGACACGATGCGCTTGAATAGTGTGTTGGAGCATGTCACAGGATGCTATCCTCGCAGACCATCTTCCATCTACGGCCGAAAAACAGGGACACTTCCATGTTAGCGGAACTAGGAAAAACGTTAGGCATCGTACATTAACTGGTGAGAATAATCGTAAATATAAAAATAAGCGCTACGGGGAAATTAATTCTCTTCATATTGTCAGGCCCTTTCTTTTGGCAATATAAATTCCAAGGTCTTGAAGCATTTAAATATATCGCACCTTGTTCGCTCTATGTATAATCTAAACGTTCTAGTTGATACCAGTGATTTTACGGTAATCTGGTGATCAATTAACACATTCAAACTAAAGGCATTAGGTATTCATTTAAGTGAATTTTAAATGTTAGAACCCTGCGTACGGGCCTTCCCAGTTATATCAGAACTTGTGGTATGGTGTCTCATACTGGCAAAATTAAATTTCTACCGTAATTGTTTGTCGTATCCACGTTTTAACTATGTATAACTGTAGATCTGTGTAGCTTCTGCAGACATATGCTCCCGCAGTCTGCGTAAAGACTCCAATTTCCTCATCGATCTCCTATGTCCTAAAGGCAATAGAAACATCCTACGCAACATTGACTAAAAGTTGACTTCCTTGTACTATTTGGGATGGCACGATTGCACATGGATTACTATCGGTGCACGTGTTTTTCCTAAATATGCTAATCTCATTTGCCACTAGCTCTTGCAATATTTAAGATCGTTAGTTTTTAAAATTAATGGTGTTTTAGTATATGTGGTTCATATAGACGCTTTCCCTCATTCCCTCAATCACAAACATGGGCGCACAAGACTGAAGCCGTAGGCAGGTCGCTGTAGAAATAAGTAGTTCCCAAAAAACTAAACTTTCGGCTCGTACTCAGTGATGTTGAGTTACTAAACGACGAAGCTGGCAGAAGGGTAAAAAGCAAGTGGCAGAAGAAAATACTTTGAAAATACGGCGTAATGCGCAGAGTGGTGGTAGGTCGTGGAATGGATTATGAATATGGAAGGCACAAGTTTCTTTCAGATGCCAAGACACTAAAATTATACTAACATTCCACACGCCTAAAATGTTTTGTGAAACTGTCTAAAAATAAGAAAAAAAAATATTATAAAAACATTGGGCGCACTTTTGAATTACACCCGAAATCGTGCACAGCAGCTGATGAGATGCTCATAAGTTAGTGACGGAAGGCACCCACTGAGTGAAATTCCACTAATCTTAAAATTTCCTAGAGATATAGAGGATATCTAAGCTAAACATGGAACTTTAAATTCTCAACTAGCACCTCTTTTTACTGTATGATTTCGAGAATCATTCAAAGGCATATCAAGTGTTGCTCTACTTTCTTAAAGTAAGAAAATAGTTTCGCAACACACATGACAGTTCAACTTTATTTTCAGGACGCATAAAAGATAGTTAAACATTGATCAGTATTCTATTATTACATGTATATAGATACAGAGAGAAGTTTAAGTGATGTAATTTGATGCTTCACCTGTCATTTGAGGGACAATTAAAATATTACTTTTTCTTAATTACCCTGATCATTTCAAAACAGTTACATTCAAAACTTGACCTCACGTTAGACAACGTGACATCTCATTTGCCCATTTCTCACTCCTTGTTTGGCAGGAGACTTTCAGAAAAACACACTGTGCAATTTCTAGGAAGTTTAGTTTCCGCTCGACTCTCACTTTTGACCGAAAATAAGACAATATACTTCTGAAATTTTGTGATAGTAGTCTGTGTCATGAAAAGTCATCTATCATGCAATCTTCGACCAGTGGTGTCTCGTTGAAGTGGGACTCTGAAATTCGAGGGAAAGGCAGATGTGGTTTCACTCAGCGTAAGTCCTGATACACAGTGAATCGAATACCGTGGATATGTCCAGTATTTCAGAGACTATTAAAAGTAAAATTCACACACGTGACACTTTCTCTTGAATAGTTACGAACGTCCACCTACGGACTGCAATATGAGCAACATTTTGCTGTTTGAGTACTCCTGAAACAGAATATCTACTGACAACACAAGTATAGTGATGTAGTCGTTTTACAGTCTTCAGTGAACGACTGTAAAAAAAGTCGGATGTTCTAAATATGAAGGGCTTGGTTGTCGACATGACTTTTAAACCCGTTCTTTAAAAATCACAAACATGGGCGCACAAGACTGAAGCCTTGATTCTCATATACAGCGTATATGGTACTCCTCCGAAGACTTGTGAAGTGCCGTTAAAAATCGAATTAGTCCATTTAAAATTTGCTTCTTGTCATTTGTTGGGAATTATTAGGCGTTCATGGAACAGTAAATGTTACTTGCAAACGTGTATAGCAAATGCGTAACAAATACGAAAAAGATGAACGATCCGAATTCAGCTTCAGATTTCCTATTCACATTTCGAAAGAAAAGCAAGGCAGGAATAAAGCTATTCGTATTAACTTTAGAGTTGGAAGCAGTTGCTTTTTTGCTGTTAGAACGTCTTCCTCTGTAAGTAGCTTGGAATCACCACCTCAGGTTTCAGTTGACTACCAGTCCAAGCACTACACTTTACCACAGCGTATCATAATAGTGGATTGTTGTTACGCGGAAGATTACCGTATCAACTTGGTGGAAATACTAGTCAGATGACATTGCTAGTCACACCCAAGGGTGATACGTTGCTTATATCCTTACCTGATGGTAGAAGCTGGGAGGGTATATGTACACCCTGGGTGGAGCAAACGCAGAGTTGATAATGTCTCATACGTAACAACCATTAAAACCGGACCCCACTGACACTGCTGTGTGTCTATCTACGGGCTGTTACACGGGATAAGCTCACGGACGGACTGAAATTTTGTACTTGATACTGCTTCCTCAGACAGCTGGCGAAATAAGAGTGAGTAAATAAGAGATACGTGCAGCAGTTCGGTGGTTTTTTTTTTTTTGTCGATTAACCTGCATAACTTGTAACTGGTATACTTGGTGTTTTCAACAAGTTAGACAGAACGAGAAACTGGTGTTTCAGCGCCAAATCCATCGTCAGAGCACATTGGGTTAACTAGTAAAGTCGAGTAACAAAAATCTGACTCCTCTGAACACTTGACAATAGAGCTCTGTGTACGCGCTTAGTCTTGGAGTACCGGGTGCATCGGATTCACAACACAGGCGTGACGGAGTGTTTCCGTGTGGGCCCAGAGGGCGGCCGGCGTTGGCCGGTCAGACGTGGTTTTAACTCGTTTAACACGCCACTTCCTGGCGACCGGCTCTGTTTCCCCAGTAACGGGCATGGCATAGCAGCCGCTTCGAACATGGCGCAGCGGTGATAGCTTGACAGTGTGGCACCACTGCAGCAAGCCTGAGCACTAGTAGACCGACCACACACACACACACACACACACACACCACACACACACACACACACACAACCTGGACCACTTGCTTTCAGACACCTTGCACTTTTTTTCTAGTAACAAGGGAACTTCCCCATCGCACCCCCTTTAGTTAAAAGTTGGCACAGTGGATAGACTTCGAAAAATTGAACACAGATCAATCGAGAAAACAGGAAGAAGTTGTGTGGAACTATGAAAAATAAGCAAAATAGACAAACTGAGTAGTCCATGTGCAAGATAAGCAACATCAAGGATAGTGTGAGCTCAGGAGCGCCGTGGTCCCGTGGTTAGCGCGAACAGCTGCGGAACGAGAGGTCCTTGATTAGTCTTCCCTCGAGTGAAAAATTTTTTTTATTTTTCAGACAATTATGTCCGTCCGTCCGATGCGAGGTAACTGCACCGTAGTGTGGGGACGCTACACCTAAACAAACATCCAAACACACGTCTCACGTATTTAACGCAGTCTCGTCCAAAGTAGCGAACAGGCAACTGCCAGCCAGGGAGCCTCGTTAGCAGGAATACTCTCTTCCGTGCGCTGTAGTCGACTGACATCCTGTGTTTTGATGTTTGTTCAGGTGTAGCGTCCCCATATTACGGCGCAGTTACCTCGCATCGGACGGACAGATAATAATTGTCTGAAAATAAAACAATTAAACTTTTCAATCGAGGGAAGACCTAAACCTTTTTTTTTTTTGTAACCATATATATTTAAATACATTAACGATACATTTAAAAAACATTTTATTCTATTAACCTATTATATTCCTAGTGTTGGTTAATATTACTGTCATTTTATGTTTTCGTTTTTATATTTTCCTTTTTCGTTTTTCTCTTATTGTTCCTTAAACCCTTTTACATCGCCATTTGTTTTTTTTTTTTTTTTTTTTTTTTTTTTTTTTTTTTTTTTTAGGGGGTAGACATTGCAGGACAGGCATAACACTTTATATTTGGCATCGATGCATTGATTTTGAGTTTCTGTGTGTGATGCCACAGGCACATTCATCTACATTTATACTCCGCAAGCCACCCAACGGTGTGTGGCGGAGGGCACTTTACGTGCCACTGTCATTACCTCCCTTTCCTGTTCCAGTCGCGTATGGTTCGCGGGAAGAACGTCTGAAAGCCTCCGTGCGCGCTTTAACCTCTCTGATTTTACATTCGTGATCTCCTCGTGAGGCATAAGTAGGGGGAAGCAATATATTCGATACCTCATCCAGAAACGCACCCTCTCGAAATCTGGCGAGCAAGCACACCGCGATGCAGAGCGCCTCTCTTGCAGAGTCTGCCACTTGAGTTTATTAAACATCTCCGTAACGCTATCACGGTTACCAAATAACCCTGTGACGAAACGCGCCGCTCTTCTTTGGATCTTCTCTATCTCCTCCGTCACATTGTGTATTCTTGTTTGATCTCTTTCTCTAGTTACACTGTTAAGTGGGACAGTATGAGGGAAACGTCACCATGATAGGAGCAGAAGTGGAAGAAACATCTTTTACATATACTACAGAATATACCTAAATTGAAGAGAGAGAATTTTGTCATAATACATAAGAGAAGCAGAAAGGAGAGTGAGTAATCAATAGAATTTTATAGGCGCAAAGTAAAGGAAATTATTTAAAAAATATGAGTAGTTGGCACTTTCCACTAAGTAATGCTTGTTTCCGAGTCAGTATAGTACAAATAATGGAAGAAAAATTAATTTAAAAAAACTGGTAGTACTATTGTGCATACTTTAGACACTGTTTTGGCTGCGAGCATGACAGATGTTTGGTGAGAAGTACTTTGTATCACTGATTTTACTAAGAAGAAACACTTTATACTACTATACTTCACTATTTGATGCGAGAAGAGAAAGCACTTTATCTTTTGTGTTGCACTTGTTCACTATCACTGCACACGTTATTCTTGTGGTGAGGTGGCTGGTGGCGGTGCAGAGGGTCACAGGCTGGGATTGCTGTCTGCAGTGGAATCTGCAGGAAGTTTTTGAAGTTCTCGTGGTATCGCCTGTGCTGCTGGGCTGTCTTGTTCTCCTCCCAGAGGTCCATCAGGAAGGCCAGCTGGTCGGTCTGCCTCCGCGCTACGATGGCGTGTGCCGTCATGGCGAGGATCCAGAGAGTCGACAGTCGCTTGGGCAGTGGAAATGGGTTGCAGTCTCCAAGTACCTCTCGTTCCGCAGCTGCTCGCGCTAACCACGGGACCACGGCTCTGCCGAGCTCACACTATCCTTGATGTTGCCTGTCTTGCGCATGGATTACTCAGTTTGTATATTTTGCTTATTTTTTCATAGTTCCACACAACTACTTCCTTTTTTTTCGATTGATCTGTGTTCAGTTTTTCAAGGACTATCCACTGTGCCAACTTATAACTGAATCTGAGGGGGGGGGGGGGGGGGGGGGGGGGTGCGATGGGGAGGTTCCCTTGTAAGACGTTTGCTCTCCTACATGTGTCATCATTTCAGGGTGATACAATCAACACCCTCAATTATTAGCTGCATATACATCCTAGTCTCTCTACCCATACAGATTTTGCTCTCTACGGCTCCCTGCAGGATCATTGAAGCTGTTTCTTGCCGTTTTACAACAGATCCTGTCATCCCGTCCCTTCTTCTGTTCCGTGCTCTCCACGTATTTATTTCCTCGCAAATTGCGCGAGCAGCCACCTCATTCTCATCAGTTCCCTAAGTTTCAGTACTCTTTTACAACAAACTTGAAACACTTGGATTCGCTTTTCCGTTTTTTTCACCGTCCATGATTCATTTCCATACAATGTTTAGAACTTGAATTCTCACAAGGGAACCTCCCCATCGCACCCCACTCAGATTTAGATATAAGTTGGCACAGTGGATAGGCCTTGAAAAACTGAATACAGATCAATCAAGAAAACAGGAAGTAGTTGTGTGGAACTATGAAAAAAATAAGCAAAAAATACAAACTGAGTAATCTATGCGCAACATATGCAACATCAAGAAGAGTGTGAGCTCAGAAGCGCCGTGGTCCCGTGGTTAGCGTGAGCAGCTGCGGAACGAGTGGTCCTTGGTTCAAGTCTTCCCTCGAGTGAAAAGATTATTTTTAATTTTCAGACAATTATCTGTCTGTCCGTCCGTCCGATGCGAGGTAACTGCTCCGTGTTGTGGGGGTGCTACACCTAAACAAACATCAAAACACACGTTAGTCGACTACAGCGCACGGAAGAGAGTATTCCAGCTTCGAGGCTCCCTGATTGGCAGTTGACTGTTCGCTACTTTGGACGAGAGTGTATTAATAAATACGTGAGATGTATTCCGTGGGCAATATGAATCCAGCAAATATAGCTCGCGACTTCAATAACATGGCCAATGAGTATTTTCCGAATTGTAAGGAATCGGAAAGTTACTTAAGGGATCGAACGATTGTCGAACATTTGTATGATTATTTCCTACATTTGTTGGTAAACAGCACGTGTGGTGATGACGATAGCTTGCACGTCCTTTCGCTTACTAATCGCACGGTTTTGCGGTGCGGTCGCAGAACAGACACTAAACTTATTACAGTGAGCAGAGACGTCAATGAACGAACGGACAGATCATAAGTTTGCGAAAATAAAGAACGTAAACTTTTCACTGGGGAAGACTTGAACCAAGGACCTCTCGTTCCGCAGCTGCTCACACTAACCACGGGCCCACGGCGCTCCTGGACTCACACTGTCCTTGATGTTGCCTACCTTGCGCATGGACTACTCAGTTTGCATATATTGCTTATTTTTTTCATAGTTCCACAACTTCTTCCTGTTTTCTCGATTGATCTGTGTTCAGTTTTTCAAGGCCTATCCACCGTGCCAACTTACAACTAAATCTGAGGGGGGGTGCGATGGGGAGGTTCCCTTGTCAGAAATGCCTTCTGAAAATTAAGGCTTATGCTTCACACTATGAATTTTTCTTGCGCAGGATGCTGTTTACATTGTGCTGGTCTGCTGCTTACATCGTTGTTCCTTAGTCGGTTCACCTCGTCAGCTACATGGCCCTCAATTTTGATGTTACTGTTAGCACTGATCTCGGTTCCGATACTACTCACTAATTTGGTCTCAATTTAGTTCACTCCGTCTACATTCTGCACGCATTAGCATGTTCGTCCCATCCAACAAGTGCTGTAATTCATCATTTTGAGGATAGCAGTGTCTTCAACCCGTCTTATCATTCATACTATTTCACACTGACCTTTATACGCGCGTCTGAACCTTGTATTTACCTCATTGGTTCTAGGGTATAGAGGTTTGCCAGTAGGTAACACATCGTTCTATTTCACTTTCTTTTTTAATAAGAACACTTGTCTTCATCCTCAGTTATTATTTCTGTCATGGTTCGTGTACAAAGATTGGACAAAATATACACCAAAACACATCATGCCGAATACTGTGTAGGAAAACCGTTGGCATTCAAAACCGATTCCAGTCGTCTCGGAACGCATGAAAGTGCAGGTCCTGTACGGTTTGCAAGAGAATCTTGTACCATTATTCTTACTAGAAAAATACTGGCAAGTTAAACTAACGATGACGGAGATAGCAATGGTGCACCCTTCTTTCCAAAGTAGACGACATAAGCAGTAATGCTGATTCTAGTGACCAATTGCCAGGGAAGATTCAAGGATTTATCTTCATACTAAAAAACTAGTCCTGAACGATGGGAGTTGCGTTAATAGGGGCCATGTCATCTTGGAAGGGAGCATAATCGTTGGAACTAACATTGTACAATGGGATGAACCTGACAAGCGAAAATGATCACACAACCCTTTGCATTATTGCGACCTTTTAGACTAGCTATTGGTCCATTGAATGCGGTATGGCCGGCCAAACAATCATCGAACGCCCGCAATGTTTCACTCTTGGAACGTAAACTCGGCCAGAAGCTGGAAACAATGTGCAAAAGATTCATACGATCAAATGAAATCCTTCCATTGCTCCACAGTCCAGGTTTTATGGCTTCAGCACCACGTTTTCCTGTTACTGCTATTTGCAATACAAAGGTATGCTTTCGAAGTTGCCGTTCAGCCTGGAGTCCACACCTTATGGGGGCTTCCTTGGTGTTTTCATGCTAGTAGTGTTCGCGAGTACGACATTGTTCTGTCATCCTGTTGTTCTTAGTCAGTCCTCTTAAATGACCGTCTGTCACGAATCGCTCAACACACACTTCGGTCTGCATTGTGACTTAGCGGATGACTTTTCCACTACTTTGGTGGTCGTAAGGCGGGTGCCTCCGTAACTAACGATTTGCCCACGTTAGTTCACTTAGCTCCGATATAACGCACTCAAAACTACACAGAACCACTACTGACTTGCAAAGCATTGAGCTCATTGCACAGGTGCCGTTTGTGGTAAGCAGCGCAACATAGACGTGGCCAACAATTACATTTATACTCAAACGTGCATTTCTCGCGGTAGTTCAGTGTTTCTGTCCATCACCTGTACATATTATCCATCTTTCCCTGTAGCTTAAGGCTATTTCTATAGGAATAACATACACTCCTGGAAATGGAAAAAAGAACACATTGACACCGGTGTGTCAGACCCACCATACTTGCTCCGGACACTGCGAGAGGGCTGTACAAGCAATGATCACACGCGCGGCACAGCGGACACACCAGGAACCGCGGTGTTGGCCGTCGAATGGCGCTAGCTGCGCAGCATTTGTGCACAGCCGCCGTCAGTGTCAGCCAGTTTGCCGTGGCATACGGAGCTCCATCGCAGTCTTTAACACTGGTAGCATGCCGCGACAGCGTGGACGTGAACCGTATGTGCAGTTGACGGACTTTGAGCGAGGGCGTATAGTGGGCATGCGGGAGGCCGGGTGGACGTACCGCCGAATTGCTCAACACGTGGGGCGTGAGGTCTCCACAGTACATCGATGTTGTCGCCAGTGGTCGGCGGAAGGTGCACGTGCCCGTCGACCTGGGACCGGAACGCAGCGACGCACGGATGCACGCCAAGACCGTAGGATCCTACGCAGTGCCGTAGGGGACCGCACCGCCACTTCCCAGCAAATTAGGGACACTGTTGCTCCTGGGGTATCGGCGAGGACCATTCGCAACCGTCTCCATGAAGCTGGGCTACGGTCCCGCACACCGTTAGGCCGTCTTCCGCTCACGCCCCAAGATCGTGCAGCCCGCCTCCAGTGGTGTCGCGACAGGCGTGAATGGAGGGACGAATGGAGACGTGTCGTCTTCAGCGATGAGAGTCGCTTCTGCCTTGGTGCCAATGATGGTCATATGCGTGTTTGGCGCCGTGCAGGTGAGCGCCACAATCAGGACTGCATACGACCGAGGCACACAGGGCCAACACCCGGCATCATGGTGTGGGGAGCGATCTCCTACACTGGCCGTACACCACTGGTGATCGTCGAGGGGACACTGAATAGTGCACGGTACATCCAAACCGTCATCGAACCCATCGTTCTACCATTCCTAGACCGGCAAGGGAACTTTCTGTTCCAACAGGACAATGCACGTCCGCATGTATCCCGTGCCACCCAACTACCCTGGCCAACAAGATCTCCGGATCTGTCCCCCATTGAGCATGTTTGGGACTGGATGAAGCGTCGTCTCACGCGGTCTGCACGTCCAGCACGAACGCTGGTCCAACTGAGGCGCCAGGTGGAAATGGCATGGCAAGCCGTTCCACAGGGCTACATCCAGCATCTCTACGATCGTCTCCATGGGAGAATAGCAGCCTGCATTGCTGCGAAAGGTGGATATACACTGTACTAGTGCCGACATTGTGCATGCTCTGTTGCCTGTGTCTATGTGCCTGTGGTTCTGTCAGTGTGATCATGTGATGTATCTGACCCCAGGAATGTGTCAATAAAGTTTCCCCTTCCTGGGACAATGAATTCACGGTGTTCTTATTTCAATTTCCAGGAGTGTATTTTGCAGTGTTATAGTTGTGGGAGAGCCAGTCCTGACAAAACTCTACCATCTGGTGAGCAAGATGTATGAAACAGGCGAAATACCCTCAGACTTCAAGAAGAATATAATAATTCCAATCCCAAAGAAAGCAGGTGTTGACAGATGTGAAAATTACCGAACTATCAGCTTAATAAGTCACAGCTGCAAAATGCTAACACGAATTCTTTACAGACGAATGGAAAAACTAGTAGAAGCCAACCTCGGGGAAGATCAGTTTGGATTCCGTAGAAACACTGGAACACGTGAGGCAATACTGACCTTACGACTTATCTTAGAAAAAAGATTAAGGAAAGGCAAACCTACGTTTCTAGCATTTGTAGACTTAGAGAAAGCTTTTGACAATGTTGACTGGAATACTCTCTTTCAAATTCTAAAGGTGGCAGGGGTAAAATACAGGGAGCGAAAGGCTATTTACAATTTGTACAGAAACCAGATGGCAGTTATAAGAGTCGAGGGACATGAAAGGGAAGCAGTGGTTGGGAAGGGAGTAAGACAGGGTTGTAGCCTCTCCCCGATGTTGTTCAATCTGTATATTGAGCAAGCAGTAAAGGAAACAAAAGAAAAATTCGGAGTAGGTATTAAAATTCATGGAGAAGAAATAAAAACTTTGAGGTTCGCCGATGACATTGTAATTCTGTCAGACAGCAAAGGACTTGGAAGAGCAGTTGAATGGAATGGACAGTGTCTTGAAAGGAGGATATAAGATGAACATCAACAAAAGCAAAACAAGGATAATGGAATGTAGTCTAATTAAGTCGGGTGATGCTGAGGAATTAGATTAGGAAATGAGGCACTTAAAGTAGTAAAGGAGTTTTGCTATTTGGGGAGCAAAATAACTGATGGTCGAAGTAGAGAGGATATAAAATGTAGGCTGGCAATGGCAAGGAAAGAGTTTCTGAAGAATAGAAATTTGTTAACATCCAGTATTGATTTAAGTGTCAGGAAGTCATTTCTGAAAGTATTCGTATGGAGTGTAGCCATGTATGGAAGTGAAACATGGACGATAAATAGTTTGGACAAGAAGAGAATAGAAGCTTTCGAAATGTGGTGCTACAGAAGAATGCTGAAGATTAGATGGGTAGATCACATAACTAATGAGGAAGTATTGAATAGGATTGGGGAGAAGAGAAGTTTGTGGCACAACTTGACCAGAAGAAGGGATCGGTTGGTAGGACATGTTCTGAGGCATCAAGGGATCACCAATTTAGTATTGGAGGGCAGCGTGGAGGGTAAAAATCGTAGAGGGAGACCAAGAGATGAATACACTAAGCAGATTCAGAAGGATGTAGGTTGCAGTAGGTACTGGGAGATGAAAAAGCTTGCGCATGATAGAGTAGCATGGAGAGCTGCATCAAACCAGTCTCAGGACTGAAGACCACAACAACAACAACAACAATAGTTGTGGAACACTTAATGGGTAAATTAATTCTAGGAAGTCGTCTTGAAGTTGTGTTGCGACCATTATAAGTCCGAACTGCCTCTTTGGGGCCCCTTTCCTAAAGCCAAACTGATAATGTGAAAGATACAGTGTTAATTAAATCACAACAGCAGTTGGCAGAGGCCGAAATTCCTTCTATCACTCCATTCTCTCAGGCCACCTCGGTCATCAATCCACTTTTGCAAGACTAGTAAGTTTGTGAATGGTATCGTTTCCGCTCCTGAAACAAACGCCCTCTGGAAAATGCCAGTGAGTGGTCGTGTAACCGCACACCAGTGGAGACGACCGCGCTTATTTAGGCGAGACGCGCCGCCTCCAGCTGGAATCCAGGCGCAGACGTCGCTATTATTAGACTCGGCGGGGTTGTGGGGGTTGGGTGTCTGCGCCGGCTCCAAAATTACCCTCCCTTCCGCGGCGTCGCCCGCCGGATATATCCGACACGGAGTGCGGCCCGCGGCCGGGAAGTTGTCACGCGGCGCTGCTGATAAACGACCACTGGGCACACAGCCGGCGCTGATAGCCCTGCTCTCCTTAAACACGTCAGCGCGCTGTCACGGTCGACACGCAATTACCTACCGACACTATCGAACGCTTCGACCAGTACAAGGGCTCTGCATGAATCGCCACGGTACTGGGTACATCTGCACCTACATGGCTACTCTGCAACCACATTTAAGTGCGTGGCAGAGGGTTCATCGAACCACCTTCAGTCATTCGATTCTCGAACAGCACGCGGGAAAAAAGAACACAAACTTTCCGTGCGAGCCCTGATTTCCTCTATTATGATAATACACTACTGGCCATTAAAATTGCTACACCACGATGATGACGTGCTACAGATGCGAAATTTAACCGACAGGAAGAAGATGCTGTGATATCAAATCATTAGCTTTTTCAGGGCATTCACACAAGGTTGGCGCCGGTGGACACACCTACAGTGTCCTGACTGGAAGAAAGTTTCCAGCAGATTTCTCATACACAAACAGCAGTTGACTGGCGTTGCCTGGTGAAACGTTGTGATGCCTCGTGTAAGGAGGAGAAATGCGTACCATCACGTTTCCGACTTTGATAAAGGTCGGATTGTAGCCTATATCGATTGCGGTTTATCGCGACATTGCAGCTCGCGTTGGTCGAGATCCAATGACCGTTAGCAGAATATGGAATCGGTGGGTTCAGGAGGGTAATATGGAACGCCGTGCTGGATACCAACGGCCTCGTATCACTAGCAGTCGAGATGACAGGCATCTTATCCGCATTGCTGTAACGGATCGTGCAGCCACGTCTCGATCCCTGAGTCAACAGGTGGGGACGTTCGCAAGACAACCATCTGCCCGAACAGTTCGACGACGTTTGCAGCAGCATGGACTATCAGCTCCGGGGACCATGGCTGCGGTTACCCCTGACGCTGCATCACAGACAGGAGCGCCTGCGATGGTATACTAAACGACGAACCTGGGTGCACGAATGACAAAACATTTTTTCGGATGAATCCAGGTTCTGTTTACAGCATCATGATGGTCGCATCCGTATTTGGCGACATCGCGGTGAACGCACATTGTAAGCGTGTATTCGTCATCGCCATACTGGCGTATCACCCGGCGTGATGGTATGGGGTGCCATGGGTTACACGTCTCGGTCACCTCTTGTTTGCATTGACGGCACTTTGGACAGTGGACGTTACGTTTCAGATGTGTTACGACCCGTGGCTCTACCCTTCATTCGATCCCTGCGAAACCCTACATTTCAGCAGGATAATGCACAACAGCATGTTTCAGATACTGTACGGGCCTTTCTGGATACAGAAAATGTTAGACTGCTGCGCTGGCCTGCACATTCTCCAGATCTCTCACAAATTGAAAACGTCTGGTCAATGGTGGCCGAGCAACTGGCTCGTCACAATACGCCTGTCACTACTCTTGATGAACTGTGGTATCGTGTTTAAGCTGCATAGGCAGCTGTACCTGTAGACGCCATCAAAGCTCTGTTTGACTCAATGCCCAGACGTGTCAGGGCCGTTATTACGGCCAGAGGTGTTTGTTCTGGGTACTGATTTCTCAGCATCTATGCACCCAAACTGCGTGAAAGTGTAATCACATGTCAGTTCTAGTGTAATACATTTGTCCATTGAACGCCCGCTTATCATCTGCATTTCTTCTTGGTGTAGCAATTTTAATGGCCAGTAGTGTAGTTTCTCTCTATGTAGGTCGGCTTTAACAGAATAAGTTCGCATTCGGAGGAGAAAGTTTGTGATCGAAATTTCGTGAGATCACGCCGCAGCGAGAAACGCCTTGGTTTTACTGATGTCCACCACAAATTCTGTAGAACTTCCATGACTCTCTCTCTCTCTCTCTCTCTCTCTCTCTCTCTCTCTCCCTCCCCCTATTTCTCAATAATACTAAACGTGCTGCTCTTCTTTGAACTTTCTCGATGTACTCCGTTGATCCTATCTGGTAAGGATCTCCACTGGACAACGATATTCCAGAATAGGATGGACAACCGTAGTTGTCTCTTTAGTAGATTTGTTCCGTCATCTAAGTGTTCTGCCAATAAAATGAAGTCTTTGATTCGCCTTCCTAACATTTTCTGTGTTCTCTCCAATTTGTATGTAGTTGTAATTCCTAGGTATTTAGTTGAATTTACGGCCGTTACATTTAATTTATCGCGTAACCGAAGTCCAACGGATTCCTTTTAGCACCCATGTGGATGAGCTCTCACTTTCAAATTCTTCAGGCTCAATTGCCAATTTTCGCAGTGAACAACCTGTCTATACAAAGTTCTTGTGCCAAGAGTAAATTTTAGGCCTGCTTGGAGCGTCTTCGGTACGAAATTAACGCCGAAGAGTTGTTGCATAGTTGGTTTCGTGAAACCAGAACACAACGAGCACACTCCGCACTACTGAAAGAAGTAGTAGTAGTAGTAGTAGTAGTAGTAGTAGTAGTAGTAGTAGTAGTAGTAGTAGTAGTAGTAGTAGTAGTAGTAGTAGTCGTCGTTCGTCGTCGTCGTCGTCAGTCCTGAGACTGGTTTGATGCAGCTCTCCATGCTACTCTATCCTGTGCAAGCTGCTTAATCTCCCAGTACCTATTGCAGCCTACATCCTTCTGAATCTGCTTAGTGTATTCATCTCTTGATCTCCCCCAACGACTTTTACCCTCCAATACTAAATTGGTGATCCCTTGATGCCTCAGACCATGTCCTACCAACCGATCCCTTCTTCTAGTAAAGTTGTCCCACAAACTCCTCTTCTCCCCAATTCTATTCAATACCTCCTCATTAGTAATGTCATCTACCCATCTAATCTTCAGCATTCCTCTGTACCGCCACATTTAGAAAGCTTCTATTCTCTTCTTACCTACACTTTTTATCATCCATGCTTCTCTTCCATACATGGCTACACTCCGTACAAGTACTTTCAGAAACGACTTCCTGACACTTAAATAAATACTCGATGTTAACAAATTTCTCTTCTCCAGAAACGCTTTCGTTGCCATTGCCAGTCTACATTTTATATCCTCTCTACTTCGACCATCATCAGTTACTTTGCTCCCCAAATAGCAAAACTCCTTTACTACTTTAAGTGTGTCATTTCCCGATCTAATTCCCTCAGCCTCACCCGACTTAGACTACATTCCATTATCTTCGTTTTGCTTTTGTACTACTGAAAGTCGCCATTGTTCAGTGCGCAATACGCTGTCGCTCCTGGTGGCGGTATGGGGTATTGATGCAGTACGTGAACCAAGGTTGCGGCCGTTTGCTACAAAATGACACACCTAAATTGTGCAAGTCGTCCTAATAAATTCCTATATCATTCCAAAGTTGTAAAGTTCTTCTTTACCGACCCTGTATATCTGGGTGTCCCTTGTAAGCCTTCAGGCACGTTTTCTCTGGCGTTTTGTCAGATAATTTTGCTTTTGCGTTGTGTAGCCGGAATCGCTCCAAGCAAGTACTGCTCACGTCTTTCATGCCACTCACAATGTTGATGGCAAACGCAGATTTGTTTTCCCGTTACATACAAAATTATTTTGCATTTGGCTTTTACGTGCACAGTCAATAAAGGATTCCCAAATAAGTTTAGTGCGCTATTTAATCGACATGTATCAACTGGGGCAGTAAAACATGAGGAATTACCAGTACTTCAGCAATGACTCGTGTGCCGCACTGTTCTTGTTAACACACATTGGTAAAACGAAGATCTTGCTAGGTTAATTTGGGACAGTTGCACCGAATGGGCACCCAAAATTCCGCTTCGGGGAACAGGCGCATCGAATGAAAGATATGAGCAGTATTTGTTTGGAATGACTGAAGCTGCACATTTCAAAAACGAAATGGCAAAAACCTTCGGAAACAGCAGAGAAAATGCTCCTGACCACTCAGGATGGACAGAGACGGACGAGACCACGTTATATTAAATCTAAGTGTCTGTTAAAAGTATTAATCAAATTACCCGTGAAGTATCATACCTGGCCACGCCCTGGGCTATAATTTTGGCGGCTAGC